>NC_136061.1:1361183743-1361817493 GCF_964261635.1 Lissotriton helveticus | reverse complement strand
CGGCCCACTTAAAGCCCTGCGAGCATCACCACGGTACAGAGCAGCTCAGTCAGGAGGACTCCAGTCATACTCTGCACTTTCCATGCTTCTGAAGTATTTGATAACAGGTTTAAGGTTACTGTGTAGATTAGGATTGTAGTGAGGGTTAGAAGTCATGGTGTGGCGCGCTTTCAGAGCTGAGCTCTGTGTTCGCCCGCTCTCAGTCTCACCATGACTGGCACAGCCACCAAAGAATCCGCAGGACCAGGGGAGAGGAGCACTGTTTAGGAGCTCATGGAGGTCGTTGAATTATTAATTATGCAGCGGCAGAATCAGGCACCCAAGGCTCATAGGGGTCAAAGGGCTTCAGCCCCCACCCGCGGCGTGTCAGCCCGGGCTGAGACAGCTTCCCAGACACACACATGCGGTTCTTGAGCTGCTGTGTGCCGGCCGGTCTGGCGTCTTATCACAGCAGGGGCGGCCTTAGGCATGTGCAAGCTGTGCACCTGCACAGGGCCACCAAACCCCAGGGGCCACCACGCCAATATATATCTTAATATAATAATCTTCTGAGGATGGATACATATTTGCGTGGCGGCCCCTGGCAAGGATTTGGCGGCCTCCGGCTCTGTTCCACTTCCAAACACCCTGACCCCCCCCCCCCTCCGGGGGCTCCACCCCGCCCCCTCTTCCGGGGGCCCCCTACCTACGCTCCCTGCCCAGGGCCGCCATGAGCCTAGAGCCGCCCCTGATCACAGCTGCATCCAGTATTTCACAGGTCTTTAATTAAAAGATCATTTACATCATAAGGGGGATTTGGGGGGCAGCCGAGCCTCGAGGTCTGCCCCCCGGGCAGGTTTGGGAGGGGGAAGGGGTAAACATGGGAGCGCCCATTTTGTGCGCCCTGGGGCTGCTGGGACCAGCCCAAAGCAGCCTAAAAATTCGGAATTACAGCCCAAATAGCCTTTTTAGCCGGGTTTTGCTTCCTCCCAGCCACCATTTTAGGTATTGAAACCTGGTGGCTGGGAGCGTGAAGTAGCTTGTCGTGCGTTTGTGGCGGTTTTGTATACGGAGCATGGCGGTTGCGGAAGACGTTCGTGTTTTAGAGGCCATCCGCCTGCTGAGCGAAGCAGGGCGGATGGACCTCTTGGTGGGGCCCAGGCCAGTGCGGCCGGTGAGGCAGGCGTCCTTCGGCGTGGCGGCGGCAGTTATGGCCTGCTCGCCGCCGCGGAAAGCCCCTCGACTTCAGTTGAGTCTCCGGGGCAGCGCCGATGTCAGGAGCGCGGCCCCGGGAGACGGAGGGGAGCGGGCTGTAGAAGAGCGGGCGAGGCGCGTGTCCAGGGGCGCCTCGCCGCGTCTCTCTGGTGCGTTTGTGGGCGGGCGGGAAGGCGGGGCGGCGGGCGGCAGGCATGGCGCCGAGGCCGAGCAGCCGCGCACAGAGTCGCGAGGCTGCTCGGAGATAGTAGAGAGTGGCGGGGGGGCCCGGGGAAGGAGCGAGGCATCGGGTGGGTGCAAGGGACAGGGAGTGCGAGACGAGCCGGAGCGCGGGAGGGTGGGGGTGGGGGGGAAGGAGGCAGGAGCACGGTCGGGGCGGGGGGGAGGGGCGGTGGGAAAGTGAAGGGGGGGAATGAGAGAGGAGGGCAGGCCACGAGGAGGCAGTATGAGAGCCTCTCGCCGGCCTGGCAGGGGGCAGAAGGGATGAGGGGGAGGGGCAGGAGCGACGGAAAGAAGGGGGCGAAAGGGGGGATGCGGGGAGGGGCGGGGCCGGGAGGTAGGGGGAGGGGAGAAGAGGCTGTAGTTTTGGGGGAGCGGGCAGGGGGGAGCAGAGGCAGTTGGGGGGGTCCCCGTTGTTGTTTGAATCTGAGGGTAGTGGGAGGGGCTGGATGTGTTCGCGTCTTGGGAAGAGGGCCTCAGGGAGGCTCGCATGGTGGCGGCGAATGAGGCGGTACAGGAGGGGGACGAGGCTGGCCCGTCGGGGCGGGGTAAGGAAGGGCTTGGGCAGGGTGGCGGAGGGGAGCTGGAGAGGGCAAGGGGAGCCGGGGAGGGGCTGGGCTTGGCGGTGGACGAGGGGGCAGGGGTAGGGGGGCTTAGTTGGAGCGATGAGGAGGATGAGAATGAGGGTGGGGTGGGGGATGGCTGGGGGGATTGGTATCGGGCGGGCGGTGGCGGGCAGTGGCAGGGACCCGGCACACCAGCAGTACCTTTTTTCTTGCAGGGGGAAGGCCGGCGCGGGGGAGCGGACTTGGTAAGGCTTGGGGCGGCCCAGCGACACCAAGGAGAAGGGAGGGCGGAGCTTCCTGCGGCAAGCCTGGAGACCACGAGGGATCACGGCGCGGCTGGCTCAAGAAGGCCCCCGGCAGGTTCGCCGGCCCCTGCACCCACAGGGCCCCAGCGGCTTGGGGAACAGCAGAGATCCTGGAGCATCGGCAAAGAGGACTATTTTAATTTGAGTAGGGGCAGAGGCGAAGTTAGGGCCTCTGGCAGGTTTCGGTCGGCGCCGCCACCGGCGCGCCGGACATATCGGTGGGGTGGCATGGAGTTGACAGAAGGCGAGGATGACAGTCCGGAGGAGGGGGAAGTGAGGGATGGGCCGGGTGGACGGGGGTCCTGTAATGGTGTCAGTTCTTTTTTGCAGGTGTCACGGGGCTTGGGTGCTGCGGCGGCCCGGACACGGTCGGGAGACAGGTCAGCGCCGGACAGGAAAGGCGAGGAACGGCGAGGGGATACTTTGGTTACAGGTAAAGGCAGGGAGGCGCCGCGGATGGTGTCAGTAGGGGTGGGGGGGGAGGAGAGGTGGGGGGGAGAGGATCGGCTTTGCAAGGGGAGGTATGTGGTAGATCGGGGTGTGGGGACGGATGTGGCTGCGCCGGCGCCTGGAGGGAAGGTGGCTGGGGACACTGGAGGCGGGGGCCCGGAGGGGTTGCCGGTGGGGGGCAAAGTTGCAAAGCCGGAGGCAGAGGGGAGTGCAGGCAGCGCAGTGTCGGTGGATGAGGGCGCGACGAAGCCTGAGAGTAAGGAATTGAAGTTTAAACGGCTCCCTTATATGGGGGTCACGAAGCCGCTAGGGGCGCATTTGATGGTGGCCACTAAAGAGAAGATATGGAAGGGAGAATATGTGGAGTTGTTGAAGTTGTTGCACCGGGAGGTCCGGTCAAAGGAAGGGTCGAAAGAGGAGGAGTATGAACTGCAGAAGCGCCCGAGGGTGCCGCTGACGAGAGAGAATTGGACGGCGGCGTTTTTGATTTTCGCGAGTGTGTATTGTGAGAAATCCCCGAATAGATCGGTGTCCCTTTTTAAGTACATGGACGTTATCCGGAAGGCGCAGATTACGGGGGGGTTTGCATGGGCGCGGTACGACGAGGAGTTCAGGGCAAGGATGGCGTGGGATCCGGAGGCGAAATGGGGCGAGTTGGATTGTGATTTATGGCAGCACACGATGGGCTTGGCGGGGTCGGGCAAGACTGTCTTTACCGCAAGCGGGCTCCCGATCATATATCAGCCCTTTCAGGGGCGCCCCACCCGAGGAGGGGTGGGGGCCGGAGCTAAGAGCCAGCCCGGTACAGCAGGACCATGCTGGGATTTTAATAAAGGGGCATGCGCCAGAGAACATTGCCGTTTTCGACACGAGTGCTCTGGGTGCGGTAAATATGGGCACCCGGTGCTGCGATGTTGGGGCCCAGCCGGTCAGCAGCATGGCGGTACACAGGCGGCGGCAGGGGCACCACGCCCCGGGGGCGGACAGCCGTCAAACAGCAGGCGAGGTGGAAGGGGTACTGGGCCAAAGGGCTCGTACGCCGGTTAGACTGGACAGGTTGACGGCGGCCCTGCGCACTTACCCGGACGCGGGGGCCGCGGAACGTCTGCAGGCCGGGTTTCGGGGCGGGTTTCGTTTGGGATACGAGGGTCCTCGGGTGCGTCGGTGGGCAGACAATTTGCGTTCGGCGCGGGGACACCCGGAGGTGGTACAGAGTAAATTGGACAGAGAGGTACAGGAAGGCCGCATGGCGGGGCCTTTTGAGGACTGGCCAATGGCAGAGCTGATAGTATCCCCAATAGGTGTGGTGCCCAAAAAGGAGGCAGGGCAGTTCCGGCTCATACAGCATCTGTCTTGGCCGGACGGAGGGTCGGTGAATGACTATATCAATGAGGATGAGGCGACGGTAGTATACTCCTCAGTGGAGGCGGCAATGGCTTTGGTGGTTAAGGAAGGACGTGGTGCGGTGATGGCCAAGTGCGACATCAAGTCGGCTTTTCGTTTACTGCCTGTTCACCCAGACGATTGGGGCCTGCTGGGAGTCCAGTTTCACGGCCGCTGGTATGTGGACAAGGCGCTGCCGATGGGCTGCTCGATGTCCTGCGCTCTTTTTGAATGTTTTAGCACGTTCCTGCAGTGGTTTTTTACGAACCGCACGGGTCACCAAGGAGTCACGCACTACCTGGATGACTTTTTCTTGGTCGGGCCGCAGACTCCACAAACTGCCAGGTGGCACTGGACAGGTTTCAGGAGATCATGGTGGACCTGGGGGTGCCGTTGGCACCAGAGAAAACAGTGGGGCCAGGCACGGCGCTGTCGTTTTTGGGCATTGAGATTGACTCAAAGTCAATGGCGGCGCAGCTGCAGGTGGACAAACAGCAGCAGATGCTGGGGCTACTAGAGGTGATGGTGGCCAGGAAAAAGGTGACGGTGTTGAAAGTGCAAGTGCTGTTGGGACATCTCAACTTTGCGTGCAGGGTGGTGCGGGTGGGAAGGACGTTCTGTAGACGGCTAGGCCGGGCATTGGCGGGGCGGAGGCCTCCACACCACCACGTGCGAGTGTCGGCGGGTGTGCGGGAGGATTTGCGGATGTGGCGGTTTTTCCTGAACCAGTTCAACGGGGTGCCCTTACAGCGGGACGTGGACTTGGTTTGGGATGTGCAGATCTTCTCGGATACGGCGGGCAGCGAGGGTTTCGGTCTCTACTGGAACGGGAAATGGTGCGCAGAGAGGTGGCCCCCAGAGTGGTCAGGGGGAGGGAGAAGCATTGCATTCCTTGAGTTGTTTCCGTTGGTGGTGGCAATCTGGCTGTGGGGGGCAATGCTGGCACATCGAAGGGTCACTTTCAATGTGGACAACATGGCGGTGGTGCACGTGGTGAACCGCCAATCCGCCAGGGATGAGCAAGTGTTGAAACTGCTGAGAGTGTTTGTGCTGGGCTGTTTGCGCCATGACAGTGCTTTTCGCGCGGTGCATGTCCCAGGAATTGACAATGACATTGCGGACGCTCTATCTCATTCGCAGTGGGGGAGATTCCGTGGGTTAGCCAAGGAAGCGGAACGGGACTCGACACCACTGCCGGCGCTGATGTGGGACATAGGCAACACCGGACGTTGCAGCTGGTTCTAGGATCTTTGGCGGAGTCAACCAGAGCAGCGTATGTGTCAGCCTGGGGTGAGTTTGTGGCGACAGGGGGGCGTTGGCGGCCGCCGGGCAGAGACAGACGTGAAGAGGTAGTACAATACTTACTGGATCTGATTGGAAGGGGTTTGTCAAGGGTGACGATAGCGGGTAAGATGGCGGGGATAAGTTTCATGGGGAAGCTGTTTTGGGGATATGCGCCATCCGCAGGTGAATTGGGGACCAGGATGTTGGAGGGTTGGGTGCGGGAATGCGGGCGGGGGGGCAGTGCGGCGGCCGGTGTCAAAAGAGCTGTTGAGCGGAGTGGTGGGTATGCTGCCGAGCGTGTGTAGAGATGGCAGAGAGGCTTGCTTGTTCAGGACTTTGATGGTGTGGATGTTCGCGGGGGCATTCCGGGTGTCTGAGCTGTTGGGGTCTAAGGCCGGTCAGGGGGTGGAATGGCATGTAGAACACACGGAAGTGCGCATGTGGCTGCGTAGGTCCAAGACGGATCAGAGGGCTGTGGGGGCATGGGTGGTCCTGCAGAAAGGAGACGAAGGGAGTGAGTGCCCGGTGCTTTGGGGCATGAAATGGAGGAGTGAATGTGCAGGGAGGGGTCTGGTGTTTCAGCACGCAAATGGGAAGTGTGTGACGGGGTCTCAGCTGTTGGGAGTGTTTCGGAAGACCCTGGGCAGAATGGGAGTGGATGGGCGACAATTTTGCACGCACTCTTTTCGGATAGGGGCGGCGTCCGAGGCGCACCGGCGGGGGTGCGGGAGGGGGGCCATCATGCGCTTGGGTAGGTGGACCTCGGATTGCTACCGTCGTTATGTGCGCAGCGAGGACCCAAGGGGAGCGCGCGAGTTGGAGCTGGGGGGACAGTGTTGATTGCCATTTGTTTTTCATTTCAGGTTCGGTGGTGGGCCCCACGTCCCGGGACTTGTTGGTCTGGATTGTGGGACATTCTTTTGTGAAGAGGGCACAGTGGCAGGCGCAGGACAGATATTTTGGGGATAACCTGGGTTTTAATCCGGCTTTGTTTCAGGTGGTTTGGTCAGGGAGGGGGGGCATGAGATGGAAGGAGTTGGTCACGATATTGAATAGTTTGGTTTGCGGTGGGCGTTGCCCTGACGTGTTGGTCCTCCACTTGGGGGAGAACGATATGGTGCAGGAGTCGGGTTTGGTGCTCATGAGAGCGATGCGGCGGGATTTGGCGGAGCTGCGCAGGTGTTGGGCGGGTTGTGCGGTGGTGTGGACCGAGCTGGTGCCACGTAGAGTATGGCGGGGAGCGGTGAAGCCGCAGGCGGTGGACAAGGCGAGGCGGAAATTAAATGTGGAAATGGTGCGTTTTTGCAGGCATTTGGGTTTTACGCGCATATGGCACAGGGACATCAGGTACGATGCGCCGGAGATGTTCAGGGGAGATGGAGTACACCTCTCCCGCATTGGCATGGATCTTTATTTGCTGGAGCTTCGGAGGTGTTGGCGAAGTTGTTGGGGGTTCGCCGGGAGTAAGGAGTCTGCATGGACGCGCATTTGTGGTGTGGGGGGGATTGGGGGGGCAGGGAAAGTGAGGGAAGAGGTGTAACCACTTTTCCCACTTTCCCTGGGTGGCGGAGTTGGGGGGATGTTGGCCAAGTTTGGCAGGAGTTCGGTTCTTTATTCTTATGTTTGGGGTTTTGGGGAACGGGAGCGGGGAAAGGGTAAACAGCTTTGGAGTTACATTAGAGGGTACTTAGTTACAGTTGCAAGAAGGCAGATAGGTCTGTAGGTATTGGCAGGTTTTGGAGTTAGGACGTAGGGGAGAAAATTGGATACTAGGAGGATGTAATTGAATTGTATATTTGTAATTGCGGGGTGGGGGGACTGTATCATGTGGGGATCGTAGGGGTGGAGGAGAGAAAACCTAAGGGGTCAGGTAAATCGATGTTTAGAGAGGTTTTAGTTTTGTTAGGCGGTTGCCAGGCAATTATGTGATGTGCAGCTGTTTCAAATAAAGCGGCCTTTTACACACACAAATTGGTAGTCGGTCTTGATTGCCCCCTTCATCCCTCCCAAGGGGGATTTGGGGGGCAGCCGAGCCTCGAGGTCTGCCCCCCGGGCAGGTTTGGGAGGGGGAAGGGGTAAACATGGGAGCGGCCATTTTGTGCGCCCTGGGGCTGCTGGGACCAGCCCAAAGCAGCCAAAAAAATTCAGAATTACAGCCCAAATAGCCTTTTTAGCCGGGTTCTGCTTCCTCCCAGCCACCATTTTAGGTATTGGAACCTGGTGGCTGGGAGCGTGAAGTAGCTTGTCCCTCCCGCCCACCCTTTGGATTCGTGGTGTGGTTTTTTAAAAAGTATTTCGGGGTAAGTTTTATAGGTAGGCGGCTTTTGGGGACAGGTGCACAAGAGGGGTTTTTGTATGTATTTGTCGCTTTGAACAGGTGCAGGCGGAGTTGGGGGGATGTTGGCCAAGTTTGGCTGGATTTCAGTTCTTTATTCTTATGTTTGGGGTTTTGGGGAACGGGAGCGGGGAAAGGGTAAACAGCTTTGGAGTTACATTAGAGGGTACTTAGTTACAGTTGCAAGAAGGCAGATAGGTCTGTAGGTATTGGCAGGTTTTGGAGTTAGGACGTAGGGGAGAAAATTGGATACTAGGAGGATGTAATTGAATTGTATATTTGTAATTGCGGGGTGGGGGGACTGTATCATGTGGGGATCGTAGGGGTGGAGGAGAGAAAACCTAAGGGGTCAGGTAACTCGATGTTTAGAGAGGTTTTAGTTTTGTTAGGCGGTTGCCAGGCAATTATGTGATGTGCACCTGTTTCAAATAAAGCGGCCTTTTACACACACAAATTGGTAGTCGGTCTTGATTGCCCCCTTCATCCCTCCCAAGGAGGCTTTGCTGTTTTTTCACCCCTTCCTAGAGCCCCTGCATCTCCACTCTGCCTTTTTCTTAAAGATGCAAATTACTTTTGCTGCCACATTGTGAGAATGCATTTCTTGAACAGTAACATTAGGCTTTGTTTTATAGCAGTTTTGTACAGCTCGAACTTCACCCCAAGGTACTGAGGCACCAGTTACATTATACAAGGACACATTGCTGGAAGTATTAGCAACCCCCCTCCCCCCCTCCAACCACGCAATTTGATTACGATTAACGTGGCAGAGTTTAAATCTGCTCATCAAGCGCTGGGCCCAGGCTGCTGACGCAAACTTGAAGTGCCTGAAAACACTGAAAACGTGCGGGCACGTACCGTCCTTAACGCGGTCCTTAACCAACTGCAAGCACGTCGCAAGTCAAGCATGTTTGCAGTGCACCTTGGTATATGCGTCTATCACAGAGGAATAGTTATCGTTTGAAAGGTAGGGATATTTTCTTGCTTGGAGTACTAGACAGTTTGTTTAATATGCCTTTTACTCACTGTGAGTAGTTTCGCGTCTGGAAATGGTGGCGCCACATTGACGTCAGAGGCGGAAGACAGAACGAATTCCTCACAGTTCTTTGCTGCATCACAGTGCACTAATCACACTTCGCTAAGATGCCGTTTGATGTAAAACTATGTGGTAGAACAACATTATTTGTGGCGCCCGGGTCAATCATGATTTTGAATTTACTGCACTTCAGCAACGTCACTGTAAGGATTCTCAAATGGAAACAAGAGCTACAAACCGTGGGAGCTAATTCCATGAGGAATTTCCTAAACTAGACCATGTAGTATTTGTGCATCCAGATTATCTACAATCACCTCACACCAGAAACAAAGCAGGCAAAATCAATTTAGCACTGTTATAATATTTCTGTAACAGTAGTGTATACAGTAAATATTGTGCCCTACCTCCTATTACAGAAAGGCTTTCGCATCAGAGTGCAAATGGAGGAATTGGTTTGGTGAAACATTGTTGAACATATATAACACGTGTATTAATTGTTAAAGCTTTAATGCGTGTAACACTGTGTTTAGTGAAGAAATCCTCGTTCATGCATAACCAAAAAAAAGTGTAAAGTGATTTTGCAATTGTGTTTACTTATAATAATGCATCATGGTTCAAACTGATCTTGTCTCAACTTTAGAATTATACGTCATATTTGAGAAGGGTCTAAAAGATTTTTGTTCCACTTCCTATGTAATTGCATACAGCATTGCAATTCCATTTACAGAGTGCTTAATACTCATGACGAGGCACTGAACTGCTTTAGATCAGCAAGTAGCCCGCTGTTCTGTAGATTCAGCTTTGTTGGAGGGGTGTGGCAAGAGCCACTCTTATCAAGTGCAGCTGCACATTTGTGTGGAGCGGAAAGAAGAGGGGTGTGATACACGATTGTTTATGCAGACATAGATCATCGTTTATGGTTGGAGAGATGTAGGTCCCAAGTTTGGCTTATCTGGGAAGAGTTTTGGTGTCAGTTTGATGGTCTTGGGCTGCTTTTATTGTGTCACTGTGATCGTGTAGCATTACTTTGGTATTGGTGAAGTGAAGTAAAAGATAGCTGAGCATATGCAGATGACAAGCATCAATGCGTGGGAGTTTGGTTCAGTTTCTCAGGGTGATGTAGTCTTAAATTAACTGTTAAAAAAGTTCTAGGTTTATACTATCTTTCTGAATTCTAAGTGATCCTGTATTTTCTTGACTTTGCAGGGAGAAAATTTCATATTTTTGTTTCTTGTATGGAGAAGAAGATTCAACTGAAGCATGATATCTTGTTGGGCTAATATGTCAGCAGGGTTGTCCATTTTGAGACAAGCTTTATCTTCTGTGATTGATGTAAGCGCCTGCAGTAGCCTTCTGAAGCTTCTCAGAGGTATTCATAGATAAGCCGCTCTGCCCTATTAACCAAGTTCAGTCGAGGGGCACCATCTTCAAGTCCGGTTTTCCCTTCTCTATAGGAATGTACACTAGAACTTTATCCCGGTGATTTAACTTGAGTTGTAAATATAAAATGGCTGCCATAGCTTGGGACAAGCAAGGGGAATGGTGGGGGGCAGAAGCAGGGTTACTGACTGAAGACAAAATGGACAGTGGTGCCACATCTACAGCCTGCACCAAAGAGAGGTCTAGACATGTTAGAGACTGAGAGAAGAGACTCAAGAACTAAAAATACATGTGCTGGTTGTGTGTATAGTGCCAACCACCATTTCTATGGCCTCATAGCTTGTTCTCTGTCTGAGCACTCTTTCATGCAGATTTAAGAAAGCCATCAATTGCATTGGATGAACCAATGTTTGATAGTGTGTGTTTATGTCTGGCGTCAGCCAAGACCTTTTGATTTTACTATTATACTTAACAGGGTCTTTTAGCTAGCTCTCTCCATCCATTGGTCTGTTATTTGGTAATTCACATTTTCCTTTCACCCTCTCACCCCATCAGGGGTGGCACGGGCTAAATAAATGCTAACCTTTTTCCCTCTTCTATCCCCCCACTATCCTTCTCAATCCAAAAAACTCACTAACATATCCACCACTCAAATTACTTTCATTTTCCACTATACTAATTCACCACTAATCCTTTATGGGTTCCGGAGTAGTGTGCTATCGCCGAAAAAGAACTTCAACGCCTAGTCAGGGGTAGTAAGCGCTATATAAATGCAATTACAATACAATAAAGTGACTGAAAGGCAGGAGGCATACAGTCTTCTGGGCGTAGGTGTAGCAACTGCCTGACTATTCGTTGTCAGATTGTTTAAAGACTTTGGGGTGATTAGAGTGGAACTCCTAAATTGAGTTAATTTGTTTAGTACACAATGGAAAATACTTGGTCAACAGCAGCCTAGAGCTTCTACGGAAATTCTAGAATTGGAAGATACCTATAGGGCTTGGATGCGATAGTAAGAATTTTCATGAATTGCTTCACAATTTTAAGATGTTTTATTTTTTGTTGGTGTACCTTTAGTAAGTAAAGTTCAAGAACTCAATGAAGTCCAGAAGCAGCCAAAGCTAGTCATGTAAGAGCAATGGAAAAACAATCATCATGAAATAGCTTTTGGTTACCTCAAGTTGTTGTGGCATGAGCTTATTTGAAAGGAAGAACCGAGATGATGCTAAATGTGTGGGAGATGTAGCAAGAGATGAAGTCTAAATGGCTTACGGTATGCCAAGATAATCCAGCTTCATGTGGAGGAAAGGGTGGTGCACTGTATCAAAGGCAGTGAACATAGGGCCTACATCCGGTAGCCCACACACACAAACACAACATACCTATTATTATGAGGACCTGCTATTGACCGTAATGAAGTGTGTATTTACTAGTCTAACTCCACGCGCGCTTTGATAGGTAGGTATGTCATAAAGTAGTTAATTACACAAAGTACTCCCATGAAACCTTATTCGTATTCCACGACTATTATTCTAGATATCTGCCCTTATTATAAATAGTATAGGGAAATTCCCTCACTATTGTTGATTGCAGGGGGTAATGCGTCATCGCCCTGAAGAAAGTCCAGCACCCTGTAGGGGCTTTAACGGACTGAAACATGTTGGCACTAGGGTCCTAGGACCATAATATCCCAAACAACCGTATATTTTTGTTTATTTTAATATCCCGGGCAGATCCAAGAATAGAGGGAAACTGGGATCTATCTGTGGGTTTTTAATCTTTATTCCCCCTGGCCAAATACTTCTCTAAGAGCTCCCTGAAATATGGTCGGGCCCACCCTGACTTCTAGGCATCAGGGTGACCCGATGATGAAGCATGACACCACTAGGGTGTGTGAGGGTATATACAACAAAAGGACTTGCCTCCTTTCCCACTTCCTAGTGGCGTACTACTCGTAGCTTCACATAGGGATTTACCATCACTGTTTGATCAGGATCCATCTAGAACAATAGTCGTGGAATACGATTAAGCTATCAGGGGAGTAATTTGTGTGATATTAAGTGTTATAACATGGGAGGGTGTACTCCCTCTTGAGAGTTCCTCTCCGCCATTCTGACATCGACAGAGTCCTTTCTCTCGTTTACCTTTGTATATCATGTTATAAAGTGGACCAAGGCAAATATAATGGCACTTTTTGATTTTTTTATACACTTGCGCGAAAGTACCTAAACACAGTATGGTGACCGGTTCTCCTAACGCAACCGTCCTCACAAAGATAGTGTTTGTTTAGTTCTGTCGGGGTCTACCCATGCTCTGCACACACACACACACACACACACACACACACACACACACACACACATACACACACACACACACACACCCACAAGCGCACACACACACACCCCTGAGTGAATCCATTCAAATGGAGTGACAATTAAAACCAATAAATTACACCACACCAGTTGTGCAGCAAAATGGGTTATGCACATTAAGCCCATTTCGATCACCCAGTTTTCTATATTTACTGAAGGTGAGTCTCACTACTTTTAGTCGCACTCACAGTAATCACATATTAATTGAACTGTGCTTGTTTACTGTCAGTTCCAACATTTCAAGATCAGGCTTCTGCGACGCAGGTACGCTAAGGAGCACTGGGGTGGTTATACGTCAAAATGTACATACATGCATGTGCACACGTGTGCAGGCTGCATGTGTTCAAATGCCGTTGTGTGCAGGCTGGTAATTACGTACAATTGCTTTGCGCAAAAGGGACTCTTCAGGGACAGATGTTGATCTGGAGTATGTCATATAATATAAGTGGGCACTCATAGGTAGATCAGTAGGGTTTACTGGATTATCCGCTGTGTCATCATATAAATACACATATGGGAAATCTGCCTTAAATTTCAGTTTTGCTCCCCTTAAGTCAACTCAGTTGAAAGAGATATCAATCTGGGTTGTAACATGCATGCTGCTGAGTTTGAATATGCAGGTCTCAAGAACATACATATACACCTTATGGGATGTCGAGTACTGATATATTTCTCTGGCTCAGCTCAAAATCAGATTCCAGGCCTTTTGACACCCCCCTGGGCAAGCTAGTTACTGCGCTCCCCAGTAGAGAGAACAAAGGCCTCCCCACACAAAAGGAGTAATTCTTGGTGCCTCACTCAACTCCTGAGGCGGGTGGGGTGTGGAGGAAAAACTGCAACTGGTAATTAGCTGTCACACTGCACCAGGGTTAAGATAGGCAAGGCCCTCCGAAGAAAGGAGGACACCCAGAAATAACAGAGGAGGGGCTCCACGTTGAAGATTTGGTGGGAAAGTCCATAGCAGTGATTTCAGCTAGGGGTGGAGCAGAGGACCTCAGATGAGATGTGCATAAAGACCACTTGACTGCATCATATTGGATTGTCCCAGAATGTTGTGCAGGACGATTTGGAAAGGGGTACAGAGGTGATGTGGCATCTTAGGATAGGCAAGGGGTGCCTGGCATGTAGCACTTTCCACCCACACTTATAAACTCTTGCACAAGGGAGGGATTAGAACTAGTCCCTGGGCTTAGACAGCGACGGCAGCAACACTATGGACAGCTGGAAGGTTAAGCCCGGTGATGCCCTTATGGACTAAATTCTGTCTGAAGCTGACCCAAGCATTCGGTGGTCTCTCATGGGTCTCTCCATGGTCCATGATGCCTTACACCCCCTGAGGGCCAGTTGGAGGAAGACCTGAACTACTGTACCCCAGTACGAGGAGAGGAGTATCAGAGACCAAGCAAAGGAGGAAAGATGGTGCAGGGAGCCAGGGAAGGCAGCTCCCTGCAAAGGAAATCTTTTGGAGTCCAAGAGGTATGTTGCAACTGCTCCTGGTGACTAATGCTCGTTACCAAGAGTACAATGAGCCCAAGAAAGTGGTCCAGTGGGGTCTGAGATACGCCCCTTCAAAGTTTTCCCATTTTAACTTGCCCAAAATCGTGCTGACAAGTGCTTGGCACTCCACTGTTGATTCAGGGAGTCCCCCACAAGGATTGTCAAGTCCCAAGGGGGTGAAGCAACCCTTTTGCCTAAAAATGGCAAGGGATTCTGGCTTGCAATGGCCCTCCTTCCCTGTGTTTGGACTGCCCACGGGAGCCCATCTCCTCAGGGTCCAACACAAGCAAAAGCAGAGATCCGGGACCCCATCCCAGGGCCCAGATATGAAGAAAGAGGGAGGGGGACCGCAACTGCACCCTGCACAGTGGCCTTCATGCTCGTGTCTGCGGCAGTGCCTAATTTGTAAAAGAATGAGTGCCGGTGCCGAAGCTCTGCTCCGAAGCCCGCGGCTCATGTAATTAAATGCTGGGTACTGAATACCAATTCTGCGTAACCTTACGTCCATCTCATGCCTCTTTGAACCACTACCATACACACTCTTCCCCTATATCTTTCTCTTGCTGGCTCCTGCTTTCTCTCTTCCTGCTGGGGTTTACATCTTTCTCTTCCTTCATGATTCTGCTTTGCACGTTTTTCCCTATGTTGCTTGAGGCAAATGTGATGTAAATACATAAGTGCTGTTCCTCAAAAAGTAGTGCAGTGGGCCCCAACTCCACCAACCACCAGCTCAAATTAAGCACTGGTCTGCAGGGTGCAGGGAACCAGCAGTGCCGGCCAAGCAGAGAGCTGACTGTGAAGCGCAGGAGTGTACCCCCGTTCTGTCCCAAATAAATATGCATTAGGGTTTCCCAGGTGGAAATGGGCGTCCCAAGACAAGAAAAAAGGAAAGGACAAAAAGCGGCTGCACCTGTGAACACGGAAGGATCGCCTCATATTACCCTGTGGGGCGTTTTCTTTGCTCACTCTTTTGGCTTTGTGGTTTCCCCAAAAGGGGCAGGGACACCATCAACATACCTAAGAAAGTTTTTGGTACAGCAGGAGAACAGCAGTGCCTCACATGTAAATTTAAAGAAGTATTAGAAATGCAATAGGGCTCGGATTTATTTGAGTTAGAGGAAATGGCATTGGAAACGGCAATGTCTTTTCGCCATGTGTTATGGAGTGTATGTATGTAGTGTGTAATGAAATTATGTGGTTTGGATTGGAATTGTAGCAATGGTAGCATGCTGAGCTTTAGATGATTATGTTCAAAAGTAAAGTTTGCAATACTGCTATTGGTACAATAGTTAATTGTGGATTTGTTAACAATTGATGTGTGTAGTGATGGCTGTTGGTGTGCACTGACAGGTGGTGGTGTGTGCCTGGTGAAAGCGTGCACTGACGGCTGGTGGTGTGTGTATGCCTGGTGAAAGTGTGCACTGATGGTTGGTGGTGTGTGTGTGCGCCTGGTGAAAGCGTGCAGTGACGGCTGGTGGTGTGTGTGAGCTTGGTGAAAATTTGGAGGGTGGACAGTATTATACCTCTACTTGTACTTTGTTCACTGTTGTAACCTGCACGCATGTTACTTTTTCCTCCTGTATTGCACAGTTTGCTACCTCTTGTATTTTTGCTTGCTCACAATTGTCACTTTTGCGCATTGTAACTTAACGTTTGCTGTTGCACTTTGTTCACTTGTAATTTTCTCCTCATGTATCATTACTGTTCCTAGTGTTAGAGTTGGAGGGTGTAGTTGGAGGGTGGATTTGGAGGGTGGACTTGGAGGGTGGACTTGGAGGGTGGACTTGGAGGGTGGAGTTTGAGGGTAGAGTTTGAGTTTGAGGGTGGAGTTTGAGGGTAGAGTTTGAGTTTGAGGGTAAAGTTTGAGTTTGAGGGTAGAGTTTGAGTTTGAGTGTATAGTTTGAGTTTGAGGGTAGAGTTTGAGTTTGAGGGTAGAGTTTGAGTTTGTGGGTAGAGTTTGAGGGTAGAGTTGGAGTTTGAGGGTAAAGTTGGAGTTTGAGGGTAGAGTTGGAGTTTGAGGGTAGAGTTGGAGTTTGAGGGTAGAGTTGGAGTTTGAGGGTAGAGTTGGAGTATGAGGGTAGACTAAGTTTGAGGGTAGACTTTGAGTTTGAGGGTAAAGTTGGAGTTTGAGGGGAGAGTTTGAGGGTAGAGTTTGAGTTTGAGGGTAAAGTTGGAGTTTGAGGTTAGCGTTTGAGTTTGAGGGTAGAGTTTGAGTTTGAGGGTAGAATATGAGTTTGAGGGTAGAGTTTGAGTTGGAGGGTGGAGTTTGAGTTGGAGGGTGGAGTTTGAGTTGGATGAGTTGGAGGCTGGAGTTGGAGGGTGGATTTGGAGTTGGAGGGTGGAGTTTGAGTTTGAGGGTAGACTTTGAGTTTGAGGGTAGACTTTAAATTTGAGGGTAGACTTTGAGTTTGAGATTAAAGTTGGAGTTTGAGGGTAGAGTTGGAGTTTGAGGGTAGAGTTGGAGTTTGAGGGTAGACTTGGAGTTTGAGGATAGACTTGGAGTTTGAGGGTAGACTTTGAGTTTGAGGGTAGACTTTGAGTTTGAGGGTAGACTGAGTTTGAGGGTAGACTTTGAGTTTGAGGCTAGAGTTGGAGTTTGAGGGTAGAGTTGGAGTTTGAGGGTAGACTTTAAGTTTGAGGGTAGACTGAGTTTGAGGGTAAAGTTGGAGTTTGAGGGTAGAGTTGAAGTTTGAGGGTAGAGTTGGAGTTTGAGGGTAGAGTTGGAGTTTGAGGGTAGAGTTGAAGTTTGAGCGTAGAGTTGGAGTTTGAGGGTAGACTTTGAGTTTGAGGGTAGACTTTGAGTTTGAGAGTAGACTTTAAGTTTGAGGGTAGACTTTGAGTTTGAGGGTAGACTTTGAGTTTGAGGGTAAAGTTGAGTTTGAGGGTAGAGTTTGAGTTTGAGGGTAGAGTTGGAGTTTGAAGTTAGAGTTGGAGTTTGAGGGTAGAGTTGGAGTTTGAGGTTATACTTTGAGTTTGAGGTTATACTTTGAGTTTGAGGGTAGACTTTGAGTTTGAGGGTTGAGTTTGAGGGTAGACTTTGAGTTTGAGGGTAGAGTTTGAGTTTGAGGCTAGAGTTTGAGTTTGAGGGTAGAGTTGGAGTTTGAAGGTAGAGTTGGAGTTTGAAGGTAGAGTTGGAGTTTGAGGGTAGAGTTGGAGTTTGAGGGTAGAGTATGAGGGTAAAGTTTGAGTTTGAGGGTAGAGTTTGAGTTTGAGGGTAGAGTTTGAGGGTAGAGTTTGAATTTGAGGGTAGAGTTGGAGTTTGAGGGTAAAGTTGGAGTTTGAGGGTAGAGTTGGAGTTTGAGGGTAGAGTTGGAGTTTGAGGGTAGACTTGGAGTTTGAGGGTAGAGTTGGAGTTTGAGGGTAGAGTTTGAGTTTGAGGGTAGAGTTGGAGTTTGAGGATAGAGTTTGAGTTTGAGGGTAGAGTTGGAGTTTGAGTGTACATTTTGAGTTTGAGGGTAGAGTTTGAGGGAAGAGTTGGAGTTTGAGGGTAGAGTTGGAGTTTGAGGGTAGAGTTGGAGTTTGAGGGTAGAGTTTGAGGGTAGAGTTGGAGTTTGAGGGTAGAGTTGGAGTTTGAGGGTAGAGTTTGAGGGTAGAGTTTGAGTTTGAGGGTAGAGTTTGAGTTTGAGGGTAGAGTTAGAGTTTGAGGGTAGACTACGTTTGAGGGTAGACTTTGAGTTTGAGGGTAGAGTTGGAGTTTGAGTTTGAGGGTAGAGTTGGAGTTTGAGGGTAAAGTTGGAGTTTGAGGGTAGAGTTGGAGTTTGAGGGTAGAGTTTGAGGGTAGAGTTTGAGTTTGAGGGTAGCGTTTGAGTGCAGAGTTTGAGGGTAGCATTTGAGTTTGATGGTAGAGTTTGAGGGTAGAGTTGGAGTTTGAGGTAGAGTTGGAGTTTGAGGGTAGAGTTGGAGTTTGAGGGTAGAGTTGGAGTTTGAGGTAGAGTTGGAGTTTGAGGGTAGAGTTTGAGTTTGAGGGTAGAGTTTGAGTTTGAGGGTAGAGTTTGAGTTTGAGGGTAGAGTTGGAGTTTGAGGTAGAGTTGGAGTTTGAGGGTAGAGTTTGAGTTGGTGGGTGGAGTTGGAGTTGGAGGGGGTGTGTGGTGTTAGGTGCGTGTGGGTGTGGGTGTGTGTTGTGTGTGTTAGTGTGTGTTGCAGATGTGTGTTGGGGTTTTCCTGTACTGCTGGGACCAATGCTCCTGTACTGCTGGAACCAGTGCTCCTGTACTGTTCCATGCTTCTGTACTGCTGGGACCAGTGTTCCTGTACTGCTGGGACCAGTGTTCCTGTACTGTGGGTTCCGTGCTTCTGTACTGCTGGGACCAGTGTTCCTGTACTGTGTGTTCCGTGCTTCTGTACTGCTGGGACCAGTGCTCCTGTACTGCTGGGACCAGTGTTCATGTATTGTGGGTTCCGTGCTTCTGTACTGCTGGGACCAGTGGTCCTGTACTGTGTGTTCCGTGCTTCTGTACTGCTGGGACCAGTGTTCCTGTACTCTGTGTTCCGTGCTTCTGTACTGCTGGGACCAGTGCTCCTGTACTGCTGTCACTCTCTCCGCTGTCACTCTCTCTGCTGTCACTCTCACTCTGCTGTGTCTCTCACTCTGCTGTGTCTCTCACTCTGCTGTGACTATCACTCTGCTGTGTCTCTCACTCTTCTCTCTCTCTCTGCTGTCTCTCAATCTGCTGTCACTCTCACTCTGCTGTCACTCTCACTCTGCTGTCACTCTCACTCTGTTGTGTCTCTCACTCTGCTGTGTCTCTCACTCTGCTGTGTCTCTCACTCTGCTGTGTCTCTCACTCTCTGCTGTCACTCTCACTCTGCTGACACTCTCACTCTGCTGTCACTCGCACTCTGCTGTCACTCGCACTCTGCTGTCACTCTCACTCTGCTGTCACTCTCACTCTGCAGCAGTGTGAGGCGTGCAGCAGTGTGTGGCGTGCAGCAGTGTGAGGCGTGCAGTGTGTGGCATGCAGCAGTGTGTGGCGTGCAGCAGTATGTGGCGTGCAGCAGTGTGAGACGTGCAGCAGTGTGTGGCATGCAGCACTGTGAGGCGTGCAGCAGTGTGTGGCGTGCAGCAGTGTGTGGCGCGCAGCAGTGTGTGGCATGCAGCAGTGTGTAGCGTGCAGCGTGCAGCAATGTGTGGCATGCAGCAGTGTGTGGTGTGCAGCAGTGTGTGGCGCGCAGCAGTCTGCTCTCACTCTGCACTCACTCTACACTCACTCTGCAGTCACACTCACTCTGCACTCAATCTCACTCTGCACTCACTCTCACTCTGCACTCACTCTCACTCTGCACTCACTCTGCAGTCACTTTCACTTTGCACTCACTCTGGAGTCACACTCAGTCTGCACTCCTCTGCACTTACTCTCACTCTTCACTCACTCTCACTCTGCACTCACTCTGCACTCACTCTCACTCTGCACTCACTCTGCACTCACTCTCACTCTGAACTCACTCTGCACTCACTCTCACTCTGCACTCACTCTCACTCTGCACTCACTCTGCACTCACTCTGCACTCACTCTCACTCTGCACTCACTCTCACTCTGCACTCACTCTCACTCTCACTCTGCACTCACTTTCCCTCTGCACTCACTCTGCACTCACTCTCACTCTGCACTTACTCTGCACTCACTCTCACTCTGCACTCACTCTCACTCTGCACTCACTCTGCACTCACTCTACACTCACTCTGCACTCTGCAGTCACACTCACTCTGCACTCACTCTCACTCTGCACTCACTCTCACTCTGCACTCACTCTCACTCTGCACTCACTCTGCACACACTCTCACTCTGCACTCACTCTCACTCTGCTCTCACTCTGCCCTCACTCTGCACTCACTCTCACTCTGCACTCTCTCTGCACTCACTCTCACTCAGCACTCAATCTGCACGCACTTTCACTCTGCACTCACTCTGCACTCACTCTTACTCTGCACTCACTCTGCCCGCTGCACTCACCCTGCACTCACTCTGCACACTGCACTCACTCTGCACTCACGCTCACTCTGCACTCACTCTGCACTCACTCGCACTCACTCTCACTCTTTACTCACACTCACTCTTTACTCACACTCACTCTGCACTCACTCTGCACTCATGCTAACTCTGCTCTCACTCTGCACTCACTCTCACTCTGCACTCACTCTGCACTCACTCTCAGTCTGCACTCACTCTGCACTCACTCTCACTCTGAACTCACTCTGCACTCACTCTCACTCTGCAATCACTGCACTCACTCTCACCTCACTCTGCACTCACTCTGCACTCACTCTCACTCTGTACTCACTCTCACTCTGCACTCACTCTGCACTCACTCTGCACTCACTCTGCACTCACACTGCACTCAATCTCACTCTGCACTCACACTCACTCTGCACTCACTCTGACTCTGCACTCACTCTGACTCTGCACTCACTCTGACTCACTCTGCACCCACTCTGCACTCACACTCTGCACTCACTCTGCACTCACTCTGCACTCACTCTCACTCTGTACTCACTCTCGCTCGGCACTCACTCTGCAGTCACACTGCAGTCACACTCACTCTGCACTCACTCTCACTCTGCACTCACACTCACTCTGCACTCACTTTCACTCTGCACTCTCTCTGCACTCACTCTCACTCTGCATTCACTCTGCACTCACACTCTGCACTCACTTTGCACTCACTCTCACTGCACTCAGTCTGCACTCAGTCTGCACTCACTCTTACCCTGCACTCCCCCTGCACTCCCACTGCACTCTGCACTCACTCTGCACTCACTCTGCACTCACACTCTGCACTCACTCTCACTCTGCACTCACTCTCTGCACTCACTCTGCACTCACTCTGCACTCACAACCAGGAGGTAGGGAGTCCACGCCCCTGCTTCCATCACAGCCTTAACTCGTCCCTAAGCCCTGAAACATGCCCAGCGTCATGTCACCGCACTGACATCCCCACACGCACCCATCTCCCTCCCTCACCAGCACTTGTTTATTATTTTAATCAAAGCGCTCTGCACTCACTCTGCAGTCACACTCAGTCTACACTCACTCTGCACTTACTCTCACTCTTCACTCACTCTCACTCTGCACTCACTCTACTCTCACTCTGCACTCACTCTGCACTCACTCTCACTCTGCACTCACTCTCACTCTGAACTCACTCTGCACTCACTCTCACTCTGCAATCACTCTGCACTCACACTTACTCTGCACTCACTCTCACTCTGCACTCACTCTGCACTCACACTCACTCTGCACTCACTCTCACTCTGCACTCACTCTCACTCTGCACTCACTCTGCACTCACTCTCACTCTGCACTCACTCTGCACTCACACTTACTCTGAACTCACTCTGCACTCACTCTCACTCTGCAATCACTCTGCACTCACACTTACTCTGCACTCTCACTCTGCACTCACTCTGCACTCACACTCACTCTGCACTCACTCTCACTCTGCACTCACTCTCACTCTCACTCTGCACTCACTCTGCACTCACTCTCACTCTGCACTCACTCTGCACTCACACTGCACTCACTCTCACTCGACACTCACGCTGCACTCACACTCACTCTGCACTCACTCTCACTCTGCACTCACTCTCACTCTGCACTCACTCTCACTCTGCACTCACTCTCACTCTGCACTCACTCTCACTCACTCTCACTCACTCTGCACTCACTCTCACTCACTCTGCACTCACTCTGCACTCTCACTCTGCACTCACTCTCGCTCTGCAGTCACACTGCAGTCACACTGCAGTCACACTCACTCTGCACTCACTCTACACTCACTCTCACTCTGCACTCACTCTGCACTCACTCTGCACTCACTCTCACTCTGCACTCACTCTGCACTCACTCTCACTCTGCACTCACTCTCACTCTGCACTCACTTTCACTCACTCTGCACTCACTCTGCACTCACTCTGCACTCACTCTGCACTCACTCTCTGCACTCACACTCTGCACTCACACTCTGCACTCACTCTGCACTCACTCTGCACTCACTCTCACTCTGCACTCACTCTCGCTCTGCACTCACTCTGCAGTCACACTGCAGTCACACTGCAGTCACACTCACTCTGCACTCACTCTAACTCTGCACTCACACTCACTCTGCACTCACTCTCACTCTGCACTCTCTCTGCACTCACTCTCACTCTGCACTCACTCTGCACTCACACTCTGCACTCACCAACCAGGAGGTAGGGAGTCCACGCCCCTGCTTCCATCACAGCCTTAACTCGTCCCTAAGCCCTGAAACATGCCCAGAGTCGTGTCACCGCACTGACATCCCCACACGCACCCATCTCACTCCCTCACCAGCACTTGTTTATTATTTTAATCAACGCGCCCCCGGACCCCTCCCAACCAACACTGCTCCGAAAGCAAGCACACTCCCTCTTCCTGAGGCCCCTCGCCCTGCAGAACTTTAATACCTTTAAAAAAACAGTCTGGATAGCATATTCCCCCCTCTCGCAGCCCCCTCCCCAAACACATCATGGCACCCGAAAAGCACTGTTAGGAACAGCGTGTAGAGACGGCCTGCCGGAGCGCGGGTTCCCCGAGCTCTGCCGGGGAAGGCTGATGTTTTACACGAGCATCACTCGCGGTACGACGTTAGAAGTTTCCACTTAAACACAGATGTCGAAAAGGGAAACTGCAGACTCATACCACATTGTTTCGAACATGTTATAACAAGCGATCGCTTTCGCGATTCTCTTGGGAAAAAAAAACTTGCGAGTGGTGCGCCACTGCGAGCATATGTCTTGAATTAGCACGGCCGCGATAATTCAAGATATATGGCCTTGAGTGCGCGTAACAGACAGCAATAGGCTATGGGCGGAGCTACGCGTCCGCCCAGAGCCTATTGCGTGTTCTGTTTTAAAACTAAACGCATGCAAAGGCCTATGAGAATGTACCTTGGGAATCCACAAGCACGAGCGTTGTGGAATCCAAGGTCCATTTTCAAAAGCCCTGAGAAAAGGACTCTGGGCTACGCCCACACAGTGACCCTATGTCTCCCAGGTCTGCAGGAATGTGACCTGGTGAAACTTTAAAGGTTTTGCAAGCACTCTGGGCTGAAGCTTTTGTTCTACTCCTCAGGAGTGTAGGGACCTTTGGTGCTTAGTAATATGTGGTCTAAAGTGGTACAAGAAAGACACAGACACAGTTTTGTGTTGAATCTAAATGTTTTATTTAAATGTATTGTTGACCGCGATTTTGGTAAACATTGCAATGCTTTTTACTAAGAATTATAAATGCATTTAAACATGTTTACTGATTCTAGTGACAAAATAATGAACCCTAACGTGGTTATGGATAGTTTATTGCATTGACCCTTGACAAAGCCATCTAGCTTGCCTAGATAGTAGTGTGATGACCTAGACCTGTGCTATTGAAAATGAAACCAGTTTAAAATGGAATATTCTATCTGGCATGTAAGGGGAACAGTGTGATTGTGGGGGTCATCACCCACAAGTGGTCAAATGCGATGTCAGAATGTCACCAAAGGTATATATTTGTAAATCAGTCCTTATTTGTTTTTTAAAGAATAGCACAGACTTGATGCTAAAAATAGCAGTGGAGGGCCATCACCGCACTACCGGAGTCCAGACGTAACTTTCTCCCCTTGTGGCGTTAAGACCTTTACCAAATTGACAAGTGTGCACCCCGCAACTAACTAGGCGAGGAAGATTGTAAATGCCCCTCCCACTAGTGCGACACAGGAGCATTGCTATAACAGAAAGATATAAACAGTGTATACTTTCTGGAAGTTATTCTGGGCAACAGAAATTCAAACAAACAGCTAATCCAAAACGATTTAAACAAATAACGGCTTAGATGGATCAGCCAAAACCATGTTGCAGTCATAGCCGAAAGAACTAAGTGTGGGCCAGAAAGGAAGAGGTACATGTGAGGCTCCCGCATGCCCCAAGGTTTGTGTAACTTGCTGCTGCCTCCCCATAATGCCAGTGGCCGTGAGTCTAGGCAAAAAGTGATGTTGTGATACCACTTGCGTTAACGTGAGCACAGTTGAATCCGGTGGTTCTTATTTCAAGCACCTGTTTACTGCCCCGTTCTGAGCCCTACGCTAAGAACCAGCCTGGTTGCAGTCTGCCCATGAGTTTATAAATCTATCAAAATAGAAAACGCCGCTGCTGCGGAAACTTCTGAGGCATTGCCTGAGGGTCAGAATTTTGTATATGTCCGGGTGCATCCCGCACAGCAGGTGAAAGGGGTTCAACCTAGCCTTAGTAAAACAATTCTAATAGCTAAGTAAAACAAATGTACTAGTTGCACTTCAAAACTTAATGCACTCCAACGCGCCCAATAAAGTGGGTACATACACATAGCCTGCTAGTAACATGCTTGAGATAATTTTGCCACTTGTATACATAAACTAACCATAGTAGATGTCAAAACGAAATGTATACTAATTGTGTTAGTTCGGCCCCCTTATGTTAAACACTCATATAAGTGGTGTCTAGCAACCTCTGCCAATATGTGGCAGGATCTCCTGGTCTGATAACAGGTCCTTATTGCTACCCAGCTAGAAGCGACTCATTTTAGCGACTCCAGGAGGATGAACGGCTGAAGGGGGGAGCAAACCTCTCCTGCCTGCTCACATTGCTAAAATTTTGACTTATGCAGATAGCGACCGTTCCCAACTATTGGAACATTCCAAAGTTGTTACGCCCCCCCACACAGCCTCTAAGCACAGCAACAAGTTTCAACTTGTACCTTGCCAACCCTAGGCTTGTTGCCAAAGGCAAAGACCCTTTTTCACCTCTTATGCATATCTAACCATATAAAACAGTCGTAGCGTGACGTAACAGTATGGGGGACCATGAAAGGATACTGCAGTGAAATTAAAGTATAAGTGCCCTTGAAGTCTTGCTAGACCCCTAATGCGTACTCCACAACACTGCCTGTGCGGACTAGATGGCTCAACAATGTAGTGTAGAGGACGTTCACTCTGAGTAAACGTGCAGAGACATGGCCCCCCACCAGCTGGAGCTGCAGTGGAAACGATATTAGCCCACGTCCCTGATATTAAATGTCTCATGCTCTCCCGACTGTGCTAACCGTTCTCCCATAATATACCTAAAGCATGGCGGGTATGGAACCCATGGCCTGCGTGGTCTATGCCCAGCTCCTGTGAGACTCCACGAGCAGCGCGCGCGGTACCCACACCTGATCCATGAATACATTGAGAGCTATCCGCCTCACTTACATAGCTATAACTCGTAGAGGTATATGAAACATTTCACGTGCAATGATGACACCTGGGGATGAAGGCGAGATCGTGATCGTCCAGCCGTGCCCCCACAGTGATGTGCAAACGCGCCCACTGTGTCGCATCGTGACGAAGGCTCGCTACAAACAGACTAGGATCGGCAAGAATCGTCCCGAGCGCGGGGCCTCCTTCTAGCCGCACAACCCTGTTCCAGCTATGCTCAAGCAACTTGAGGTGGACAATGCAACGTGATTGTGCCACTAATCTATGTAGGGTCAAATGCTGTACGAGGCCGAAAGCCGCACTGTCTAAAAGAAGGCGCCCGGCGCGCCACTGCTTTAAAATCACTGGAAAGCCTCGACCCCACCTATACACACAAGTTGCCCAGTTGTCTGCCCCATAAAGCATACAATTGCCAGCCCCGGAAAGTGCAAATTGCTCGGGAGCTTGGTGCACATGAAACAACCTTCACCAACGAGGCATTGTAGCGTATTTTTTGCACACCTAAGTTGTACTTCAAATAGATGTCATGTGGACACGCCTTCCTCAAATTGAGGTGCGATGCCCCCACGCAGCATGCCCAGCAGGCAATGCTAACCCGCAAACGAACGAATCCCGTTGCCTTTTCCTAACCCTGAACAACATTTCCCCGGCGCATCACAGTCGGGGCCGAGGCATGCATAGAATCCCCACAACAGGGTGGCCTCCGCCACAGGTCTATGCGCAAATTGGCTGCAACACCTTCCCCCGTGGAGCACTTGCAAATGGACCGCAGCCCCCCGATATTGGGTAGAAAGTAGACCATGCCTCGATCGATTTTCCTTAAATACCGTTAGATATACGTCCAAATAACTTAGATATGGCCAGTTCCTTAATTTGGTCTTTCTTGCATAATCCAACGCAGTTATGATGGCTAAAGGTTCTATGCTAGATGACCAGCTTGCTGGAATGAACCAAAACGTAGCTAACAAAAGCCTCGTGCACGTCCAAAACCCCGCATTCTCACGAAGCCTGTGGTGCCCGCAAAGCCAACCAATACGCCTGAAACCGGTTCCAGTACCCTGCTACGACACCAAGACAATACAAACGTCGCTTTCCCGGCCCCCAGCCCCATGAGGTCAGTGACTCACTTAGTCCATCCATGAAGTTCCCACGCACGGTACTCAGGCAGAAAATCTCCAGGACTGCCAGACGCCGCAGCTATGTGAGCCAACACTGGTTATTTATAAATCGTTTCACCCTACAACGTATCGTATGAAAGAATAAAATTACCACAGACAACTGCCTATTAAACTAATCAACACCAAACCGTTAGCAGAAAACAGAAGGCGTGCGTCATACTTCCAGAACAATCTTTGTTTTCCATTTCATAATTCCTTTGAGAGCCAACACGTGACCTTTTACACGTCGTTGGTTGCACTGAAGCATCTGTACCAATGGAATGCACGTTGCAAATTACTCGGCATTCTAGAATGTCAATAATTTGCTCTTCGGACCAAATTGGAACCAGACAGTTACATCTACAGCACTGTGTTCCTAATAGGCTATGTCCCCTGGGCACATACCTGCCCTGTGAAGGGCCCAAGTACGCATCCAACCAATCCGTAACCGTGCCGTGTTGTATATTGCCCGTATGCCTCAGCCAAGTGAAGGCAGCTCGGCGGCCGCAATCAAAAAGACCAATCCCCGCCCGCGGGACAGGCTGCAAAAGTGAAATGCGCAACATAAGTTCTTGTCCGAAAACTGTGAGAACTGTGGATTTCATGGGGCAAAATGGCGCTGTGGCCCCCCCATGCAAGCTTGCATGTATTCTGATGCTTGTGCTGATAACCACACTTGTTTTTCTTTAATTAATAACAGCTGCCACACATGCCAATCCCACTAGCCGCTTAATGGCTGACCCAAAAGCCCCGTGGCCCCTGCCGTGCGCTCAGCGCAAACACTTTCCGAAATGTACATTCACACATTCGCCATTTTGGAATCAGCTCCGAAACAAGCCTTGGCTAGTGGTAAAGTAATCAAGAAAGAGCAACCCAGTGCGCGAAACATATAAAGACCACAAATGGGCAATTGTGCCACTCCAGCCAGCTGTGTCAAACGGAATGTGGCGTGCAGTGTCATTGAAAAAACAACCGTATTCTAGGAGGTGGGCTCAAGGGCGAAACAAATCACACCGCTATGCCCATGTGCCACCGGAGTCGGGACCCGGTGCGTTCCAGGCCCCCTGGACTGGGCCCGTGTTCCCCCGATGTAAAACAATGTCCCACCCAAGCGACACTATGGTGGGGAGAAGGGCATGGGGAAACCGGCCCCAAAGCTTGAGTTGCAACATGGTTCGTAGATAAGAGAAAAAGGGGGGGTGAGGGGGAAGCAGACCACCCCGGCTACCAACGCCTGGCAACGGTAGGGGCGTGCAGCCACGCATCACAGCCTCAAAGGCGAGAAGAAACAGACCCAAAGAGTATGGACTCACCGCAGCAAGCCAGTGCCTCCCAAACCACATACAATTTCTTCAGTAAAAGCGCTTGTGACTGAGTGAGCAATGTAGTTGTGAGTGTCGCATGAACAGAAAGGGGCCTCAAAACGTCCGGCACACACAAATGATTGCAATCCATTCCAACATCCGGGTCACCACTATGGACTCTCGAGCCCCACCACCACGGTTCATACGTAACAAAGCCTGAAGCCTCCACAGCTGAGGAAACATCGAGCCAAAGGCCGGGGTGACACGCTCAACCCGGACTCACATGAAACCCCAATGAACCTAAAGATTACTCGTGTGTAACGTCGATGTTTCCTAAAATTACAACACTGTTGGACCGGCAAGAGGATACACAATAGTATGTGCCTACTGCCATCTAGTGGCAGTAGTTCAAATAACTTTATTCGATTGTAAACGTAACAATCATAAAAGTACATAACATCAACATACATTTAAAAACAATCCAAAAATTCATTTGACAAGTGAGGAATCCAGTGCACAGTATAAGTTGATAAAGTGAAAAGCAGCGGGCAGCATGAACATATACATTATTAAAATCACATTAAAAGCATAAATAATTTCGTTGTAATTTCATAGTAAAAAGTTAAAAATGCATAAGGCGTCTTTACAACATAATTATCCACCCATGCTTTTCCTAAAGGTGATAGCTGATTTAAAAAAGTTACAGACAAATAAAGTGCAGTCACATTTCAGCAATTGAAGATAATAAAGTGCGGATTTGATTTGTGCAAAGTTCAGTTTTTTGAGGCACGGCTTTAGATATAGTTTCCGTGGTAGGAAGTAATAAGGGCAAATAAATAAAAAGTGTGCCACATCTTGCGGAGACTTCCCGTCGCAGCCGCAAGCTGGCAACACCTCACCCCGATGGGCCCCACTAGGGACCGCCAATAGGAGATGGAATAGGTCAAAGCGGAACCTTGTTAACAAAAAACGTTCATAGCCAGTCATGTGCCATGACAAGTAAGGTTCCATTTGGGGACAGGTTTTGAGAAACAAGTGTTTCCTGACACTGTCCTTCTGTAGCTCGACCTCTTCTCTGTCTGAACATCTTAATATTAGCAAAGCATTTTTTACAAGGGTAACATCGGGTTTCGTGATCACGTTAGGACTAAAAAACAGTTCTGGCCGGCCAATTGCCGTCAGGCAGTCCTTTATGTACTTCAACCACGGAACTTTAAACCTCCCATCAAGTGTTAAAGCTTCTTTCAATAAGGCTTGAGTGAGGGGTATATCTATATTAAGCCAACAATTCAACCAACATACTACTGGGTTCACTGCTATTCTGTCACTTAAAAAGGGGACACCCAGCTCCTCATGTACCGAAAAGTTCCCAGTACCCCTTGGTAGCCTCAAAATCTTTTTCAGGACATTGTTTTCTGTGACCTCTAGGTCCTTTATCTTGCAGTAGCCCCAAAGCTCACTACCATAGCAGGCGACAGCAACACTTTTTGCCTGATCTAGTTTAAGTAGGGCGGCCGTTGGGCAATTTCCAATTTTTTTCGCAAAGCCTACAATGGCCGCATTCACACGTGTTGCCTCACCCTTCTTTTTGGTGACTGCGGGCCCCCAAGATAATTTATGATCCAGGAGGACTCCAAGATATGAAAAGCTGTTAGTGGTAGGGATTTTCTCACCATTTAAACTGAAGGAGTTTATTTTCCGTGTACCCTGACCTATTTTCATGGCATAGGACTTAGAGTTGTTGATGCTTAGGCCACGGGACTCCATGAACTCAAAGAAGGAATTTAGTAATTTCTGGAGGCCATTTGCTGTTCTAGAGATGAGTACAGCATCATCTGCATAAAGCAGCACTGGAACCCCTTTGCGCTCTACAGAGGGGTAGTCTGCTTCTGTTTTTAATAGAAATTCCTCCAATTCGTTGATATACAGATTGAAGAGGAATGGGGCCAGGATGCACCCCTGCCGTACACCCCGATTGATTCTAAATTCGTCCGTTACTTTTAAATCTTGGGTGTATCGAACATTGGCTCTTGTATCTGAATGTAAGTCGGCCAGAAAATTAACAAGATTCCTCTCTACGCCCATTTTTATCAGAGTAGCCCATAGAATGCCTCTGTCCACACAATCGAAGGCGGACGACAGGTCCATAAATGCCAGGTAAACAGTTCCTTTTTTGGCCAGGGTATATTTACTTAAGATCAGATACAGGTTCAGACACTGTGTGATTGTCGAATGACCGGGTCTGAAGCCGTATTGTATAGGTGATAGGATGTTGTTTACTTTGGCCCATGTGGATAGCCTGTTTAGAATTATTCCCCCTACCACTTTAGCTACTGAGTTTATTAGAGATATCGGCCTGTAACATGATGGGCTGCTGCGATCCCCCTTTTTAAAAACAGGGACTATAGTTGATAACCCCCACGCTTTTGGACACCCCGTATTCACTGCTGCGTTCACTACCGCCGTGAGAACGGGAGCCCAGAAGGAAACACTGGACTTAAAAAGGTCCGGTGGTAAGCCGTCTGGGCCCGGGGCCTTGTTGCTAGTTAGTCCCTGGATACCCCTTTCAACCTCATTGACTGTGAAGCATAGGGAATTATCGGATGGGGTTAAAAGAGCATTTTCTGCCCGCTGCTCATTACTTTTAAAAATCACACTGAAGTGGGACATCCAGTCCTCCTCTGAGATGTTAGTGCCAAGGGCTGTGTCATTAGGATTATCAAACAAGGGTTTGTTGATAATTTGCCAAAACTTACTGCTATTCCCCAACACTGAGGGGTCAAGAAGGGACTCTATGGTTTTAGCCTTAATTTCTTTTTTCCTTGCGGCTAGTGCCTGTTTATAAAGCAAACGCAGGTTTTTGATTAAAACAAAATCTCTGGGTTTAATTTTTAAGGCAATCTTCAGGTCTCTACTTGCCTTAGAGCAGTTATGATCAAACCATTTAGAGTTGTTTTCGCTTTGTACTTTAGTTGGTGCTGTTAACATAGTTCCAATTATTGATACTATCCCCTCAAAACCGGACAAGATGTTCTCAGGGGGTGAGTGGGAAGATGTACAAGTTAACAACTCCTTTTCGCATGCATTATTTATTTTAATGTATAACTTTTTAAAATCAGCTATCACCTTTAGGAAAAGCATGGATGGATAATTATGTTGTAAAGACGCCTTATGCATTTTTAACTTTTTACTATGAAATTACAACGAAATTATTTATGCTTTTAATGTGATTTTAATAATGTATTTGTTCATGCTGCCCGCTGCTTTTCACTTTATCAACTTATACTGTGCACTGGATTCCTCACTTGTCAAATGAATTTTTGGATTGTTTTTAAATGTATGTTGATGTTATGTACTTTTATGATTGTTACGTTTACAATCGAATAAAGTTATTTGAACTAGTGGCAGTAGTTCGTGTGTGGATAATGCAGGCAGTGCTGCAAAAGAAACTACAGTCAACTCAGTCTAGATGCCTCTAAGGGATGGGAATGGGATGAGTTTCCTCACGGAAACAACCTTAACAGCGCGCCCTATCCGACCGGACGTCCTGCTCTTTCCGGTACAAATAAACAATTTGCCCAGGCCTGAACGGACAACCCTGTGCCCCAGCCCAGCCGGGACCAGCATGCAGGCTAGCGCCCGGTCCAAGCCGTATCAACGGATGCGGTGAACACCCCATCCGAGGAACCAAGACCATGGGCCCCAGAACAACAAAATCGGATCAACACAAGCGACCCCACTTGCCCCCGAACCTTACCGAGGCCGCGCACCGGAGTACCTCCCGGGGTGCAGGGCAGGGGCGTAGCCCCACGACCCGCGACTTGGTCTGTGCACTCCCACCGTCCCCTCGCCCGAAAACGGCGATTAAATCAAAACCCGTCCTTGAGAGGGGACGACTCACCGCAAGAGAAACCACCCGGCGACCGGAGGAAAAACAGCACACCAACGCCAGACCAGGCCTCTGGACGGAGCGACCAGAGGGCACACAAACGGCGTCATGGTGAGGGGACAAAGAGACCACCAGGTGGGCGGGGGAGGAATTTATACCTCTCCCCGTCCCCCAACCTGGCCGGAAGTGACGAGCGGGACCCAAACAGGGGTCGCGGAACACTGGGCTGCCCCGTGTGCCATCCTGTGGCACTAAGGGGGCCGCCCTCTTATGAGGGTCCCCTGCGGGGATGTGTCGGTCGGCCCGCATTGTTCTCCTCAGGAGTGTAAGGGACCTTTGCTGCTTAGTAATATGGCTACATTTATGTGGTCTAAAGTGGTACAAGAATGACACAGACACAGTTGGTAAACATTGCAATGCTTTTTACTAAGAATTATAAATGCATTTAAACATGTTTACTGATTCTAGTGACAAAATAATTAATCCTAATGTGGCTATGGATAGTTTATTGCATTGACCCTTGACAAAGCCATCTGGCTTGCCTAGATAGTAGTGTGATGATCTAGGCCTGTGCTATTGAAAATGAAACCAGTTTAAAATGGAATATTTTATCTGGCATGTAAGGGGAACAGTGTGATTGTGGGGGTTATCACCCACAAGTGGTCAAATGCGATGTCAGAATGTCACCAAAGGTATATATTTGTAAATCAGTCCTTTTTTGTTTTTTAAAGAATAGCGCAGACTGGATGATCGCTGTTACTGCATGCCAGTGAATGGTGATTACTAGCCCACACCACCTTCCCTGAGTAGTCCTTGGACTGGTCTGCTCCGCTACTCTGAGAGGATCAAGCAATACAATGGGGTGTTTGGCTTCTAATGAGGAGACAATTGTGGACCCATTACTTGCACAGGTCTCACATCCTGCTAAACTAATAACCTAATCTAATATATTTACATACAAATGGAGTAACAATAAAGTGAATAAATCACACTACACCAGTTGGGATTTGTTGGACTTGGCCCTTTTTGCAGGGTCATCCCTGAACTTTTTGACATCCTCCTGTATTTTGTCTGACCTGTTTTTTTGGTTTTATCACTCTGGGCACTTTACCACTGGTGATCAGCGCTAAAGTGCACATGCTCTCCCAATTATAAATTGATGTATGAATTAGTGATTCCATGATTGGCTGGTTTGGTGTACTTGTCAGACCCTAGTACAGTGCACTGAGTGTGCCCAGGGCTTGTAAACCAAATGCTGCTAGTGGGCTTGCAGCACTGGTTGTGCCACCCAATGAAGCAGCCTGTAAAAGTGTGTCTCAGGTCTGCCATTGCAGAGCCTATGTGCAGTCTGGTACTGCCATGTTGACTTGGCAAGTGCACCCACTTGCCATACCCCAAACCTTCAATTTTCTTCATATCAGACACCCCTATGGTAGGCCCAAGGGCAGGGTGCATTGAAAGTATAAGGTAGGACATGCCCTGGTGTGTGGGGCATGCCCTAATAGTGAATTGCAACCATTTTCATTTTTCACTATTGCAAGGCTACCTGTTCTCCAAAGGCCAGAATGGGCAGTTAGATTATTACATGTTATAATCCTAACTGACTCTGGGAACATGGTAGAAATTCGAGTTTAGTATGCCTGAACTCAAAATGATAAAAAACATCTTTTAGTGAAGTTGGGTTTAACATTCTGTGTTTGAAAATACCAGTTTTAGAAAGTAGGTATTTTCTTGTCTAACTATCCAGGCCTGCCCCTGCTAGGTTGTGTATTCCTTGTCTGGAGTTTGAGTGACAGGGCTGGGGGATTCCAGGAGACAGAGTGAGTCCGCCCTGTGGTGAATAGAGAGATCTGCATCTAGATGGGAGGGAGAAGTTGCACCTGGGACTTGAATAGGACTGTTCCTGCCCCCCACAGTGCTGGCTCCACCCCCTGTGGTGCGTCTGATGTGTCTGCCCTGCACTCTGAAAGGAGAGAAGGAATCATGTCAACAGAGTGCTCCAGGGCTGTGCCTTTCCTCCACAATGCTGGCTCCACCTCCTGTGGGGCGCCTGATGTTTCTGCTCTGTACTGTGATATGAAAGAAGGAGTCATGTAAACAGAGTGCTCCAGAACTGGTTTGGACTGGGCAAAGGCCCCTCTGCCCTCAGAGGACAAAGGATTTTGGAGTAAAAGTATTGGGACCCTGATCCCAATAATTTAGATCACTTTTGGACTACAAGAAGAAACCTCTGCTGAGGAGAGGAACCTGAAGAGAAACTGAGAGATTATTCCTAAGCTGAAGTGCTGTTTAGGGGATTGGCCTGTAGTGGTTGCCTGACTGCCAAAGAGAGGAGAAAGAACTTTGTGTGCTTTACTTTCAACTTTTGGGGCTTGGAAAAGAGCTTGGCTCCTGCTGAAGTCTCAGAGACAACAGACTTCACCCCCAGCTCCCCAGAGATATTTGGAAGTGCCTGCTGCTGTTTTGGGCCTTCGTGTCGCAAGGAGCTGGAAGCACGTCTCAACGAGGAAGAAGCGTGTCGTCGTCGCTGCTGCTGCCGTTGCATCGTGAATGTCGGCGCTGTAGCTGTCGTATTGCACCGCATTAAGAGAAGCGTCTCGCAACGAAGAGGAAGCGTGTCGCCGTTGCTGCTGCAGCTGTCGCAACTCCAAGGGAGGGTGTCGCCGCTGTAGCTGTCATATTGCACCACATCGAGAGAGGTGTCTCGCAACGAGGAAGAAGCGTGTCGCCATCGCTACTGCTGCCGTCGCATCTTGAATGTGGGCGCTGCAGCTGTCGTATTGCACTGCATCGAGGAAAGTGCCTTGCATCCCCCGGAGATGCGCGCCGCTGTTGGAGCTGTTGCCATCACATCTTGGATGTCGCAGCTGTAGTTGTCGCATCGTGCGGAAGCTTCTCGCAAACATCGGAGAAGAGTGTCGCAGCTGAAGCTGTTACTGTCGCATCGCGGAACAAGGGTGTCGCCGCTGCAGCTGATGCATCGAATCGAGACTTCTCGCATCATCAGAGAAGCGTGCCGCATCATGAAGATCTTCACGTCTTTATTTCTTTGCACCGAATCTTTGCCGCATTTCCATCGCTGCAACATTGCTTGTTGTGGAAGCGCAGCGCATCGTAAGGTACATTGACGCAAAGTGTCGCATCTTAAGAACTGAACTGAACTAAGCTAAAACTACCATCTTAAGTATAGTATTGTGTATTTTTGTTGTTTATGGTCTTGTGTTAAATCTATATAAAGAATACTTTTTTTAATATACAACTGTGTGGTGTCCATCTGTAGTGTTGTCACTGGGTTACTGTATGTGGTCACAAATGCTTTACACACTGCCTCTGAGATAAGCCTGTCTGCTCGTGCCAAGCGACCAAGGGGTTGAGCAGGGGTTATTTTAGGAGTGTACCCCCTTACCCTGACTAGAGGCAAGGGTCCCTATTTGTCACAAGTACCTACCTGTGCCAACTAGAGACCCCCAAATCTAACAGGATTGGAGAAAGGTTGCTGCATGGTAATTGTCAGTAAGTAGCCAAAACAAAGGGTTAACTGATGGTTGAACCAAAAGGCAGCCAGAAACAATAGGAGCTATGCTGGCAACTGGCCTTCTTAGCCAAAGAGCACTTGGACTACACACCAACAAGTGCTACATATTTTGTGGTTCACCCCTCTTTGGACCACTTAATACAGGAATCAAAATTCACATGCAGGTCTGAGTGTTACAGGAGAAGTTCCTAGTTGCTCAGGTGTTTTAACTGGCCCTGGACTAACAAGTCACTATTGCTTTCATCCCAGGGTCCTGCCATAAGGACTTCCAGGTTATTGGTACGAAATGGGCTCCTTTACGTGGTTGCTATTGTGCACCAAATCCTTCAGATCGCCCCTTAACTATGCTAGCAACAGCAAACAATGGAACAAAATGGCATGAATTCATATACGCCCAGCCTTGCTCATGTCATAAATGAAATGGCCAGTGGGTTTGCCTTGAAACCTAGCCAAGAGGAAGAGGACAGGATGCAGCAAATATATATATGCTCCTTCAAGCTCCACTGCCCACACCGCAGGTGGCCTCATGGCACTTCTATTGCCGCTGCTCCCAACCAAGCTGGTCTGCTAGCTCTATTGGTCAGGTGAGGACATGGCGCAGGAGGGGGAATGTTTGGCAGGGGATTGTGGCGCAGAGCCCTACCCACCAAGGTGTTATGGTGGGCATGACAAGGGCAGCCACACAGCATCATTATTAACTAGCCACACAATCAAACTCACACAAATACAGCTGAGTGAATACATGTAAATGGAGTAATGACAAAGCCACTAGGTTACACCACACCAGTTTGTACTAGAGAAAGATTGCTGTAGCTTTATTGTCAGTAAGTAGCAAAGGAATTGGTTAACGTACGGACGATCCAAAAGGCAACCAGCAATGATACAATGTATGCAAGCCACACACCTGATTGGCCAAACAGCACCAGGACTATATGCCATCAAGTGCTATATTTGGGGTTCATCTCCCTTTAGAAACCCTTAATCCAGGAATCAAAACTCACATGCAAGGTGGAGCATTATAGGGCAAGCTTCCAGTTGCTCGGACTAGCAACTGCCCTTGGAACTAAAAGCATGACTTTGCTTTCATCCCAAAGCTTGCCGAAAGGTCTACTAGGGACTTGGCCTGAAGTGTCCCCATGGGCTCTTTAAACCCCACTCCTTCGGATTGGCTTGTAATGCCACTGAGCCACAAAGTCAGCCATTGTCAGCTCCCTACATTACCGTAGCTCTTTGATGTGGACCCTAATTACAACCTGCTTGTTCAAGATCCACTTGTATGTCCAAAAGAAACAGAAAAGTGCCAAACTCAGATAGGCGGTCCCACCATCCATGAAATATCCATTCGTATGTGGATTAATTAGGCTGTGTCTCATGAAACCACAGTTCCTTTTAGCCGCAAATGACCCTATATATAATACTGTTAACTCTGTGGGAGAGCTTGATGGTAGTTTCTAACCAGGCCCCAAGTTAGACTCTACGTGGGATAATCTCCCACCACGATAGTTCACATGATCCCATGTATTTGATAGGGCTCATATCGGGTAAATATTGCCCACGTCATAACCGTTGGACTGTGAGACACTCATTTGATGAAAAACATTTAATATCACACACAAAACATGCAATACTTTGTGTATATATTTGCTTTTAAACCACAATCGTTCAATTTTGTGAGCTGGCCATAGGCCACAAAACCTTAAATTCACAGCCGAGGATGACCTATAACCATACCCCCTCAACATCTCTATTTCTGTGCTAAAAACACAAGTGGAGCTTCCCTTTCCTACCCACCAATGCGAGTGGGCTGGCAGCATTACGCTTTGTCTCACTATGCATGTCAAGCGCTGATAGCAAGAAACTACATTTTCCAGTGTCTGGCTTGTAATCTGATGCACTTCTCCCCTTACAAGTGTGAGCAGGGCTGGCAGCATTGCATTCTGCCTCTGTGTGCGCCTGGCGCTCGGAACACAAACTACGGCCCTCATTTATGGGATTTCGGCATAGGGTAGCGCAGCAAGCCAACATGCTGAGCTGCTCTACGCCAAAGTGAAAGGGTGTGAAGGCTCTGTATTCATGCAATAGGGTGCAACCATGTCCTTTCTCCCTGCGCTGGTGCCGTTTTGACAGCCTAGCGCCAACGTATTGTATTGTATTGTAATTGCATTTATATAGCGCTTACTACCCCTGACGAGGCGTCAAAGCGCTTTTTCGGCAAGTAGCACGCTACTCCGGGACCCATAGAGGATTAGTGTTGAATTAGTATAGTGAAACATGCAAGTACATTTTAAGTGTTGGATAGGTTAGTCAGTTATTTGGATTTGGAATGATAGCAGAAGGATAGAGGAGGAGAAAAGGTTTGTATTTATATAGTGCTTGCTACCCCTGATGGGGTGTTGAAGCACGTTATTCAGGAAACCCATAAAGGATTAATGGTGAATTAATATGGTGAAATATGAAAGTCATTTCAGTGGTGGATATTAGTCAGTTATTTGGAATGAGAAGGATAGCGGAGGGATAAAAGGGGAAGAAAGGTTTGCATTCATATAGCACTTGTTACTCCTGATGGATGTTGAAGCGCTTATCTGGCGAGAAGCACGCCACTCCGGAACCCATTAGGATTAATGTTGAATTAGTATGGTGAAACATGAAAGTAATTTTAGTGGTGGATTTGTTAGTCAGTTATTTGGATTGAGAAGGGTTGGGGAGGGGTAGAAAAGAGGGAAGAGTTTAGAAAGGTTTGTTTTGAGGGATCGGTATAGTAAAAGAGGTGTCAGATGATGCAAGGAGGGGTAGAGTAGGAGAGAGTCTAGAAAGGGTCATTTTGGGGATCATAGTAGTGGTATGGGGTTTGGGATAAATGAGAGAGTGGATGTAGAGAATATATTGATAGATGTATAGATGAGAGATAGGGTAGTGAATTGGAAATAGTTGTAGAAAAAAGTTTGAGAAGAGTAAGAAGGTTGGGTTAGAGGATATATTGACCAAAGTATAGGCTGAGAAATAGGGAAGTGCATTGGAAATGCTAAGTTAGAAGAAAGTGATAAATATATAGATACATAAGTACACTGAAAGTATATAAATGCATAAAGGAGGTATGTATATTGGGCAGCATTTCTGGCCCTGGTCAGTCTCGTACAGGCTCAAACAGGCAACTGCCCTTGTCCTCTCCGCCCTTAAACGGGTCAAACAGACAACTGCCCTTGTCCTCTGCGCCCTTAACAGGGTCAAACAGGCAACTGCCCATGTCCTCTCCGCCCTTAACAGGCTAAAACAGGCAACTGCCCTTGTCCTCTCCGCCCTTAGCCTCAACACCCGGGCTGAGACGCCCTAACCCTGGCCTTTTATAGCCCTAGTAATCAGGTTACCCTGTCAGCCAATGGGAACCCTAGCCCTAACACTATCCAAAAGAAAGCCTAACCCTACTAACCCTACTCTTAGTCCCACAACTAGTCCAGCAACCAATCACACCAGAAACCCTAATCGCAACTTCCAATTAAAGGTCTAACCCTAGCCCTAGTCCCAACAACTAATAACACAGGAAACCCTAGTACCTACTTCCAATAAAAATCCTAGCCCTAGTCCCAACCCTAAATTGATTGAAACACAGACCCATAAACCAATCAGAACATGGTGTCTGGTAGGGTTTGACTTAATTGATGTAAGACCCTGCCCTTTTCAAATGTATAGAGGCTTCTACATCTCAGTACTTGCATTTTTTTTAACTACACTCCGAGTGCTAGGAAGCATTAAAACAGCGTTAGTCCCTTTATTTCCATCTTTTTCCCAGAAAATTGGCTTCTCTTTTTGTGAGGTGCCCTTCTTGTAGCAGAAAAAATGCCACTATAGACCATCTTAAGCGCTCTCGCCCAGCTTCCCAACCGGTCAAGGGGCATGAATTTTGCTTAAAAAAAGCAAACTTTAAAAAATAAAGAATGCATCAGGCTGGGAAGCAACCCAAAAGACTGTGGCACAAAATAAGAGAAAGGTAGCAAAGCATCTGCTTCTACTGTTGCTGCGCCTTCCTTCACTAAGAGCTCCCACAGAGGGAGAATGAGAGCGGCGTTTACTTATTCGCTGTTGTGCACAGAGCCACTACTGGTGTTGACAGTACCGAGCTAGCGTCATTCCCAACAGTCAAGTACACACTGTTGCGTTCACTGTCTCAACCTCCCTGCAACGGAAAACGTCAAGGTCTCATTTCACGGTGCAAGTATCAGCATCAAGATTTTTCACATTTCTACTTTATGTGGACGATAGATATGGTGCATTCCGTCGTGCAGATTCCTTCTTTCACTCTCACAATTGTATATATCAGATGTGTTTCGGAGTCCCTGCAGATGGTGTCAAATTATTTGCATATGTTACTATCAAAGAAGATCCTACAGTGCAAAAGGAGGGGTAACTATTGTGGCTTGTTATGGTAAGCAAGCAGTATTCAATATGACTTATTTGCTTGTCTTAGGCTGCTCAGCCTTGGCTTGCCACTAAGGGAACAGCCCACTGAGGTTCAAAACCAAGTTACGGTCCTGACTTTCAGTTTTTCCAATGGGGACAATGTATTCAATGAGCCATAATCCATTTGGAGTCCCAGGGGGCACCTAAGTATAGAGGTACATATAGCAATTAAGTCGCTGTAGACATTTTCTGGAGAATGTGCCAATTTACAGGACCTGGGACACAATACATCCAAAACATTTTGGGGACACCGCTCAATCATGACCATAAACAACAATATCTCCTGAGATGTACAGGCTAGAGAGAAAGTCCAAGCAATCCCGGAAACAGGATAACCTCTACCCGTCAACAGAACTGGAACACATTGTTAAGGTGTAAAAGGAAGGGGACTTGGTCCCAAAAGAACTAGGAATTGGGGCTGGGGTAAATACAGGAATGAAAGCTACAGGGCGGATTGTAGATGGCGTAGGCTCAGCAATTCAAAGATTAACACTGGAGACTCACGAGCCAGATGATGCAAGACTTCCATCTACATTCTTCGTTCCTTTTCATGGGCAGCCGCGACCCGATACGAAATCCCCCATTAACTTTTTCCAGTCATCTGGGTCAAGTGTACATCCTAAAGTAGGCCTTTTGGCCTTCTGAGGATGGAGAATCTATGAACGATTGCTCAGTGCTACGATTGCACAAGTGACATGAGATTCCTGCAGACCAGTTAGGAAGCAGAACCTAAAAATCTGAGTCGGGAGCTAGCACGGAGATAGTCTTTATCAGCCAAAAGCAAACACAATCAGCTTGTGTGCGTGAAACACGCACACAGGGACCAATGGATCTAACCGGTCTACTTGTAACGCAAATAAACCAAGGGACATCTTTCATACATGTTGCAGACAAGATTAAATCTAAGGCACCCGTTACAGGGTCTAAATTGATCTCTTACAGGTCAGAGCTGGTAGCCAGTCTAAGCCGTGTGGATTGACTAGAACTGTGCTTCAAAGTCAGTAATGAATACTGTATTGAGGGGACAGTAGCCGCTCTCACTGATAAAGGGGTAAGCTTTGGGTGCTCCACAGGCATGAAAGTCCAACTCTGAAGCAGACAAAATTGCACCTCCAGTGAGCACACAGTGGTCACTAGAAAAACACACAAAGGGTTGACAAGGAGGTACAAGGGCAGCACGGTTAACTTTTATCAAGTAATGGTGAGGACTTTCTTTACAACCAAACTTTAGTTTTCCTCTTTCTATGGGTGCTGCAGAATTCAGCACACAGAAAGTGGAACAGATGAGGAAATGATTTTGTAAATCAGGGGGAGCGTCAAAATCCATGGGTGTTGTGAGGAAACATCCACCACAACGCCCTTGGAAAGCCTCCCGAGCGCAGGGTAAGGTGACGCAACGGTTTGCACTGCGTTGCCTTACTCAAGATTTATGAGGCCACTAAAAGCCACGCAGGATGGCTTTCCACAGCTTCATAAATCAGATTCAGAACCAAGCGTCACACGTGCACCACTTACAATGGTGCAAAAGTGACGTAAGGAACTCATAAATAAGAGCCATCATTTCCCAATGTCTAGTGTGTAGTATGTAACGTGTACGTGTTTTTTAAAGTATTGCTAATCTCTCCTTGTTTTTGTGTTCTCACCGTCTTTGCCTCTGGCACTTGCCATACTTTGGAATGCTCTCTGTTTCTTCCTTGCCGGGCCCTCCACGTTCCACCGCAGCAACTTTGGCTGTTTGAGTGGAGGGATATCCGGATCGCAATCTTTCCACTTTTGTTTTTTGCCATTCTCCGGCAGCCATCTTAGAAGGGAGACTTTCTAGTCTTCCTTCAAGTGTTACATTTCCCCGCATACTTAAATGTATGATGGTGCCGATACGCAGCGGACGGAAGCAGCAGGTGCGCCAAAGCAAGCCAGTCTGAGCCCGTCCGCGCCCGGAACGCGACCAGCTCACATCCTTGTAAAAACAAGCTCGATGTCACTAAATGGAAGGGCCCTATCTGTTGTAAAACCAGCTAAACACTCCTCAGTCCCCTTCAGACTACACCATTAGGAAATAGTCCCAACTTCACCTCCCTACCAGGAGGTCTCATTAAAGCTTGCTCTCTATCATGCAAACATGCTCAAAGTATCCACAATCTCATCATAGATGATACCATAGACTGCCTTTTTATAACTGAAACCTGGCTTGAAGCCTGGTGTACTCCAAACATCGTCTGTGCAGTACTCCCAGGCTACCTCATTCACAGACAGGATAGACCAGAGCAACGGGGAGGAGGGCTATTTATCGAAACTCACTGAAATGTTCAGTGTTTGAAATACCCGACCTCAAAGGAGCAGCAAGCATTGGTTTCTGTCTTCAAGTAGAAGGCTCTTTTGCCTTCTCAGGGGCTTTGCTATACAGACCCCCTGGTCCCTATAAAACTTTTTTGGGATAGCATTGGAGATATCATAAGCTCATTAACCCTTAGATTTGCAAACTTAACCTTACTAGGAGACTTCAATATCCATCTGGATGATCATAGCGACCCAGGTGCAATACACTTTCTGGAAATCACTGATACTCTTGGACTAGAGCAGCGGATATCCACCCCCACTCACAATGCTGGCCACACTCTGGATGGTATCTGCTTTAATCTCATGGCCCTTAAAGTCAAGGTCTCAGTCAGCTTAACCTGGTCTGACCACAAGTTTATACCCCTAGAAATGATATACCATCAAGCGAAAAAATCCAGTGGCCACAGCCCTATCACTCAAAACATCAGACCAAAATGGAATGAGATGGCAACCCTTCCTGGTTGCAGTATAGAAGCCTCAATTTGCAAGCCTAGGCTGTCGGGTGACCCAGCAGTAGACAACAAACTGTTCTCACAGTGGATGACCACTCTGAGGAATCGGGTTGTCCCCCCCTCCGCCCCTCCAAATAAACGACTGCTCAAAAAACCTTCTGCCCCATGGTACACCCAAAATCTGAACGTACTACATAGCCACTGAAGGAAGCTGGAACGCAGTTGGTGTCAAGCTTACAGACAGGAAGAATTAATCAAGTACAAAACTTTACTCAAAAACTATCATCAACAAATTAAAGCCTCTAAGAAAGCTCATTTCACTGAGATGCTTAAATTAGCTAATTCAAACCAAAAAACTATCTTTAAAATAGTAAACTCTTTCAGTAACCCCACATCCCTCAAACAAAATATCCCCCGTCACAGCTCTTTTGTGACCAGATAGCCGACTATTTTGAACAGAAGGTTAAGTCACTCCAACAAGATTTCCTGGCACCCCCCCCACCCTACACCAGCTACCACAATTACCGAACCAGAGGAAAACCAACCATGTCTCAGAGCTTTTCAAACATCACCCTAGAACAATCTCGTCAGGCCATCCTTGCTGTAAAATCAGGTTTTCCCTTCGACCCTTGTCCCCCACTCCTTCTGTATGCTATAATTGAAAGGTGAACCAAGTGATCAATGATATAATAAATACCTTTTTATCACTAGCGGAAACCCCCAACGAATGGAAACGGGTGGCAGTTAAACCCCTCCAAAAGAAACCACTTGCGGATCCCACCACCCTTACCACCAACCTCCAACCCATTTCCCTACTTCCCTTCCTCAGTAAAATTATGGAAAAGCTAGTTAACTCACAACTCATGACCTATCTAGAAGGAGTTAATGTCCTACACCCCAATCAATCAGGTGTTAGACCCAAACATGCCACAGAATCAGCTCTTCTATCCACCACTGAATCCCTGAAAGTCGCCCTGGATCAGGGGAACAGTTCTGTGCTGGTCTTATTAGATCTATCAGCTGCATTTGACACGATATTCCATGTCATTCTCCTAGACCATCATGTGTCATATGGCATCTCAAATCTCGCCCTAGCATGGCTTAAATCGTTTCTACAAAATAGAAAACAAGTCATCACTCTTGGACAAGACCAGTCAGCAGATAAACAAACTCCTGCTTTCTGGGGTCCCACAGGGGTCCATCCTCAGTCCAATATTGTTCAATGTCTATATTGCCCCTTTGATTAGTCAGATATCGTCCTTTAACATTGAGACTATCTCATACGCGGACGACACGCAGTTAATCTTGGTCTTAACCAAAAAATACCACACTTGCCGAGGAAAACCTTCGCCAATGTCTGACCGCCGTCTTCCACTGGATGAAAAACAATCATTTAAAATGCAACTCTGAAAAAAAACAGAAAATGTTACCACTAGGAAAAGCAAACACTTTTCCCCCTAGTCTATGGTGGCCGTCCAACATCCCCCCCAACACAGTAACAGTACCCAGGAGCCTTGGGGTCAAATTTGACTCAGCACTATCCTTCCACCAGCAATCTTAGCAGTGGCTGGTACCTGCTTCCATTTGATAAAATCTCTCTGAATGGTTTTTTACCTACTTCCCAGTAGAGCAAGACAGACGGTTGCGGTGGCCCTGATTACCTCTAGGTTGGACTACTGCAATAGCCTCTATTCTGGAGTCAATAAGCCAGTCTTACACAAACTGCAGATGGAACAGCATGCAGCAGCCTGGCTCGTACTGAAATGGCCTAGGAGCTCATCAGCATCCACTGCACTGGAAGCAATGCATTGGCTACCTATTCATAAAAGAATCTTGTTTAACCCCTTCCATGCTGATGACGGCCCCCAGCCGTCATGGCACACAGTGCTCGTGTGCTGATGACGGCTGGGGGCCGTCATGACCACGCCCGCGATCGGAATGTCCAGCAGAGGAGCGGAATTCCGGCCGCGGGCAAGGGGTTAAGATCCTAATCATTACCTTCCGTATCTTTCACTCCTCCGGCCCTCACTACCTCCGACCTAGATGTCCACACAATGTGCCACGCCGTAACCTCATATCATCCAATGCTAACCTGTTAAAACACTCTGCTTTTAGATATGCCTCAAAAGGAGGGAAATCAATCGCAGTGTTAGGGACTACGGCCTGGAATAAATTGCCCACTTATCTTCATTTCAGAAACCTTATTCAGGAAGGCCTTGAAAACCAGTTTTTTTACAGCCTCTGACACTCTATGCAGAGCACTTATTTAACCCTTTTCCAGTTTCTGCCACCCTTATCTGTTAGTGAACCCGCTTAGCGCCATGATGCTCCTCGGAGTGAAAGTTGCACTTTACAAATATGATACAACATAACATAACATGAAACTATTTCTGTGCGTGCTGAGATGATGACTCAGCCTTACACATTGAAAGCTATAGAAAGTGCCATGGCAACTGTATTGTGTTTCCACGTTCCTCACCGAGAGCAAAACAGGCACACATGTGGGGGACAGCTTTGAATTGTTTTTTAATGCAACGTTTTATTCACTTTTTATAATTTCACCACTGAAAGCAGCCCAGTAATCACACAGTAAAACTATTTGCACCACGACAAACCCCACCCCCTCCTCCACAGCCCTCAAGCTGGCACAGACTCTTCATAGATGCGAATTTCATCGTGCAAAGAAGAACGAAAAGAGTCTCAGCGTTGTTCTAGAATTTCTCTGTACTGGCACCACTCGGACCATACATTGGAATGTTTCTGGGGACACGCTCTGAACACGTTAATGGGAAGTTCCAGGGAGATACAACGGTCTAACCCTTTCCCACCCTTCCTAGGATGGGGGGTCTGCACTTTTCCATACTTTGGCAGTGTCCTTCTTGGCCACAACCAGCTTTTGAAATTTGAGATGGGCTCTTCACTGCCCTAAAGCCTGGAGTTCCATTTCCTAAGACTGTTTATATTCTCTTTAAACATCGTTATTGCTTTGTGCGTTGCAGCTCATGCACTATGGAGGATTCCACAGACTGAGACAGTGTAGAATTGCTTTTTATTTTCACCTCCATATCTTGCTTGACGTGCTTGTTTTTAATACTTTTCCACTTAATTGTTAGGTGACATGCCAAGTCTGGGCGGGGAGTTGGGGAGGATACCTTGCTTCCGACAGGGTAAGCAACCTTGTATATCTATGAGATGTAGGGATCTATTGTGTGCAATGTTCACTAATCATTTACGCTGTGTGGCCCATATTTGGTCATCTAAGTTGTATATATACTGCAGGTCTGTATTACGTATGTTTTATGCATCTCTCTTACACCATATACAGATATCACCTGTAGAGCTCTACAACCAGGGGTTGTATTGACTAGTTCATTACATTGGGATAAGCAGAGAGGGACAGGTCCAGACAAATGCCAGTGCAGCTCTTTGATGAGGGCATTCTTGGAGGCTGAAATATCTCAACTGCTCTCACCAGGTGAAAATGTATCCCCGTATTCTTAGTCTACCAGGAGAAAGTTTCAGTCGCCTCTCTCTACTGATTATCTCCTTTCTGCAAAACTTTTATACTTCACCCACACTCATTTTCTATTGGAATACACTTCCTAATCACACCTCCTGGAGTGTACCACACTAAGTAGGCTTGCAGTCTGCAGGGGCATCCTGCTGCATGCCATCATGAGGAGGGCCCTATGATGATGCAGGCCACCTTTCAGAGGGTGAGAGCATTTGTCAAAAGATTCAAGATTCAAAAATACTTTATTCGGTTAAAAACAAGATAACCATGAAAGTAGCATGAAAGGTACAATTTACAAGAGGTAGAATGAACTTTTTTTTAAAAATCACGAAAAAGAAAAGAAAAGCAACAGAATTGAATTCATATATACAATAAAAACGATCAATCTATTTGAATTGATTTACGGCACTTAAAAACTAATTTTAAAAATTCTGCAATTGAGGCAACCATAAAAACAGTTTCCATTTTCTGGCACTCTGTGAATGCTAGGCGGCATCTATATACTTTTAAATACTTGAGGATAGGGATGATAAGTTTCTTTCGAGGAAGAGTATAAAATTTACAAAAGAATAATATATGTATATCGGATTGTTGGGATACATCATCACATGGACAAAGACATAAATCCTTCGACCAACAATTCATCACGGGGAACGATAAGACATAAATAAAACAAGCATGCAAAAGAAACAATCAAGAGCATTTGTCCTTAAAGAAGGGTTTCTTTCATAGTTGCAAAACATATAGCGACTCTGTACAACACTGCCTTGAGTATACATGTAAATGTGCATATGATGGGATGAAATACTTCAAGATTTAACCCTCCCTGTTCCCTTGTGCTCTTACTGGCACTAATGAACTAGGTACTACCCAAACCACCCACCTGTGCACTGGGGCATTTAAGAACTAGACACTTGTCCAGAACACCCATCTGTTCAATGAGGCATGAAAGCATTGAACACTCTAAGATTCTCCCAGACCATCCTGCAATGTGGTGAGAAATACAAGATCTAAAATAATCAGTATACTGCCCATTTTTTCTTTGAGGTATTTAAGAAAAAAACACTCCAGACCACCAGCCTGTGCACTGAGGTATTAAAAAAAAGGCCCCTGAGAAGTATGGTATGCAAGTACTAAAGCACTTCCAGTGCGGCTTCATTTACAGTGAGGTAGTCGAAGATTTGACATTCCAGCAGACCACCCACTTGCATAGTGAGCTATCAAAGACTTAGACACCCTTCAAACTTGTCCTATCTGCTCTCTGGCTACCTCTTGGTGATTTGGCACAAGCTGTCAATCTTTCCTTAGGAAACTTTCAGATGGTGCATGTACAAATATACCAATATAGCATCACAGTTAACAAATAATTTGAAACACATCCATGCAGATACAGACCTCTCCCAGCTGTTTTAGTTTCTTGGTCATCACAATCAGAGACACCCAGGGAATGGGACAGTGACGATTTCTTCATGAGGGCAGGGGAGCGTCCCCCCCCATGCCCGTTGTGAGCCCTGATAAATCAATGTGAATAGTAAAATGGTAATGAAACGATCTCAATGCCATTTTATTTTTCAAAAGGGCCGCCACAGCCGTTAGCCTGCCCTGGAGCCGGGAGGAATGAGGGGCATGTCCTCTGCTGCATGGAGGACTAGAGCAGTGGCTGGCCAGACGCTGCAAAGTGCACAAGTTAGCTTGGCTAGCTGTCTTGCTCTGGCTAAATTGACATGTGCACTTTGGAGCTCTCCACCCAACTGTCTTAAACAGCTGGGCGGAGAGCAAGAACATGCCTACAGAGCCTGATTGAGCATCTAGCCAGCCCACTCCGTCCAATCCCGGCGTTGCTCTCATGCTGGTTAACAGCATGAGAGCAGCGTCTGGATTGCTTAGGGAAGTTACCTCTTCCACAGGTGCCCGTTTGAGCCACAGACTGCAAAGGACACAGAGGGTGCAGCCAGGTTAAGTAACATTTATTTTATTTATAATGTTTGTGTAATGCATGCCAGTGATTCATTGATTGTTTCTTTTGCATGCTTGTTTTATTTATGTCTTTTGGTAATCGGTGGGGCACTTCGCTCACCCCACCACTTTCAAATGTTAACAGCCCATGACCTTCCCAATAATCCCTTTCTCCTCGAGCTTATCCAGTTCTGCTTCAACCTTGGGCCGTAGGTGGAACACTATCCGGCAGAGGAGCAGTACCACCGGTTGCATAGATTTATCAATGTGTAGCCAGATGACTTTGTCCTTCATGCACTCCTATTGCAATCCTATTCTAATCAAATAGGTTCAAGAATTCTGTTATTAAGTGGTCCAGTTCCTCTATAAGCATGCCGAATGCGAACTGGACCAGTATTAGGGGTTCTGCCATGCTATTGCTCAGGAGCATGCCCTGCCCTCCTTGGCGTCTACATGGGCATGGGAGATATGGCTCTTGAATCTCCCTAGCATGTGTCATGGTTTGTCTTACCCATATGCAAAAACCCAAACATTGGTCTTGGACAGTGGAGATGGAGTTTGTAGATGGTTGTTGTGGCTGTGTCGATTCCTACTTGTAGGCAGCACTGAGGGAGTGGTCGACGGGTGGCGCTGGTGTTACCGACTGTGAACACCAAGTGTAGTGTGTGATCCTCAGTGTCGACATTCATGTCTTCTGACTCCATTTCCCCTTCTGAGATGGTGTTTACAGTCTCTTAGACCTTCCTTCCTTTTGAGACCAAAGTGATTGTATTTTCCTCACGCAATGCACTTTTTTCCCTCTTGCAGGGCAGTTGTTGGGCCAGTGGGGGCGTCCTCCGCAGTATCGCACATTGGGAGGGTTTCTGGTGTCCTTTTGGGCTTCACTGGTGATTTCTTGGGTTAGACCGAGTTCATGGGTTCTGTTTTGAGTTTTCCCTATAGGGCTACTCCATGTACAATGCTCTCACCTTCAAGAGTTCTTTCGACCTACCCTTTGTAAGAATGTCTTGTAGGGACTTTCCAGATCCTTGAAAGATGTTCTCCTGTAACTTTATCGACGCACACCCTTGGAGGAGATGTCCCCTGATTTCTCCCTGTTCATGCGTGAATCCACAGGTGCTGGCGAGGTCTCTTAGCCTGCTGTAGAAGCTGCATGCAGCGCCAGGATTGGCTGGGCCACCGCGCAGCATCCATCATTGATGCCACGCGTGGGGGTGGCACACACACTTCAGCCACTCTTAATGGCCAATCACTGCATGGCTTCACAGTGAAGCCATGCAGTTATTGGCCATTTCGCCTGGATGCGTGGGTTCCGTTTACTGCGCTGCTGTTGTGACATCGTGGTCCCTGGAGCTCAGCTCGTGACGACGCCACACCTCGTGCGCAGGCAGCAGAGATTGAAAGACGACCGCTGCCACCCTGTGGCACGCTATGCTGTCCTGCTGCACCACTGTTTACACCCTGGTGCCAGCCAGAGCCGGGTCCATGTGCACTGTGACCTGCACCAGAGGTAGGGAAGGAGCAATGCAAACGCAAACCCTGCCACATGCTTCTGTAACATGCTGTGCTGCTCACCCGTGCTGCTGTGGAGCACATGTTGAATACTCCACTATTCCACTGTCTTGTCTTGGACTCTGCCCCGCACGCCGCACCCTCGCCGGGGATGCATCACATCACGAGCCAATCCATTCCTGTTCATTGCTTACACTGTACACATTAAATGTGTGACGGCTGGCTTGGCTTACTATTGTACAGCAGCGCTGGGTGATGCGCTGTGCTCTGTAAACCCCTGCAGTCTTCAGTAGTACATACACTTCTGTTACACTATCGTACACTGCACCACCCTCCTGTCCCTGTGATCTGTTGCACTGCTTCTACTCCAGCCTCTCATACCGCCATTTGTTGTGGCACATATCACCAGTTGTGCAATGTACTGCATACTAAACTGTCTGCTCAATTAACCGTCCTAGAGTGCTGTCGACTACACTCTTCTGTACTGTGGCATTCAGTACTTTTACATAATGCTTGTCTGGTCTGTCGTGCTGTGTACTGCCTTGCCAGCTTAGTCACACCATTCTGTTTTGTTATTCTGTCTTATTGCATCATCGTCTGCCCTACTCTGTCCCATCACAGTCCGTGTTCCCCTGTTCCAGCCTTTATTCTCAGTGGTGTATTTGTAATGCACAGACTGGCGCGGGCTCTCTGCTCCTTTCCAAGGAGCTAATATCACAAGCATTATTTCTCAGAAGTGGGGCGACTGCCCACCATGTTGGTGAAGCCCAGGTTAAAAAGGCTTCATTTTCTGGAGGGTGTTTCACAAATTCGTGTTCTGTTGTCTGAGTAACTGAAGTGGTGGTTGTCGGAAACACGTGCGGCTATGGGTAGAAGGTCGACCCTGTTTAATTTTACAGACTTAGTGTTGACAGACCTAAGCTGTAGAATCGAGGAGTGAAAAGGGCAAGCACGTGTATGGCACCTTTAACACACAATGCTGTCCTCTGAATTCATTTTTAGAATTAAGGGTATTTATAGAAAGGCGTAGGTCACTGCACGCAGGGCAGCAGACTTGCCCATATGAGCCTAGGAACCATCATGATCAGACAATATTTGGGTGCCAGACTGCTTCTATTGACGTTCTTCAGTACATTTTCCTTTTGATTCTGTTTTACGCTGTCTCAAGGTGCTTCAAATCAAATATAATTGCTTGCTGTGTATGAAGGCAACTGTGTGTTTCTGTGTGTGTGAGCGGAGGGCGGACATAAATCGCCTTGGCTAATCAAAGCACCATTGACCGCTCCACTTAGTACATGGTTTTGCAATTAGGAGCCTATTGAAACAGTTGTTTAGTTATTTTTCACAGCATTAAGCTGTCGCTGGTTGTAAGTGCATGGCACTTCTTTTCCACTGAAGGGTTTTCAAGCAGCCCTTTAGCTCTGCCTGAATTGTTGTATTGCATACTGATTTGTTGGTGGCCTAAATGTTGACTTGGTAGTCGTGCCTCCTGTCTTAGTTTGCCTCTTGAGTATTGAACGACCACTGATCTCTCACTGGCTGAAAGGACTTGTGTGACAAGCATCAGTTCCCAAAGTGGATGTGGTTTTTAATGGGATGGATGGATGTACGCTTTTAATGGGATATGCTAAAGTATTACCAAAGTATTCCTAAGTGCCCCCGGCTCCTGGTTGTGCAAGCACACCCGCACACAGCAATCTCGAAATGGCAACAAAAACAAAATGGAAGAGGAGTGTTGGGAAAGGGTTGGAAGGCATGGGAAGGTGTGCCAGGCAACAAACGGCTAGGGGCTAATGGGGAAAAGGTGAAATATTTTATAATAAGTTGAGCGCGATGGGGACGAGCAGAGGAAGCTATGGACGAGTAGAGGGAAGCAACAATGAAAGTGACGAGGTGGGGGAAACTAAAGGGGAAGCAGCACACAGAGGAGAGAGCAAGAGAACACACACATTCCTGTGGTGTGTTGAAACTAAAAGAAGTATTTTCCCGAATTCAAGCAAATTCAGCAGTGGAGGGATATACAACCCAACCAGTGTGGGTATTGTTTCTGGGCAGAACAAATGCATGAATAACGAGGAAAGCCATTAAATCAGGCAGAGACAACTGAAATAGTCAACAAAGCCATACAATCACAAGCAAAGCACAAACTATTTTATGTATTGAAAACAATAGGTCTGCCTTCAGCCAGCTAAAAGCCAAAACTTAAAAAGAAACTCCACAAAAATAGAGTTGGCAGCAAAACCAACCTGAAACATTAAGTCTTGCTGGAACCATTTCCAATGTAACTAAGAAAATGCAAAATGTAAACCAGTATCACGCTGTAAATTTTGCTCTGTCATTTCGCTTTTTTGCCCATGTATGTTTCCTATTCCTCCCCTGTTTTTTGTTATTTGACTAGTTCATTCATCCTCTTTTGTATGGTTTAAGGGAGGGGTAGTTCCACTTGTTTTGTTCTGCTTTAGAATATGCTGTAGAACCTTGCATGGTCATTCTGTGGTTATACTGAATAAGCAGCTACCTATGTTATGCCATCTATTAATGTAATAACTGCACTTTCACAATTGCTTTATTAACCTTCCTGCTTTCTCAAATTTGCTTGAAAATGCACGATTTTTCTTATTTTTTTTCAAGCCCTTTTGGGGTTTGGGCTCGCTGGCTGCGCTCGCTCGCTAGGGTGCTGTATGCAAATCACTTTGCGCCCACCACTTTGAAATGTCACCCACCGCCCCTGGACTACAGCTCCCACCGGCCTCCAGCAGACACCGAGCACCGCGTCATAGCAGCAGCGCCAGGAGGCGCCATAAGAACACTCGTGGGCTCCCGCGGCGCGGGATACCCGTGAGGCTTGCTGCCAGCTGACTTTCCTGCCCTGTCAAACAGGCCCGAGGGGGGACTGCAACGATCTTCTTAAAATCCCACGCTTTGCCTTCTACTAAGCAGGGGGACTACAGCTCCCACCGGCCTCCAGCAGACGGCGAGCACCGCATCATAGCAGCAGTGCCAGGAGGCGCCATAAGAACACTTGTGTGCTCCCGCAGCCCGGGATGCCTGTGAGGCTTGCTGCCAGCTGACTTTCCTGCCCTGTCAAACAGTCCCGGGGGGGGGGACTGCAACGATCTTCTTAAAATCCCGCGCTTTGCCTTCTACTAAGCAGGGGGACTACAGCTCCCACCGGCCTCCAGCAGACGGCGAGCACCGCGTCATAGCAGCAGTGCCAGGAGGCGCCATAAGAACACTCGTGGGCTCCCGCTGTGCGGGATGCCCGTGAGGGTTGCTGCCAGCTGACTTTCCTGCCCTGTCAAACAGTCCCGGGGGGACTGCAACGATCTTTTTAAAATCCCGCACTTTGCCTTCTACTAAGCAGGGGGACTACAGCTCCCACCGGCCTCCAGCAGATGCCGAGCACAGCGTCATAGAAGCAACGCCAGGAGGCGCCATAAGAACACTCGTGGGCTCCCGTGGCGCGGGACGCGCGCGGGCGTTTCCTGGGAGCTGCCTGGGCTAAGGGCGGGCCCGTCCTTGCCCATCATTGCCCAAAAGAGGCAGGGCAGGGCCACCCCCCCGTTATGTCTGTTTTCTGGACTAAAGGTACTTTTTACTTAACTTGTAGCCAATTACATGGACCTTTATTCATTTCCCTCTCTTATTTGTTCATTGCTCCCTTTCATTACCATTCCTAAAGAGGTGCTCATTGTGGAGCCTGCCGCCCTACCCCCCTCTAATAACGATTTAACATACGCTTATTTCTACTTCCCACTGAGGAATTAGAGCTAACGTCATGGGTAAGAGGACATCAATGGAGGGTGGGTGAGGGGACGGCTCAGGTGGTTCCTAGATAGGATAGTCGATAGCAACTGTGAAGAGATATTGGGGTAAAAGCCGCTGTCGCAGACACTCCAAATAACAACCCCAAGGAGCTATCTGCCTGTAAATCCAAGCGAGTAATTCCACTAATATTTAAGAAGAAACCCCGGGAACCATCTAGTCCTACCCAGTCTGGCCCATTATCCGACCAGCACAAGGAATTGACCCCAGAGGCAACCCCCTCTCTATCTGTAGATGTATGTGTTTCAGAAGAATTAGGAGGTCACGCCACGCCTCTATTGTCTGCTCAAATAGGTTTGCCGCCCTGGAAACATTAGATGAGGAAAGTTCACTTCCCGTACTTTGCGAACCAGTGCCTAGTCAAATTGCGGGTTCACTACATTAATGTCATTGTGCAAGCTTAAACAAGGACTTAACACAGATTGTAGGTCTATTGCAAATGGAGGTGGAGTCATTAAGGAGACTGGTGGTGGAGCTAAACCATAGGCTCGAGCCCCTCCCGCCAGCTGCCGTTCCCAGATCCAGTGTCCTGAGTCAGTACACTCCACTTTCTCTAGCAGGCTGCTGAGTAGTTCTCTACCCCGGGCGGGAGGTAGGACCTATTCTGAGCCATCGAATCTGGTGAAAGGCCCCCATCCTTTGACCGCCAATCCAAATCACATCGATAAAAAAAATCCTTTGTCGATACGATCAAATCAACAGGGGCTCCTCCCAGTCCTTCCAACATTGACATAACCTCTCAGTACCAACATCCATCCACTGACATGAACACCCAGGTTGGAGTCTATAAAAGCCAAATCCTTGCTTCTCAGGGGGATAAACCACCAATAGTGTACATGGTTAAAGTTCCAAAATGCTCTATCCGCACGGGTTTGAGAGCAACAAGTCCCTACGTAATAAGGCGACGCATTGGATACGACATGTGCGGGGTTGTGGGTCTATAATTCGGGATGATATTCTCAGAGTAAGGAGGTTTACATCGCATAATTCCCATCTGGACAGCATAGAGTTGACCTTAGCAGATGTCAATCTAGCTGAGAATTTGCTGGCCTTAGAGTTCCGCACTTGCGCCCCAGAACCTTCCGCCATCCAAATAAGATGCTCCCCTCTCCCGACTCTATCTAGGCCAAAGGCCGCGGAAATTTAGGGACGTTGAGAGGCGAATCTAGTTTAAATGTGGTCGATTGACTAAATAGGGGCTTAAACCAGATTAATGATATAGGACCATATGGAGCCAGCAGAAAGGTGACTATTCCAGGCTCGAATTCCTCTTCTAGGGGCAGAAACATGGGAGAGGCTTTGTCTGATATCCAGTCATGTTCTCAGGGTAGTACTCCACGTAATAAAGTTCCTGTTGCTATCCCGAATACAAAACTGCTCGAAGTCCTTTCGTGGAATATAGCTGGGCTGCAGAAGAAGGCATCGCTGCCTGACTGTAATGAGTTTGTTGAAAGTTTCGATGTCTGCCTATTTCAGGAGACCTGGAGCCTAGTTCCTATACACAAATCTGGTTACACCTCTTACTTTGTGCCAGCTATCAGTACGGGCAAGAGCCGCCCGTCTGGGGGCTTATTAATTTGGATTAGCATCTTATTGAACTGGGTAGTTACATCTCACACCTGTTTATCTCCTGATATTCTCCATTTGACCATTAAAGGGTCACCCAACGGAGTAACCTTAGAGCTTTTGAATGTATACGTTAGGTCGAACATCTTTGACCATATTAGCACTGGAGCAAGAGCTGACTAACATTCTGCCACGTTCCAACATCATAGAAGCCGGCGACCTGAACTGCACATTCGAAACTTTGAGTGCAGACGATCTGTTGGGAATGGCCGAGGAGGATAGTAAATGGGATATCCCGACACTCAACTTAGCCCCAATCAAAAAATGGTCACAGATGGCAGTTCAAATTAACGCCCTCACCCAGGAATTCAATCTAAGAGCTGTAAACGGGAGGGTACGATCTGATCTCATGGGCTCTAATACCGTTAACAGGATAAGTTCCCCGTCCCGTATCGATTACATTTTAATTGATGTTTGTTTATGGAGGGACCTTGTAGATATGATTGTTAAATCCACCTCTGTAAGCGATCATAATCCGCTCTACCTTCAAATGAATATGTCTGGCCATCTTTTATTTTAGACCACCTACAATTCCCTTAATGTCCACAAGAGAAAAAATTCCCTCAAATTGCAATAGATGGCTTAAGTGGCTCAGAGTGTCACAACACAAATCCAAAATATTAAACATCAGGCAAATTTTGGATCAAAAGATCATGGAACTTTAAGGGTTACCCAGAGAAGCAGAGATCCTAGTGAAATTTCCTGCGGTCTATCTAGAAACAACAGATAGGATAGGATCCTTTTTTATTGTTGCAGGGAAACAATGCCCAAAGAGAGGTTTGACGCGGACCACAAATGTATGGTATACACCAATGTGTAGGGCGAAGAGGCAGGCTTTGACTGAAGGACTCAAAAAGAAAGTTCCCACGGCGATTTGTTCAGCAAGGAAGGCATACAATAAGACACTTGCTGATGCAAAGCGCAGTTGGAACGAGGAGCATTGGCAGGAACTTATACATGCATGAAAATTGAGGGATTCAACCCTATTCTGGGACTTATTCAAAAGGGGAGAGAGGAAAGGAGCAGACCCTATCCCAAACCACAACACTGAGCAGATATGGCAAGCCCACTTCATTAAACTATATTCTGGTAACAAAGGTCCCCCCACAGTCCATATGGGAGCAGATATTACCCTTCCCTTACCCTCTTTCCCTTCAGACTGCTTTGATCTTCAAGAGGTAGAATCAGCAATAAATAGCATTTCTCCTGGAAAAGCTGCGGGCCCTGATGGCCTCCCTGGAGACCTCCTCTTCCACTACCCGAAGCCTTGGGCCAAATTCATTTTACTTTTAATGAACGGAATTGACAGAGGGGCTGCAGTCCCTGACTCATGGAGAGGGGCTGAGGTGGTCCCAATATATAAAATAGGAGATAGGGAGGACCCTGCCAACTACAGGCCGATCAGCTTAATCAATGTCATTCAGAAAGTGGTAGGCAGGGTCCTCCTTATGAGGATAAGGTCCTGGATCGAGGACGAAAAGATCCTCTCCCACTATCAAGCAGGCTTTAGGCAAAAAGTCGGCACAATGAACCAGGTCTTCAGACTTTTCCTGATCAACTGGAAAGTTGTGACAATTGAGAAGGGTAGCTTGTACCTGGCCTTTATATATCTAAAGACCGCTTTTGATCTAGTGCCACGGGACAAGCTCTGGCTGGTGCTACAAGGAATGGGTATCTCTCCACAGATTCTCGATTTTGTAAAACGTCTGCACAAGGATAACTACGCCAGAGTTAGGTGAGGTGCAAGGGACAGCTGACAGAGAGGGTGGAAGTGAACAGGGGCGTGCACCAAGGGTGCGTGCTGGCCCCCACCCTGTTCTCCTTATATATGAACGGGGTGGTAAGCCACCTCAGAAAGGACCCAGCTGATGCCCCTACTTTGGCAGGGGAAAAAACACCAACGCTCCTCTTCGCCAACGACATTGTTCTGATATCTAAAACACCCGGCGGCCTCCAAAAACATTTAAATATGTTTAGTTCTTTCTGCATGTCTCGCGGGCTCACAATCAACACAACCAAAGCAAAGCCTATGGCAATCAATCCATCCAAACGCTTCAGGAACAACATTACGGAGAAGCGTGGCTCAGTGGTTAGAGGCGGCAGACCCGGAAGCTGAGATCAGCCGTGGACCAGGGTTCGTTTCCCTGCCTCGGCGGGTCTCGGGTTCAAAAATTCCACGGACTCGACAATTCTCGCTCCGGTGCCTACTCGACTTACGGGATCACACTCTGCGACTCTGGGTAATAGCTTGCTTAATCTCCACTACGGCCCCTCGCGGTGGGATGCCTGGCTTTCACCTTGTGAATACCCTGCTGGGGTATCTCACAGGGGAATACCAGGACGGGTTCCCTAAGCAAGCGCCTTGAGACCCCTGGGTGATTAGTGCGCTATATAAATCGAAATACATTTACATTTACCCTAAACGACACCATTTTAGAAACTGTTGAGTCTTTTGACTATCTGGGAATCCGGGTCTCCAATGGTATGAAATGGACTTCGCATCTAGCCAAAATGCTCCTCAGCCACAAACGGGTCTCAGGAGCCATAGTACGAGAGCAATGAACACAAAACCACTGGGTATGGGCTCCCACAGGCATTGCTTGCCACACTTGTATAAGAAACAAAACAGTTGCAAATGCCACTACTTTTTCAAAATAACATTACTTGAATAAACATATGATCCAAACAATATGTTTACAGTGAAATAAATTCTGTTTGTTTTAATCTTTTTTCATTTTCATTTGACACTTCTATTTCAAAATGATCTCACAATGTATTGTACAAATATTAAAAACCTGAGGTGCGCAACAAATATCAAATACAGTGATAACAAAATTTGTTAGATATTTACAGTGTAATACAACTTATTCACCATTCAATCTCCACTCATACAACACTCAATCCACTACAGATAGACAAACTCACAACAAAACATAAATGATTCGAAACGTAACTGGATGCACTCTCCAGTAACACAAGCCAATTGTTTTTTTCAGTATTTACAAATTTTTCTACGTTAGAGATTCAATAACAGACTCTTTTTGGCTATTAACGGGGTCTACGCGTTTCGAACTACCATTCTTGCGTAGTTCTCTTCAGGACCAATCTGTAATGACAAAAAGCAACAAATCTATTGTTGGGGGGGGAAAACACATTCTCTACAGTGCCCTGCCCCTGAAACTCGAGTGTCCTCACCTACCTTGTGCTCGACAAGACAAGCTAGAAGGGTTGTGATCCCAATCTAAAAAGCAACAACAGCACATGACCAAATCAGAAAAGCATTTCCACAACCAGCACACTGGCATCCAACCTGGCATTCATCGCCCTGACTTACTTGGGAATCACTGTGCGCTCCCAGGTTTGCCTGGCTCGCCTGTCTGTGGGGAGACAACAATGGAAACATTGTCGGTTGTAATTCTAGATATGCTCCGAACAAGGGACCGAATCAAGCACGCACTGTTTACCTGTTTGGGGCGAGGCAGGCGTGTTGTAAGCAAAAGCGTTTCCGTTCGTTTGACCGTTTTATTCTTTGCCGTTCTGGGGGAACAAACCATTAAAAGCGCATTTGTGAATTATATCCATTGCTGCGAGTGATCGTGCTGATTGTAAAAAGTTGGTGGGACTTACTAGGTAATCGGTGGATCACTCGCGTCTGAAACACCCGGCGTCTGAACGCTGCATTAATTTTCAGGCACTTCCTGGTTCCTCTAGAGTTGTGGGTAATGTAGTTCTCGGCGGTTGCGTGTGAACGGCGGCCCAACTTTGGTGTTCCAAGCTCACTCACCATGTTGGCAATTGATAATACACTTTTGGCTGGTCTGTTTGATTCGCCCCTGGCGGCAGTATGTTTGCCACAATTATACATGTGTTATAGGGGAGCGGCAATTGTTGGATTTAAGCCTCCGTGAAGGCATTGTCCGCGATATTGAGAATTTGCCCCGGGTGCAATTAAAGGGTGCGGCAGGCATTGGTTCAAGTGGCCAATTCAACACCTGTAATGTCGGGTAAGGGAGGGGTCATGTGAGCCCAGTCTTAATCCTCATTTTGTCCATGTATTCCTACATGGCACGTCGGTCTGACTTATAATTTGAAAATTTCAGACAGTTCGTTTAATCCAGAGAACACAGTGTTAAATTTCAAAATGAGCATCGCCTCTCTTTTTATCAATTTCGCATCCAAATCGCCTCCTCTGATGTCATTTTCCACTTTGGATATGACTGTCCACGTTAATTCATTTTCATGGTGGTTCTTTTCTTTCCAATGGTTGACCAAAGGGGCATTCACAACACTATTCTTAATTCTAGATTTGTGCTGCTGGATTCTTACTCGAACCTCTTGATTGGTTTTCCCAATGTACAAGAGGTCGCATGGGCACAAAATTCCATACACGTCAAACCTCGTTTTACAGTTCGAGAATGTTTCGTGTTTCCAATTTGTTGAACCATGAGTGAATATTTTGCCTTCTTTTGTAGACTCGCAGCATGAACAATGGCCGCACTTGTGGTGGCCTTGAATTGGAGGAAGACGTAACATGTTTCTCAAATCTGGATTTTTAGTCATGGGTAATGCTGCTCTTACCAAGTGGTTGGAAATGCTGTGGTTTTTTTTGAATGCAAACAGGGGTTCCTTATGCAACATTTGGTCTAAATCTTTGTCCAGATGCCAATTCTGTTTCACTGCTTTCTTTAAACCATTTGAATTCGGACAGAAGGTTGACACGAATACCATCCTATCCGTATTCTTTTTTGGTCTCCTTTCTAATAAGCATTCTCTTGGTGTCCACCATGCTCTTTTGCGTGATTTCCTGAGGAGTTTTTTAGGGTATCCGCGTTGTATTAAATTATTGGTTAGAACCTCTGCATGCCTTAGATATTCCTGCTTTTCTGTGCAGTTCCGGCGAATCCGAAGATACTGCCCGTAGGGTAAATTTTCTTTGAGGCTGCGTGGGTGGTTACTCCCGAAATGTAATGCTTTATTCCGATCCGTGGGCTTTTTATATAGCGTTGTTACCAGCCCGCCCATGGAGGGATATACTTCCACATCCAAGAATGGCATTTTGTCACATGAATAGTCCAGACTGAAATGGATCATTGGCACTCTGTTGTTGAGCCATTGATGGAAGTTTTTTAAGGCTTCTTCTGACCCCGTCCATACGAAGAACACATTGTCGATAAAGCGATGCCAATTAGTTATCCATTGGGAGAACGGATTATTTGTGAAAACAAATGTTTCCTCATACTTTGCCATGAATAGGATGGCTAATTCTGGAGCAAAGGGGCACCCCATCGCCACCCCTCCCGTTTGTAAGAAAAATTGCCCATTAAAGTTGAAGTAGTTTTTTTTAAGAGCAAATTCTGCCAGTTTTTTGATGAATGATGTCGGTACTTTATGAGGTCGTTCGCGTTCCTCTAGGTATACTTCCAGGACATTGAGCCCTTCTTCCTGCGGTATTCTGGTATACAAGGACGTTATGTCCATGGTTACCATTAGATCACTATTTTTATCAAACTGGATGTTGGTTAGTTTGTTCAGAAAATCTGTGGTGTCTTGTAGATAAGATTTCACATGGTGCACAAATGGTTTTAAGAAGAAGTCCACAAATTTGGAGATCGGTTCTAATAATGAACCGCAGCCCGAAACTATTGGGCGACCAGGGGGTGCCGCAGCATCCTTGTGTATTTTTGGTAATACATAAAAAATGGGGGTCCTTGGATGTTTTGTTTTCAAGAATTCCAATTCTTTTTTGCCCAGGAATCCCTGTGCCGCGCTCTCGTCCAGAAACGCGAATAATTAGTTTTTAAGATCCAATGTGGGATCTTTTGGGATTTTCCGGTAGCATGTTGTGTCCTCCAATTGTCTAGTCACCTCTTTAATATATAGTTCTTTATCCCAAAGGACTATCGATCCGCCTTTGTCGGCCTGTTTGATAACGACTGACGTGTCTGCTTTCAAGTTTGCAAGGGCGACACGTTCGGCTTTGGAGATGTTATATTTGATCCATTTTTTGGTGTTTTCCATTTGGGTTATGGCTGATAACATAGTCCGTTCAAATGTTATCAATTCCTTGGGGACTTTGTTGGTTGGAGGACAAAAGGTGGATTTCTGTCGCAATCCAGTTGTTTCGGTTGTCGTTTGATATGTATTTTCCGCAAAAAATAATTTCAACCTTAATTTCCTGCAAAATTCGATGGTTTCAGTTTTTAATTTGATGAAATCTGTGTGTTTGGAAGGAACAAATGTCAATCCTTTGTTTAAGATTGACTCCTCTTCCTTAGTTAGAATTTTGTAAGATAAATTAAATATGGGGGAAGGCATTAATTTTTGTAATTTTGTCGCCTCGTTGACATTTCCCATGGTTGAGGGGTGTTCCTGGTCTTCCCTCGTTGTTTCGTCTGGCCTCTGCCTAAAAAAGATGAACCTTGATGTTGTTGCTGGAATCCTTGATGCTGTTGTTGGTGGCCACCCCTTCTATTGTAATTATTCTGATGGACAGAGTTATCCCCTTCACTGGAGCTGCCTGATGACGAGGTGTCCGAAAAAGTTATAAATTTATTGTAGGATCTCCCTTGGTATTGTGTCAGATGTCTTTTTGACTCAGGTCTTGAGTAAAAATCAGCTTGAAGAAAAGGATAGACTTTTTCTAGATTGAAATTTAGTTTGTCTTTTTCAAATTGTGCTGTCTTTTGGTTCACGGTGTAATCTTTAAATTCACCAATATCTTTATTGACTTTCTCCAGTAAGGTTTTTGAATCCGTGATCAATTGGTTGGTTGAAATTGCCGATTCCAGCGCTTGAATTTCCTCCAATTGTGTTTTAGACAGTCTTTGTGCTGTTTCTATAGTCAATACCATGAGATCTCTGCTACACTTGGTCTCAATGTAACTGTAGCCTTTTTTGTATATGGGGTCTTCGGTGAATATTACTGGGATGTTTTTTACTTGGAGTCCACCTGGAATAGTGCCACCTTTCAAATGTTGCAAAAGAAAATGGCCGTGTAGGTCCGTCCGGATTTGCTTTTTCTTGAGTCTTGTCAATTTGTCTATCTCATTTTGGTTCTGGGCCGAGACACTTAGTGATGCGGACACGAATAACGGGGGGGCAGCTAGTAAGTTTCTTATGTGCTCTTCGCTGTATGCAAAGGCTTCGTTCTCAGACATACTATAACACCCTTGACTCAATTTTCCACCACCAGGTAAAACATACAAAACTAATGAAACCACCGTGTAGTACCTCTATGTCTACTCACTGGTGGGTCAACGAGCTCACTGGCTCACAATCCTAACTCAGCTATTTGGACTGGGAAAAGGACCACACAGACTGTTGTCTGCAATCAGCAATGAACACAAAACCACTGGGTATGGGCTCCCACAGGCATTGCTTGCCACACTTGTATAAGAAACAAAACAGTTGCAAATGCCACTACTTTTTCAAAATAACATTACTTGAATAAACATATGATCCAAACAATATGTTTACAGTGAAATAAATTCTGTTTGTTTTAATCTTTTTTCATTTTCATTTGACACTTCTATTTCAAAATGATCTCACAATGTATTGTACAAATATTAAAAACCTGAGGTGCGCAACAAATATCAAATACAGTGATAACAAAATTTGTTAGATATTTACAGTGTAATACAACTTATTCACCATTCAATCTCCACTCATACAACACTCAATCCACTACAGATAGACAAACTCACAACAAAACATAAATGATTCGAAACGTAACTGGATGCACTCTCCAGTAACACAAGCCAATTGTTTTTTTCAGTATTTACAAATTTTTCTACGTTAGAGATTCAATAACAGACTCTTTTTGGCTATTAACGGGGTCTACGCGTTTCGAACTACCATTCTTGCGTAGTTCTCTTCAGGACCAATCTGTAATGACAAAAAGCAACAAATCTATTGTTGGGGGGGGAAAACACATTCTCTACAGTGCCCTGCCCCTGAAACTCGAGTGTCCTCACCTACCTTGTGCTCGACAAGACAAGCTAGAAGGGTTGTGATCCCAATCTAAAAAGCAACAACAGCACATGACCAAATCAGAAAAGCATTTCCACAACCAGCACACTGGCATCCAACCTGGCATTCATCGCCCTGACTTACTTGGGAATCACTGTGCGCTCCCAGGTTTGCCTGGCTCGCCTGTCTGTGGGGAGACAACAATGGAAACATTGTCGGTTGTAATTCTAGATATGCTCCGAACAAGGGACCGAATCAAGCACGCACTGTTTACCTGTTTGGGGCGAGGCAGGCGTGTTGTAAGCAAAAGCGTTTCCGTTCGTTTGACCGTTTTATTCTTTGCCGTTCTGGGGGAACAAACCATTAAAAGCGCATTTGTGAATTATATCCATTGCTGCGAGTGATCGTGCTGATTGTAAAAAGTTGGTGGGACTTACTAGGTAATCGGTGGATCACTCGCGTCTGAAACACCCGGCGTCTGAACGCTGCATTAATTTTCAGGCACTTCCTGGTTCCTCTAGAGTTGTGGGTAATGTAGTTCTCGGCGGTTGCGTGTGAACGGCGGCCCAACTTTGGTGTTCCAAGCTCACTCACCATGTTGGCAATTGATAATACACTTTTGGCTGGTCTGTTTGATTCGCCCCTGGCGGCAGTATGTTTGCCACAATTATACATGTGTTATAGGGGAGCGGCAATTGTTGGATTTAAGCCTCCGTGAAGGCATTGTCCGCGATATTGAGAATTTGCCCCGGGTGCAATTAAAGGGTGCGGCAGGCATTGGTTCAAGTGGCCAATTCAACACCTGTAATGTCGGGTAAGGGAGGGGTCATGTGAGCCCAGTCTTAATCCTCATTTTGTCCATGTATTCCTACATGGCACGTCGGTCTGACTTATAATTTGAAAATTTCAGACAGTTCGTTTAATCCAGAGAACACAGTGTTAAATTTCAAAATGAGCATCGCCTCTCTTTTTATCAATTTCGCATCCAAATCGCCTCCTCTGATGTCATTTTCCACTTTGGATATGACTGTCCACGTTAATTCATTTTCATGGTGGTTCTTTTCTTTCCAATGGTTGACCAAAGGGGCATTCACAACACTATTCTTAATTCTAGATTTGTGCTGCTGGATTCTTACTCGAACCTCTTGATTGGTTTTCCCAATGTACAAGAGGTCGCATGGGCACAAAATTCCATACACGTCAAACCTCGTTTTACAGTTCGAGAATGTTTCGTGTTTCCAATTTGTTGAACCATGAGTGAATATTTTGCCTTCTTTTGTAGACTCGCAGCATGAACAATGGCCGCACTTGTGGTGGCCTTGAATTGGAGGAAGACGTAACATGTTTCTCAAATCTGGATTTTTAGTCATGGGTAATGCTGCTCTTACCAAGTGGTTGGAAATGCTGTGGTTTTTTTTAATGCAAACAGGGGTTCCTTATGCAACATTTGGTCTAAATCTTTGTCCAGATGCCAATTCTGTTTCACTGCTTTCTTTAAACCATTTGAATTCGGACAGAAGGTTGACACGAATACCATCCTATCCGTATTCTTTTTTGGTCTCCTTTCTAATAAGCATTCTCTTGGTGTCCACCATGCTCTTTTGCGTGATTTCCTGAGGAGTTTTTTAGGGTATCCGCGTTGTATTAAATTATTGGTTAGAACCTCTGCATGCCTTAGATATTCCTGCTTTTCTGTGCAGTTCCGGCGAATCCGAAGATACTGCCCGTAGGGTAAATTTTCTTTGAGGCTGCGTGGGTGGTTACTCCCGAAATGTAATGCTTTATTCCGATCCGTGGGCTTTTTATATAGCGTTGTTACCAGCCCGCCCATGGAGGGATATACTTCCACATCCAAGAATGGCATTTTGTCACATGAATAGTCCAGACTGAAATGGATCATTGGCACTCTGTTGTTGAGCCATTGATGGAAGTTTTTTAAGGCTTCTTCTGACCCCGTCCATACGAAGAACACATTGTCGATAAAGCGATGCCAATTAGTTATCCATTGGGAGAACGGATTATTTGTGAAAACGAATGTTTCCTCATACTTTGCCATGAATAGGATGGCTAATTCTGGAGCAAAGGGGCACCCCATCGCCACCCCTCCCGTTTGTAAGAAAAATTGCCCATTAAAGTTGAAGTAGTTTTTTTTAAGAGCAAATTCTGCCAGTTTTTTGATGAATGATGTCGGTACTTTATGAGGTCGTTCGCGTTCCTCTAGGTATACTTCCAGGACATTGAGCCCTTCTTCCTGCGGTATTCTGGTATACAAGGACGTTATGTCCATGGTTACCATTAGATCACTATTTTTATCAAACTGGATGTTGGTTAGTTTGTTCAGAAAATCTGTGGTGTCTTGTAGATAAGATTTCACATGGTGCACAAATGGTTTTAAGAAGAAGTCCACAAATTTGGAGATCGGTTCTAATAATGAACCGCAGCCCGAAACTATTGGGCGACCAGGGGGTGCCGCAGCATCCTTGTGTATTTTTGGTAATACATAAAAAATGGGGGTCCTTGGATGTTTTGTTTTCAAGAATTCCAATTCTTTTTTGCCCAGGAATCCCTGTGCCGCGCTCTCGTCCAGAAACGCGAATAATTCGTTTTTAAGATCCAATGTGGGATCTTTTGGGATTTTCCGGTAGCATGTTGTGTCCTCCAATTGTCTAGTCACCTCTTTAATATATAGTTCTTTATCCCAAAGGACTATCGATCCGCCTTTGTCGGCCTGTTTGATAACGACTGACGTGTCTGCTTTCAAGTTGGCAAGGGCGACACGTTCGGCTTTGGAGATGTTATATTTGATCCATTTTTTGGTGTTTTCCATTTGGGTTATGGCTGATAACATAGTCCGTTCAAATGTTATCAATTCCTTGGGGACTTTGTTGGTTGGAGGACAAAAGGTGGATTTCTGTCGCAATCCAGTTGTTTCGGTTGTCGTTTGATATGTATTTTCCGCAAAAAATAATTTCAACCTTAATTTCCTGCAAAATTCGATGGTTTCAGTTTTTAATTTGATGAAATCTGTGTGTTTGGAAGGAACAAATGTCAATCCTTTGTTTAAGATTGACTCCTCTTCCTTAGTTAGAATTTTGTAAGATAAATTAAATATGGGGGAAGGCATTAATTTTTGTAATTTTGTCGCCTCGTTGACATTTCCAATGGTTGAGGGGTGTTCCTGGTCTTCCCTCGTTGTTTCGTCTGGCCTCTGCCTAAAAAAGATGAACCTTGATGTTGTTGCTGGAATCCTTGATGCTGTTGTTGGTGGCCACCCCTTCTATTGTAATTATTCTGATGGACAGAGTTATCCCCTTCACTGGAGCTGCCTGATGACGAGGTGTCCGAAAAAGTTATAAATTTATTGTAGGATCTCCCTTGGTATTGTGTCAGATGTCTTTTTGACTCAGGTCTTGAGTAAAAATCAGCTTGAAGAAAAGGATAGACTTTTTCTAGATTGAAATTTAGTTTGTCTTTTTCAAATTGTGCTGTCTTTTGGTTCACGGTGTAATCTTTAAATTCACCAATATCTTTATTGACTTTCTCCAGTAAGGTTTTTGAATCCGTGATCAATTGGTTGGTTGAAATTGCCGATTCCAGCGCTTGAATTTCCTCCAATTGTGTTTTAGACAGTCTTTGTGCTGTTTCTATAGTCAATACCATGAGATCTCTGCTACACTTGGTCTCAATGTAACTGTAGCCTTTTTTGTATATGGGGTCTTCGGTGAATATTACTGGGATGTTTTTTACTTGGAGTCCACCTGGAATAGTGCCACCTTTCAAATGTTGCAAAAGAAAATGGCCGTGTAGGTCCGTCCGGATTTGCTTTTTCTTGAGTCTTGTCAATTTGTCTATCTCATTTTGGTTCTGGGCCGAGACACTTAGTGATGCGGACACGAATAACGGGGGGGCAGCTAGTAAGTTTCTTATGTGCTCTTCGCTGTATGCAAAGGCTTCGTTCTCAGACATACTATAACACCCTTGACTCAATTTTCCACCACCAGGTAAAACATACAAAACTAATGAAACCACCGTGTAGTACCTCTATGTCTACTCACTGGTGGGTCAACGAGCTCACTGGCTCACAATCCTAACTCAGCTATTTGGACTGGGAAAAGGACCACACAGACTGTTGTCTGCAATCAGCAATGAACACAAAACCACTGGGTATGGGCTCCCACAGGCATTGCTTGCCACACTTGTATAAGAAACAAAACAGTTGCAAATGCCACTACTTTTTCAAAATAACATTACTTGAATAAACATATGATCCAAACAATATGTTTACAGTGAAATAAATTCTGTTTGTTTTAATCTTTTTTCATTTTCATTTGACACTTCTATTTCAAAATGATCTCACAATGTATTGTACAAATATTAAAAACCTGAGGTGCGCAACAAATATCAAATACAGTGATAACAAAATTTGTTAGATATTTACAGTGTAATACAACTTATTCACCATTCAATCTCCACTCATACAACACTCAATCCACTACAGATAGACAAACTCACAACAAAACATAAATGATTCGAAACGTAACTGGATGCACTCTCCAGTAACACAAGCCAATTGTTTTTTTCAGTATTTACAAATTTTTCTACGTTAGAGATTCAATAACAGACTCTTTTTGGCTATTAACGGGGTCTACGCGTTTCGAACTACCATTCTTGCGTAGTTCTCTTCAGGACCAATCTGTAATGACAAAAAGCAACAAATCTATTGTTGGGGGGGGAAAACACATTCTCTACAGTGCCCTGCCCCTGAAACTCGAGTGTCCTCACCTACCTTGTGCTCGACAAGACAAGCTAGAAGGGTTGTGATCCCAATCTAAAAAGCAACAACAGCACATGACCAAATCAGAAAAGCATTTCCACAACCAGCACACTGGCATCCAACCTGGCATTCATCGCCCTGACTTACTTGGGAATCACTGTGCGCTCCCAGGTTTGCCTGGCTCGCCTGTCTGTGGGGAGACAACAATGGAAACATTGTCGGTTGTAATTCTAGATATGCTCCGAACAAGGGACCGAATCAAGCACGCACTGTTTACCTGTTTGGGGCGAGGCAGGCGTGTTGTAAGCAAAAGCGTTTCCGTTCGTTTGACCGTTTTATTCTTTGCCGTTCTGGGGGAACAAACCATTAAAAGCGCATTTGTGAATTATATCCATTGCTGCGAGTGATCGTGCTGATTGTAAAAAGTTGGTGGGACTTACTAGGTAATCGGTGGATCACTCGCGTCTGAAACACCCGGCGTCTGAACGCTGCATTAATTTTCAGGCACTTCCTGGTTCCTCTAGAGTTGTGGGTAATGTAGTTCTCGGTGGTTGCGTGTGAACGGCGGCCCAACTTTGGTGTTCCAAGCTCACTCACCATGTTGGCAATTGATAATACACTTTTGGCTGGTCTGTTTGATTCGCCCCTGGCGGCAGTATGTTTGCCACAATTATACATGTGTTATAGGGGAGCGGCAATTGTTGGATTTAAGCCTCCGTGAAGGCATTGTCCGCGATATTGAGAATTTGCCCCGGGTGCAATTAAAGGGTGCGGCAGGCATTGGTTCAAGTGGCCAATTCAACACCTGTAATGTCGGGTAAGGGAGGGGTCATGGGAGCCCAGTCTTAATCCTCATTTTGTCCATGTATTCCTACATGGCACGTCGGTCTGACTTATAATTTGAAAATTTCAGACAGTTCGTTTAATCCAGAGAACACAGTGTTAAATTTCAAAATGAGCATCGCCTCTCTTTTTATCAATTTCGCATCCAAATTCGTTTTCACAAATAATCCGTTCTCCCAATGGATAACTAATTGGCATCGCTTTATCGACGATGTGTTCTTCGTATGGACGGGGTCAGAAGAAGCCTTAAAAAACTTCCATCAATGGCTCAACAACAGAGTGCCAATGATCCATTTCAGTCTGGACTATTCATGTGACAAAATGCCATTCTTGGATGTGGAAGTATATCCCTCCATGGGCGGGCTGGTAACAACGCTATATAAAAAGCCCACGGATCGGAATAAAGCATTACATTTCGGGAGTAACCACCCACGCAGCCTCAAAGAAAATTTACCCTACGGGCAGTATCTTCGGATTCGCCGGAACTGCACAGAAAAGCAGGAATATCTAAGGCATGCAGAGGTCCTAACCAATAATTTAATACAACGCGGATACCCTAAAAAACTCCTCAGGAAATCACGCAAAAGAGCATGGTGGACACCAAGAGAATGCTTATTAGAAAGGAGACCAAAAAAGAATACGGATAGGATGGTATTCGTGTCAACCTTCTGTCCGAATTCAAATGGTTTAAAGAAAGCAGTGAAACAGAATTGGCATCTGGTCAAAGATTTAGACCAAATGTTGCATAAGGAACCCCTGTTTGCATTCAAAAAAAACCACAGCATTTCCAACCACTTGGTAAGAGCAGCATTACCCATGACTAAAAATCCAGATTTGAGAAACATGTTACGTCTTCCTCCAATTCAAGGCCACCACAAGTGCGGCCATTGTTCATGCTGCGAGTCTACAAAAGAAGGCAAAATATTCACTCATGGTTCAACAAATTGGAAACACGAAACATTCTCGAACTGTAAAACGAGGTTTGTCGTGTATGGAATTTTGTGCCCATGCGACCTCTTGTACATTGGGAAAACCAATCAAGAGGTTCGAGTAAGAATCCAGCAGCACAAATCTAGAATTAAGAATAGTGTTGTGAATGCCCCTTTGGTCAACCATTGGAAAGAAAAGAACCACCATGAAAATGAATTAACGTGGACAGTCGTATCCAAAGTGGAAAATGACATCAGAGGAGGCGATTTGGATGCGAAATTGATAAAAAGAGAGGCGATGCTCATTTTGAAATTTAACACTGTGTTCTCTGGATTAAACGAACTGTCTGAAATTTTCAAATTATAAGTCAGACCGACGTGCCATGTAGGAATACATGGACAAAATGAGGATTAAGACTGGGCTCACATGACCCCTCCCTTACCCGACATTACAGGTGTTGAATTGGCCACTTGAACCAATGCCTGCCGCACCCTTTAATTGCACCCGGGGCAAATTCTCAATATCGCGGACAATGCCTTCACGGAGGCTTAAATCCAACAATTGCCGCTCCCCTATAACACATGTATAATTGTGGCAAACATACTGCCGCCAGGGGCGAATCAAACAGACCAGCCAAAAGTGTATTATCAATTGCCAACATGGTGAGTGAGCTTGGAACACCAAAGTTGGGCCGCCGTTCACACGCAACCGCCGAGAACTACATTACCCACAACTCTAGAGGAACCAGGAAGTGCCTGAAAATTAATGCAGCGTTCAGACGCCGGGTGTTTCAGACGCGAGTGATCCACCGATTACCTAGTAAGTCCCACCAACTTTTTACAATCAGCACGATCACTCGCAGCAATGGATATAATTCACAAATGCGCTTTTAATGGTTTGTTCCCCCAGAACGGCAAAGAATAAAACGGTCAAACGAACGGAAACGCTTTTGCTTACAACACGCCTGCCTCGCCCCAAACAGGTAAACAGTGCGTGCTTGATTCGGTCCCTTGTTCGGAGCATATCTAGAATTACAACCGACAATGTTTCCATTGTTGTCTCCCCACAGACAGGCGAGCCAGGCAAACCTGGGAGCGCACAGTGATTCCCAAGTAAGTCAGGGCGATGAATGCCAGGTTGGATGCCAGTGTGCTGGTTGTGGAAATGCTTTTCTGATTTGGTCATGTGCTGTTGTTGCTTTTTAGATTGGGATCACAACCCTTCTAGCTTGTCTTGTCGAGCACAAGGTAGGTGAGGACACTCGAGTTTCAGGGGCAGGGCACTGTAGAGAATGTGTTTTCCCCCCCCAACAGTAGATTTGTTGCTTTTTGTCATTACAGATTGGTCCTGAAGAGAACTACGCAAGAATGGTAGTTCGAAACGCGTAGACCCCGTTAATAGCCAAAAAGAGTCTGTTATTGAATCTCTAACGTAGAAAAATTTGTAAATACTGAAAAAAACAATTGGCTTGTGTTATTGGAGAGTGCATCCAGTTACGTTTCGAATCATTTATGTTTTGTTGTGAGTTTGTCTATCTGTAGTGGATTGAGTGTTGTATGAGTGGAGATTGAATGGTGAATAAGTTGTATTACACTGTAAATATCTAACAAATTTTGTTATCACTGTATTTGATATTTGTTGCGCACCTCAGGTTTTTAATATTTGTACAATACATTGTGAGATCATTTTGAAATAGAAGTGTCAAATGAAAATGAAAAAAGATTAAAACAAACAGAATTTATTTCACTGTAAACATATTGTTTGGATCATATGTTTATTCAAGTAATGTTATTTTGAAAAAGTAGTGGCATTTGCAACTGTTTTGTTTCTTATACAAGTGTGGCAAGCAATGCCTGTGGGAGCCCATACCCAGTGGTTTTGTGTTCATTGCTGATTGCAGACAACAGTCTGTGTGGTCCTTTTCCCAGTCCAAATAGCTGAGTTAGGATTGTGAGCCAGTGAGCTCGTTGACCCACCAGTGAGTAGACATAGAGGTACTACACGGTGGTTTCATTAGTTTTGTATGTTTTACCTGGTGGTGGAAAATTGAGTCAAGGGTGTTATAGTATGTCTGAGAACGAAGCCTTTGCATACAGCGAAGAGCACATAAGAAACTTACTAGCTGCCCCCCCGTTATTCGTGTCCGCATCACTAAGTGTCTCGGCCCAGAACCAAAATGAGATAGACAAATTGACAAGACTCAAGAAAAAGCAAATCCGGACGGACCTACACGGCCATTTTCTTTTGCAACATTTGAAAGGTGGCACTATTCCAGGTGGACTCCAAGTAAAAAACATCCCAGTAATATTCACCGAAGACCCCATATACAAAAAAGGCTACAGTTACATTGAGACCAAGTGTAGCAGAGATCTCATGGTATTGACTATAGAAACAGCACAAAGACTGTCTAAAACACAATTGGAGGAAATTCAAGCGCTGGAATCGGCAATTTCAACCAACCAATTGATCACGGATTCAAAAACCTTACTGGAGAAAGTCAATAAAGATATTGGTGAATTTAAAGATTACACCGTGAACCAAAAGACAGCACAATTTGAAAAAGACAAACTAAATTTCAATCTAGAAAAAGTCTATCCTTTTCTTCAAGCTGATTTTTACTCAAGACCTGAGTCAAAAAGACATCTGACACAATACCAAGGGAGATCCTACAATAAATGTATAACTTTTTCGGACACCTCGTCATCAGGCAGCTCCAGTGAAGGGGATAACTCTGTCCATCAGAATAATTACAATAGAAGGGGTGGCCACCAACAACAGCATCAAGGATTCCAGCAACAACATCAAGGTTCATCTTTTTTAGGCAGAGGCCAGACGAAACAACGAGGGAAGACCAGGAACACCCCTCAACCATGGGAAATGTCAACGAGGCGACAAAATTACAAAAATTAATGCCTTCCCCCATATTTAATTTATCTTACAAAATTCTAACTAAGGAAGAGGAGTCAATCTTAAACAAAGGATTGACATTTGTTCCTTCCAAACACACAGATTTCATCAAATTAAAAACTGAAACCATCGAATTTTGCAGGAAATTAAGGTTGAAATTATTTTTTGCGGAAAATACATATCAAACGACAACCGAAACAACTGGATTGCGACAGAAATCCACCTTTTGTCCTCCAACCAACAAAGTCCCCAAGGAATTGATAACATTTGAACGGACTATGTTATCAGCCATAACCCAAATGGAAAACACCAAAAAATGGATCAAATATAACATCTCCAAAGCCGAACGTGTCGCCCTTGCCAACTTGAAAGCAGACACGTCAGTCGTTATCAAACAGGCCGACAAAGGCGGATCGATAGTCCTTTGGGATAAAGAACTATATATTAAAGAGGTGACTAGACAATTGGAGGACACAACATGCTACCGGAAAATCCCAAAAGATCCCACATTGGATCTTAAAAACTAATTATTCGCGTTTCTGGACGAGAGCGCGGCACAGGGATTCCTGGGCAAAAAAGAATTGGAATTCTTGAAAACAAAACATCCAAGGACCCCCATTTTTTATGTATTACCAAAAATACACAAGGATGCTGCGGCACCCCCTGGTCGCCCAATAGTTTCGGGCTGCGGTTCATTATTAGAACCGATCTCCAAATTTGTGGACTTCTTCTTAAAACCATTTGTGCACCATGTGAAATCTTATCTACAAGACACCACAGATTTTCTGAACAAACTAACCAACATCCAGTTTGATAAAAATAGTGATCTAATGGTAACCATGGACATAACGTCCTTGTATACCAGAATACCGCAGGAAGAAGGGCTCAATGTCCTGGAAGTATACCTAGAGGAACGCGAACGACCTCATAAAGTACCGACATCATTCATCAAAAAACTGGCAGAATTTGCTCTTAAAAAAAACTACTTCAACTTTAATGGGCAATTTTTCTTACAAACGGGAGGGGTGGCGATGGGGTGCCCCTTTGCTCCAGAATTAGCCATCCTATTCATGGCAAAGTATGAGGAAACATTCGTTTTCACAAATAATCCGTTCTCCCAATGGATAACTAATTGGCATCGCTTTATCGACAATGTGTTCTTCGTATGGACGGGGTCAGAAGAAGCCTTAAAAAACTTCCATCAATGGCTCAACAACAGAGTGCCAATGACCCATTTCAGTCTGGACTATTCATGTGACAAAATGCCATTCTTGGATGTGGAAGTATATCCCTCCATGGGCGGGCTGGTAACAACGCTATATAAAAAGCCCACGGATCGGAATAAAGCATTACATTTCGGGAGTAACCACCCACGCAGCCTCAAAGAAAATTTACCCTACGGGCAGTATCTTCGGATTCGCCGGAACTGCACAGAAAAGCAGGAATATCTAAGGCATGCAGAGGTCCTAACCAATAATTTAATACAACGCGGATACCCTAAAAAACTCCTCAGGAAATCACGCAAAAGAGCATGGTAGACACCAAGAGAATGCTTATTAGAAAGGAGACCAAAAAAGAATACGGATAGGATGGTATTCGTGTCAACCTTCTGTCCGAATTCAAATGGTTTAAAGAAAGCAGTGAAACAGAATTGGCATCTGGTCAAAGATTTAGACCAAATGTTGCATAAGGAACCCCTGTTTGCATTAAAAAAAAACCACAGCATTTCCAACCACTTGGTAAGAGCAGCATTACCCATGACTAAAAATCCAGATTTGAGAAACATGTTACGTCTTCCTCCAATTCAAGGCCACCACAAGTGCGGCCATTGTTCATGCTGCGAGTCTACAAAAGAAGGCAAAATATTCACTCATGGTTCAACAAATTGGAAACACGAAACATTCTCGAACTGTAAACGAGGTTTGTCGTGTATGGAATTTTGTGCCCATGCGACCTCTTGTACATTGGGAAAACCAATCAAGAGGTTCGAGTAAGAATCCAGCAGCACAAATCTAGAATTAAGAATAGTGTTGTGAATGCCCCTTTGGTCAACCATTGGAAAGAAAAGAACCACCATGAAAATGAATTAACGTGGACAGTCATATCCAAAGTGGAAAATGACATCAGAGGAGGCGATTTGGATGCGAAATTGATAAAAAGAGAGGCGATGCTCATTTTGAAATTTAACACTGTGTTCTCTGGATTAAACGAACTGTCTGAAATTTTCAAATTATAAGTCAGACCGACGTGCCATGTAGGAATACATGGACAAAATGAGGATTAAGACTGGGCTCACATGACCCCTCCCTTACCCGACATTACAGGTGTTGAATTGGCCACTTGAACCAATGCCTGCCGCACCCTTTAATTGCACCCGGGGCAAATTCTCAATATCGCGGACAATGCCTTCACGGAGGCTTAAATCCAACAATTGCCGCTCCCCTATAACACATGTATAATTGTGGCAAACATACTGCCGCCAGGGGCGAATCAAACAGACCAGCCAAAAGTGTATTATCAATTGCCAACATGGTGAGTGAGCTTGGAACACCAAAGTTGGGCCGCCGTTCACACGCAACCGCCGAGAACTACATTACCCACAACTCTAGAGGAACCAGGAAGTGCCTGAAAATTAATGCAGCGTTCAGACGCCGGGTGTTTCAGACGCGAGTGATCCACCGATTACCTAGTAAGTCCCACCAACTTTTTACAATCAGCACGATCACTCGCAGCAATGTATATAATTCACAAATGCGCTTTTAATGGTTTGTTCCCCCAGAACGGCAAAGAATAAAACGGTCAAACGAACGGAAACGCTTTTGCTTACAACACGCCTGCCTCGCCCCAAACAGGTAAACAGTGCGTGCTTGATTCGGTCCCTTGTTCGGAGCATATCTAGAATTACAACCGACAATGTTTCCATTGTTGTCTCCCCACAGACAGGCGAGCCAGGCAAACCTGGGAGCGCACAGTGATTCCCAAGTAAGTCAGGGCGATGAATGCCAGGTTGGATGCCAGTGTGCTGGTTGTGGAAATGCTTTTCTGATTTGGTCATGTGCTGTTGTTGCTTTTTAGATTGGGATCACAACCCTTCTAGCTTGTCTTGTCGAGCACAAGGTAGGTGAGGACACTCGAGTTTCAGGGGCAGGGCACTGTAGAGAATGTGTTTTCCCCCCCCAACAATAGATTTGTTGCTTTTTGTCATTACAGATTGGTCCTGAAGAGAACTACGCAAGAATGGTAGTTCGAAACGCGTAGACCCCGTTAATAGCCAAAAAGAGTCTGTTATTGAATCTCTAACGTAGAAAAATTTGTAAATACTGAAAAAAACAATTGGCTTGTGTTACTGGAGAGTGCATCCAGTTACGTTTCGAATCATTTATGTTTTGTTGTGAGTTTGTCTATCTGTAGTGGATTGAGTGTTGTATGAGTGGAGATTGAATGGTGAATAAGTTGTATTACACTGTAAATATCTAACAAATTTTGTTATCACTGTATTTGATATTTGTTGCGCACCTCAGGTTTTTAATATTTGTACAATACATTGTGAGATCATTTTGAAATAGAAGTGTCAAATGAAAATGAAAAAAGATTAAAACAAACAGAATTTATTTCACTGTAAACATATTGTTTGGATCATATGTTTATTCAAGTAATGTTATTTTGAAAAAGTAGTGGCATTTGCAACTGTTTTGTTTCTTATACAAGTGTGGCAAGCAATGCCTGTGGGAGCCCATACCCAGTGGTTTTGTGTTCATTGCTGATTGCAGACAACAGTCTGTGTGGTCCTTTTCCCAGTCCAAATAGCTGAGTTAGGATTGTGAGCCAGTGAGCTCGTTGACCCACCAGTGAGTAGACATAGAGGTACTACACGGTGGTTTCATTAGTTTTGTATGTTTTACCTGGTGGTGGAAAATTGAGTCAAGGGTGTTATAGTATGTCTGAGAACGAAGCCTTTGCATACAGCGAAGAGCACATAAGAAACTTACTAGCTGCCCCCCGTTATTCGTGTCCGCATCACTAAGTGTCTCGGCCCAGAACCAAAATGAGATAGACAAATTGACAAGACTCAAGAAAAAGCAAATCCGGACGGACCTACACGGCCATTTTCTTTTGCAACATTTGAAAGGTGGCACTATTCCAGGTGGACTCCAAGTAAAAAACATCCCAGTAATATTCACCGAAGACCCCATATACAAAAAAGGCTACAGTTACATTGAGACCAAGTGTAGCAGAGATCTCATGGTATTGACTATAGAAACAGCACAAAGACTGTCTAAAACACAATTGGAGGAAATTCAAGCGCTGGAATCGGCAATTTCAACCAACCAATTGATCACGGATTCAAAAACCTTACTGGAGAAAGTCAATAAAGATATTGGTGAATTTAAAGATTACACCGTGAACCAAAAGACAGCACAATTTGAAAAAGACAAACTAAATTTCAATCTAGAAAAAGTCTATCCTTTTCTTCAAGCTGATTTTTACTCAAGACCTGAGTCAAAAAGACATCTGACACAATACCAAGGGAGATCCTACAATAAATTTATAACTTTTTCGGACACCTCGTCATCAGGCAGCTCCAGTGAAGGGGATAACTCTGTCCATCAGAATAATTACAATAGAAGGGGTGGCCACCAACAACAGCATCAAGGATTCCAGCAACAACATCAAGGTTCATCTTTTTTAGGCAGAGGCCAGACGAAACAACGAGGGAAGACCAGGAACACCCCTCAACCATGGGAAATGTCAACGAGGCGACAAAATTACAAAAATTAATGCCTTCCCCCATATTTAATTTATCTTACAAAATTCTAACTAAGGAAGAGGAGTCAATCTTAAACAAAGGATTGACATTTGTTCCTTCCAAACACACAGATTTCATCAAATTAAAAACTGAAACCATCGAATTTTGCAGGAAATTAAGGTTGAAATTATTTTTTGCGGAAAATACATATCAAACGACAACCGAAACAACTGGATTGCGACAGAAATCCACCTTTTGTCCTCCAACCAACAAAGTCCCCAAGGAATTGATAACATTTGAACGGACTATGTTATCAGCCATAACCCAAATGGAAAACACCAAAAAATGGATCAAATATAACATCTCCAAAGCCGAACGTGTCGCCCTTGCCAACTTGAAAGCAGACACGTCAGTCGTTATCAAACAGGCCGACAAAGGCGGATCGATAGTCCTTTGGGATAAAGAACTATATATTAAAGAGGTGACTAGACAATTGGAGGACACAACATGCTACCGGAAAATCCCAAAAGATCCCACATTGGATCTTAAAAACGAATTATTCGCGTTTCTGGACGAGAGCGCGGCACAGGGATTCCTGGGCAAAAAAGAATTGGAATTCTTGAAAACAAAACATCCAAGGACCCCCATTTGTTATGTATTACCAAAAATACACAAGGATGCTGCGGCACCCCCTGGTCGCCCAATAGTTTCGGGCTGCGGTTCATTATTAGAACCGATCTCCAAATTTGTGGACTTCTTCTTAAAACCATTTGTGCACCATGTGAAATCTTATCTACAAGACACCACAGATTTTCTGAACAAACTAACCAACATCCAGTTTGATAAAAATAGTGATCTAATGGTAACCATGGACATAACGTCCTTGTATACCAGAATACCGCAGGAAGAAGGGCTCAATGTCCTGGAAGTATACCTAGAGGAACGCGAACGACCTCATAAAGTACCGACATCATTCATCAAAAAACTGGCAGAATTTGCTCTTAAAAAAAACTACTTTAACTTTAATGGGCAATTTTTCTTACAAACGGGAGGGGTGGCGATGGGGTGCCCCTTTGCTCCAGAATTAGCCATCCTATTCATGGCAAAGTATGAGGAAACATTCGTTTTCACAAATAATCCGTTCTCCCAATGGATAACTAATTGGCATCGCTTTATCGACGATGTGTTCTTCGTATGGACGGGGTCAGAAGAAGCCTTAAAAAACTTCCATCAATGGCTCAACAACAGAGTGCCAATGATCCATTTCAGTCTGGACTATTCATGTGACAAAATGCCATTCTTGGATGTGGAAGTATATCCCTCCATGGGCGGGCTGGTAACAACGCTATATAAAAAGCCCACGGATCGGAATAAAGCATTACATTTCGGGAGTAACCACCCACGCAGCCTCAAAGAAAATTTACCCTACGGGCAGTATCTTCGGATTCGCCGGAACTGCACAGAAAAGCAGGAATATCTAAGGCATGCAGAGGTCCTAACCAATAATTTAATACAACGCGGATACCCTAAAAAACTCCTCAGGAAATCACGCAAAAGAGCATGGTGGACACCAAGAGAATGCTTATTAGAAAGGAGACCAAAAAAGAATACGGATAGGATGGTATTCGTGTCAACCTTCTGTCCGAATTCAAATGGTTTAAAGAAAGCAGTGAAACAGAATTGGCATCTGGTCAAAGATTTAGACCAAATGTTGCATAAGGAACCCCTGTTTGCATTCAAAAAAAACCACAGCATTTCCAACCACTTGGTAAGAGCAGCATTACCCATGACTAAAAATCCAGATTTGAGAAACATGTTACGTCTTCCTCCAATTCAAGGCCACCACAAGTGCGGCCATTGTTCATGCTGCGAGTCTACAAAAGAAGGCAAAATATTCACTCATGGTTCAACAAATTGGAAACACGAAACATTCTCGAACTGTAAAACGAGGTTTGTCGTGTATGGAATTTTGTGCCCATGCGACCTCTTGTACATTGGGAAAACCAATCAAGAGGTTCGAGTAAGAATCCAGCAGCACAAATCTAGAATTAAGAATAGTGTTGTGAATGCCCCTTTGGTCAACCATTGGAAAGAAAAGAACCACCATGAAAATGAATTAACGTGGACAGTCATATCCAAAGTGGAAAATGACATCAGAGGAGGCGATTTGGATGCGAAATTGATAAAAAGAGAGGCGATGCTCATTTTGAAATTTAACACTGTGTTCTCTGGATTAAACGAACTGTCTGAAATTTTCAAATTATAAGTCAGACCGACGTGCCATGTAGGAATACATGGACAAAATGAGGATTAAGACTGGGCTCACATGACCCCTCCCTTACCCGACATTACAGGTGTTGAATTGGCCACTTGAACCAATGCCTGCCGCACCCTTTAATTGCACCCGGGGCAAATTCTCAATATCGCGGACAATGCCTTCACGGAGGCTTAAATCCAACAATTGCCGCTCCCCTATAACACATGTATAATTGTGGCAAACATACTGCCGCCAGGGGCGAATCAAACAGACCAGCCAAAAGTGTATTATCAATTGCCAACATGGTGAGTGAGCTTGGAACACCAAAGTTGGGCCGCCGTTCACACGCAACCGCCGAGAACTACATTACCCACAACTCTAGAGGAACCAGGAAGTGCCTGAAAATTAATGCAGCGTTCAGACGCCGGGTGTTTCAGACGCGAGTGATCCACCGATTACCTAGTAAGTCCCACCAACTTTTTACAATCAGCACGATCACTCGCAGCAATGGATATAATTCACAAATGCGCTTTTAATGGTTTGTTCCCCCAGAACGGCAAAGAATAAAACGGTCAAACGAACGGAAACGCTTTTGCTTACAACACGCCTGCCTCGCCCCAAACAGGTAAACAGTGCGTGCTTGATTCGGTCCCTTGTTCGGAGCATATCTAGAATTACAACCGACAATGTTTCCATTGTTGTCTCCCCACAGACAGGCGAGCCAGGCAAACCTGGGAGCGCACAGTGATTCCCAAGTAAGTCAGGGCGATGAATGCCAGGTTGGATGCCAGTGTGCTGGTTGTGGAAATGCTTTTCTGATTTGGTCATGTGCTGTTGTTGCTTTTTAGATTGGGATCACAACCCTTCTAGCTTGTCTTGTCGAGCACAAGGTAGGTGAGGACACTCGAGTTTCAGGGGCAGGGCACTGTAGAGAATGTGTTTCCCCCCCCCCAACAATAGATTTGTTGCTTTTTGTCATTACAGATTGGTCCTGAAGAGAACTACGCAAGAATGGTAGTTCGAAACGCGTAGACCCCGTTAATAGCCAAAAAGAGTCTGTTATTGAATCTCTAACGTAGAAAAATTTGTAAATACTGAAAAAAACAATTGGCTTGTGTTACTGGAGAGTGCATCCAGTTACGTTTCGAATCATTTATGTTTTGTTGTGAGTTTGTCTATCTGTAGTGGATTGAGTGTTGTATGAGTGGAGATTGAATGGTGAATAAGTTGTATTACACTGTAAATATCTAACAAATTTTGTTATCACTGTATTTGATATTTGTTGCGCACCTCAGGTTTTTAATATTTGTACAATACATTGTGAGATCATTTTGAAATAGAAGTGTCAAATGAAAATGAAAAAAGATTAAAACAAACAGAATTTATTTCACTGTAAACATATTGTTTGGATCATATGTTTATTCAAGTAATGTTATTTTGAAAAAGTAGTGGCATTTGCAACTGTTTTGTTTCTTATAGTACGAGAGCAGCATCTTTCCTCGAGTAAACCAGTAGCCCCTGCACTCGTGGTCTACGAGGGTAAAGCGTTGCCGTCTGCCCTGTATGAGGCGGAATTATGGGGCTTTGAAGATGATGTTGAACTTGTCAAATCGGAGAATACATTTCTTAGAGATCTTATCTCCCTTCCGATATCCACTTCGCTAAAACCCCTATACTGCGATATGGGAAGGCGTTCTATTCAGGACATTGCACGTCTCAGTCCATTACTTTTTTGGGCTCGCATCAGAAGTGTTCCAGAGATACCCTATTATGAGGCAGCACCCAGTGAAGTGATACATGCTGACACAGGGAATAGGATTCGATGGTTGACCAACCTTAGGCAGCTCCTAGTGGACATTGGCTTTGGGGAGGCTTGGACTAGACAGATTCCGCCGACCAAGCAGGAGCTTAAAAATGCCTACTGGAAATGGATACAGAATAGAGAGTTGCGCAACCCTAGACTTGGGAAACTCACTGAGGAGTTTTTCGTGCACAAATCCATTCAAACATTAGAACCCTATCTAGACGTTATACAAATACCTAGGGACAGGGCCCTTTTTATGAAGTTGAGACTAGGCACACTCCCACTCAACAGCACAACTGCAGCTTGGAACAGGCTAAATACACCTTCTGATTCATGCCCAGGTTGTGCCGCTCCTAAAGAGCCCATTCCTCACTTTCTCTTTGCGTGCCCTGCGTACAGGACGGCAAGAGCCAAATGGCTCAAACCAGTATGCAAAACACTTGGCTGTATAGATTACCGTGTGGCATTACGCATCATAAGAACCGATACTTCCTCTCTAATTCTGGTTTGTGGCGTGGCCAAATACTTGGGCTGTGCTTGGATAATAAGACATGAGCTTCGAGCTCTATTGCCTCAGTAATCCACCGATTCTATATTGCTGCTTGATCTCTTTTTTATAGTTGCTATTTATGGTTTAATTGAATGTTATCCTTGTAAAAGTGCACACAATGTTTATATACAGGATGAATTTATTTGTTTTTTTAAGACTTTATAATGTGACTTTTCATATGTAGCATGCTTTTATGATAATTGTTTTATCGAATAAAGCAAATGTGATTGATTGAGCTCTGTAGGTGTTAATGTGCTTTTTTGCAATCTTGTCGGAATATGAACCTTTCAAAGTCTTGATTAGCCATGGGTTCAAAATGCGCGCTGAGGGCTACGACCAGGATGGTATATGTTTTTGGCGTCTCTCTCAGTGTCTTGTATATCTTGCAGATTCCTTTCCATTCTAAGTGGAGTAGGAGCAATCTGTTCCTTTCCTCCAGAACTGCATAAGCCTCAAAGTAGAGTCTCAGGTGCTCACCCAAGTCCCTCTCCTTGGGCGCTTGTGTGGACAGCGTGCCCTCGATAATGAATGGTTCAATTGCGAGTATGCCCGGCATGGCAAGGTGTGAGTGACCTTGTGAACTGATAGCACCTCCATCACCTTCTTTTGGCACATCGTTGCCTCGTTGCAGTGGGCTCCTCGCTTCCGGTGTAACTTGCCTAGCTCCCTCTGTGGCACGAGTACCGCCTGTCCTAACAAAGCTGGGCGGCTGCTGCAGATATTCGGGATGAGGGCCGATGGTGGGGATGCCACAGGCCTCGTGTCTGCCCTCTGCTCGGACGTCTCATGGCATGAGCACACCGGCGATGAACGAAGACCAGCAGCCTCCACCTTTAGGGTCAATGCGATAGCACACAGGGACCCAACGAGTACGCAGGTCATCATCGCTAGTGTGGGGTTGGTGCGGTGCTTCACCCCTTCTACAGACTGGGCCTTGTGCCGCTTTCAAGGATATCATATCACATAGTGCGGTTATGCAGGCTGGCCTGGAACTGACATCCCCAGCCACGCCCTTCTTTTTTTTTTTTACAACTGCCCACGTCAAAGGTGGGTCAAATCATGGACAGGTGGAGGACGGGGTTTCTCCACATGCCCTACCTCTGCAGGTGGTACCGCTCTCAGTAACATGTCTCCCAACCCACGGACATTACAGTACCCTATCCTAAGCAGTTCCGCTCAGCCATTGGCTGACTTGCTATAAATGCACACCTTGAGTGCAGACACAGTGACATTGTAGTTGGTCCGAAAAAAGTGAAAGTGGAATGGACCTGAATCTCTTCTTTTACTTTGAAGCTGGGAGGAAGCAAACTCCACTGATTTTCGGATTAGGGATGATGGAGCAAGGATTCGCATGTAACGCAACTTGCTTGTTATCAGCCCTCTCATCCTAACGTTAATAAATTAATCAACATGTTTGTTTTACTAATATCGCATTTTTACATAAACATTGGGTATCTAGAAGGAGCTTGCATATGTGTCTTACTAATATTAATCCGTTTGCACTAAAATGGCTGCTGCTACGAGGGATTTTCTACTGCGCATGCGTCTGTCATACTCACGTGACATGACGTACCTTTCGCTTGGGGGAAATCTTTCACTTCTACGCACTAGAATTAAAATGGCTTCTTTGTGTAACTGCATGCATGAAGTTTGAACTGCTGCTTTTGCTAAGCTGCTATAGGTAAATATAAAATAATGGGTGTAGAGTAGAGATACATGGTATACAGTGCATTCAATTATTTCTTGTTCTAAAATTGTTTCTTTCTATTCTATCATGTAACGATAATTTTGGGCCTGGGAGGTGTCATTACTCCATCTTGAAAATCATACTGCGCATGTCAAACTCTAGAAGGAGCTGAAGTCATTTGTCATTGAAACCAAGTCAAAGACAGTCTCAGCCAAGATGCACCTGGGAAGCTAACCCTTGACCCTGCTAGAGGAAGCTAAACTGTACCTGTTGTATTACAATGTATTCAATGTTAAATTCTCCATTGTTGAGTGGAATAAAGATGTCATGTGAAAATAAATTGATGGGCAGGAACGAAAATTTAAATATGAGACGGTAAAAGATTCATTTTGGTGTGGTGTGATGACCTCTCCTCACTCTTTTTCCAATCAAAATTGGGGATTCTTACACTTGCAACATTGACTGGTGGTACACTGACCTGGAAAATAGTATAACTAGGGTAGGCTTAGTTAGTTAATTTGTCTGACTTGTCCGAATAGCTGAACTGTCACTGACCTCTCACTGACGCACTCACAGGTGATCGAGAGCAGAGGTGCTGCGAAGCACTCGGTCAGAAGATTCGCTGACCCAATCGGGGTAAGGGAAGCTGAGGTGCTGGCGAAGCACTTTGTCGGTGAATTTGATAACCCAAATCGGGGTTCTGACTGTTAACTGCAGAGAGGGAGTAGTGCAGTTGTTGCAACTGAACTGCGTGTGCTGGTCTTAACCTTGGTGGTCCTGTCCTGGTCCAAATCTGGGTTTCCTTGTCCTGATTCTGATCTACACCTGCTAGCCTACTGGTGACTGCAACTTTTGGGGTTTTCGTGTCCTTTACTGACCCGTGGCCAGGGTTGGTCTTCACACCATTCTAGGTAAACATAAATCTGTGTGGGTTTGTCATTGTTATTGTTCCTTTCTCTTTACCCTTCCTACTGTTAAAAGTTTCGATTTACATATGTTCCTTTTTCTTACCCATCCCTTTGATAAATGTTCAAATCGTATTTTCGATTAAATAGCATGTTCCCTTTTCTTACCTTGCCTTCTTGCTAAATGTTCAATATAATATAACTTTTGCATAGTTATACATTCATTCTGATTTTCATTATTGAGATTCTATTGGTGTTTAATTTTTGGATCATGACTTTATGAGTAATTTAGATAAAGAATTTAAAACTTCCTGAGTCTGTGGTTATTATACTAGTGCAAATGTTATTTACCTATTATGCTAACACCCTTGATCCCTTAGGACTTTAGATACTGGTGACGTGTATTGGTAAGTCAAGGTATAGAAAGGTCAAAAGTCCTAAATGAATAAAATGCACTGATAGTAGGGCGAAGGTTACCTGCATAATTTGTGAGATTTTATTGAATTATGGGCCCAAGTGAATATTGATAAAAGACGAGTCAGGTGACCTGCGCGCTCTATCAGTATATTCTTTTGGTAGCAGTATGATGGTTAGGGTTTAGTTAAGATAGGTAGGTATTTAGTTAGTTGGTTAAGGAAAAATATTTTTTGCATATTTGAAATGTATTATTGATTGTATTGATTTTATTTATTAACCAACATTGTTCGTACCTGTTATATGTTTTGTCTGGAATCCCCGGGGGCAGAATAGCGGGTGGGAAATGGAAGCCACACTGCAGTGAGGTCACTTACCTAGATTTCAGATTTGTTTATTTTACAGTTAATAAAAACTCACAATTTTAAAACGTACAATTTTATAAAAGGAAGTCAGTAGCAAAAGATAAAGCTTAAAAAGAGCGGGTAGACACACATTTTTAAAATCTTAAAAGGCACAATATGTGTAAGGTGCAGTCCATTGGGGTCAGGGGGACAAGGTGCATGCAGTTATTTTGGTTTGGCTAGTGCTTCCGGTAAGCCCTTTGGCTCTTTCTTTTAGTCTGCTGGCTACTATGTCAAGTTTTTTTGTTGTTCTGCAGTTTAGCTGGGTTTCTACGGGGTTAAAACAAAGCATCACGGCCTGTCTGCAGCTTGTTATACCCTACTGTTTCCATAGGACCCGAAGGATAGAACGCCTTATGTCCAGAAAGTTTGTGCAGATGCAAATGATGTGTATGAGGTCCTCTTTCCCAGAGAAGCAGAGTCGGCAATGATTTGTTGTGTTTTCCCTTTTCCAGGGTGCTAGGTGAGACATTATTGGTATGTTCCCGAGGCGCATGTTGAGAAACTTGTTTTTTGTTGTCTGTGTGAGACCCGTTATTAGGTACTGTTGTGGTTTGAGAGCTGTGTAGCTTTTCAACACCACCCATCCGTGCGCTCTCTTTGCTAGGGTGGCTTTGTCCTCAATAAATGAGACCATCTTGGTGACTTTCGATACCACTTTTTTGAAAGTGCCAAGGTCGGTTGGTGAGTCCCATAGGTTTGTTAATCCTAAGGTCTCCAGTGATTCTATTAGGTATTTCCTTGCTGGTGAATTATCTCTAATGGACAGTTCATTCTAGAGGTGGACATTTAAGGATCCAGGGTCCGCATCTCTGATTTTCCGCCAGGTTTTTATGTATACGCCTCTTCTCTCCACCGTTTGTATCTGCAGTCTGAATTCAAGACGAATTTGAGCGGGCGATGAGTAGGTGGGAAGGTGGAATATTGCCCTGTATGCTCGACTAATGATGTTATCTAATGTCGTTGCATCTTTGCCTCGCATGGATTCGCTACCGTAAGTGAGCATAGGCTGTAAGCGAGCTCTTATTACCTGTAAGAGAGGGCCCAGTGTCCGGTCAGGAAGAGCTTTTTGCAGTGGCTTTATCGATAGGTGGAATGTCGTGCCCTTCGGCGCATGGCCTCTAGTTATTGTTTAAATGAGCCATTGCTATCTATTATGATGCCTAAGTATTTGTAAGAGGCTTCCTGCTCTAGCCTCTGACCGTCCAGAAGCCATTTGAATTTCTGTTTTTTGTGGTAGTTCATTGTCATGATTTTTGATTTATTTAAATTGATTGTTAATGAGTTTGTTGTGGAAAATGCATTGGTTTTGTCCAGAAGATGTTGGAGGCCGATAGGGGATCGGCTGATGAGGACTAGATCGTCTGCATAGAGAAGGTTTGACAGTGTGATGTTGCCCAGCCGTGGTGCGTGAGATTTGGTTGTCTCCAGCTCGCCAGGGAGATCTGCAAGGAAGAGATTGAACAGCATAGGGGCTAGGACGCAGCCTTGGTCCAGTCCTTTGCTGGTCCTGACTCCTGATTTCCCTTGAGAGGTGGGTGCCGGTTCCCAGTTTGACCCTGACCCAGGTGTTCGTATGTAGCATTACTAGTTGCAGTAGGAGTGGCCCTGGAATTCCCCATTTGTTTAGTTTCAGCCAGAGTTGGTGCCGGTCTACATGATCAAATGTGGCGCTATAATCGATAAAGCACAGAAACAGAGAGCTCTTGTTGGCTTTTGCCGCATCTGCCAGGAGAGTTAGCGCCATAATATTTGTCATAGTGCCCTAGCCACTGCGGAATCCAGTTTGGGTTGCTGGGATGATGTTCCTGGCAATAGCCCAGGATGTTAGATCCTCCAGGATGAGGCCCGCGTAATACTTTGCCTCAGTATCGATTAAGGCTATGAGGCGATAGCTACTTGGATCGTTCCTTGGGCCCTTTTTATAAATCGGGCTGATTATCAAGCCTCTCCAGGATGTTGGTGTAGTTATTGTTTCCCTTATTTTGTGGAAGACTGGTGCCAAGATGTTGCTCCAAAAGGCAGCATCGTTTTTATATAATATTGGCGGGATCCCATTCGGGCCGGGGGGCCCCTCAAGTTTGCCTTTTGAAATCTGTATTCTAATCCTATCCGCTGTTTCTAGATATGCATTATCATCTGTGTTTGCTGTTAGGTCAAAAGTTGTCAATAGGTCTCTGTCCGTGGTTGGGATGTTGGACAGGGGTGATTTCCTTTGTGGACTAGGATCTCTTCGTAGTTAAGTGAGCTGGAGTTATTAAGGCTCTGGTGCGCGCCATCTAACCAGTCTCCCCCTCTAGAATTGGTCACTTTTGAATCAACTATATTGAAATGGGCTGATAGGTAGTTGGCCCAGTCGGATTCTAGTATGTTAGAGTCAATGCCTTTGTGGCCTGGCTGTTGGAGATTGTGGATTGTTTTCCAGAAACTAGCGCTGTTCTTTTGTTTGGAGCTGTGAACAATTTTTATCCATAGATCTTCATTCAGTTGTCTTTTCCTTTCCCAGGTCTTCTTTTTTAGTTGTGCTTTTGATATGCGGAGCTCCTTTTGAGGGACTTCATTATTGGGTTCTTTCCGGAGCTGCTTGAGGGTCTTTTTTATTTCTCTTTTTAGGTTTTTTATCTCTAATGTTGTAACTTTTCCGTAGGAGGACCGTGTAGTGGTCCCTTTTTGGGTTTTTAGCACGGTAGCGTGTTTGGCACCCAGTTCCGTTACAAAGTCTACCCAGGCATCTAGTGGATTTATGTTTGCACAGGATGTCTGGTGCATGATTGTTTTTGCACTAGTTGATAATTCCTCGGACTCAGTAGTCTTGCACCTGATTCGTCTATAATTGGCAGTGTGTTCTGTGCCAATGTATCTTTTTTCCGCTACTTTGTTCTCACAGGACACACCTAGTTTAGCTTCTATTGGCAGATAGTCGCTATGAGCGCTTTCACCTTTCTTGAACGAGCTGATTTTCTCGAACAGTGGGAGTGTCGCTAGCATATAGTCGAGATGTGAGGAAGTACTTGAGGAGAAGTGTGTTCGTACTGGTGGAATATCCTCTGTGAATCGTCCATTAAATACTCTCAAGTTTAGCTGGTCAAGGTCTTTCAGTAGCTGAGTTGAGGTATTTGTGTGTTTGTTTGAAATCGGAATCGATTGACTTGGGATTTCCCAGACTGTGTCCATATCCTTTGTCATGTCGTCTATTGGTTTGTCTCCGAAGAGGTGAAGGTTAAAATCACCATCCGCGAATGTGTTCTCCATTTCCCTATCCTCCATTAGTCTTGTCAGTTCTTTGACGAGTTCCCTAGACCCCGAATTTCTGTGCTTCAGGTGTATATATATGTTAATAATATAGAACTGTTGAGTGACCTGGTTGTTTACGATTGTTATTGATAATGCCTGTATCGCATTAGGTGGGGTGAGGTTTACTTTTATTACTTCCGTTGCTCCAATAGTTGATATTGAGGCGAATATCGCCAGGCCACCTAAACTGTGGCCGTATTGGAGCCTCTGGTTGCCGGGTGCGTTTGGGTTGTGTAACCTTGTAGTGGTATCTCGTTTGTTTCCCACGTTTCCTGGAGAAGAATCTGGTCAAAAGATTTTAAGTAATTTAGTATTTCTGGGTCCTCCAGCTTGTCTGCGAGACCATTAATGTTCCAGTTGCATATTTTGATTATGGGGGAGACAGCAGGTTTAGAAGTTAAGGCTGGTGTTCTTTGTCAGTAGGTGTCGCCTCCGGGTATGGTGTGTGTTATTGTTGTTCTGCATTGTTCTAACTGGTGGATGCTTGAGTGTTGAAAATGTGGTAAATGTTTATCCAGTCCAGGGGAGTAGCTGCGTGCTCCTTTCAGAATTGATTTAGCTGTTTGGAGGCGTTCTTGTTTCTTTTCGTCGAGGAGCAGAGTGGGATAAGCTGTCCTTTTTACTGCTTCAAGCTTGATTCCCCACTTGGACAATCTGAGTGATTCCTCCATGATTGAGTTTGCTACATCATTTGTTGTCCATGTGGTCTTTGTTGTTTCATTGCCGTGTGGGTGTGGGGCTGGCTGAAATTCAATTGCAAGCAAATCAGAGGTGTTTATATTTTTTAATTTGTCGATTGAGTTGATTAGCTTTAGTATATTACCCCTGTTTAGAGTATCCACTCTCTGGATTTGTATTCGGGAATGAAAAGGATTGTATCCGAGTCCGATTCCCAGGGGGCTCTGTTAGCCGATGTGGTTGTTGCTCGATGCCGTTGGCCCCTTGTGGGTACTGGGTGTTAAGTGTTGTGGGGCTTCGATTGGTGCACGCCCGCTGAGGTTGATCCTTGGTCTGACCGTTATCTACTTTAGTGGTGTTTCCTATCCAGGGATATCTCTTTGGTTCACTGCGAATGATCTTAGTATTGTGGCAGGTGCATATTTTCGGGAAGTCGATGGTTATAACCTTTGTTCTGATTGTGTCAGGCTCCTCTTGGGCCTGCCTTCCGACTTCCGAGGCCAGTTGCATTGTCGCTACTTGGCAATCACTTTGCGCTGTGTGGGCCAGTTCTGGTGCGTTATTGGATGTTGGATTGTTTGTTTGGCCAGGAGGCTTCTGCTCTGTCTGTTTGCCGGTTTTCTCATTTGAGAGTGACCGGGTTCCCGTTCCCGCTCCGGTTGGCGTCTTTACGTCTGATAAATTTTTACGTTGAGATGAAGGGCTTGTCTGCTCCGTTTGGTAGTTGTTGGCTCCTGGCACCCCCATACCCCCCGGTGTAGTTAGCTGACAGTTCTCTTCTGTGCAGACCTCTTCTGCTAGTTTTCTGTTCCTGCCCTTCCTTTTTTGTTTGCGTTTGGGCGCGCGTGTTCGTTAGGCTTCACAGTTGCTCGACGTGTTCTCTTGCTGAAGTATTCTGAGGAGACTCTTCTAATAAGGCTTTGGGGTTTGATGGTTTGCGCCATTGTATGATGGCTTTATTTGGATCTTTGCCGTTTCCTGGTGGACTTTTGTTGGGTGATGGACTGCCAGGCCTGGCCTTTGTTGTGGGTAGCTTTGTGGTGTTTAGTTTTATGTCCTCCAAGAGATTTCCCAGCATCATGGGTAATGATGATAGTTTATCGATAATTGGTGAACAGACGCAGTCAGTTCTTCCAATTCGGGTTAGTTTGACTGACTCTTGTCCTCTTCTTATGAGGCCATTAAGATCTGTGAGTTTTCTGTCGATCACCATGGTGGCCTCAGCTAGCCTTTGCAATACAGTAAGTTGTAGGTCTAGTTTACCCAATTGATACTGAAGTGCTGTAGAGGACAGTTGGATTGTGTTGAGTAAAGTTATCCAAAAGGTGCTAGTGGGGTCTCTTGTCCCCTCTGTTGGGTGATTGGAACTCTCTTCACTAGTGATATTTGTAGGTTGCTTGACACTGTATGCTGTCACTAGTTCGCTCCCTTCTTGTGATGCCAAGAAGGTCATATCACTGTTTGAGGAAGATAAGACCCCATCTGCCATGATTGGAGAGGAGCTTCCGGGGACTATTTTTGTTCCCTGTGTGACGTGAGCCTTGGTTTTTCCTTGAGTTTTTAATTCAGCGTGTAAATAGGCTTCGTATGCACAAGGCGATGCCGTTTCTTGATCATTATTTGCATCTGCCGCTGGTTGCTGGGTGAGTAAGGAGGGATGAATTGGGGGTGACTTGCCGCTTACAATGTGGTTGCTGAGGTGCCCCGGCGACACTTCTAGATCTGGGGCGTGATTGCTCGATGTATCCGTCTATGGCAGTGGACTGGTTGAGTTTATTTCCTGAGTACCTCCCTCTATTGATGGGGCTTTGCTAACAACGCCTTCTGATGACATTGGGTTTCTAGTATCTTGTGCCCATTGTTCCCCAGCTGTACCATTGTTGTGATCCGTGTTCTCTTTTGAAGTTGAAGGCGTGTGTATTTCTGCGACAGTATAATTTGGAATTTGGGGCAAGGAGTTGTTTATTCCGGCAGTTTGCAAAGGAGTTTGGAGCCCTGTGACAGAATCGTTTGACGAGTAGATTGCATTTCCTGGATTTTTTAAAAAGGTGAATTTTGTATAGATTTTCGGTTGATAGTTATATTTGATTTTTGCTGGCTGGTCTGCTAAGTTAATTAGTTCATGAATGGTTTTACTTTTGTTGCATGTAAATGAGTCTGAATCTGGTATTGAATTTGGGGTGTGATCTTTGTCAGTTGGCAGGCCTTAGTTTGTGCTAATGTTGGTGCCATTATAATTACTTTCCTGTGGGTGGGTTCTGCTGGGAGTATTGCTGGCTTCCTTGGTGCTGTTGAATAGACTCTTGTTTTTTCCTGGTGTCACTGAGCTCGTGGTTGTATTATTCCTTTTTCGTTTAGTCGGTTGCCTTGTTGGAGGTCTTCTTTCGCTTCCCGACCTCATCGTGGTCCTGCTGAGTCCCTCTCAGTATCGCTCCCCGTGTGTAGTATTCTTCTAACACTTCTATCTCCTGGCACCAACTGATTCGCGATAGCTGGGAGAGATGGTGTGAGAAGTTGGCCTGATGTGCAGTGCTCACTATTCTAGTGATCACTATATATCAGTCCAAACAACCCTTATTGATGATTGGTTGTAAGTCAACCTTATAGACCAGCTATCCTAGTAGCATGGATACGAGCAGTCTAAGGCTAAGACTCTAGAGGGCGTGTTAAGCCAGCTGTTTTACCATCACATTACCCCTTGAACACCCAGTGAAAGGACACCACACAAGTGTTATGAAAATAAACAGTGTATTTATTAGAATCACAACAACCCTGTACTCTTTATGAGGACAGGGTGCTAGGCACACAACAAAACTCTTACGAAAATACTTAAGTTAGCACGTTATACACAAATGCCCGAGGGGCACGAAAAACCATATACTTTAAAAGTGGAATGCGAATTACTAGCAGGTAAGTAACAGTTCTAATAGGCTTTGGAATCGCTAGGACTGGACTAGGGAATCGTTAGATTACTACTAGGAGACCCAGGGGACTCGGGTACAGAGTGTGCACTCTCACGCGGGATGCGGGACAAAGTCTATGGAGGCTAGTACAGGCAAAGTTAGTGTTCACGGGCGAACCCGACCTGGTGGGAAGAAAACGACAGTGGATCCTGACCCTAGGATAGTGAGGCTATGCTGGGACACCGAAGTGCCGAAGTTACCTAGCCCAGGGGCTGCAGCTGCATAGGTCTGAAAAGACGTCGGGGATCTCGTTGCCGGACCAGGAGCCTGGAAGGAAGAAGTTGCTGGCAGGCGACCAGTGAAGAAAAGTTCGATGGATCCAAGCCTGGATCAAGGAAGAAGAAAACCTGAAAGCAGAGGGGACCAAGTTCTTGAATCACTAGCCAGTGATTAAGTGGGCACCAGGATGGCACCGGGCGAAGTCACCGCAGTCAGGTGAGTGGGCGCTGCTGGGCTCTGCAGTCTCTCGGACCAGGAGGCGTTGTCGGCGACCAGGATGGAGGTGCGAGCTGTCCCACGAAGGTTCTTGCTGTCGACGTCGCTGGACCCAGGATTGGGCAACAAGTCTTGGCAAATGCAAGGCCCACGCGGTGGACCTAAAATGGCGTCTTGAGTGGACCAGGAGGGTCCAGGTTACTTCTCCGATGGAGGGAAGCAAGGGCCAGTCTGGAGCAACCAGACCAGCAGCAGAAATGTCGTCGGGCGTCGTCAGGAAGGCCACAAGCCAGCGGGCTAGTAGCCAAACAACGCGGTGAGCAGTAAAAAGCAGAAGGGCCCCACGCAGATCGTGGAGATGCTGGGGGGCTGCTCTTCGGTGCTGGAGCTGCTCAGGGTGGGGGCTTCTCGGACCCCAAAGCACTCACCAGGAATTCACTCGGCGGGCTTGCTGGAAAGAAGTCGTGCAGTCTTGCAGATGGCCGGTCCCTTGAGGTCTCGTCGCACCCACGGTTCTCAGCTGGGCTGTAGAGGTGGGTAGAGGTCAGAGGTGCCAGGGAAGCCGGTTCTCGTCGAGCTGGGCAGTCGGATTCCGGAGGAAGGACTTGCAGCAGACCGCAGTGTTCTTAGATGGTGCCTGCGGATGCAGGGTGACTACTCCTTAGTCACAAGGGAGAAATCTTAGGAAGAAGTCTTGAGTTCCTTTCGCAGAAAGTAGTTTCAGGATTCAAAGATGATCTGATTTGGAAGGGGGCCAGTCTCTACCTTTATCCTGTAAAAAGGGGCTGGCACGCGACTAAGTCCTGCCCTATGGGTGGGACTAGGAGGGGGGTGGTTACACCCACTTCCTTGGCGGGCTTTTCCCCAGCATAGGGTCTGGAGTGACCCTGGAACTGGTTCCAGCCAGCCTATGCACAGTGAGCACCGGGGTGCCACGTGCAGTCACCTTCCTCTAAAGCCCTGCCTACCTACAATACACAAAACCCTGTCTGGGACGGTGCTGGCACCGCCCCTGGCAGGAAACCCTTTGTCCTTATCTCCTGCTCTGGGAGGACTCCCAGCAGCAGGAGGGCAGACTTGTGTCTCGGTGGCAGCATCCATTTTGTGGAGCTGAGGCTCTGTTTGACTTTAACCGGGGTTAGGGGTTACATACATGTCGTGTCCCTCTAGAAGGGTGGAATGCTAACCCCGTCGCCAGAATTGGCGAGGGGTTAGTATTCCAATTCGTATGACACCTTACTCGACATGTTTTGATAAAGCGATACCAGAGTTGGCATATAACCGCGAGGATTATAATGCACTTAAGAGTATATGGTATGCGATATCATGGAAACGGCTAAGGGATGGGTCCCGAAAGCCGCAGACAGGCTCAGCTCATGCCAGAGCACCATCTCACACGATTCCAAGCACTCTGCCTTCAGGATTGTTAAGGCCTGCCATAGGAGTGACTGATAGGAGATCTGTGTGTCCATTTTAGGGTTAGATATAGGTATACTATATCTAAAGCAAAGGGTGATTACACCACCTTGCCCCAGCTGTCAAGCAGCCAGTTGTGTCAGATTTGGATGGCCAGCCAGGGGTGGCATAATACATGCTGCAGCCCCACCATAGAAGCCTTTCTTTCCAAGACTGAGTTGTTTTGGGCTCTCAGGGTCAACCTCTGGCTACCTACAGCTGGAGGTTGGGTCCCTCTGTTTGGCTTACTGGAGGGACAGGTCAGGTTTGGGGCCCTCAGGTCCCAAGTTTGGCTGTGCCCAACAGTGTCCATCTGTGGGAGGTCCCTAACTAATTTTAAGGGGGATCCCTCAGGAGTATGTGTTATTTTCACTTGGCTAGGATTACTAGCTTCAGTGCCCTTAATCTGCTGATTGGGGAATTCTTTTGGACAGGGGGCCCTTTGGGGTCCAACACTGGCCTCCCTGACCTCTACAGCCCTGGGCTGACTGAGGCAGGGTAGAGAGGGGCAGGTTACCTGCTCCAGACTGGGTCCCATCTTGGAAGGGTCCACTGACATCAGGGGTTCTGCCAGGCTAGGCCTGACTACCTCTGTGGCAGTTTCTTCACAAGGGGTCAGATCAGTTCCCTGGGGAGGCTGATCTTTTCCTAAAGTCTGGTGGGAGGGAGATTTCTCTTCCTCCTCAATGCTCTCTGTCTGAGTGGAGTGATCCATAGTTTCAGGCTTCACAACACTATCATCTGTCTGAGTTTGAGCTGTGGCCATCACAACTCTCCCAACCTTTTCAGGAGGGGGCTCAGTTTGGGTGTGGGCTGTTACCATGACAGCCTTGACAACCTGTTCTGGGAAGGAAGTTGTCTGAGATTGGGTTGTGACTGGCACAACCCTCCTGACCTGTTCAGGGAGGACATCTTGGACTGGGGCTGTGGCTATCACTGCCCCACTAACCTTACCATGGGTGTTTACCATTTTAGAATGGGTTTCTTGCTCAACTTCAGCCCAGGCTGAGAGCTCTAAATCATTCCCCAGTAGGCAATCTACAGGCAAGTTTGGTGACACTGCCACTCTCTTGTGGCCAGTGACACCTCCCCAGCTGAGATTGACCACTGCCATGGGATGATCTCTCTGTATTCCATCAATATTGGTCACCTGGTATGTGGCACCAGGTAAAAGTTGCCTTGAGGGGACTAGACTCTCAGTCACCATAGTGATGCTAGCCCCTGTGTCTCTATAGGCCTCAACTTTTATACCATTGATGAGGGGCTCCTGTCTGTACTTGCCCAAAGTGTTGGGACAAGTTGTGAAGTTGGCAAACCCCATGCCAGTCTCACAGACAAGAGTATCTAAGTTTGGGGACCTGGTTAGGCCAGAGTCCCCAGGAACTCCCAAAGTAAATGCACCCAAATTCTTGGGGGCACTCCCACCACCTGGGGGATTACTACTAGTAGTAACAGGAGGTTTGGGAATGTTACTTGGGGGTATGTTTTCCTTATTGTTATTCTTGGGGCAACTGCTGTCAGTTTTTAAATGACCCACCTGTTTACAGGGATAACAATAAGGTTTCTTCTGGTTGTTGGAAGGATTTTGGGACCCACCCCCCTCAGAGGATTTTTGGGGCCCTGATGTGGTTTGATCTGTAGATTTATTCCCACCCTTCTCTTGAGGCTTGGTTGATTCCTTTTTCTGGTCACCACCTTGGTTCTTGGGCCTAACCCTGGTTCTGACCCATTTGTCTGCCCTCTTACCCAATTCTTGTGGAGAGGTCAGATCAGAGTCTACCAGGTGCTGGTGTAATAACTGGTTCTGACAATTATTTAAGACTTGCTCTCTCATAATTAGATTATACAATCCCTTGAAATCAGTAACCTTACTACCCAGTAGCCAGCCTTCCAAAGCCTTAGTGGCACAATCAACAAAGTCTGACCAGTCCTGAGACTGAGTTTTCTGGGTGTCTCTGAACAGCAACCTGTACTGCTCAGTGGTTAAACCAAACCCATCAACCAGTGCATTTTTCAGGACCTGGTAATCATTAGCATCCTCCACTCTTGTAGTGAGGAGCTTATCTCTACCTTTACCATCAAAGGAGAGCCACAGTATAGCTGCCCACTGACTCTGGGGAATGCACTGCACAGTGCAGGCCCTCTCCAGAGCAGCCATCCATTTCTGGATATCATCCCCTTGCTTAAAGGGGGGCACTATTTTAGTCAGGTGTTTAGTATCTAAACCCTTCTCTCTATCTCTTGGGAGATTGCTGCCACCAGTGGGAGCTAACCCACACATCTGCTGCTCTCTAGCAAAGGCAAGCTTCTCTTTGGCCAGGGCAAGTTCTTCCCTTTCAATCCTCAGTTTAGCCTGTCTCATCCTTGCTTCATGCTCTCTTCTCTGAGGGGAAGTCAATCTCCTCTGGGGAGAGTTCCTTCTCCCCTGAGAAGAGGCATTAGAGTGCAGAGATCTAATGGAGTCCCTAGAAAGAGATCTATCTCTCCTAACTCCAAGGTTAGGCCCACTTCGGGTTAGTACTGGGGGTCCCCCAGATCCTAGCCCAAGCAAGTCTAAGTTGGCCCTGGTTAGCCTTCTGACTACCTCAAGACCTTTGTCTACCTCATCCCCAGAGAGTTCCTCTTGATCCTCCTCCTCAACTGCTGTAGCAGTGTTGGGGAGGTCTGGATCACCAGAGGTTCCCTCTAAGGCTGGCATGTTCTCATGTAACTGAGAAATCTTTCTGGCATCATATGTCTCTAAGAGACCTATCAGAAATGGAATGGTGGGGTTAGACCCCTGCTTCAGTTTCCTAGAGGTACAGACTTGTCTCATCTCCTGGAAACTGAGAGCTGCATATCTTGAAGTGACCTGTGGAGGGTCAACACTGACCAGGGGAGTCTCAGTAGATTCTCCCTGGGTAGACATGCTTTTCTAGTGAGGTGTAAGTGGTGCACTTACCTACACTATATGTTTGCCTACTGATCCCTTGCTAGAGTTGTAGTTTAGGGTGTGCTAGGCCCTAGGAGCTACAACAGCTGGTTCAGTAGAACTCAGAGTATTCTAAGCTAAGTTATATGTACCTTTAGTACTTATGTGATCTTTCACAAGATATTCTTAGGGCATGTGTGGTAAAACAACAGCAAGCTCAAATCCCAACCGCTGCTCACCAATGTGAGAAGTTGGCCTGATGTGCAGTGCTCACTATTCTAGTGATCACTATATATCAGTCCAAACAACCCTTATTGATGATTGGTTGTAAGTCAACCTTATAGACCAGCTATCCTAGTAGCATGGATACGAGCAGTCTAAGGCTAAGACTCTAGAGGGCGTGTTAAGCCAGCTGTTTTACCATCACATTACCCCTTGAACACCCAGTGAAAGGACACCACACAAGTGTTATGAAAATAAACAGTGTATTTATTAGAATCACAACAACCCTGTACTCTTTATGAGGACAGGGTGCTAGGCACACAACAAAACTCTTACGAAAATACTTAAGTTAGCACGTTATACACAAATGCCCGAGGGGCACGAAAAACCATATACTTTAAAAGTGGAATGCGAATTACTAGCAGGTAAGTAACAGTTCTAATAGGCTTTGGAATCGCTAGGACTGGACTAGGGAATCGTTAGATTACTACTAGGAGACCCAGGGGACTCGGGTGCAGAGTGTGCACTCTCACGCGGGATGCGGGACAAAGTCTATGGAGGCTAGTACAGGCAAAGTTAGTGTTCACGGGCGAACCCGACCTGGTGGGAAGAAAACGACAGTGGATCCTGACCCTAGGATAGTGAGGCTATGCTGGGACACCGAAGTGCCGAAGTTACCTAGCCCAGGGGCTGCAGCTGCATAGGTCTGAAAAGACGTCGGGGATCTCGTCGCTGGACCCAGGATTGGGCAACAAGTCTTGGCAAATGCAAGGCCCACGCGGTGGACCTAAAATGGCGTCTTGAGTGGACCAGGAGGGTCCAGGTTACTTCTCCGATGGAGGGAAGCAAGGGCCAGTCTGGAGCAACCAGACCAGCAGCAGAAATGTCGACGGGCGTCGTCAGGAAGGCCACAAGCCAGCGGGCTAGTAGCCAAACAACGCGGTGAGCAGTAAAAAGCAGAAGGGCCCCACGCAGATCGTGGAGATGCTGGGGGGCTGCTCTTCGGTGCTGGAGCTGCTCAGGGTGGGGGCTTCTCGGACCCCAAAGCACTCACCAGGAATTCACTCGGCGGGCTTGCTGGAAAGAAGTCGTGCAGTCTTGCAGATGGCCGGTCCCTTGAGGTCTCGTCGCACCCACGGTTCTCAGCTGGGCTGTAGAGGTGGGTAGAGGTCAGAGGTGCCAGGGAAGCCGGTTCTCGTCGAGCTGGGCAGTCGGATTCCGGAGGAAGGACTTGCAGCAGACCGCAGTGTTCTTAGATGGTGCCTGCGGATGCAGGGTGACTACTCCTTAGTCACAAGGGAGAAATCTTAGGAAGAAGTCTTGAGTTCCTTTCGCAGAAAGTAGTTTCAGGATTCAAAGATGATCTGATTTGGAAGGGGGCCAGTCTCTACCTTTATCCTGTAAAAAGGGGCTGGCACGCGACTAAGTCCTGCCCTATGGGTGGGACTAGGAGGGGGGTGGTTACACCCACTTCCTTGGCGGGCTTTTCCCCAGCACAGGGTCTGGAGTGACCCTGGAACTGGTTCCAGCCAGCCTATGCACAGTGAGCACCGGGGTGCCACGTGCAGTCACCTTCCTCTAAAGCCCTGCCTACCTACAATACACAAAACCCTGTCTGGGACGGTGCTGGCACCGCCCCTGGCAGGAAACCCTTTGTCCTTATCTCCTGCTCTGGGAGGACTCCCAGCAGCAGGAGGGCAGACTTGTGTCTCGGTGGCAGCATCCATTTTGTGGAGCTGAGGCTCTGTTTGACTTTAACCGGGGTTAGGGGTTACATACATGTCGTGTCCCTCTAGAAGGGTGGAATGCTAACCCCGTCGCCAGAATTGGCGAGGGGTTAGTATTCCAATTCGTATGACACCTTACTCGACATGTTTTGATAAAGCGATACCAGAGTTGGCATATAACCGCGAGGATTATAATGCACTTAAGAGTATATGGTATGCGATATCATGGAAACGGCTAAGGGATGGGTCCCGAAAGCCGCAGACAGGCTCAGCTCATGCCAGAGCACCATCTCACACGATTCCAAGTACTCTGCCTTCAGGATTGTTAAGGCCTGCCATAGGAGTGACTGATAGGAGATCTGTGTGTCCATTTTAGGGTTAGATATAGGTATACTATATCTAAAGCAAAGGGTGATTACACCACCTTGCCCCAGCTGTCAAGCAGCCAGTTGTGTCAGATTTGGATGGCCAGCCAGGGGTGGCATAATACATGCTGCAGCCCCTGGTAGGCCCTGGGTACACCTATGCCCTGGGTACCTAAGGTACACTGTACAGGGACTGATAAGGTGACTCAGTATCCAATTTAGATATGTACCTAAGGTACATGGAATCCATTTTACAGAGAGAGCAGTAGGCCTGGGGCCCTGAATAGCAGGGTCCCAGGTCAACTAAGTCAGAAAACCAGCAAAACACCAGGCAAAAAGTTGGGGGCAACCATAGTCAGGGATCTACCTTCCTACAGATGGTCAGAACTGGGTGGAGGCTTATCTAAAGGGACAAGGTTGTTAGTTCTGCAGGACGAGGCACAGGGTCACAGGGGCTCAGGGGCACAGGGACACAGGGATGCAGGAACACCTCTTGATTTGCCTCCCACTCTTCCTCACCTGTGCGACTGCTGTGTGCTTCGGACCTGCGTGGTGATTGGTACTGCGTGGTGATTGGTGCTTGGTGAATAAAGCCACGAGACCCTCCAGGCTATTTCCTGCTCTCGGCGTGTTTAGTTCGTGCCCTCCAAGGCTAGCACTGAGTCTGGGGCCAGTTGTAACAGCGTGGCAAGGTAGAGCGGGAGCGGGGGGTGAAGCAGGAGCAAAGCTCGACTGCTTGACCGCTTGACCGCTCTTCCGTTCAAACCCTCTGCGGCCACTTCTGATGCTCTCTGCCTCTCCGGTCCCTGGGCTGTGCCTGGACTGTTCCTGTGGGGGTCTTCCCTTGTTTTTGCCACTGCCGCTGTGTTGCTGCCGGGTTGTCGCCTTGCCTTGCCTGGTTGCGCCCTAGATGGTTATTCTAGAGGAGAGGGGGGAGAGAGGGGGGAGAGAGGTCTCACCTGCCCCTTCCTCGGGGTTGGGAGTCTCACCGCGGCTCCCGCCCGTATCTCTCGTTCACCACGTGGGTCTTGTCGTGGCTCTCTGCCTCTGCCAGGCTTTCCCGCGTATCCCGCGTCTCCTGCGCCTGCTCCGGCGGAAAGGCGGTGGAAGGGCGAAAGGGATCTCTGCGGGGCTGATCCTCGTGGCTCCCGTCGCTATGGGAGTCAGATCTCCCCCCACCTCCCCCGCTGCCGGTCTGCCGGGCTGCTCCCGCAGGCTGCAAGACGAGAAAGCGGGCGGCCAGCCGACGAAGGACTGAGGGCCCGAGTCCTGGACTGGACCGGGAGGTGATCGGGACAGTGCCGGGACAGAGCCGGACAGAGCCGGGACAAAGCGTAGGAGGCAGAGCCGAGGGCTGAGAGCCGAGCCATACCTCGCGTGCTGCTGCTGCTGGGCTTCACTGTGACGGACTGGTGATGTGCTGCAAAACATCACTTACCTAGAGGAAATTAGTGCATGGTTAGGTAGAACCGGAAGCACTATTTAGTTTTTTTTTCTGTATGAATGTATGAATAAATGATAGCAAAGAGTTCGATAGCAAACCTTTTGGTGTGACATCACCTAGAAAGGGTCACACGGAAGGAGTAGCAGGTTCGTCTGAGCTTGAGTAATAGCAAAGGGGTTCGCTGGTGAAACTTTGGTCTTAGTATATTCCAGTAAGGAATAAGTCTAAAGAAGTAGCAGGTTCTTCAATGCTTGCGTGAAGGGTAGACGGAAGGGATCTACTCGTAGTATATGAAGAGTAAGCGGAAGAGATTTACTCGTAGTGAGTGAAATATATCTTTCCTTTGATTTAGTCACTCAGGTACAGTGGCGAATGTTTTACGTTGTTAATTAATAAAATTTGCACTTTAAAATAAAAGGAATAAGGTTTTCGTATTACCTTGCAAAGGAGGGAGTCAGTTGCAGAGCTGCACTGACGTCACTCAGAGCCGCGCTGGTATTGGTTGGAACAGCGGGTGTGTAGCTGAGGTAATAAATTGTAAAGGAGGGGTGAGTACAAGAGCGTGAGAACTAGTCTCACAAGAGAAGCCGCGCAACCATTGGCTGGATTTATTTGAATTCAAAATTTTGATTGGTCAAAGGAAAATTAAAGACGTACTGGTATTGGAAGTATTTTGTAAACAATTGAGTGTTATCCTAAAGGTTTACATTTCCAAATTATATGTGGCATTTAGATCCAGGAATTTTAGCAAATCGACCTGGTAGAAAATACTTAGGGTTTGCTAGAGAACAGATGATAAGGGGCAGACCTTACATTATGTACGGAGGTGAAAGAAAAATGTCATTCGTTAAGAGAGTTAAAAATGACTTTAAGAAAGATAAAACCAGAGAAGGGATTAATATTCCACCACCAAATACGCCCGCATCATACATGATGTTTGACAGGGGCAACCATACTTGTGTATGGTTAGAGAATTGGGTGGAATATAGTAAAGATGACGGAGTTTTGGCATTTCCAGAATATGGTACTTTCAATGGCAGAGTTCTATTTCATTTGAGGACACGTATGAATGACTTAAATCCCAGACTTAGACTAACGCAGTATGAGGCACTAGAAGAATGGAAGATTGAAGCTTTTGAACGAGACAGACCCAGAAGTGACAAAGGGTTGAGTAAGTTCTACCCTAAGTTTCCACGAGAAACTAGAGATAACCAAATGAAACAATGGAGACAATCTATGATGGTAGAAGGATTGTATCCTGTATTTACACAAGAACAACCGTCAGGAAGTAAAAGTACAGACAAGACAGGAAACCTAATGATTAATGATAACCCAAAAGATGATTATTTGGAGGATTTGTTAATGAAAAATCCACCACCGTATAATGATGAGCCAAGCACAAGTAATCCTAGTGCTCCGTTTTTTAAACCACCTCTGATTCCGCAAGTGGTACATGAGACCTGCGCGCTCTATCAGGGACAGGCATAGATGCTAATCACATGAGGAGGCAGATTTCTCTTGGGCCTCAGCTGCCATGACTATGAGCAAGAACGACAAGCACAGGGATGCGTCAGTAATTCTCTTCAGTTCTGAAGCAGTGGAGCCAGAAACGCCTCATGAAACCACCAGGGCCCAAGATACATACTGCTGCCGTGACCCACTTGGCTATTGCATTCAAAGTCTGCCAAAATAGATTAAACTAAATTGTGGCCTTTGTGACTTGACACTGAAACGTTTCTGTAAAAAGAAGCAGGCAGTTCGTTTGCAGACATTTTCTGTGTAAGCGGTACCATGTTTCCCATTTTCCAAACTGTTCCAAGTGGAGTGGCTATACATCAGGTCAGGGCTTTAAGTGGTCCGGGTCTGTCCGTGTCTGAGCACCGGCAGTAATTTTCAGGGAGCCTCGAAACGGGTCTCTATCGGGCTCTCTTTTCTCTGTAAAAATAAGACAATGTCGACTTTTTTTTAAACATATTTACACGTGGCAATTAGCTAGCTGATGTGAACTCTTTATCATGACGGCTTCAGAATCCACAATAAGGCTGCAGCATGCACATGCGGTGCATCTTCATTGACCTGGCATGCACTTGGGAGAGCAGGGCTGGTTCTGTGATTTGTGGGGCCGTGGGACAAAAGGGAATGTGGGAGGCCCCTCTAATTTACTTGAGTAAGCCTTTTTAAGGAACCATTCAGGGACACTGCGGCAGGCCCATTGTACAGTATTTTAGCACCCCCACAGTTTTAACTTTCAGCTTACAAGCAATTCTCACACCTACAGCCTGATGGGTGTAATAATTGCTTGTGGGCTGAGAGTTAACACTACAGGGACGCTAAAATCCTGTACAATGTGCCTCCCGGTGTCTCTAAATGGTCTCCTAGCAATTGGGACAAAAGGACAAAAGAAAGCATCTCCATCCCCTGGCCTCTAGACACCATTCCTGAGAGGCCCAGGGAGGGGACCCCTCCCATGGACCCTAATTGCAAGGAGACAGGGAAACAACAGGGCACACGAACGGGGTGCGGGCCCCATACTGGTAGGCACAGATATAAAACAAAAAGTGCTCAACTTTTATATCATCAATATCTTCTCAGAGACAATTTATCAGCCATGTGGTGCCCTTGATTGTAAATACTATGTACCAAATGACAGATACTAAGAACTCTCACACAGAGAACTGACTTACAATGCTGGTTTCTCTTGGTGGACAAATGATTTTTAGTAAGGGGCAGCTGCAGCCATTGATCTAGCGCCTAGATTGTGGCAATGAGATGCGCACTATGTATTCATGAGTGTAGCTTAGTCGAAACATGATAAAAGTAAGAACTTTATCAATGAAATATGCACTTGCAGCCTGCACAGATAAAGTGGTGCACTCGCCACAGATAATATTTGCTGTGAGTGAGAACTGTTGACACTGCATTCTCACCTTGTGGCAAGCAAGGACTGAGGCTGGGCTAGTTATAGCCCTGACAAAGAAATGCCACCAGTGGCGAGGAGAGGGCGATAGCCTGTAGGTGCCAGTGACACCAGGGGCACCAAACCCTCTGCACCTGTGCATTCCTGCGGCTGGATCATACATAAACATGGGCTGGTGGGCTCTTCTGTGGGAAAGGCTGTACATCCTGCCACCTCCTTTTCCCAAACCAGCACTCACCAAACTCTTGATCCTCATACCCTGTGACGTGAAAGAGATGCCCCTTGCCCCTTCCACACCCTCTCAGCTGCTGACCTTGAACTGTTTCTATGTTGTTGATATTCGTAATACATAAATATAAGAAGTTGCAAAGCACCCTCTTCCCTGCACCCATGGACACAAACAGCTGCAAGGTGATATACAGCCCTTCTGAAGCTGTTACAGCATGCCAGGCGCTTGTCGAGCTACCAGCCTTCTGCATAGGCTAGTGCAGACAATTCTACATGCTCCTTTGAGCCTCAAAAGACTGCTTACTGTTGACTTCCAAGTTCCACGACAGGTTAACCCATGGTAAGAAATGCTATGATTACGTACGGTAATCCCCGTTACTCTTAGTCCTACTCGTCCTCGACCCAGTCATCACTCATGAGGTATTCCACACAGACAGGAAACAAAACAGGAAACGCTTTTAGGCTCCACCCCCCCTCCTGCCAGGTGCTATATCAGACCTAACCACCAGAAGCACATCCTGACACACCAAGCAACAAAGGCCTGGACAGGGAGGGAGGGTGGGAAGTATGACTGGGTCGAGGACGAGTAGGACTAAGAGTAATGGGGATTACCGTACGTAATCATAGCATTACCTCTACGTTCCTCGTCCTCGACCCAGTCATCACTCATGAGGCATACCAAAGCAACACCCAAACAGGCCTTTGGCAACCCAAACACAGCAAACAACACAGACCAGACACAAAGGAGTGCAGCAAGCACAAAAGCCCAAGAAACAAAACAGAACTCAGAGCGGAGGGCGAACCCCCACAGCTTGCAACACCCCACGACCAGACAGGGCACAAACCAACCCGTAGAGCCCCACAAACGTGGACTCGGAGGCCCAGGTCCCAGCATGACAAATCTCATCAAGAGACACACCATGGAAAGCAGCCCAGGAGGCAGACACGCCCCGAGAGGAACGCGCCTGAACCCCCGCTGGACAAGGCAAACCAGCACCACGAAAGGCAAGAGTGATGACAGCCATAATCCAACGACCCAAGGTGAGCCAGGAAGCAGCTCACCCTCACCAGCCACACCAAAGGTCACAAAGAGAGAGTCAGAAGAACGAAACTCCCCAGAACGAGCCACAGAAATGGACAGGGCACGCCACAGGCCCAAAGAATGAAGCAACAGATCAGAAGGAGAAGAAGGAGAAGGACACAAAGAAGGAAGAACGAGCTCCCGAGAGGAATGGAACCGGGAGCGGACTTTGGGGACAAAACCAGGATCCAAAGAGAGCACCACAGCGCCATCCAGAAAACGCAAAAAACGGTGGGGAACAACGCAAAGCCGCAAGCTCCTCCAACCGCCTCGCAGAAGCGATGGCCACCAGAAAAGCCACACTGCAGGACAGAAACTTCCAACCGAAGAAAGAAAAGAATCCGGGTCCCGAAAGGCCCGGACAGCAACCCACTGGCCCCTCAAGGCAGAAACAGCAAAGCGCTTCTGAAAGCCATCCAGAAAAAACTGAAGGACAGCAGACACAGGGCAAGAGGTAGGAGACAAACCAGAAGAGGAACACCACCCCGAGAAGGAAGCCCAGCGCTCCAAGCAGGAAGACAAAGTAGACGGCCTACGAGAGGCCTGCAGCACAGAAATGATGTGGTTGGGCAGACCACGGACCCCAAGAGACAACCGTTCAACCACCAGACCGCCAAGGAGAGGGGAACCAGAAGAGGGGACGGGGACCCCAGAGGAGAGGGGAAGCAGGGCAGAAGCCAAGGAGGGCCGACCGCTAGGCCCAGCAGCAGAGGAAACCAGGACCTCCCCGGCCAGTGCGGAAGAACAGCCACCACCTGAGCCCCCTCCCGCTGAACCTCCAGCAAGAAGGCAGGAATCAGAGGAAAGGGAGGAAAGGCATAAAGAAGCCAAGGAGGCCACCGGAGAGACTAGGCATCCACACCCCAGGCGCCCACCTCCGGAGACCTGGAGCAGAACAGGGGAACCAGGGCATCGGACCTGGAGGCGAACAAGGCCAGATCCGGAGTCCCGAATCTCAGGCAAAGCAAGCGAAAAGTTCGGGGATCCAGGCACAGGGACAGAGACGAAGGAAACCTCCTGCTCAAGGAATCCGCCACCACATTGTCCACACCTCGAATATGTTGAGCAGACATGGCCTGAAGAGGCACCCCCACCCAGTCCAAAACGGAGCAGGCCACCAGGTTCAGGGAAGAACTGCGGGTCCCGCCCTGGTGATTGATGTAGGCCACAGACACAGTGTTGTCCGATATCACCAGGACATGGCAACCCCTCAAATGAAGATGGAAAAAACGGAGCGCCGGTTCCACCGCAGACAACCCCCTCCAGTTGGACAACCTGCGAGACTCCGACGGGAGCCAACGAGCCTGCACAGCCCAATGGTCCAGAGTCGCCCCCCCAACCGGAAGCGTGGTCACAACCAGAGGAGGAGGCAGACGGAACCACATCCCCAAGGAAAGGTGGGAAGGATCCAGCCACCACTGAAGAGCAGACACAACGTCCAGAGACACGGGCACAGGAACCGCATAATCCAGGACAGGAAAGGGGACCCACCGTTGCACTGCCACAACAGAGGCCGCAGATGAACCCAGGTCCAGGGCACGGCGAAGACAAAAGCAGCCAAATGGCCCTGAACCTCCAGCCACTGAAGGAGGGGAGCCGAGGTTTGAGACAACAACTTCCTCAGCAACGACTGAAGGCGACAAATCCGGGCGTCCGGCAGGAACACCTTGCCCAACACAGAATCGAACACAGCTCCGATGAAGGACCTCCGGGTGGCAGGCTCCAGGTGGCACTTCGGCAAGTTGATCAAGAACCCGTGCTCCCCGAGCGTAGACATGGTCAAGAGAAGGTGGCGAGACATGACCTCCAGGGGCGGAGCCTGAACCATCCAATTGTCTAGATACGGGAACACAGACACCCCCAGGAGATGGAGATGGGCCACCAAGGGAGCCACCACCTTGGTGAACACCCTGGGGGCGGACCGAAGGGAAGGACGCAGAACTGCCAGTGACGACCCTCCAGGCAGAAGCGCAGGAAGCGCTGATCCCTCACAGCCACCGGGACGTGCAGGTATGCATCCTGGAGGTCCAGAGTGGAGAACACCCAACCGGACAAGATCAGCGGGATAACCTTCTGGAGCGTCTCCATCTTGAACGGGATCTTCCTCACGAACAAGTTCAGACCCCGAAGGTTGATGACCACCCTGAAGCCCCCTGTGATCTTCGGCACTACAAAGATGATGGAGTAGACGCCCAACCCCCTCTCCGCCATCGGAACAGGGACAACCGCAAGCTTGCTGACCAAGGAACGAACCCCGTCCGACAAGGCCTGACGGCGGGAGGCATCCCGAGGAGAAGGGGTCACCACCACCCCGGAGGGAGGAGGGGGGGGGACAGGAACTCGATCCGGTAGCCCCTTGACAGGACATCCAGCACCCATCTGTCGGAGGACGTCAGGCACCAAGCAGGAAGAAACTGGCGAAGCCTCCCACCAACCAGAGGCGGACCACCAGCGAGAACGTCCCCTAGGCTGGCATAGTCAGGAACGCTGCGGACCAGACCCGGCACCCCTCTGGGACTTCTTCTGAAACTTCCTGGGAAAAGACCGGCCAGCGCCACGCTGACTCCGAAAAGAGGACTGCTGAAATCTGGAAGGCTGGCGGAAAGACCTGGCACCAGAGAAGGAGGAACCCCTACGGGGCGGAAGATCACGAAAGGACAAAGAATGCTAGCGTTCCTTGAAGACCTTGTGCAGTTTCTCCTCCAGCGAGTCACCAAACAGACGGCACCGGTGAAAGGCAGCCTCAAAGCCATGGAACGCTGGGCCGCGTCCGTCTTCCAATCTCTCAGCAACAGGTTACGACGGGCAGCAACAGAGGAACCACAGGACATAGCAGAAGCCTCACAGAATCAAAGGCGATGTCCGACAGGAATTTCCGCCTGGCGCTCCATAGACTCCAGCAATTCCGGACAACTGGCACCCTCCTGCATAGATGAAAACAGGGACATGAAATCGGCCAGCAGAGACTGGGCAACATACGCCCCATAAACGCTAGAACGAATAGCCAGGTGCGAGGCGGCATACGACTTCTACAGGGCAGAATCCACCCTCATGGCCACGCCGTCCCACAGAATGTAATCATCCGCCATAGAAGAACGACCCACCAGACCGGCTACAACAGAGTCCACAGGAACAGAATCAGGCAAATGTTCCGCCATATCCTGCAAGGGATAAAGCTTGGACATAAACCTGGGCATGGAAATATGATCAGGGTCCTTCCACTCCTTCAGCAGGACATCAGAGACAAAGGGATGGACAGGCAAGGAAGAGGCAACAGGCTTCCGAAACTGCGGCAAGAGCGAATCCTGAGAGGTACTGGGCGCACAATCATCAAGAAACCCCATGTTAACTCGCACATGGGAAAGGACGTCAGGCAAGAGTTCCCTGGAAATGTATTCGCCCTGAAGCTTAACAGCAGCCGAAGAAGACTCATCAGACTCAGAAGAAGATGAAATATCAGAATAAAGTGCAGAAGAACCAGAAAGACCAGCAGCACCCTTCCTGGACGCCTTCAAATCGGAAAGAGTCTCCAGGATAAGGCGCTTTAGCCGATCATCATCAACTCCCCTGGCACGCTTCACAGGAGGAGGAGAGGAGGCCACACTGGAACCAGAGATAGAGTGAGGCACAGGAGAGGAATGCTTCCTCTTGTGATGGAGTTTCCCCATAATGAACACGTGAACGCACAAAGCAGGAACAAATGAACGCACACCACAAGAGCTTAGAAACACCCCCCCAGAGGCCGCCCATATATATATATACAGGGCACACCCCAATCAACCCCCCACAGGGAGGAACGCAACAGGCCAAAAACGACCCCCTAGCCAACCAACAAGCAGGCAAAGGAAAAAGAGAAGCAAAGAGCCCCTCGCGGCAAACAAAGAAGAAAGAAAAGGAGCGACTCACCGAGGCTCCTCTAGCGCCAAAACGACCACCAGAATCGGGCCGCAGGGCCGCCGGGCCCGGCACAAACCAAATACACCCCCAAGGACCGGAGCGCCCGGAGCCCACCCAGGCGTCCGTCCAAACAGCCGTCGGGGAAGAAATGCCCACCGTGCATGCGCGGAACTACACCAGCAGCGCGGGCTTCCAAACACCAACACAGAGGAAGCCCGGGCCAAGAAAGCAGCGCATCGGAGCCGGCCGACACGACCAAGAAATGCCGCGACCAGCAACGCCTCCACACTGGGCCCCCACTCCACAGAGAGGACCGGGGTGAGAGGGGAATAAACTGGGAGGAGCGCGCAAGACCCAGCGCACCTCGACCCATGCCACCATACCAAAGAAGCCCAAATGGAAAACATCCCTGGGCCCCCACCAGCACAGAGAGGCCCGGGGGAAGGGGGCGAGGAATAACAAGGGGAGGGACGCGCAAACAGCAAACCAGCGCTCCCAACCCCTACCTGCCAACAGGAGAGCTCCGGCATCCATCCAGGGCACAGCAGCAGCGAACAGGGCACGAAGACCAGAGAAGCCCAGCAGCCCAGGTCAACCAAGCCCAGGAGGAGACAGGGAAGCCCAGCAGCCCTACTCCAAAAATCCCACGAAGGTCCATGGGAGCCCCCCAGAGCCCAGCAGAGGAGGATCCACAGGACGAAGATGGAGGTAAGTGCCCGGCACCCACCCCAGCGTCTCCCATCAAGTAATCCACCGACAGGAAACAAAACAGGATGTGCTTCTGGTGGTTAGGTCTGATATAGCACCTGGCAGGAGGGGGGTGGAGCCTAAAAGCGTTTCCTGTTTTGTTTCCTGTCTGTGTGGAATACCTCATGAGTGATGACTGGGTCAAGGACGAGGGACGTAGAGGTAATGCAGCTTTCACAATGCTTGCTTAACGTGGGGCGGAGAGTGTACCTACACGCTGCCGAGCTCTTGGTAGTTCTCTTATTGTCACAGCTTGCAACATGTTTAAAGTCACTTTAAACATGTTGTGGTAGATGTGATTATAGGTGTAGGGCAGGCTGTACTGAAGTAAATGTGCTTTGACAACCTGTGTCACAATTCTATCTGCATTGAGGTTAGGCAGAATATATTGTGTCATGTCTATGTTTGTGTATACTTCTGTTGTTCTCTGAGGAGTCCTTGAGCTGAAGGCTTGTCAGTGCAGGGAGTACTGCTACACTAGTTATCTTTAATTAGACCACGCCCCTACTTAGATAGGCCACCCCCCTTTGAGGTTTGCCCCGCCCCTTTTAGAGCACTCCCAGTTTTTTCCCCACTTAAAGCCCTGCATCAGGTAACATACCAGAATGTCTGCAGTGCATATAGCTGGGAAGTGGGAGTCAGGAAGTGTCTGCTCTTCCCTATCCATGTCTGCAGCCTAAAAGTTATTTAATGGAGGCCATGGAAAGTTGGAAAATTTCGTATGCAGATGAGCAGTGGGTTGGGGAGGATAGAATCAATTTTTGTTGGTAGTTTCTTCTCTCTCGATCTGTCTTCATACATTGTCTTCAACAAACACAGACAGAGGCGGGAATAGCTCAGTTTTAAAAAGAATGACTCCGAGCCTCATTTCTAACAAGCATAACCCACGCAGAGACCCTCAAAATGTCACCCCTTCTTCCTGTTCAAATGTTGATATGAAGAAAGAGTCATTCAAACTCTAAATCTGCATTTTAAGTGTTTCATTTGAGGAACTCAGTAGCTGTGCTTATCATGTTGATGAAACTTTGAAATCCGGAAAATATTTTTGTCATCAGTATACTGAAAAGCCAAGGGAAGTACACAACTTATTTTTGCGCTATACTCGTGGTAGATAGATAATACATTCTTATTTATATGTGTTACTATTAAATAAGCTTGTCCATGGATATAGGCATGCAGACCAACAAGGACTATGGGGAGTTGGGGCAGGAGGTACTTTGAAGTGTCAGTTGGAGGAAGTCTATATTATGGCCTGACCGTCAATAGTAGATAGATCAGATTAGGCACACATAATGCACAAACGAATACAAGCACAGAGAGCTTCCTGCCTCGATAACTATCTGCTGTAGGAAGATTCATGACAGTTCCTGACAATGAGCATTGACTTACCCAACCATACACGCAGCACTTAATCATGTAGTACAACACAAAGCATACTACATATGTAACAGAAAGACAAACAGCCTGACTTTACAGCACACAGACCAAAGATACACATACAATGCATTTAACTCATGGATCACAATAGAACAGACATTTAACACAAATATCATGCACAACTCTAATTTCAGCTGGACTTTACACCGGCATCAGGGAGAGAGGCAGACAAGGAGAGCTTGACTTAGGAAGAATAAGTTAGTAACACTTTAGTGAAACATGATTGTCACATTTAGGTTCTATTCCTTACACACTGTACCGCGATTTTCAATGAAATTCATGGTCAGAAAGTTGATAAAAGGCGTTTATTGTGCAGTCTATGGAATAATGCATGGCCACTGTAACTTTCAAAATACCTTCTTTTCAGACTGCTGCTGGATCGTCCATCCCATGTCTGCTCCAGTAGGTCACCCCAAGCACGTTGATAAGAATATCTTTCCACTTTTACCTAGCATTGGACACTCTCGCTCTGGCTTCTTTAACAGTGAAATGTCTAGTCCATTATCAATAATAATACACAAAATAGCTGAATCAGTAAAAATATTACAACGTGGTGTACAAAAGAGGGTTGAACCTTCAAACCGTGAAAGTACTGGACTATTTCATAAGTGACTTTTAAGCGCCTGTGGCTTTATAGAAAATTGGACAGTACAATGTACTATTTGACTGCAGTTTTAAATGTTCTCAGGAAGAGAATCATGCTCATTCCTCTCTTTGTAGAGTTCCACCCGGCTTACAATACAAAGTATTGATGTCGAGGACTGGGCCCAGTCCAAGGCTATAATACAATAAATGGGCAAATGGTCGCTCATGGCCTTTTCTGATACCTGTGCTTACTTTGTGTGTCAGTCAAACCAGCCCCCTCAGGCCAATAACTGTGCTGCTCTCATAGCATGAGAGCAGCGCAGGGATTGCACAGGGAGTATCTGCTGCTGTTCCAGTGTCTGCTGGGACCAGGAACTATTAGAACACCAAGGCGTGAGGAGCGATGTGGCCAGCAGTTTCAGGTAAGTGTTTTATTTTTATTATTTACCCCCTGAGCACCCTCTCCCACGCTCACCCGCCCCACCACCTCTTCATTGTGTCGCAACACCACTGGGTGTTTCAGAATGCCATCAAGGAAACCCTCTCTGGACTATAAAGTGTCATCAATGTGATCGATGATATCCTCATTTATTCCGAAAGCTTGGAGGAACACCACATTCGTTTGAGGGACACCCTTCAACAGCTTGCTGACAACAGCCTGACACTGCATAAAAGTAAATGTTCCTTCTATCAAAACATAGTAGACTTCTTTGGATAAATTTTTTCACGAGAAGGGCTCCTAGTTGATCCCCGGAAGGCAGCTGAAATCCGGGCAGCAATAGTACTGCAGAACCCCACAGAAGTAAGCAGTTTCCAGGGGATGGCAACTTACTGCTGGAGATTCATTTGAAATCTTGCGACAATGTCAGAACCGCTCAGAACACTCACTCGCAAGACAATTCTCTGAGGCAGGAGTTCAGTCGCTGACAAGGTGTTCCGGTCCATCAAGGAGGCTCTTTTCTACAATGTCACCATTGCCTTTTCTCACCCTCAGAGGAAGACGGAGTGGATAGTGGATGAAAGTCCTGTTGGTTTGGGTGCCGTTCTTATGCAGGAAGGGTCAGACCGAGAGTGGGTATCAGTGGCTTATGCCAGGCGAGCATTGTCTGAGCTGGAAACCTGCTATGGAAAAATTGAGCGCAAAATTCTGGCCTTTAAGTGGGCAAGTCACCACTCAATTATACCTGTGCGGCCACGAGTTTAGGGTTGTCATCGACCATAAACCGCTTCTTCCCCTGTTTGGCGGCACTACCCGATTGGCTCCTCCACAAATTGAAATATGGGCTTTCCAAATGCAACCATACGCATTTGAGGTAAATTATTGTTCGAGGGCCAACAACCCTGCAGATTACTTGTCACAACATCCATTGCCGCAGGAGGAGAGGAGCTCAACAGTTGCAGAGAAAGGCATAGAGGGTTTCATCAGGATGTTAGTAAGTGAGGCTTGCCCCAAGGCTTTGACCCTCCAGGAAATATGTGAGGCAACCAGATATGATGGAAACCTGGCAAGAGCAAAGAAGAATTGGCAGCATTTCCTAGACGGGGTTCAGAACCTGGCGCTGGATAAAAGGGCATCCCAGCAGCAATTATGGAGATTAAGGAGGGAACTCAGAGAAAGTCAGAATGCCAACTGCTGCGAGGACAGTTGATTGTGATGCCCAAGCTTCTCTGGGCCCATTTGATCGACCCAGAATACCAGGGACACTCAGGGATAGTGAAAACAAAAGCATGTCTCCGCAGCAAGGTGTGGTTTCCGGGCATGGACACGATGGTCAATGACAAAGTACGCCGCTGTCATTTGTGCGCCATCATGTGCGGAGACCCCTCACCTGCAACAGTCCTGGTGAATGAGGCAAACCTTCAGCCCGGTCAAAGATCAGAATGCATTTTGGGACCTTCCTAGATGGTCTGATCACTGCAGTGGTCATCGATTTATATTCCAAGTTTCTGGTAGTGCTGTCTACAGCGTTCTCCCACGTTAAGCCCGTCCTAAAGAAGACATTTGCGATGGTGGGCCTTCTTGACGAGGTGAAGTTGACCAACAGAACACTGTTCCAGGAGCGTGTATACCAGGACTACTTGGAGGCTCTGCCAATTCATCATCAGAAGGTTACTTCCCAGTGGCCCCAGGCGTATGGGGAGGTGGAACGATTTATGCAAACACTCAACCGAGCCTTGAGGATTGGCATTGACCTTGGAGAGAGTGCCGAATGCTGTATACATAAGTTCCTGCGGGACTACAGGCAAACCCTTCACAGCACTACCAATTGCACTCCAGCAAACCTACTATGGCGGAGGCCAACACAGGATAGTATCCCAGATGATACTAAATTGTATCTCGCTGACATGGATGCTGAAGCCACTCAACTGCGGAGAAGAACCACCGATGACAAAGCCAGCCAGCGTCGTCGGAGGCAGGAGTCCACTCTGTGTGTTGGAGGACCCGTCATCATGAAGGATAGACACCCCAGGTGGAAGATTCGGACACCGAGGTAGTCAAGATCGATAGGACAATGGTCACGGTGCAACGAGGCGAGTGACAGGTCACCAGAAAAGGCTTCTGGTTCAAGCTGGTGCCAGCAGCGATGGATCTTTCAAATAGACTGGCGGACGAGAATACGGCTGAGGATGAAGAGTACTCCATGGTCCCCACCTCTCTGCCAATGGGCCAAACTATGCAAGCATCAAGAAGGGCCCCTACAAGTGACATCCCAGTTTCAACATCTCATGAGCAACGGCTAACAGGAAGTGTCCCTGCTGTGGGTTCAGTGGATGACAGACAAGAGGGGCAAGGGACTGATAACATCTCCTGGGGCCAGAAGTATGGTCTTCGGCCAAACTCGGCCCCTTGCCAGAGACTAAGAGACTTTGTCTGTTAGGCTTGACTAGCCTAATCTTCATTTTACTGCAAAGTAATGCAAAAATAAGGGAGAGATGTAGGGTGCCACCTGACGTTTACAATAGAAAGTATTGAAAAACATGGAGGTCCCACTGGTAACCCTCTAAGGTGGTTAAGGCTGCTAACAGGTGTCTAGAATTTTGTTTTTGAACAATACCAATCACACAATAATGTATTACCAAGTGCCCTGCACTGCTTATTCAACTGTACATCAGCCAACCATTATTGAAAACTTATCAATTAACACAATATGTGTAAGGCTCAGAGTCTAACAAGTCTGTGGACAAAGTTTAAGAAAAAACAGGAAAATTGTCTTTAAAAATAAAACATTTGTATGTTTATTACACAATTACAGAATAATCACCATGATAACAATTGATTAAAAAAAGGCATACAGTGTCATAATTAAAAACACATAGAAGTATGGCTACAAGCAAAAAACAAACAATTTATGCATTATAAAATTAAAAATGTTCACAAGAACCCCTGTTCTTTTTTAAAGACAATTTTCCTGTTTTTTCTTAAACTTTGTCCACAGACTTGTTAGACTCTGAGCCTTACACATATTGTGTTAATTGATAAGTGCAGGGCACTTGGTAATACATTATTGTGTGATTGGTATTGTTCAAAAACAAAATTCTAGACACCTGTTAGCAGCCTTAACCACCTTAGAGGGTTACCAGTGGGACCTCCATGTTTTTCAATATTTCTCCCCTGTCCCAGATGTGACAGATAAGGGGGCCTCCTTTACTTTCTTTTTATACAATAGAAAGTATCCACTGTTGCACGTTGAGGGCCAGTCCTGGTCCGAGGCTATAAATATATGGGCAAATGGTCGCTCGTGGTCATTGTTGATACCTGCACTTACTGTGTGTGTGTGTATGCATCTGTTCAGGGGGCTTCGAGTCCAAGGCCTAACCATGCGGCCAGGTTTAGTCTTGCCTGCTACACTCTTGAAGGAATCTGTTATTGAGCATTGTCCATTTAAGCAGCAATTGGTGTCAGTGGTGAAAGTGAGAGGTGGAACCTAAGAAATATTTTGGTCACCTTCACTTATTTTTATTTTTTACTTTTTTTACAACTAAAGCAGCTGGCCTTTAACGTGGACTACTCCGGCAATGTAGGTAGGTCACATGTTGCAATTAGGGTGTCTCTTTCTGCACTGTCACATGGAGCTAGTGTTATAGATTGCAAGAGAAAAGCAAGTGAGAGCTGTGTTAAGAATTTTGTTTGGGAAATTGCTGTCTGCTTTCCTGCTGAACCTAAACAACCTGAAGCACCCCATTATAATAAACATAATGTGGGCACGACAGGTGCCACCCTGACTGTGTGCCGCACCTATGTCTCCTCCAGCTCCAGAACCCTGTGCTTCACTGGCCTTCACCCTGCTTTACTTTCCTTACGATGCTCCCCTTTATACTACCTTGCTACCATGGCCTTGTGACCCCTGCCTCAGCATTGCCCCACTACATCTAGTCTCACCCATTGGGCCTCACCTTTGCCTCTATCTCGCCGTCATCTCATCATGCCCAATACTTAATTTGAGCCATTATTTGTAGGTGGGGCCCACCAGCACTCATTTTTGAGGACCAGCACTCATTTTCCTTCATCAGACTTTGACTCAAAACAAGAGGGAGAGAAAAACACAAAAAGGGAGAAAGAAGAAGGACGAGAAAGATGGAAGAGTGACAAAGAGAGAAAGCATGGATGAAAAAGATCCTGCAAGAGTGAGATAAAGGGCAGGGAATGTCTGATGTTGGATGAAAGAGGCAATAGGTGGAATCAAGGCTGCACAGCCTTGGTATTAGACATACCTGCCATTTAACAGTGCCAGGAATAGACATCTGAGCAAACCTCTAGTCTCCGGCATTTATCCTTTTATGAATTAATCACTGATCCAACCCAACTCCGAGCACAGCACAAGAATTTACTTTACATTTTCATCATCATCATCATTAAGAGGTCTCTCCACTCAAGGGCTGATGAGTTTGTTGCATCTGTTCCTTCTGTGGGGAAGCTCTTATTGCCGCTGCGCAGGTGATACCCATGCTGCGTTTCTAACGTTTGATTACATTTTGTCATAAACGTAAATATTAGAATTCAGGTAAAAACAATTCCTGTATTCACTCACACTGAAAAGCATCTGCTGGAGTTGTCAACAACAATTTCTGTATCTTCCCTCCACGGCCACCACGTTTTCCCCGTTCAATTCTAAGTGAATCTTGTAGGTCCTCCTCAGTGGTCTCTTCAGGGGCATTCCCCTGAGGGTATATTTTAAGAGACCTACCGCCTTAGAAGCTTCTTCAGCAATATCAGGGGCCAAAGCTGGGAAAATAAGGGTATTTGTCCCTCAAACTGTAAATCTCCTTTTTTAGGTCTCGCCTATGCAGCGCACATGCGCTGCATAGGAAAATACCTATAGAAATTGCTTCAGCTTTTCTGCCAAAAACGTGTACGCATTGCATTCGCGGCCGCACTCGTTTTCCCAAGATGGCGTATTCCCAGCCTATCGTCACTGTTGCAGATGGCTTTTTACTCGAGTTATACAGCAGTTCATCTGGGTTCACCGTTGTCCTGGAAAGTGTGGGAATCTCCCGTCTGCTCGAGTGAATGGTGTCGCCGCCTTCTGTTAAACTGAGTGTGCGAACCGAGTCGTCTGCTGTATAATATTCATGCGCATGCATTTTCAGTCTGCCTTACATTGCCTGGTGTGCCTGTTGCCAAGGTTTCTTGCATTTCTTAACGGCCGCTTTCCGAATATTGCCGCAACTGACATAGTTTGAGTTGTCAACCCCTGTTCTTATTCCTCGTCAACCAGCAGTGGGTTACATTTAAAAATGCAATATATGTAATGTAGCTGCTATAAGAAGCAGGGAATTTAGCACACTTTACCAGCCTAGTCCTCTTCTACTGCCCCATCACTGTCCATTTTTGTGAATACGCATTTCATTGTCCAATCGTTAATGCCCTTTGCTCGGCAACCTTCTTAAATCCTGATGTGCTTTGCTTACTGTTTCTGAAACAGTCCGTATTTTCCTGACTTCCATTATTGCCCACTTCCTCATATTTATTTGTATTAAAAGTGTCTTAAAGTGCTTTGAAACAGAAGTTGAAATTTTGCCATTGCTTAAAACACCTAGATAAATATGAAAGGTTGGCAACGGCAATCAATTCCAGCTATTGAAAAACCTGTGAAGTTGCGCACACCTCTGAAATTGCACCCTCAATGAGGGGCAGCGTAGGAAACCCGTTTGCGATTGTTGAATGAATTGCTGCAATCGGGCCTCATTCACATTTAATCTAAACGTTGTTCCGTGATCTGCGATTTTTTTAAATGTGAGAAAGGTCTTCCTTTTAATTATTTTACTTATACAAATGTTTTCTGCAGGTATAATTCCTGGCTTTTCCTGCTTTACCAAGTCACTGTGTCACTCTCTGACTTAGCTGTCGTACGAAACGAAAACCTGGACATCTGACAAATAGGACATAACCCCAATAATGAGAACCACTGTTAAAAAGTAGTTATTTGTTTAGTAAAAAAAACAAACATTCAGAACAGTAATACGTGTGTCTATCAAATGTTTTTTGAATACTGTTTGTATCGTAGCATTTGTATAGCAGTTACTTCCCACAAGTATAGCAGCCTGCTGCGCTGTGTAGAATGTCTGGTTGGGAAAATGTTGCTTTTGAGTCTTTGTGGGAAGTCTTTTCATATCTTACCTGATGGCTATCAAGAGGCAATTATCGTTAATGGGACGCAGCGTCTGGCGGTGTGATGGGTGAGGACGTGAAATATTCACAGATTATAATTGTCATAAGGACTCAAACATTTAGGCAGCTACATAGCACCAGCCTGGTGATGCTTAGCATGTGTACACCAATAATGGTTGGGGGTGTGGGGTGGTAATTGGAGAAAGCCCAGTAATACAGATGGCGACATGCACCAGACAGAGATGGTATCGAATTAGTAAATGGATGACGAAAGAACAGGTATTGGATTCAGTGATCTGAGCAGTAGTCATGCACTTCTTTAAAGGCAATTATATTGCAGACTGCTGAACAAGTACACCCCTTGAACGAGGAAAAATGGAAAAGCAATCGAGGCTGTCAAACTGAGTAAAAACTACACAATCTTTAAAGGGCCCGGGTATCACATACTCCTGTTGAGATACTGTAAGCTAAAATTTTGAGCTGGTCTCTCCGTCCCACGTCCCACTCAAGCTTCTTAAGACTCTGAAAGGCGAACGAGCCCTCTTTGCGGCATTACTCAGGCCCAAAAATATTTTCATAATTTTAATGATGGTTTTCAAAGTTTTACAAAGAACAAAATAGAGACTAAATCCATAACAGCAGGTTGGGGAATGGGAAGGGTGTATGGGCAAGTGTTTCTTGTATTGTATTTCATTTCATATTTTCTATAGCTGTTTTCTTACACGTGTGATCCCAAAATGCTTTGTTGATGAGGTGAATGGTTGCCCTTCTGAGCTGCGTGCATTGGAGAAGGGTGTGGTAGCGGGGTCATCTATTTGTATTGAGGTTGGAGAATGTGCTGAAAGCTTGATGCCGCAGAGTTTGAGCACATTTTCTGTATGTGGCAGCAGGTAAAAAAAAGGGGTGTATGATTTACACGGCGCCAATAGAAAGCAACCAGGGGTGCAGTGCTAGAGATATTTGAGTTTAGGTGAGAAGTCTGCTCTTATTGTCTCTTCTGAATTACATATTGCTGTTGATCAGATTTTCTTTGCCAAGTTTTTTCCCGTAGTTTGCCTACCTTGCCAACATTGATGCCATAATTGATTTGAAGATTATCATTTGGTTGAATGGTCTATTTTTATTACAGGAAGCTAGGTCCAGCTTTTCACCCAATGTGCTTTGCAGAGAGTGCTTTGAAGGACATTCTTCTGTCCACAGGTAACTGATGTACTGCTTTGAGAGCAAGAGTCTTTTGGTCAAGTCTGGTGAGTTTGAGGACCTGTTTAGCCACATTGTTCTTTATTCTTTGTAGTTTACCAATTGCATTTTTAGTGAGTCCCAAGGAGAGTCAGTTTGCATGATCCAGTCTTATTGTTACAAGCTTCTGGGATATCTGAACCCTATGTCTGTGCAATAGGTGTAGGTAAATGTGTGGTAGGATTCTCATTAGGACTGAGCCCTGTAGACTGAAGACGGTTGCTGTTTGCATTCATATTTAGGTTGAGCCTACTAGACTGCGCAACTCTCTGGTTGATAAAGACCTATTGTAAGCTCGACACCCACACATTTTTTACAATTGGTCTGCTTTATTATCACTAATCTGCCCATTATTTGATGTCTTGCATGGTCCAATTTGCGCTTGTCCTTCCCTTGGAGCATATCCACTTCCTTTGCTCACTTTCAAGGAAGAGAGCATATGTTTTCCAGCTGTTTCCTTGGTTTGCTTTTCTTTGGTCCATGGGGTTCCCCCTCCCCACATTCTCTCTCGTCCCCTACAGTTCGCTTCCTCGGATCTCTTGTCCATGATGTTCTTCTCCCCGCCTTGTATTGCTTTCTCTTGTCTGTCTTCACCCCCTGCGCTCTGTGTTGCACTTACTCGTCCATGTGCTCTTACCCCGGCTGCTTTCTCTCTTCTGCCCCCTCTTCGTGCTACTGCTCTTTTGACCACGTCGTCCCCCACTCTCGGTGTTGCTTGAGAGAACAGACCCATTCTCACCTCGATCTCATCTATAGGTCCAAAGTTGCGGTGCGGCCATGATCTGATGTGCACGTCGGGCTGCTCGTCCTGACTTGGGCATGTATGCTGGGCAGCGAGCAGCCTGCAGTTAGTGTGTGTGTGGAGGGCAAGGAGATAACTAAGACACAAATAGGCTAACCCTGTCCATCCTCGGGGTTTCAACCCCTGCTCTCACAAAGGTATGGGGGCATCAAAGCCATCAGAGCCTCTCTGCTGCTACAGTAACAGTGGTTTTTGGTTCACGGTCTGTGATCTGGACGACTGTGTGTTACAGGCAGCCGAGGCTCCCCTTGGTAGGCTATAGTGCCCCTGCAGCCGGGCGTTTCCCTCCCACACCCGGCTCATTTGCTTGCGCCCAGTAGTATGCGATTTCACTATTGTTGGTTAACGCGTATTTTGTTTCTTTAGAGCACAACCTTCTGTAAATGCACTGTAACAGGCCTTCTGGTATTGAAGTAAATGGAAAGAACGCTTTAATACCAGAAACAATACTTTCATGTTCCTGGAGTGTTTTTACAGTGTGACCCCAGGTACCTGCAAAGACGTTACTGGCTGGCGTCCGGTTTACTGTTGCAGTGTTACAGTCTGACAAAACGTAGAAGCAGTGAGGTCACAGCCTGTCACCTAGCTCCTTCAGGCAGGTCCCATCACTCCTCTGCCGTGAAACCACAGTGCAGTGTCGGGCTCATGGAGTTATGTCACGGTCTGACAATTGTCAGGAGCATGGATTTATGACATCAAGTCTCTGTAATAATATCACCGTCTGATACTTCTGAAGTGATGTCACCACTTGACATTAACTCTACGGAGATGTCAGCCCTGTGTGACATACTTTTTAGGTCTTGCCTGAGCCAGCGCATGCGCTGCTCTGGCGAGACAGTTAGTCCGACCACAGCTAACAAAAGTCGACAGAGGCTTTCAAAAGTCAGACCACAGCCTTTGGGGTGGCATAGAGCATGCGGTTACGCGCACAATGACGAGCAGAGGCGCCATCTGGCTTTCCTCTCTCGTCATGGTGCGTGCACATCACTCGCGATCACTTTCACTTTTGTCGTGTGCACCACTCGCAGGCTCACCTCCTGCTCCCCCTCTCAATTAACAGCCCCTCCCCTGCCACAGAGCACGTCTCGCATCTTGTTTTGCGCATGTCGGACTTTGTTTTTGGAACCTAAATCCTCAACCTCTATTACTTTTGCACTCAAAAGCAAATTGCACTACCTGTGACCTTTTCACTGTATGGTTTACGTCCGCATGGATTTACCAGTATCCTCGACTTCTGCAGCTCCTGGCTGGTGCCTGTGCCCGTGTTTTCACCATTAGATTGCTTCCTCCTTCGACGTTGTTCTGGACGTTGTTGTGCGGTCACGTGAGGTTGTTTTTTCCCATTTTAACTTTATTGTGCCTGGTTACGTCTCTGCATTTCCTGCCTTCCACCTATTGGCTACCTTCCCTGCTTTCTTGTGCCATTGGTTGCCTGCTTTTCCACATATGTGTAGGTCAGGCAAGTTCTTCTAGCCTAATTTATCGTCTTCTCCTGCTTCACGTACTCTTGCAGTGTTACTTAGCAACCAGGATGCCCAAGGGGTTTTGGGGGGCAGCCTCGAGGTCTGCCCCCCGGGCAGATTAGGAGGGGGAGGGGGGTTTGGGAGGTGGCGATGGCCATTTTAGGAGATTGGGCTGCTTGGGGATAGCCCAAAAGCAGCCCAAATTGTAAAAGGAACCCAAGGGGATTTAGGGGTTAACGGCGCCTGCTCAGCCACCATTTTAGGGTTGGTAACCTGGTGGCTGGGAGCGCGTCAGGAGAGGTTTTTTGTCCCCGCCCACCCTCCCTGGGTTTCAGAGATTTGATTTTTGGGAGGTTTGATTGAGCTTCATTAGGTTTTTGGGACCCTTTTTGGAACAGGTGCGCAGGGTTTTTTTTAATTGTAGTTGTCGCTTGGAACAGGTGCTGGCGGTGTTGGTTTTGGAAGTTGGCCAAGTTTGGCTGGAGTTTTTTGGTACTTTGCGTAAAGGTGGGGAGTTGGTTTCAGGATCGGGGAAAGGTTTAAACAGGTTGGAGGTTTTACATTGGGGCTCATTAGTTACAGTTGCAGGAAGAAGGATAGGAGGTTAGGTTTGGGGGTCAAGAAGGTCAAAGGTTAGGGGATAGGATGGGGGTATTATGGTATTTATGTAATGTATTTGCATTTAATGTATTGTGTTTTTGCAGGGTGGGGGATGTTTTATCATGTGGGGATCGTAGGGGAGGGGGCAAGAAACCCAAGGGGTCAGGTAACTCGATGTTTAGATAGGTTTTAGTTTTTAAGACGAGGAGCCAGTAAATAAAGTTTGTGATGTGCACCTGTTTCAATAAAGCGGCCTTTTACACACACTATACAGTTGTCAGTCTGGCTTGCCCCCCTCCTCCCTCCCAAATGTAAGTTTGCACAGCCTCATTAGCACGCAGCATGCAACGGCTGTTTAGGGCCCTGAGTTTTGGTTTTTCTTCTGCCAGTCTGCTTTTAGTGCACTTTTGATGCACCAGGATAGCTCAAAGGCCAAGCTCCGCCACGCACCCGGTGTTTAATTTCAAAATAATCATTAAATACAGGGGCACATATTTGTCTTGCGTACCTTTCTGTAGGGCTGCAGAATGCCGACCTTTACGACCACTAAAGTTGCCTGGCAGGGGTATGCTTGGGAGGGGGAGGGGGGCTGGGTCGTTACACTCCCTAAAAATATGTTCTGTAGTAAATAGTTGGGTATACGTGCTTTCAGGTTTTTAAGTCGTGTTTTCACTGAATATGTTCTACTGGCACTGGTTACATTACTGCTAACCAGAGTACTGACCAGGCATGGACGCAGCCAATTAAACAAATGTGGTGTTCACAGTTTCACTTTTGCACGACGCGCCCATTCTAGTGCTTCCTGCCATCAGCAAGTTTAAAAGCTCAACACTGAGGCAGGTTAAAGGCTCCTTATTGCAATATATTTGAACTAAACAATGGATTTAAAGGTAGGGGCATTTCAAAAATACATTGCTAAAGGCCAAATTCAGTCCCTCAAACTTGTGATTGCAGTGAAGTTTTTTTTCACAGATCTCATTCTCGGTCTTTCCCTCCTGCTACATGACAGGCACAATCCAAGGGTGTGTGGTTGTCTTTAGTAACAGTCGCATCACACCCGAGAAATGTTTTCTTTAGTTATTTTAAAGGGGCCCCTGTCTGAAGTCAAGGGGTCGGTGGCCGAGTCCATGATTTGTGTCCACGCCTGACTTTGCCACTCTAACTCTACCTGCTGTGAGGTGGGTGGGTACTGGAGGGCGGATAGAAGGTAGTGCTACTTCAGAAGAAGAACAAGCATTGGCATAGCCAATAGGTCTTGTCTTTGGGACCTTGTAAGCTTTTAGCCATGCAACAGTTGATGCTATTGCACCAAGGATATTGTGCTGCATAACTAAATACTTATAAGGTCCCAAAAGTGAGACCTATTGGCTATGCCAATGCTTGTTTCCTCATTGTGTTGGCTATCCTCTTCTGGTCTAAATCCCCATTGACCTTCAACAGGCGGGTGGCACCACTTTCTTTTCTTGCATCGTGTCTTCTCAATATAGAGTCATCAGGAGCACTCTGAAGGGTTAAAGTTTTAATCGTGTCAATGAAATGAGCAAGGAAATAATACGCTACATTATTAAAAGTGAGTGGTTTTGCATTTTTTAAATAAATGTGATATATAGTGACGGTCCGAAAACTCCTATCGTGGGGGCTCCCTTTGTGTACTTTGCAAGGGGTCCCTCTAGGTTTCATTACGCCACTGACGCCAGCGCCCTGCATCCCCTTGAGCCTGAGGGCAAATACTTAATTGTAAACAAGTCTACACAAAAGATCTCAAGGGAAACGGGGGAAATGGCAGGGAGGGGGTACAACACTAGTACGGCTCTGCAGGACACCATCACTCTTTTTTTTGTGTGCAGTTTTATAATATAGGGCGAACTCGACCGGAAGATATCAGAGCGCTTTAAACGAGCGCTGGTTACATTACACAAGAATACCTTCATTTTTGGTAGGCAAGGGGGGATTAAGTGATGTGGCCAGAATCACAGGAGTTGAACCGACGCCGAGACTCGAACCTGGTTAACCAGCGCCGAAGGGCCAGCTCTGGTCCTTAAGCCACATTTTTCTGTACTCGTCCTCCACATATGGCGAGGCACAGTGGATATTAGATATATTCATTCATTCATTCATTTCATCTTTATTTCGACAAAGGCAATGTCATAAAAGAGTGCACAATAAAACATTATATATCAATATAATTGTTAAAAGAAAATATATTCCGGTGTTAAAATTATTTAAAATACATTGTCAAACCACAAATCATAGGACTATCCCCCGAAGAAGGCCTCAGACCATCACAGACCACAGAACACCTTAAGGAAATTACACAATTGTAGTGCATCTCATTTTTCCAAAATTTTCCTTCTAGTGTTCCACATGGCAGCCAGGAATTTCGTAACCGCAAAAACAATAATTGGGGACAAATCTGTTTTTAATATTCGATAGGAGTGAGAACACTGCCTAATACCCACATTTTTGCAGATAGGGATGATCCACTTCTTCCTAGAGTACTTATAGGAAGGACAAAAGAATAGTATGTGTAATTCAGACTCTATTTCGGCACCACAGGCAGGGCAGTTTCTGGGGGCATTGGGATGCCAGCGTGAGGTCAGGGCCCTTTTTGTTAGGGAGTCGTATCTCCATTGGAGATATAGCTTCCTATGACCCTTAGGGCTAATAATGTCAAAAACAAGCTCTCGTTTATAGTAGTCCTTTTGACCCAAAAATGATCTCGTCAATGTTCCAGTTTTGGTAATGGTTAGACAAGCAGACATATTTTTATCATAGTACAGGCTAACCAATTCCCGTCTGGATAGACCACTGCACGCTTCTTGAGGGTTCATCCATAGTAGAGAACATCCCAATCTATCAAATTCTTGCCTAATGTATTTCAGCCAGGGCAGGTTCCAGACATTTGGTGTTTTTAGAAGTTCTGCGAGCTCTTGCCTGTAGCTGGCAAGTTCTGGTGTTACCCAAAGACGTCTCCAGAAGGTAAGGGGTTTAAGTCCCAATTCTTCTTTAAGGGGTCTGAGTCCCAAATCCATCCTGAGGGGAAGTAGGGGCGTGCTGGCTGGCAAAGAGACCAGCTGCCTAAGAAACCTGTTTTCTATAGTGTTGATTTCAGGGTGGCAGTTATAGCCCCATAGCTCACCACCATAGATCACCGCTCCCCGTGCCTGCATCTTATAGATTTCAAGGGGTGGAGAAATAGGTTTAGAGACTGATTGCTTCAGAAGTTTAAGAATCCCACCTGCTTTTTGGGAGAGTTTTAGTTGGGTTTTGATCTGGTGTTGTACCCAAGTCATATCCTCATTTAGGGTTAGTCCCAAATATTCAAATGTTTGGACTCTCTCTAAACGAACACCTCCTATAGCAGGATTCGGGCGGATTGTTTTCGGTGAAATAAAAATCATGAACTTCGTTTTGGATTTATTTATTTCCAATCCCCATCATAACAAAATGGGAAAATGCATCCAAGACTCGCTGTATGCCCATTGGTGTCTTAGCCAGCAACAGGGTATCATCTGCAAACATAATCGCAGAGATCCCCTCACCAGCGAGCCTTGAAGCGTCTCTATTGGGGACCGAGTTCAGGTGGTTGATTACTCCGTTGACAAAGAGGCAAAACAGGGTTGGTGCCAAAACACAACCCTGCCTTACCCCCTGCCAACGGAGAAGCTAGATGACAAAATGCCATGTCTCCCACACCTTACCCTCGCGAAGTTCTGAGAGTGGAGACGAATTAACATGTTTAAGAGGGGGGTTGGAATGCCTAAATCCCTCAGTACGCTCCAGAGTTTCCCCCGTGGGACCAAATCGAAGGCCGCACGGAGGTCAACGAAAAAAGTATAAAGCGAGCCGCCCTGGACTTTGACCGTTTTCCAGTAGAGCATGTTTAATCTAAAGATCTGGTCAGTTGTGGACACTTTCCTTCTGAAGCCTGCCTGAAAATCACTCAGGATTTCTGCCTCCTCAACCCAATCTAAAAGACGGTCCAAAATCAGCCTAGAGAAAGGTTTTTGAGATACATCTATTAGGCTGATTGGCCTATAGTTGAGTGGAAGGAGAGGTGACCCCTTCTTGAAGATTGGGACCAGCTCGGCTCCCAACCAAGTATTGGGAGGTGCCATTCCCCCGAGGACTGCATTGAAATTTTTTTGAAGGTAGGGGGCCCATATTTCGGGTGCCTGTTTATAAAGGTCCCCCGGGACCTTATCCAACCCTGGGGCTTTTCAAATTGAGAGCTTAACTATGGCCGCATGGACCTCAGCTAGAGAAAACTTAAGGCCATGGGGATCAGGGACCAGAGTGCTTACTATGTCCATCGTATGGGCATGTGTGCCGTGGGTATCTTCCTTATAAAGCTCAGCAAAATGTTGTTCCCATACCTCAGGAGCGATGTTAGATGTTACTGCCTGGTCTGGGTCAGATGAGCCAGTACTCACAATTAACTAGAACTTACGCGCATCTTTGACAGCAAGTGCAGTGGTTAAATTTGCCCATTTCTCACTTTCCCATTCCTCCTTGGCATGACGTATGAGGTTCCTATATACTTGTCTCCTGGCTTTTATGAGGTCCCGATTGTTATTCTGCTTTAGAGCCTCTAGGAGGTCAGCTTTCGCCTGCCTACATACCTTATTATACCAGGATGGGTTCCTATGGGGCCCTCCGTTAGTCGGTCCTATCGGATTTCAAATTTCTTTTATTGTGCTTAATAATACAGAGTGTAGTTCTCCCAATTTTTCATAGAAAGAGTCCAGAGGGTGCTCTTCCTTAAGTACAGCAACGTCCTCCAATACTGGGATTATCTGGGTATACAAATTGGCCAAACCATAGGGATTTTTAGCCAAAGTGTCCCATCTTATCCTGCGTCTGTTACTTGAAAGGGTGGACGTGTTAGGAATATCAGGTTGGGGCAAAAGAGTGGCCCTAACGGGACCCGGGATTGTAAAATCTAGGATTAATGGGTTATGGTCGCTCTCCCCCCTCTGTATGACCCTAAAATCTAGGATTCTTTTCCAAGCCCTGCACTCCACAAAAATGTAATCAAGGTGTGCCCTCCTCCCTAACTGATTGAAAGTGAAGGCAGGTGGTATATCAGACTTTAAACGCCCGTTGCACGCCCTTAACGAATGAGTCAACATCAGTGAAGTAATTTGTAGAGCTAGAGGGGTCCATGCTCTTACTGGGGGACCTGATACTTGTGGGATTTCCCAGACATCATCCTCCTACTGATTTATAGCATCTAACAGACCATCGAGTGGTTCAAACTGAGAGTTAAAATCACCTCCCACCATATATAGAAATCAGGAGCGCCACGTAATATGTTGCGCTATCTGTTATACTTACTACTGTAGGTTGCAGGTGAGGTGTCACCCACCGTGTGGTGTGAGTAAACTTCTGTGGCAAACTCAATGGAGATAGAGAGGAGAACATGCCAGGTACCTTTGAGCAGGATTGGTAGGACCAGGTTACAGCAGTGCAGTTGCAGAAAAGGCAAGCAGGTATATACCAAAAGGAACAGAAAGGGAACAACAACAAAAATGCATGTGCATGGGGAACCAGTGCGAACTGGTACAACAGGAGAAACCCAACAAAATACACAGTTGCCAGTAGATAATAATCCAGATCCAATGTTTCCAATGGCTTTGTTCTGCAGACTTATCTATACCTTATCTACACGCTAAGCCTGTGAAATGAGTAACATTTTCACAATGAGTTAGAAAGATAAAGTTGAGCAAAAAATATCACACTTCTAAAACAAAAGCTTCGGGACTTTCAGCATAAAACAAACATTCACAAGGGCACTGTACCCTATGACATGGAAGTGGGAAAAACACCTCCTTTTAAGCTTTTTTTTTCAGATTTGAACACTGCAGATGTGTAAAATGTGTATTCACAAAGTTCACATAGCAACTTTAGAAAAATTGCATTTTAATTACCAACGCATTTTTAATTTTCTTCCAAATAAATGGTAAAAGCCTAGGTTCTCAACCTAGTCTGCTTAGGTGCACGTTGCCCTTTGCTTTGCAATTAATTGGGGGAAATATGTCTTGCAAGCTTAGGGCTGAAATGTTACATTTGAGAAGCTGTGCCACCTTTGTGCGCACATTACAAGTGACTAAAGTCTCAAACATGGCAGTTAATACACAAAATATATTCCATTTGTTGTCGGAGGAGCACATGCAGATGGGAGCAGATCATTAGGCCTCAGAGTATGCCAGAATTCCACAGTTCAAATATGTATGAAGCAAACACAGCAAAAAGATGGATTCTCACTGTATCGAACTGAAAATGATCCATCCCTTTGTGACGTGAAGGCATCTGGTCATACATAGATAATGTAGGATATCTCAGTAATGTTTACAATTAATCCAAGTCAAGTAAATATACTGTCGAATTGGGGGCACAAAGGAACACAACACAACTGGTTGCTATTATTATAGCAAAACTAGAAAAATATTTGTAATCAATGAATAATGATATAGAATGATATTCAAAGTACAAAAAGAAACGTTCATCAGACATATTCTCACTCAAACGTACATACATACACTTCTAATCATTCTCAAAAACAATATAACACGAAAATATACAAAATATATTTTGATATATGATAATACTAAATTGGACACAATAAAAGAGATAAATGATGTCCATTGAAATACATATTGTGACCATAAGTTATAATTCTTAAGGGCTATGATGTTCTACATGCGTTTCGGCATGTTGCCTTCATCAGGAAGCCATCAGGTATGTCCGAGTAATGGATGGAGACTTGGGGGTCCAGACTCTCACAATTAAAACATGAGAAAAATGATAAGCCACCTAAGTCCTAGGTAGGGGTATGTGTCTAAGTGCAGTATCAAGGGATACGGTCAACAAGTCTATCTCATGTATTTATTATCTGGATAAGTGGAGGTCCCAAGAGATTTGCACAACAAGGTTATTGAGGAGTTTGTCTAACTGCTAGGGTGGGCAACCTGGAATCTGGGGAACCGGGTTCGAGTCTCGGCAATGACGCTGATCATCCTGTGATTCTGGGCAAATCACTTAATCTCCTTGTGCCTAACACAAATGAATGTGTCCTTATGTAACGCAACTGGTGCTATGTAAAATGCTCTGATACCCGATACCCTCGGGTCAAGTTTGCGCTATATAAAACACTGCAAAAGAAAAAAAAGGTGTGGAGAAGCCACAGGAGTGCCTTTGTATGGTTAATAGAGCATTCTGCGCATTGTTTTTGGAGGAGGATTTCTGGGACCAAAAGAGTTCGATTTCTTGACGAAAAAGTTTCCCAGAACTGCTTAAGGATTCCGTATATAAGAAGGCGACAGACAAAAACACTATTTTACACCACCGTAGTGCCCACCCTAGGAGCCTGAAGGCGAATCTGCCATATGGGCAGTTGCTCCGAATAAGGAGAAATTGTAGTGAGCTAAGCGATTATGATGAATATGATGATGAATATTCACAAACCTTCTGTGGCGAAATGATGCAGAGGGGGTACCCAAAAAAGCTCTTGAAACATTCGAGAAAAAGAGCAAGATTTACGCCCCGCGAGTGCCTATTTGAAAAGAAACCCAATAAAGAGCTTGACAAGTTAGTGTGTGTGACCACGTTTGGTCCAGATACACACAAAATGAGGCAAGCGGTACTTAAGAATTGGCACCTCCTCGAGGGCCTTGAATGCCCTTTTCCGAGAACGATTTTTGCCTATAAGAAAAATCAAAGTATAGGTCAACAGATTGTCAGAGCTGACATTTCTGTACCCAAGGCAAAAAATGGTTTGTTGAGTCAGTGGCAGATGAAGCCACTTGAAGGACACCACAGGTGTGGTAATTGTGTTGCCTGCTCCAGCACGGTAGAAGGGAATGATATCCAACATTTGGGTACGAAATGGAAGCATCAGCGATTTACATCCTGTAAGACAAAAAATGTGGTGTATGTAATAATATGCCCGTGCAACAAGATCTATATTGGTAAAACTAACCAACAGGTCAATTTGAGAATTAGCCAGCACAGGTCCCGCATAAAAAAGAAAGTGATGTCAGCGCCTATGGTTGAGCATTTTGTAGAGAAGGGGCACAGTGAGAATGATTTCAAATGGTCGATCTTATTTACCATCAGTCAGGTAAAATGCCCAACAGATGTAGATAGAGTCTTGTTACAGAAGGAGGCATACCTTATTCTTAAATTTAATAGCACAGTAACAGGATTAAACAACCTGTCTGAAATATCACGACTATGAACTTGACGGTTCATACATCTGTAACCCTGTCCTAGATGGCATTCACCCGTTCTTGGATTAAGATGAAGTCATACACATAGCACTCTCTAGGAGCTAGTGGTGAGTTTCTTTGATGTCCCGTAAAAATTAAACTGGGACAGCCCTTCGCTTCAGTAACTCCATCTGTGAAGGGATTACCGCCAGCATGGCTATTTTTATGACAGTCTGTTTTTCAAACATTGATATGATTCTTGCTTTTCGTTCCGACACAGGCTCGGAATTTGAGAGATGCCGCATAAGATAAGCAAGTTCATTCTGCTAACCCCGAAGGTTTTCACAATGTTTGTGCTGATGCAATTAATAACCAGCCTTACAGCTACTGTTTGCATAACTGCAGTATGAGGCCACACCGTTAGAATGACTTACACATTTACACTAAAAACAGCCTCTTTCATCTTTAGAAACGACGTGTCCCATAAGTCCCTGAGTGTTTGACGCTAATGTTAATATGGGCGAAACAAGATGGCCCCGCGTACACCAGAATCGAGTGATTCCGTTGCAGGTGAAGGAGCTGCAAACAGGTACTTGGCGTGGTACTGAGCGGCCGCATATACAAGCGGCAGCCGGTGTTGTCGAGTGGTTGTCCTTTTATTCATTAAATATTGTTGCATCCTTAGGTGCAACTTTTTGAGGACACGCGTGTTTTATAAAGACACGAGAAGACACGAAGTAGTTTACAGTTCACGCTTGTAGCGCGTCGAGAGGAGGCGCACGAATAAGCGTTTGGAAATGAGGCCCATCGTTTTCTAAGACTAAGGTACGTTTACGTAGAAAGTATCGGGTCTTGCATCCCAGTGAAATTCTTGAATCGATCAGAAAGGCTCTAATTAGGCCATTTTCTTTCCTTTTGGCAGACCTCGCTCCACAAATTTGACAGTAAGCGGACAAACAGCCGTGACTGTGATTTAATCCTCTGCAAGAGAGGTAGGACATAATTGTTTTTCTTACCCCTAATAAGTCTTTTTAATGAACTCGGTACATAAAGCTATAATGGAGCCTCCTTGCCCCCCTTGTTTGTAGGTGGTGTTATCCTTAAATCTAATAAACAGTACATTAGTGTACAGAAGATTCATTCCTGAGCCTGAAGACATCGATAGAGGCCAGTTGTATAGATATTGACAGGTATTATTGTGTGTAAATAATTGGTGGTGCAATTTGAACAGAATAAGAGGAATGCAGTAAAATAATAAAAACTTTATTGTTTTTCTGCATTTTGATATAGACAAGTGACAGAGCCCTGATGAAAGTCCAGGAACTGGTTTCCTTGGACTAGAAACGCGTCGGCACATCTGAAGGAGCAATTCATAACATCAAGCTTTTTTGACTGGCTGTGGCCAGTTGTGAAGTTATTTTTCAACTAAAGTGTTGCTCTCTCTTTTTGACTTTGTCTCTTTTTCCTTTGTTCATGGATATAGATTAGGTCTATTGAAGAACAATTCATATATTTTGTTTGTATTGTTTATTCTGTGTAGAATGTATGATAAATTCTATATTTGAAATGTATATATATATTTTTTGTCTTGTAAATAGTGTTGTACATTTCTAATTGAAACTTATTGAATGTTTTTTCCTTTTCTGTATAAATTCACGTTAAAATATTGAAAAAATACTGAAGTAGATCGGTTTAAATAAAATACCAGGTCAAACATAAAAGAATTTTTGTTTGCACTATACGAAAAAGGTTTTTCTTCAAGGAAAAAGGTGGGGGCAGGCATTTTGTGTTTGTTACTATAAAATAGGGCCCAGCCTACCCCACCCCTTACATGGGCCTAACTCCTTAGCTTTTCAAAGTTCCGGACTGAATGGCCTAGAACCTACTGATCTAGATATAACCAAGGGAACCTGAGCAGTAGTGTAATGCAAAATGATGGGGGTAGGGCACCATGCAAAATGTGGACCGATCACCGTTGCATCCACTTCGCCTTCCAGAAACCCACCACACACCACCGCACCCAACAGATCCCCCGGCACTGCTGGAGCAAAATCACTGAAGACCAACTTCATGCAAACCTCGCTCTCAGCCCACCAACCGAACCCTCCAACACCGATGACGCTGCCCACAGCCTCAGACGCTGGATCGAGGACTGCGCCAACACCCTCCCCCCGCTGAAGAAACCCCCCCACAGAGACACCAGCAAGAGGGCCAGCCTGCCGGAAACTAGAGAAGGAATGGCACAGTGAACAAACTCTGGACAGACACGCAGCACACAAGGATGCCATGAGCAACCACCACCACCTCATCAGGGCGGCCAAGAGGACCTCCTTCAAAGACTGCCCCTACAACAACGCACACAATAGCAAGGAGCTCTTCAACATCATGAAGGAACTCTTCAACCCCAGCACCAATGACATCCCACCGTTGCAAGCCCTGTGCGACTCCCTCGCCACCTTCTTCCACCGCAAATAGCAGACATCCACGACCGCTTCAACACCCAGACAGCCCCAACAGACAGCAACACAACAGACCCTCCGCACACCATTGAACCCCCCGGCTAGCCTGGGCCAGTGTGAGCGTCGATGAAATGCTAAAGACCATTAGCACAATCCTCTCTGCCTCTCCGTCAGACCCATTCCCGCACCACGTCTTCAACAAAGCAAGCAGATCCATCGCACCCCACCTGCACAATGTCATCAATCTCTCCCTCGAGACCGTGACCTTCCCAGGCAGCTGAAAACAAGCCAAGATCAACGCCCTACTCAAAAAACCTAAGGCAAACCCTAGAGACCGCAAGAACTTCCGGCCCATCTCTCTGCTCCCCTTCCCGACCAAGGTCATCGAGAAAATAGTCAATAGAAAGCTAACCCGATACCTCGAATGAAACAGAATCCTGGACCCTTCCCAGTCAGGGCTCCGCACCGAAACTGCCCTCATTGCCGCCACCGACGACATCAGGACCCTCCTGGACAACGGTGAGACCGTAGCACTCATCCTCCTAGACCTCTCTACCGCCTTCGACACCGTCTGCCACTGCACTCTACGTGCACGCCTCCACGCTGCAGGGATCTGAGACAAGGCTCTGGAATGGACCACCTCCTTCCTCTCCGGCAGAACCCAGAGCGTCCGCCTCCCCCCCATTCCGTTCCAAAGCCTCTGAGATCATCTGCGGCGTACCCCAGGGATCCTCCCTCAGCCCAACACTGTTCAACATTTACATGGCCCCGCTCGCACACCTCGCCCGACAGCACGACCTCAACATAATCTCCTATGCCGAGGACACTCAACTTATCCTCTCCCTCACCAAGGATCCCATCCCCGTCAAAGCCAACCTCCACGAAGGGATGAAGGCCGTGGCCGACTAGTTGAAGATCAGCCATCTGAAGCTGAACTCGGGCAAGACGGAGGTCCTCATCCTCGGCTCAACCCTTCAGCCTGGGACGACTCCTGGTGGCCGACGGCAATGGGGGCAGCTCCGACACCCACCGACCATGCACGCAACCTGGGAGTCATCCTCGACTCAACGCTCTCAATCACCAAGCAAATCAACGTCATCTCCTCCTCCTGCTTCAACACCCTCCGCATGCTCCGCAAGATCTACAGATGGATCCCAACAGATACAAGAAAGACAGTCACCCAGGCCCTCGTCCGCAGCAGACTCGACTAGGGAAACGCTCTCTACGCGGGAGCCCCGACCAAGCTCATCAAACTACTACAACGCATCCAAAACACCTCGGCACGACTGATCTTCGATGTAACACGCCACGGCCACATCACCCCCACTGCCACTGGCTCCCCGTCAACAGGAGGATATCCTTCAAGCTCCTCATCCACGCACACAAAGCACTCCACAAGACCGGCCCAGCCTACCTCAACAGACTGCTCTCCTTCTACATCCCCAACCGTCAGCTACGTTCTGCCGACCTCTCACTCTCCACCGTCCCACGCATCCGAAGAACAACCACCAGCGGAAGATCGTTCTCCCAACACACTATCAAGACATGGAACACCCTCCCACTGGGCCTACGACTGAACCAAGACCTGCTGACCTTCAGGAGGATAGTCAAGACCTGGCTGTTCGATCAGTAGCACCCCTCCCCCCCAGCGCCTTGAGACTCTCGCAGGTATGTAGTGCGCTTTACAAATGATTGATTGATTGATTGAATGTTTCAAAATACACCCCCTCCAGGCCATCATTACTAATTGAATATTACGGGAGGGATGAAAACTCCACATCCATAATTAACAGTACTGTGCAGTAACACCCAGTACCATGCAATTCCGAGGTAAACCCCATTGAATGGGGAATAACTATGCAGACTTGGCTTAAAAAACACTTGCTCTGGGGAGGTGAAAATTATGAGCCGGGATTGGTTCTAGGTAGGCAAAAAGAGGTGCCCCAGCAGATGGGGGCATAAAGACCTCCAATTTGCCGAAAAAAAAGGAAAAAAACATAGGGTGATGGGAACAGATACCCTGCTGCTGTTGTTGTCAAAGCCATTCTTTTCTGGCTGGTAAAGCTGGGTCTGGTGTTCCCACACCAGGGAAAACAGGATGCGTGAATATTGGCCAACTTGTGATTGGGTGCAGCTGAATTCCACACAGCAATTCCACTCTGGTGACTTTGAATGAGGGCTTAAGACCAGGTGTGGCCTGCGCATGTAAGAGTGGCGGGGCGAGGGCAAAGTCGATAGACAATGGGATCGGGTGCGGTGTCCGGCACAGGTAAGAGTGGTGGGGGTGGTGGGGTGGTGCCGGGAGGGGGAGAAGTTGGCAGACGATGAGATAGGTAAAATGTAATAAGAATATTTTTAAACCACTTACCTTGCTCGTGCTGCATCACCGAGTCGGCGATGCAACGAGCGCAAGGTCAAGTTTTTTTTAAAAATGTAATTTTATCTATCCCATTGCCTGTCGACTTGCCCCCCCACACCCTACCCCGCCGCACCCCCTGACCCACCTCCACAACGCTCTTACCTGTGTTAGCCGCGCCTGGACAGGATAGGTAAAATGAAACAAAAAAAATAATAAAACCACTTACCTTGTGTTCGCTGCATCGCGGACTCAGCGATGCAGCGAGCGCAAGAGTAGTGGTTTTATTTGTTTTTTAATTTCATTTTACCTATCCCGCATTTGTCGACTTCCCCCCAACCCGCCGCTCCCCACCGCCGCAACGCTCTTGCCTGTGCTGGTCGCGCCTGCCTAAGATGTTTCCTTAACACCAGCTTTGTCAACCTTCTCTCACTGCTCATCCAGCCTCAGCAGATGTCTGTCTTTTTAGAGAAGTGTTTCATTGACCTTCCATTGGGAACTTACTATCAGATAATGACGTCACTGGTGGTTCTGCAGTTTGTGTATTTGCATGTGTTTAGAAAGAAAATGTTTTTTTGTACTTTTTACTTTAAATGAGTTTCTTTTCCCTTCATAAATGTCTTTTTGTAAATGGTGTAATGTTTAGCTTCTGTTTTATTGAGTGTGAAAAACTTTTTGCATTTGTGCTTGATGTGTATTTTGTTCTCTTGTGAGTAATTGCTTTTGTTTTTTTCTTTCTAGTGGGATATCTTTGGTTTTTGCTGTGTCTCTGCAGAGTAGGTGCTGGTGAGTGTAGCTGTCTCTTGCAAGTGAATCGAATAGGTTTTGAGCATATCTTTGTGATAAAGGCTCACATTTTTTTTTTTTACTTATGTTGCACAGTGTTGGTTGTTGTTGCAGTCTCCTTTCTCAGTAAGGATTATGGCTAGCCACAGGATTACTGCTTAGCAGGTTGTTGGTATGCTTTTTGAGTCTTCCTCTGACCATGGTTCAGAGACTGACTCTGGATCTGTGGCAGAGGAGGGAGTGGAAGATTCAGGCAGTGAGTTTTCTGTCCTCAAGGAATCATCGGACAATGAAGCTACTCTCAGTGCGGATGAAGGGTCTGTTTTAGGGGAGGACATTTATGTGCTGATAGTGCAGCAAAAGGCATCTGGGTTGCAGCCTGGGGCTGCAAGGCTTCCCCTTGGAAGTGCTGACCTCTGGGTTGCCCCAGGCATGGTGCAGCCAGCATTGCTGGACTTTACTGGTGATCCAGGGCGTAGAGTGAATACTGAAAGATTTTTGGCAAGACATTTGTTTCAGTTGTTTATGGACAATGAATTTTTGGCAGAGATAGTTGAGCAGACTAATTTGTATGCTAAACAGTATTTGAGAGACAACAGTGCCAGCCTTAGGTCCCACTCTAGAGCTACCCGCTGGACTCCCACAAATCTGGATGAGTTGAAGAAGGTCTTTGGGTTACCTTTTAAGGAAGCCATCAATGCCTTCATATTGGTCTACTAGTCCATTGATGGCAACGGCTATATTTCCAGCAGTCATGAGTTGTGATAGGTACTTGCTCCGGCTTCGGATGCAGCATTTTGTCGATAATGGTTTAGCCTTGCCACGAGATCACCCTGATTGTGACCATCTTTTTAAGATTCGGCCTGTCATTGATCATTTGGTAGATAGATTTTCTGAGACCTATGCTCCAGGGAAAGAAATAGCAGTGGATGAGTCTTTGGTCTTGTCCAAGGGCCGGTTAGTTTTTAGGCAATATATTCCTAGTAAGAGGGAACACTATGGAATTAAGATGTATATGCTGTGTGACAGTAGGACTGAAAATGTCTCTAAATTCAGGGTGTACACCAGTAGGGATTCTAAGATTGACCCCCTTGTTGTCCGTCTACTTTTGGAGTTACTGAGAAAATTGTGTGTGAACTTGGTAGAGGACTTTTTAACAAAGGTCACCATATATATGTAGATAACTTCTACACTGATGTGCAGTTGTTCAGGGAATTGGCCAAAGTGGACAATGTTGCTTGTGGCACAATCCGCTATAACCGTAAAGCTTTCCCAAAAGAACTGGTTTGTCAAAAGCTTGTGTGGGGACAATGCAGTGCGTTGCGTAGCGAGGAACTTCTACCTGTGAAGTTTTCATACAGGAGAGATGTCTACATGCTGACTACCATCCATTTGGGGTCAGGTTGCTGAAGCGTGCAAACCTGTGTGCATTTTAGACTATAATAGGCACATGGGTGGTGTTGATAGAGTAGATCATAGGTTGGAACCTTACACTGCTCTTCGTAAGGCTCACATTTGGTATAAGAAGTTGGCTATCCATATTTTCCACTTGGCAACCTTTAATGCTTTTGTTGTATTTAAGGATTGTTGTCCTGAGTCAAAGATTACTTTTGCTAAGTTTCAGGAGACTGTAATAGGCAGTCTTGTTGTAGTGGAACAGGCAAGTGTTCCTAGAGTTGGAGTGGTGGAGGATGCATCTAGATTGAAAGATCACCACTTTTCTGATCACATTCCTCCCACACCTTCAAAAGACTTTCTCAGTAGGAGGTAGGAGATGTAGAGTCTGTTGGCGAAGAGGTACACAGAAGGAGACTCGTATGTACTGCCCGAGTGTCCTTCTGACCCTACGCTGTGTGTGCCTGCTTGTTTTAGAATGTACTACACGCAAAATAATTTTTGGGAGCATCCATGAGTGGTAAAGTGAACTGCCTGGTCTGTATTGTTTATATTTTTTGTTTAGTTTCAAGGTTGGCATTTGTGCAATGTATTTAGTTTCAGATTTTGTGTTAGTAGATTTGTATCTATTTACAATTTGTTGGTGTTTTCTTTTTTGTATAAAAAAACCTAAATGTGGTGGAGGTGTGTGTAGGCTGGCGCTTGACTGGTGTTGTGCGTGGACTGGCGCCCGGCTGGCGGTATGCATGGACTGGCGCTCAGCTGGCGGTGTGCATGAATTGGCGTTTGGCTGGTGGTGTGCGTGGACTGGCGCTTGGCTGGCGGTGTGTGAGTAGTGGCTTGCTGCTGGTCACTACACACACTGCTAGCCAGTCCACGCAATCTGTCAGGTGGTGTGGTTGCTGTGTCAAGAATGTGGGCGTGTGAAAGTGATGGGCCTTTGAATGGCGCTGTCTGCTGCTGTGAGTGTTGTAATGTGATGGGCCCATGGCTGGTGGTGTAAATGGTTTTGTATGTGTCACACGTATGAAAGGTGTATGAATGGCCTGTAAAGAGGTTGGTGCCTTGTGGTGGCTTTACAGCTCACGAGCTGTGAGTCAATGGTTCAGTTTCTCGTCCATTCAATTAACAGTGCATTTTATTTTTGTGAAATCTCTTGTTAATACAATTGTATATACTGAACCATCACTCACCCTCATGCCAAATCTAGCCGGTATGTATGTGTGCTTGAGGAATAGATGGTTGTGCTGTAATATTTGTCTTCTCTGTCTTTCTCAAGCAAGGTGTACCTTGTCCCTTTTTGTGAATGTTGTAATGTGTTGGTTCCGTGACTGGTGGTGTGAATGGTCTTGTGTGTATCACGTACAAAAGGTGAGTGAATGGCCTGTAAAGCGGTTGGGGCCTTGACGTGGCTTTACAGCTCATGAGCTGTGAGTCACTGGTTCAGTTTTTTGTCCTTTCAATTATTGACAGTGCATTTCATTTTTGTGAAATCTCTTGTTAATAAAATGTTATATACTGCACCATCACTCGCCCTCGTGCCAAATCCAACCAGTATGTGTGTGTGCTTGAGGAAAAGTTGGTTGTGCAGTAATATTTGTCTTTTTTGTCTCTCTGCCACGGTATACATTCCATCTAAGAAAAACCTTCCAACTGTAGATATTGTTGTAAACTAAACACCCATGGGAATACATGGTGATGTCTCTCTTGTGGTTCCCAGCAAGTTATCTTACCCACAATGTACTGCAAACCTAAAAAATTTGACTGTCACATTTTCCTTGCATTACTGAGCCAAAATGTTCAGGCTTCAGAAAGAAACAAAACATGTCCTACTACCCAGCATTTCCCCAAGTATCCCCAAGAAATGGTACCTCACTTGTGTGGGTGGGCCAAGTATTTCTGTGGTGCAAAGTTCTGGAATCTGCATGAATCCACCAAATTCCACCCACCTTGCATTCCCCAAAACAATGGTACCTCACTTGTGTGGGTAGGCCTAATGCCCGCGACAGGAAACGGCCCAAAACGCAACGTGGACACACCACATTTTCACTGTGAAAACTGACCCTTTTTTTGCAAAGTGCCTAGCTGTAGATTTTGAACCCTAGCTCTGCCGGCAGCTAGGAAAGTCTAGCAAACCTATACATTTTTACAAACTAGACATCCAGGGGAATCCAGGATGAGGTGACTTGTCAGACTCTCACCAGGTTCTGTTACCCAGAATACCTTGCAAACCTCAAAATTTATAAAAAACAAACACATTTTCCTCATATTTCTGTTGTGGAAAGTTCTGGAATCTGCATGGATCCACAAAATTCCACCCCCCTCCGCATTCCCCAAAGTATTCTTATAAAAATGGTACCTCACTTGTGTGGGTTGACCTAGTGCCCGCGACAGGAAACAATTCAAAACACAACGTGGACACCCCACATTTTCATAGTGAAAACAGACCTTTTTTTTGCAAAGTGCCTAGCTGTAGATTTTGAACCCTAGCTCTGCCGGCACCTAGGGAAACCTAGTAAACCTATACATATTTTAAAACTAGACACCCAGGGGGATCCAGGATGGGGTGACCTTTCTGGCTCTCACCAGGTTCTGTAACCCAGAATTGCTTGCAAACCTCAACATTTGTCCAAAAAAACACATTTTCCTCACACTTCTGTGGTGCAAAGTTCTGGAATCTACATGTATCCACAAAATTCCACTCACCTCTGATTCCCCAAAGTCTTCCAAGAAACATGGTACATAACTTGAGTGGGTAGGCCTAGTGCCCGCGACAGGAAACGGCCCAAAACGCAACATGGACACACCACATTTTCACAGTGAAAACAGATTTTTTTTGCAAAGTGCCTAGCTGTAGATTTTGAATCCTAGTTCTGGTGGCACCTAGGGAAACCTAACAAACCTATCCATTTTTTTAAACTAGCTACCAAGGGGAAGCCAGGATGGCATGACTTGTCTGGCTCTCACCAGGTTCTATTACCCAGAAAAATTACCTATAAATCACATGCAGGTACGGGTACCCACAATTTCGAAGATGTGCAAATAGCTACTGTTTGTAAACTCTATATTTTGTTTCTATTTCAGAAATACATAGGTGACTTTCATACTGATTTGTCCCTGTTTATATTTTCCCAAATCAATTGCTATATACCAGGTACACAATAAAAAACCATTGCAAGACGCTGCTCAGTTATTGGCTCTGGGTTCCTCGGGTTCTTGGTGAACCTACAAGTCCTATATATCCCCACAACCAGAAGTCCACAAATAGAAAATATGTACTGAAAAGATATCTTGTTGGTATAAAATCTTGTCATGGTGCCTCGTTGTTGTCACCAAAGTCTCCTTGCGTTTCAACATCTGATTGTCTACCATCAATTCGCTTCAGACTCTTCTTTTGAAGGAGGTGTGGGAACAGCGTCTGAAAGCTGCTGTTTCCTAGACAAGCAGTGGCTGTCTAGTTGGGCAGGCTTCTAATGAAAGATCCCTCTTAACATTGCTGCTGAGTCACACAAGCTTTTACTTCAACAATAAGGACTGTAATCATAGGAATTTAGCCCTGAAGAAGTCGCTGTGTACTCCATGGTAGCGATGAAACACTTGTTGGCTAGGCTAAGACTCTTTACCAAGGAACGCACAACAGGGACAATAAATCCTGGAACCACACAGAGCAGTGGATGAACAGAGTTTTCCACTAGAAAAACCATCCGGTGTGCAATGTCTTTAAAGCAGATTATTGGCAGCAAACATCACAAACCAAATGGAGTTGGAGGTCTCCAATTGCTGTGTTAGCTAGAGTTTGACTATTCATTAGAGCAGTAGGTTCATTTTCAAAAAACAAAGTTAAGACTTCCTGCTGCTACCAGATATAAATCCCTCAGATGGCTCTCACATTAAATGTTTTCTGTCACCTGGATTCATCATTGCCTCTCGAAAGAAGAGTAAGTTGTACCAACGCGTTGTGTTGCCATCTGTTACGTTCCCCACCCAGTTGATTCATCCCTGTAAGTGGTCACTGCTTACTTCACTGCAGTCTTCCTACTTCCAGAGGAATTGTCCTTAGGAAGCCAGGCACTCACACCTAGTCTGGGACACTAATTGCAGTCATAGGGGTGAAGGAAGCTAGCCAAATTGGTTTTATTGCCTGTTTACTCTCAGGAAGAAGAATGTGAACTTTTTCACTACACCTATAAAAGCACTTCCACCTTGACAAAGAGTGAAAATAACTTTAAATTAGCTTTGCACAATTTTCCTAAGCCATGTTACAACAATTGGCTTTTTATTTATAACAAGGCCTGCTCAGGGAAAACATCTAAATTAGTATACACTTAGAAAAATAGCTTTTGGTGCCTTGTAATACTGTCAACTTACAGGGCAAACTTAAGGGTAAGTTACCAAATTAATACAATTAGGTTTTCTACATGGCAAATCAGGTTTCATTGTCTCATTCTATTGCAGTGATTTTATTTGCAATCAAACCTTAACTCAATGGTGTTTTCTGGAGCCATATACTTTAGACATTTAGGTAGATAGTGTAAATACTCAATGCAGCCCACATATGTTATGTAACTTCTACTCCATTTACTGGAAAGTCAAATAACCCTTTTAGGTGTGACCAATTTTGAAGTACAGAGCACACGCACTGCGGTACCGAATGACAGTTTCACAATGCACAAAGTTATCATAGCAGCATAACCTTCAGAAAAGAAATGTACACAATGATGTCATTCCATACACATAACCTCTCCAGTTGAAGACTGAGAAAAATCAGTTTTCTTGGAAGTTGTCAACACAGCAGAACATTATGGAAAGACTGTAAGCGCTTGAGTGCTGAGTCACAAGATAGTGTTCTGCCTTAAAGGCCTCTCTTTCAACATCACTCCACTGAGGTTCCAGAGGTAGTAGCTTTCTGGTGATGAATGATACAAGCTGGTCCTTATGCCCCCAAAATAACCTTCTGTGCCACAAGCTCTTTTCTGAAGTAAGGTCTCTCTAGCATGGGTGTATTGCACTCAGCCGCTCCTTTATATCAAACTATACTCTACTGTAGTCTTTACGTTCTTGTGCTGCTTATTGTTAGTCAGTTCTAAACCATACACCAATTAATATCCCTGTGCCCCTTCTTGAATCCCCTGTAGTATAGTGAGGATCTAAAAGGTTTTCACCTTGTCTGGGGAGGCTCCCAGGTCTTGGTGTTTTAAATCTTTGGCAGGAGAGGCTGTATGCACCTCCTGCCAACATGGTGGCCAAGCAACACTACAGAACCATACCCTAACTTGCTCTTACTTACCATGATAGTTAGGCCTGCCTTCTGCCAAGCTTGAAGTATTTCCCTGAGCTAGGTTAAGTGGTCACCTCATCTGGAACTGTAGTCCACAATGTCATCTAGGTAGGGAGCATTAACCCCTTTCAGCCTGACCAGGACCCTGTTGGCAACCCTTTGAAAGGTGGCAGGATCACCTTTAACCCAAAAGGTATCACCGTAAATCAAAAGGGACTTTCTGTTCTAGAGAATGCCCACCTTTCCTCTGCACCCTTGTTAAGGGCAATCTCTCAGTACTCCAAAGTCAAATCGCAGATATGAAGAAATTAGCAAGCCCCTTACCAGTCAAGGAGCTCATCGTCTTTAGGTGTTTGGTGGGTGTGAGTCTTACATGAGTGAGTTGAGGCCTCTGTATTCCATATAGAACTTCTGCTCTGTAGTTCAACTTTCAGATTGGTACTATAAACCAGAACCACCAGATTAGACCAAAGACACGTCAATGATTTAATAATCGCCAGTCCAACATCCTGAAGACCTCCTAAATCCTGAGCTTCACCCTGATCGACAGCCTGAATAGTTAGTTCTTCATAAGGGGTAGAGACACTTGTTTCAATGTCATGTGATGAGCCCTGGGGCAAATGAAAGCCTCTGACAGTGGACCAGAACAGAAACATAACAAGGACAAAGCCACTTCCTTCTATGGCATCCCTCTAAGCAAGGTGCAATAGTACTATATTCCACTTTTGGCTAAAGGACTTTTCCAATCGTGTTCTTCAGTGCCTTGCTAAACCTCTTAACAAACCCATTCATTTAGACATAGAAAGAGAAAAACTGTAAGCTCCTTCACGTTCATCTCAGATGGACTTCATGCATGCAGACATAAAGCTTTTTCCCCTGTCAGATACAATCTCATTTGGTAATGCCCCTCAGGAAAAGATGCACAGCAGGGCCCTTGCCAGCATGGATTAGTAACAACTCTCAGAGATATAGCTTCACAATACAGGGTGATACGATCCTCTACCTCGGGGATGAACTTATTATCTTTGGCTGTCTAAGGATTGAGTGCCTGATAGAGTAAACTCATACCCACTGAAAATGAATTCCTACCACTGCAAGTGGATTAAAAGTTGTCTTAATCTGTCCTCCTTACTTGTCACTGACTTGGCAAGACAAACAAGAGGAACAGAAATCCCATACATTCCTTCTCATCTGGGGCTAGTTAAAATGGTTCACCAGCCTGTCAAAGATATTGGCCTCTCTGTGATGCCCACTCAAGGGAAGATCACGATCCAGACTGTGAGAAATTGGATGAGGGGGGTGTTAGCTCTTCTTAAGCAGCAGCCGCAATACTTTATAGAGTGGAGAACCACAAAAAGTCACTAAAATAACCTGTGCTTAACCCTCTGGTAGCTTGGCACAAACGCAGTCAGGCTTAACTTAGAGCCAATGTGTAAAGTATTATGCAAAAATTCAAGTTTTACGTGAAAAATATCACTTAAAAGATCAAAGCGCCAACCGTATACATCAAGTCAATCTAGGCCGGTGCGAAGTAGAAAGACATGGCTGATTGCGTAGGAGCGCAGTTTGGATACAAGAAGTGGTTTGGGCACAGTCTCTGCTCACTTTCAGACTTAGAATTCTTTTTTTTAAATGTCTAAGACAGTAAAGTTCAGCAGGACAATGCAGCCAGCGGGGTCCGAAGAGGAGGCATCATTGTTGGAGAGGCGTTGGATGAAGTCATTGTGAAGAATTTCTATGTTCCAACTTAGTCTCTTTTATGGAAATCGAAAATCTCCAGCAGGACAAAGCTGCAGGCTTTAGCTGACTAGGAATGCACAAAGGTGGATACCCGATCTGTGAGGAGCCACTGAACAAGATTTACTGCTGTAGAGAAGAATGTAGTGGGAGCTGCCTTGAAGTCAGGCCGACCAGCTTGAGTGGATCAGTGAACAAGTAGGTTGCAGTCTCCTCTCAGTTCTCAGAACACCTTTTGGCAGAAAAATGTCTAAGTCTTAAGTTTTGGATTTGGGCTTTCTGAGCACATTTAGCACCACTTCTAATGGATCCAAGACTGGAAGGGCACCACTTGGAGGGTTATGGCTCACTCAGGCTGGGTCCAATTGTGGGTTCAGGATGTTTGAAGCCTTTTCTGCCCCTCAGGCTATGATCAGGAGCCAGTCAACTAGCCCTTGGAGTCACTCTGGAGGTATTAGTTCCAAGCAGGAAAGCAGGGCAGTCCTCTTAGTGCACAGGGCAGCGTCAGGCAGCAGGGCAGCCCTCTTGGTGCAGCAGGGAAGTCCTCTGAAGTACACAACAGGCCACAAGTAGCAGGGTAGTCCTCTGAGAGTAATTCTGCAGGTCCAGTAGTGAACTGAACATCGGGTCTCAGGGTCCTATATTTATACCTAGTGCCAGGTTTGAAGTGGAAGAAACTTCTGGAGTTTCCCCCTACCGATGTATCTGGAATTTACTGCCTCACTGCCCTGGCCCAGTCTGTCTGGGGGCACAACAGGCTCGTTTGAAGTATTTTGTTTGTGACCTGTGGCAGGGAATTTGAAGCGCAAGTGGGTGTGTGCACAGCTGTGCCACCCATCCTGCTTAGATGGCCCGTTCTACCAGTACCCAGCCCCACTAGTGTGTTACTGTCTGGGAGGAATATACAAAGGCCAACGGCCAACTACACCTAGTCATGTGACCGAGGATACAGGCTGCAAGCACCAAATGGTTAGGCCATATGGCATATTCAGAATTGTGACTTAAAATCCAACATTAACATTAAAGGGGATTTTAAATTTCACTTCCTTAGACACCAAACATGACATATCTAACTTCTCTCAAACAAACGTTACCACATATCAAACATAATAAGGCAATCCAATGTTAACCTATGGGAAAGGTAGCCCTTATAATAGTGAAAAACAAACTTGTGAGTTTTTCACCACCAGGACATGCAAAACTTAAAAGTACATATCTAACCTTTTAAAATGTAATACACCCAGCCCTAGGGGGCGCTGTTTAGTGCTTAGCTTAGTGGTGGCTTATCTGTAATAAACAGGGAGTATTGCCAAGGGCTTTATTTTGGCAAGTTGAATTGGCAGTTTAACACTGCCTGGAGGCTTCAATGACACGCCCTTGGCATGTTTTAAGGGGCTACCTAAGTGGGTGGAAAATTAAGTGCTGTAGGCCCACCAGCAGCATTACATTTACCAGCCCTCGGTGTATGGTATTCCACTTTACAAAGGATTTCTCAGTAAATGAGATATGCAGATCATGTATAAACCAATTTTACCATGTTTTGGGGAGTGAGCATAACCACTTTGGCATTGGTTAGCAGTGGAAAGGGCACAGAGTAGTAAGGCTAACAAAAACAAATTCAGCAATGCAGGAGGGAAGAAAGCAGAAACTCTGAGGCCAATTGGTCTAAACAGAGCCAGCAGAAAACCTCTGTTGCACTGAGGCAACGTCAGCACTGTGGTTGCCCACAGTGACATTTTGTATACAAGGCTGAGCTTGTGTTATTGAAATGGATTCCACAGGCCTCCATTACTCTGGTTCATTCACACACTCTATACATGTAGCACACAGGCCACACGCACAAACAAGAGGAATTAAAATAGGGCAACCTGGTATCCTTGGGAACCTGGGTAAGTAATAGAAGCAAAGAACAATGGATCTCTCTGCATAAATATTTTGGCACTTTATTTTAATGTGTAAGTAAAGCAGAAACATATACATTGGAAAAAACAGTCATGTGTCAACTATTGTAACAATGTTATCCAAAACTATGCACAAAATAATAGGTGCTCTAAAATACGGCGCAGTGATAGTGATTAGTGACTAGAGCGTCAGGAAGTGTTCTGTGGCTGTAAAAAGACAGCAGTTGACTGTAGAGTGGTTAAAATTCAGAACAAACATCAACAATTAGTTAGGGCCAAAGGGAATTTTTTAAGACCAGGCTCTGACATACTCCCCACATACATTAATTTACGCAAAAATATCAGAGGGTCTAATATAGAAAGAACTAGTGTATACGCAGGGTGTGAACTAACAGGAAGACCTAAATACCCCTGCCATGTGTGTATCTAACTAGGGTCATCCTAACGACAGACCCACGTAGTGGTCAGGCAAGGATGCCCATCAGTCACCACCCGGAACCGCCCTTCATCATTTGGGATTCCTTCAAGACCACTACTAGGAGTGCCACTGATCTTTCACGGAAGAGGGCCCAGGTAGTAAAAGCCCTCAACCGGTCAGATAGGTCTCACTGTGGTCTTGCTACTCTGTTGTGAGGATATTAGTACAATAGGGGAACTGATGTCGCAGTGCACAAAAGTGTATATGTAGTAAGAAAAAAGTGTATTAAAATTGGATGAGGGGGTACTGAAAATGATATTTATTCTGGTGCTACCCACTCTTCCAATATTAAAAAGTAGTCAGTGACAGTCACAAGAAATTATTGGCTGCCCAGATGTACTATGAGGTCAATATGTTTCAGCAATTATTGACACATTCTGTCATTGCTTTCTTCAGGACCAAAAATACTGAAAGCTACTGCGGACGATGTGAAAATTAAACAAAAAAGTGCTCAACAAAACCATTAAAGGAACGAATACAGAGATCAACTGAATCCACTAGGTGTCTGCATCGTTTCTTCTCTCTTCTCGTTGTGTATTCGGACGCCGGTTTTGAAGTACCGACGGACAGAGCGGTGCTTCCCTTCTTCCTGAGCCATTGCCAGGTGGGGTGAGGTCTGTACCTCTTACGAGTTTGTGTAAATACACAACGAGAAGAGAGAAGAAACGATGCAGACACCTAGTGGATTCAGGTGATCTCTGTATTCGTTCCTTTAATGGTTTTGTTGAGCACTTTTTTGTTTAATTTTCACATCGTCCGCAGTAGCTTTCAGTATTTTTGGTCCTGAAGAAAGCAGTGACAGAATGAGTCAATAATTGCTGAAACATGTTGACCTCATAGTACATCTGGGCAGCCAATAATTTCTTGTGACTGTCACTGACTACTTTTTAATATTGTAAGAGTGGGTAGCACCAGAATAAATATCATTTTCACTACCCCCTCATCCAATTTTAATACACTTTTTTCTTACTTCATATACACTTTTGTGCACTGCGACATCAGTTCCCCTATTGTACTAACATCCTCATAACAGAGTAGCAAGACCACAGTGCGACCTATCTGACCGGTTGAGAGCTTTTACTACCTGGGCCCTCTTCCGTGAAAGATCAGTGGCACTCCTAGTAGTGGTCTTGAAGGAATCCCAAATGATGAAGGGCAGTTCCGGGTGGTGACTGATGGGCATCCTTGCCTGACCACTACGTGGGTCTGTCGTTAGGATGACCCTAGTTAGGTACACACATGGCAGGGGTATTTTGGTCTTCCTGTTAGTTCACACCTTGCGTATACACTAGTTCTTTCTGTATTAGACCCTCTGATATTTTTGTGTAAATTAAAATTCAGAACACACACACCCATCATTAGAGTTTGGGATTGAAAAGCTACACATTCTGATAATACAGTTGTTAGACCTGTCAGCCTTAGGGTGGTCTCCCCTACATTTTTGCCTTTTTTTCCTCCCATTTTTACCTTACCTTTTGTTGGACTTAGGACTCTGGGCGCCTCACCACTGCTAAACAGTGCTGAGGTGCAGGTGCTCTCCCCAAAAACCTTGTGAGGCTGGCATATCTGCCACAAGCCACTGCTACCGCAGTAAGGCTTAATCCTCCATAGGCTAACATTGGGAACCTCCCCTTATGGGATAACTTCTGACAGGGACCTAATAAGTCTGTCATGTTTGGTCTTGTTGGACTCGGGGCGGGGAACCGTTTCCAATGATATATGGGGTTTGGGCACTACTACGCTAGGGATCCCACTTTTATAAAGTGGGCCTTTTCCTGCCTACACTTAGATTAGGCTCTGCAGACTCCCCCCTCCCCTCTGCATACTGATAGCCTGCCTGGGTTGGGAGGTGGGAGTGGTGATTCACACCTTCTTCCCTGGGGTGAGCTGTGATGCGCTGCCCACTGTAGCCTTAACGGCCTGTCTCTCGTCACTGTGACAGCTAGGTCAGGGAAGGCAGGGAACATACCAGAACTCCCTGGACTCTTCCAGAAGCCCCTGCCCCCAGACCCTTCCAGAGACTTCTACCACTTTCTAGCCCTTAGACTGAAAGATATATAAGTGAGGGTCCTGGCCTCACTTCTTTGTTACACTGCTGGACCTGGCAGAATCCCTGCTGGAGTGAGGACTGCTGCGCAAGAGGATTGCCACTGGGAAGGAGGCTGACTGCTCCAAGGAACTGCTCCCCACAACCTGCTGAGCTGCCCTACTGTCTGCTTATCCTGCCCTCCATGGGAAACTGCAACATCACCACCAGAGTGTCTCCCAACATCCCAAAGGAACTACTTTTCTTTGAACAACATTTTAAAGATTCTTCAACCTTTTAAAGATTGCCTTTTTGGGACTGCGCCCTTTTTAAGCTAAAGGAAACTACCCGTCCTTGGACCACAGCGTTTTAAAGACTGCCCTTTGGAACAGCAACAACACTCTCAAGATTTGCCCTGCAACGATGTGCCTGCCCTCAGCACTGCCTGCCCCGTGATCCTCCCGAGGGCTCTGTGATTGCCTCTGCTTCTGGCGTAAGCCGACTGAAACTGGCCCTGAGGTCACCGCCACTGGGACCGGAGCGCGCTGTGTAGCGCTAAGAAGCGAAGCACTGTTTGGCAGGAGGCTCCGTCGTTGCCCCGGACTTAGAGGCACTGTTAAGCGCTGTGCTAAAGGAGCACTGTGTGGCCGTGACCCCCACCCGTGCAGCGCCTGCTGAGCACGAGGCCCCAGGGGGAGAGGAGCCTCGCACCCGTGCCCTCAACCACCACCCCAGGTAACGCATCAGTGCAACCAGGCTGCTGCGAGGGGGCTGGGTGCGGGTTGGCCGGGTACCTGGAGTGTGAGCTTTGTGCTTGGATGGGAACCGTCCTTCACTGACCGACCTACGGGGGAATAATTACTTGGTAATTGACACTGGGGCATTTTTTAGCATTACCAGCAGCGCCTGGGCAGCCGCACTTCCTACGCTGGGAGCATCATTTCTATGAGAGGCACCCTTATTACGCTACAAGGGAACTTTGGCCTAAGAACCTTCCCCCAGTGAATTTTGACCATAAGAACCTGCCTCAAGTTAACTTTTGCCATCCAAGGACATTGTGAGAAAGGCATTACCAGCAGGAGCCCTTGGCACACCTGAGCTTTTGGTGATTTGATCAGGCCTGGGAACTGGATTCATCCTTATTGGTTATTGATCTTGCTTGGAAACTGGAATCCTTTTTATTATTGATCTTGCCTGGAGCTGGATTTACCTGCTTTTGGTTCTCGCATATCTTTTAGATAAAGAAATTCTTATTCTTATACAAAACTGGTGTGATGTTCCTTTTGTGAGTGTTTTTACTGTGTCATCGCCGTTGTGTGTTGCACAAATACTTTACACATTGCCTCTGAAGTTACGCCTTTGCTGCTCTGCGCCAAGCTACCAGGTCGGAATCAGTGGTCCCTACTTGGACTAGGGTGCATACCCCTGCCAACTAGAGACCCCGGTTCTAACATTGGTGATCGAGCGGTGGGATAGGACTTGTGCTTTGTAACACCACGCAGCGACTCAGTGTGCACCACAAACGTACACCTGACTCCACTGAAATTGTGTCTACCCTCTCCAATTGGCATTTTTAATTTTTGTTTAAATTCTCCCTGACTGGCTGCTCTTTTTAAAAGTCCTTTGGCCTAAGTCCCATTTGATTTTCTCTACGAACGTCTGAGGTCCTACCTGGCAAGATGGAATTTGAGCTGGCCAACCTGGAAAATTACACGGCGGCGCAGCTCAAGGAATTCTGCAAGGAGAAAAGGGTGCCCTTCAAGCGAGGTGCTAAGAAGACAGAGCTTCAGAAAGCCTTGAGGGCATGGGTAACGGCCCACCCAGAAGGAGAAGGAGAAGGGGACGGGCAGGGAGCGGAGCAAGGCGCCACAGGAGAACTTGACCTACTGCCCTTGGTGGAAAATGGCAACTTCTTACCAGGTACAAGGGTACCTTCCAGGGCAGGCAGTAGTGTGTCAGTAAGGACCCTGTCCTCAGAGGAATTGAAGGACAGGAGAGAGGAGAGACAGTTTAAATTGGAGCTCGCCAAATTGGAAAGGGGGCGTGAGAAAGAAAGGTGGGCCATGGAGGAGAAGAAACGTACCCATGAGCTCAAACTGAAGGAACTGGAAATTCGAGCCCTACAAGCAGGGACGAACAGCATCAAGAGTGGTGGCAGTATACCTACAGAAGCTTCACGTGAGTCCAGGGTCTTTATGCCTAAAGATTTGATGGCCAGTTTTAAGGTGGGGGATAATATTGATAAGTGGTTAGCTGCCTATGAGTTGTCACTAAGAGCCCATGGGGTCCCAGAGAGTCACTGGGGGGGTGGTCTGTACAAGTACATACCTCCGGAAGCTAGGGGCACACTCCTTAGCCTAGAAAAGGAAGACCAGACCAACTATTCTGTTATGAAAGAAGCATTGCTTAAGAGGTTCGGTCTTACCCCTGAGAGGTATAGGCAGAGGTTTAGGAATAGCCACAAACTTCCCACACAGAACTGGGTAGATTTCCTGGACTACGCTAGTAAAGCTTTAGAGGGCTGGGTGCGGGGCAGCAATGTGAATGACTATGAAGGATTGTATAACTTGTTTTTAAGAGAGCACCTTCTAGAGAAATGTTTTCCAGAGATGCACCAACACCTGGTTGACCGCAAGTTGACCAATCCTAGGAAGCTTGCGGAGGAGGCGGACACCTAGGTCAGTACCAGGGTGTCCAACAAGGGTTCTAGGGTGTACTCCCAAAGGGGTGGTCAGGGTTCCCACCAGAGGAAAGAGGGGGTAGATAAAAAGAAAGATTTCTCCAAAGGCCCCCAAAATAATTCACAAGGGAAAGGGTCTGGGTCCCAGCCCCAATCTGGCCACCAGAAGCCCACTTATCCTGACCAAGGTCAGCAGCCCAGAATTGTCCGGTGCTATGAGTGTGGTGAACTTGGACACTACAAGGGGGATCCCAAGTGTCGCAAGAGAGCACCACACAGGCCACTGGTGGTAAAAACCCCGGGGTGGCTAGTGTAGCGCTTGGGGAGGAGCTGTCCATAGATGATGGGAGTGAGGGGGCAGGGCTTGTCCTAGTGTCTCTGGGAGACAGTGAGATGGTTCCTATTGTCCATGTGCCCTCAAATACTACCAAGTATAGGCAGTGGGTCACCCTCAATGGTCGGGGGTGGAGGCCCTGAGGGACACAGGTGCCAGCATGACTATGGTAAGGAGTCAGCTGGTGTCCCCAGAGCAAATAATTCCCGATGCGTTCCACCTAGTTGTGATGGCTGACAACAGGGGGGGTCACTATCCCATAGCACAGGTTCCATTTGAGTGGGGAGGGGTTTCAGGCTTTTTAAGAGTTGCTGTGAGCCCTGCCATGCCAGTGGACTGTCTGTTAGGGAATGACCCAGAGCATACTGCCTGGAAGGAGGTAGAGCTCAAAGTGCATGTGGAGATGCTGGGGTTGCCGGAGTGGATTTGTGCTACCACACGGTCTATGGCTGCCCGGAAAGGGAGTCAACCAGGGCTGGAGCCTGGAAAAATGGCACAGCCAGCTGCTAAGAAGGGAGGAGCCCGAGGGTGTGGGAAGCCCGCCCCGGGGCAGTCACCCCGTGAAATGGATGGGGCACCGGAGGAGGTTGCACCGGAGTCCACGGAGGGAGACGTTGCTCCCTTGGGGGACTTACCTACCCCTGCAGAGTGGCAGGTGGAAGGAGGGCCCACCAGGGAGGAGTTTTGCCGGGCACAGCCTCAGCAGATGTCTGTCTTTTTAGAGAAGTGTTTCATTGACCTTCCATTGGGAACTTACTATCAGATAATGACGTCACTGGTGGTTCTGCAGTTTGTGTAGTTGCATGTGTTTAGAAAGAAAATGTTTTTTTGTACTTTTTACTCTAAATGAGTTTCTTTTTCCTTCATAAATTTCTTTTTGTAAATGGTGTAATGTTTAGCTCCTGTTTTATTGAGTGTGAAAAACTTTTTGCATTTGTGCTTGATGTCTATTTTGTTCTCTTGTGAGTAATTGCTTTTGTTTTTTTCTTTCTAGTGGGATGTTTTGGTTTTTGCTGTGTCTCTGCAGAGTAGGTGCTGGTGAGTGTAGCTGTCTCTTGCAAGTGAATCGAATAGGTTTTGAGTATATCTTTGTGATAAAGGCTCACATTTTTTTTACTTATGTTGCACAGTGTTGGTTGTTGTTGCAGTCTCCTTTCTCAGTAAGGATTATGGCTAGCCACAGGATTACTGCTTAGCAGGTTGTTGGTATGCTTTTTGAGTCTTCCTCTGACCATGGTTCAGAGACTGACTCTGGATCTGTGGCAGAGGAGGGAGTGGAAGATTCAGGCAGTGAGTTTTCTGTCCTCAAGGAATCATCGGACAATGAAGCTACTCTCAGTGCGGATGAAGGGCCTGTTTTAGGGGAGGACATTTATGTGCCGATAGTGCAGCAAAAGGCATCGGGGTTGCATCCTGGGGCTGCAAGGCTTCCCGTTGGAAGTGCTGACCTCTGGGTTGCCCCAGGCATGGTGCAGCCAGCATTGCTGGACTTTACTGGTGATCCAGGGCGTAGAGTGAATACTGAAAGATTTTTGGCAAGACATTTGTTTCAGTTGTTTATGGACAATTAATTTTTGGCAGAGATAGTTGAGCAGACTAATTTGTATGCTAAACAGTATTTGAGAGACAACAGTGCCAGCCTTAGGTCCCACTCTAGAGCTACCCGCTGGACTCCCACAAATCTGGATGAGTTGAAGAAGGTCTTTGGGTTACATTTTTGATGGGCTTGCTAAGGAAGCCATCAATGCCTTCATATTGGTCTACTAGTCCATTGATGGCAACGGCTATATTTCGAGCAGTCATGAGTTGTGATAGGTACTTGCTCCGGCTTCGGATGCTGCATTTTGTCGATAATGGTTTAGCCTTGCCACGAGATCACCCTGATTGTGACCACCTTTTTAAGATTCGGCCTGTCATTGATCATTTTGTAGATCTATTTTCTGAGACCTATGCTCCAGGGAAAGAAATAGCAGTGGATGAGTCTTTGGTTAGTTTTTAGGCAATATATTCCTAGTAAGAGGGAACGCTATGGAATTAAGATGTATATGCTGTGTGACAGTAGGACTGAAAATGTCTCTAATTGCAGGGTGTACACCAGTAGGGATTCTAAGATTGACCCCCTTGTTGTCTGTCCACTTTTGGAGTTACTGAGAAAATTGTGTGTGAACTTGGTAGAGGACTTTTTAACAAAGTTCACCATATATTTGTAGATAACTTCTACACTGATGTGCAGTTGTTCAGGGAATTGGTCAAAGTGGACAATGTTGCTTGTGGCACAATCCGCTCTAACCGTAAAGCTTTCCCAAAAGAACTTGTTTGTCAAAATCTTGTGCGGGGACAATGCAGTGCGTTGCGTAGCGAGGAACTTCTACCTGTGAAGTTTTCAGACAGGAGAGATGTCTACATGCTGACTACCATCCATTTGGGGTCAGGTTGCTGAAGCGCGCAAACCTGTGTGCATTTTAGACTATAATAGGCACATGGGTGGTGTTGATAGAGTAGATCATAGGTTGGAACCTTACACTGCTCTTCGTAAGGCTCACATTTGGTATAAGAAGTTGGCTATCCATATTTTCCACTTGGCAACCTTTAATGCTTTTGTTGTATTCAAGGATTGTTGTCCTGAGCCAAAGATTACTTTTGCTAAGTTTCAGGAGACTGTAATGGGCAGTCTTGTTGTAGTGGAACAGGCAAGTGTTCCTAGAGTTGGAGTGGTGGAGGATGCATCTAGATTGAAAGATCACCACTTTTCTCATCACATTCCTCCCACACCTTCAAAAGACTTTCTCAGTAGGAGGTAGGAGATGTAGAGTCTGTTGGCAAAGAGGTACACAGAAGGAGACTCGTATGTACTGCCCGAGTGTCCTTCTGACCCTGCGCTGTGTGTGCCTGCTTGTTTTAAAATGTACTACACGCAAAATAATTTTTGGGAGCATCCATGAGTGGTAAAGTGAACTGCCTGGTCTGTATTGTTTATATTTTTTGTTTAGTTTCAAGGTTGGCATTTGTGCAATGTATTTAGTTTCAGATTTTGTGTTAGTAGATTTGTATCTATTTACAATTTGTTGGTGTTTTCTTTTTTGTATATAAAAAACCTAAATGTGATGGCGGTGTGTGTAGGCTGGCGCTTGACTGGTGTTGTGCGTGGACTGGCGCTTGGATGGGGGTGAGCGTGGACTGGGGCCCGGCTGGCGGTCTGCATGGACTGGCGCTCAGCTGGTGGTGTGCATGAATTGGCGTTTGGCTGGTGGTGTGCGTGGACTGGCGCTTGGCTGGCGGTGTGTGAGTAGTGGCTTGCTGCTGGTCACTACACACACTGCTAGCCAAACGCCAGTCCACGCAATCTGTCAGGTGGTGTGGTTGCTGTGTCAGGAATGTGGTCGTGTGAAAGTGATGGGCCTTTGAATGGCGCTGTCTGCTGCTGTGAGTGTTGTAATGTGATGGGCCCATGGCTGGTGGTGTAAATGGTTTTGTATGTGTCACACGTATGAAAGGTGTATGAATGGCCTGTAAAGAGGTTGGTGCCTTGTGGTGGCTTTACAGCTCACAAGCTGTGAGTCAATGGTTCAGTTTCTCGTCCTTTCAATTAACAGTGCATTTTATTTTTGTGAAATCTCTTGTTAATACAATTGTATATACTGAACCATCACTCACCCTCATGCCAAATCTAGCCGGTATGTATGTGTGCTTGAGTGCTTGAGTGACCACTGTGCCTCTCGAGGCCGGGTCACCCCCTTACCCCCTCACCTGCTCGCCTGCTGATCCTGCCTGCCGCCTCGCCTGCAGATCCTGCCTGCCGCCTCGCCTGCTGCTCCTGCCTGCCGATTCCGTCGCCCCCCAGCACCCCCGAGCGGCCCAACCACAGCTGTGCCGGCCGCTCGCCACCTTTTCCCGCCGCTGGCCCCCTGCGGCCCCGCCCACCACCGGCCCATTGGCCCTGCCGCTCGCCCAGCCCAGCAGACCCGCCCTCCCGTCCCCCTTCTTAAGGGGAGAGCCTGGTAGCCGCGGGAGTGACCACTGTGCCTCTCGAGGCCGGGTCACCCCCTTACCCCCTCACCTGCTCGCCTGCTGATCCTGCCTGCCGCCTCGCCTGCAGATCCTGCCTGCCGCCTCGCCTGCTGCTCCTGCCTGCCGATTCCGTCGCCCCCCAGCACCCCCGAGCGGCCCAACCACAGCTGTGCCAGCCGCTCGCCACCTTTTCCCGCCGCTGGCCCCCTGCGGCCCCGCCCACCACCGGCCCATTGGCCCTGCCGCTCGCCCAGCCCAGCAGACCCGCCCTCCCGTCCCCCTTCTTAAGGGGAGAGCCTGGTAGCCGCGGGAGTGACCACTGTGCCTCTCGAGGCCGGGTCACCCCCTTACCCCCTCACCTGCTCGCCTGCTGATCCTGCCTGCCGCCTCGCCTGCAGATCCTGCTTGCCGCCTCGCCTGCTGCTCCTGCCTGCCGATTCCGTCGCCCCCCAGCACCCCCGAGCGGCCCAACCACAGCTGTGCCGGCCGCTCGCCACCTTTTCCCGCCGCTGGCCCCCTGCGGCCCCGCCCACCACCGGCCCATTGGCCCTGCCGCTCGCCCAGCCCAGCAGACCCGCCCTCCCGTCCCCCTTCTTATGACGCCCCCTGAGCGACCGCGCAGCGGACGCTCGCAGCGGGAGCACCGATTGAGCGCCGAAGGTGCGCCAAAGGTAAGCCCGTCTGTGCCCGTCCGCGCCTGGACCGCGCCCAGTGCCAGGACCCCTGGCCCCCACCGATGGAAGCCGACCCGCCGGACCTACGACACCACCGAACTCAACGCACTCAACACCGGCCGAACCCCGGGCTGCTACCGAGCCACACCGAGACGCACCCACGGATCCTTCAGCTGCCACTCCTGTAAGTTCCCCTGCAACCGGACCCACGCCACACCAGCACCCACCAAGCCAAACACTAGCACCACCCACCTGAAGTGCATCCTGATCAACACCCGCTCCGTCCACAGACACGCCGTCGAGCTCTGGAACCTTCTCGACACCACAGCCCCTGACGTCGCCTTCCTCACGGAAACCTGGATGAACGACTCCTCAGCGCCCGACATCGCCATCGCCATCCCAGAGGGTTACAAGATCACCCGAAGAGACCGCGACAACCAGACTGGAGGAGGCCTCGCCATCATCTACAGGGACACCATCCGCATCAAGACCAACACCGACGACACCCTGACAACCGCCGAACACCTGCACTTCCAGATCCACACGGACCCCAAAACCACCCTCAGAGGCACCCTCATCTACCGACCCCCGGGACCACGCACACAATTCAGCGAGGACATCGCCGACTTCGTCAGCCCGCCCGCCCTCCCCTCCGCCGACTACATCCTCCTGGGGGACATCAACTTCCACCTGGAGAACAACAACGACCGCAACACCATCACCCTGCTCGACAACCTCGCCAACCTCGGTCTCAAGCAGCTGGTGTCCACCCCCACCCACCTCGCCGGACACACACTCGACGCCGTCTTCTCATCCAGCAAAGACATCACCTTCAGCCACACCACCGGACTCCACTGGACGGACCACAGCTGCGTCCACTTCACCTTCAGAAGAACGACGATCCACCACCACCAGCAACAGGTTGCTCGAAGAAGCTGGAACAAGATCACAGCCGACCAGCTCGCCGCTTCCCTGAGCCAGCACCCTCCCGCCAGCTCAGCGAACCCCAGCCAGGCCGCCGACAACCTCACGAAGTGGATCAGCAACTGCGCGGACGAACTCGCCCCACTGAGGACCCCGCCCAACAGACCCAGCAGCAAGAAGGCCCCATGGTTCACCGACGAACTCATGAGTTCCAAGAAGAACTGCCGAACCCTCGAGAAAGACTGGAGAAGGGAACCAACTCCGGACAACATGACCACCCTCAAGCTTGCCACCCGGAAGCACCACCAACTGATCCGCGCCACCAAGAAAACTGCATTCAAGGACCGGCTGGACAGCAACGCACACAACTGCAAGGAACTCTTCAACATCGTGAAAGAGCTCTCCAACCCCAACGCCGGAAACAACGACATCACCCCTTCGCAAGACCTCTGCAATTCCCTCGCCTCTTACTTCCACAACAAGATCGCGGACATACACAACAGCTTCAGCACTCAACCGACGCACGCCATGACCGAACCACCGCCCCCCACCACCACCCTCCGCGCCTGGACCCCGATCAGCACCGAAGACACCGTCCGCATGATGAACTCCATCCACTCCGGATCTCCAACCGACCCCTGCCCTCACCACGTCTTCAACAAGGCCGACGCTGTCATCGCACCCCACCTGCGGGACATCATCAACACCTCCTTCGACACCGCCACCTTCCCGGAGAGCTGGAAGCACGCCGAACTCAGCGCCCTACTCAAGAAACCTACAGCGGACCCCACCGAACTCAAGAATTACCGCCCCATCTCGCTCCTCCCGTTTCCAGCCAAAGTCATCGAGAAGATCGTCAACAAACAGCTGGCCACCTTCCTCGAGACGAATGGATCCCTCGACCCCTCACAGTCTGGCTTCCGAGCCAACCACAGCACCGAGACCGCCCTCATCGCTGCCACTGATGACATCCGAGCCCTGATGGACAACGGAGAAACAGCGGCCCTCATCCTCCTAGACCTCTCCGCGGCTTTCGACACTGTCTGCCACCGCACCCTAGTGCAGCGCCTCAGCAACGTCGGAATCCATGAGAAGGCACTGGAATGGATCATCTCCTTCCTCGACGGAAGAACACAGAGAGTCCGTCTACCACCGTACAAGTCAGAGGCCACCGGAGTCATCTGCGGCGTCCCTCAAGGATCCTCGCTGAGCCCTACCCTCTTCAACGTCTACATGAGCCCCCTCGCGGCCATCGCACGCCAACACAACCTCAACATCATCTCCTACGCCGACGACACCCAGCTGATTCTCTCCCTCACCAACGACCCCGCCACCGCCAGAGCCAACCTTCACGAAGGGATGAAAGACGTAGCCGAGTGGATGACAACCAGCCGCCTGAAACTGAACTCGGACAAGACGGAAGTCCTCATCCTGGGCTCCTCGCCCTCCGCCTGGGACGACTCCTGGTGGCCCCCCGCCCTGGGCACCGCACCCAAACCGACAGACCACGCACGCAACCTGGGCTTCATCCTGGACTCCTCCCTCTCCATGACCAGACAAGTCAACGCCGTCTCCTCGTCCTGTTTCAACATCCTGCGCATGCTACATAAGATCTTCCGGTGGATCCCCATCGAGACCAGGAAGACGGTCACCCAGGCCCTCGTCACCAGCCGTCTGGACTACGGCAACGCCCTCTACGCCGGAACCACTGCCAAGCTCCAGAAGAGACTCCAGCGTATCCAGAACGCCTCGGCGAGACTCATCCTCGACGTCCCCAGAAGTAGCCACATCTCCAGACACCTGAGAGACCTGCACTGGCTCCCGATCAACAAAAGAATCACCTTCCGGCTCCTCACCCACGCACACAAAGCCCTACACAACCAAGGCCCAGGATACCTCAACAGCCGCCTCAACTTCTACGCTCCCAAACGCCACCTCCGATCGACCAACCACGCCCTCGCCGCCGTCCCCCGCATCCGAAGAGCGACAACAGGAGGAGGTCCTTCTCCTACCTGGCCGCCAAGACCTGGAACTCCCTTCCGACCCACCTCCGCCTGACCCAGGACCACCTCTCCTTCAGGAAGAAGCTCAAGACCTGGCTGTTCGAGCAGTAGCAGCACCCCCCCCCCCTAGCGCCTTGAGACCCTCCGGGTGAGTAGTGCGCTCTATAAATGTCTTTGATTGATTGATTGATTGAGGAATAGATGGTTGTGCTGTAATATTTGTCTTCTCTGTCTTTCTCAAGCAAGGTGTACCTTGTCCCTTTTTGTGAATGTTGTAATGTGTTGGTTCCGTGACTGGTGGTGTGAATGGTCTTGTGTGTATCACGTACGAAAGGTGAGGGAATGGCCTGTAATGCGGTTGGGGCCTTGACGTGGCTTTACAGCTCATGAGCTGTGAGTCACTGGTTCAGTTTTTTGTCCTTTCAATTATTGACAGTGCATTTCATTTTTGTGAAATCTCTTGTTAATAAAATGTTATACACTGCACCATCACTCGCCCTCGTGCCAAATCCAACCAGTATGTGTGTGTGCTTGAGGAAAAGTTGGTTGTGCAGTAATATTTGCCTTTTTTGTCTCTCTGCCACGGTGTACATTCCATCTAAGAAAAACCTACCAACTGTAGATATTGTTGTAAACTAAACACCCATGGGAGTACATGGTGATGTCTCTCTTGTGATTCCCCACAAGTTATCTTACCCACAATGTACTGCAAACCTAAAAAATGTGACTGTCACATTTTCCTTGCATTACTGAGCCAAAATGTTCAGGCTTCAGAAAAAAAACAAAACATGTCCTACTACCCAGCATTTCCCCAAGTATCCCCAAGAAATGGTACCTCACTCGTCTGGGTGGGCCAAGTATTTCTGTGGTGCAAAGTTCTGGAATCTGCATGAATCCACAAAATTCCACCCACCCCGCATTCCCCAAAGTCTTCCGAGAACAATGGTACCTCACTTGTGTGGGTAGGCCTAATGCCCGTGATAGGAAACGGCCACAACGCAACGTGGACACACCACATTTTCACTGTGAAAACGGACCCTTTTTTTGCAAAGTGCCTAGCTGTAGATTTTGAACCCTAGCTCTGCCGGCAGCTAGGGAAGTCTAGCAAACCTATACATTTTTACAAACTAGACATCCAGGGGAATTCAGGATGAGGTGACTTGTTGGACTCTCACCAGGTTCTGTTACCCAGAATACCTTGCAAACCTCAAAATGTATAAAAAACAAACACATTTTCCTCATATTTCTGTTGTGGAAAGTTCTGGAATCTGCATGGATCCCCCCTCCGCATTCCCCAAAGTATTTTGAGAAAAATGGTACCTCACTTGTGTGGGTTGACCTAGTGCCCGGACAGGAGACAATTCAAAACACAACGTGGACACCCCACAATTTCCTAGTGAAAACAGACTTTTTTTTTTGCAAAGTGCCTAGCTGTAGATTTTGAACCCTAGCTCTGCCGGCACCTAGGGAAACCTAGCAAACCTATACATATTTGAAAACTAGACACCCAGGGGGATCCAGGATGGGGTGACCTTTCTGGCTCTCACCGGGTTCTGTTACCCAGAATTGCTTGCAAACCTCAACATTTGTCCAAAAAAAAAAAATTTTTCCTCACACTTCTGTGGTGCAAAGTTCTGGAATCTACATGGATCCACAAAATTCCACTCACCTCTCATTCCCCAAAGTCTTCCAAGAAACATGGTACATAACTTGTGTGGGTAGGCCTAGTGCCCGTGACAGGAAACGGCCCAAAACGCAACATGGACACACCACATTTTTACAGTGAAAACAGATTTTTTTTTGCAAAGTGCCTAGCTGTAGATTTTGAATCCTAGTTCTGGTGGCACCTAGGGAAACCTAACAAACCTATCCATTTTTTTAAACTAGCTACCAAGGGGAAGCCAGGATGGCGTGACTTGTCTGGCTCTCACCAGGTTCTATTACCCAGAAAAATGACCTATAAATCACATGCAGGTATGGGTACCCACAATTTCGAAGATGTGCAAATAGCTACTGTTTGTAAACTCTATATTTTGTTTCTATTTCAGAAATACATAGGTGACTTTCATACTGATTTTTCCCTGTTTATATTTTCCCAAATCAATTGCTATATACCAGGTACACAATAAAAAACCATTGCAAGACGCTGCTCAGTTATTGGCTCTGGGTTCCTCAGGTTCTTGGTGAACCTACAAGTCCTATATATCCCCACAACCAGAAGTCCACAAATAGAAAATATGTACTGAAAAGATATCTTGTTGGTATAAAATCTTGTCATGGAGCCTCGTTGTTGTCACCAAAGTCTCCTTGCGTTTCAACATCTGATTGTCTATCATCAATTCGCTTCAGACTCTTCTTTTGAAGGAGGTGTGGGAACAGCGTCTGAAAGCTGCTGTTTCCTAGACAAGCAGTGGCTGTCTAGTTGGGCAGGCTTCTAATGAAAGATCCCTCTTAACATTGCCGCTGAGTCACACAAGCTTTTACTTCAACAATAAGGACTGTAATCATAGGAATTTAGCCCTGAAGAAGTCGCTGTGTACTCCATGGTAGCGATGAAACCCGTGTTGGCTAGGCTAAGACTCTGTACCAAGGAACGCACAACAGGGACAATAAATCCTGGAACCACACAGAGCAGTGGATGAACAGAGTTTTCCACTAGAAAAACCATCCGGTGTGCAATGTCTTTAATACAGATTATTGGCAGCAAACATCACAAACCAAATGGAGTGGGAGGTCTCCAATTGCTGTGTTAGCTAGAGTTTGACTATTCATTAGAGCAGTAGGTTCATTTTCAAAAAACAAAGTTAAGACTTCCTGCTGCTACCAGATATAAATGCCTCAGATGGCTCTCACATTAAATGTTTTCTGTCACCTGGATTCATCATTGCCTCTCGAAAGAAGAGTAAGTTGTACCAACGCGTTGTGTTGCCATCTGTTACCTTCCCCACCCAGTTGATTCATCCCTGTAAGTGGTCACTGCTTACTTCACTGCAGTCTTCCTACTTCCAGAGGAATTGTCCTTAGGAAGCCAGGCACTCACACCTAGTCTGGGACACTAATTGCAGTCATAGGGGTGAAGGAGGCTAGCCAAATTGGTTTTATTGCCTGTTTACTCTCAGGAAGAAGAATGTGAACTTTTTCACTACACCTATAAAAGCACTTCCACCTTGACAAAGAGTGAAAATAACTTTAAATTAGCTTTGCACAATTTTCCTAAGCCATGTTACAACAATTGGCTTTTTATTTATAACAAGGCCTGCTCAGGGAAAACATCTAAATTAGTACACACTTTGAAAAATAGCTTTTGGTGCCCTGTAATGCTCTCAACTTACAGGGCAAACTTAAGGGTAAGTTACCAAATTAATACAATTAGGTTTTTTACATGGGAAATCAGGTTTCATTGTCTCATTCTATTGCAGTGATTTTATTTGCAATCAAACCTTAACTCAATGGTGTTTTCTGGAGCCATATACTTTAGTCATTTAGGTAGATAGTGTAAATACTCAATGCAGCCCACATATGTTATGTAACTTCTACTCCATTTACTGTAAAGTCAAATAAGCCTTTTAGGTGTGACCAATTTTCAAGTACAGAGCACACACACTGCGGTACCGAATGACAGTTTCACAATGCACAAAGTTATCATAGCAGCATAACCTTCAGAAAAGAAATGTACACAATGATGTCATTCCATACACATAACCTCTCCAGTTGAAGACTGAGAAAAATCAGTTTTCTTGGAAGTTGTCAACACAGCAGAACATTATGGAAAGACTGTAAGCGCTTGAGTGCTGAGTCACAAGTTAGTGTTCTGCCTTAAAGGCCTCTCTTTCAACATCACTCCACTGAGGTTCTAGTGGTAGTAGCTTTCTGGTGATGAATGATACAAGCTGGTCCTTATGCCCCCATAATAACCTTTTGTGCCACAAGCTCTTTTCTGAAGTAAGGTCTCTCTAGTATGGGTGTATTGCACTCAGCCGCTCCTTTATATCAAACTATACTCTACTGTAGTCTTTACGTTCTTGTGCTGCTTATTGGAAGTCAGTTCTAAACCATGCACTAATTAATATCCCTGTGCCCCTTCTTGAATCCCCTGTAGTATAGTGAGGATCTAAAAGGTTTTTACCTTGTCTGGGGAGCCTCCCAGGTCTTGATGTTTTAAATCTTTGGCAGGAGAGGCTGTATGCACCTCCTGCCAACGTGGTGGCCAAGCAACACTACATAACCATACCCTAACTTGCTCTTACTTACCATGATAGTTAGGCCTGCCTTCTGCCAAGCTTGAAGTATTTCCCTGAGCTAGGTTAAGTGGTCACCTCATCTGGAACTGTAGACCACAATGTCATCTAGGTAGGGAGCATTAACCCCTTTCAGCCTGACCAGGACCCTGTTGGCAACCCTTTGAAATGTGGCAGGATCACCTTTAACCCAAAAGGTATCACCGTAAATCAAAAGGGACTTTCTGTTCTAGAGAATGCCCACCTTTCCTCTGCACCCTGGGTAAGGGCAATCTCTCAGCACTCCAAAGTCAAATCCAAGATATGAAGAAATTTGCAAGCCCCTTACCAGTCAAGGAGCTCATCATCTTTAGGTGTTTGGTGGGTGTGAGTCTTACATGAGTGAGTTGAGGCCTCTGTATTCCATATAGAACTTCTGCTCTGTAGTTCAACTTTCAGATTGGTACTATAAACCAGAACCACCAGATTAGACCGAAGACACATCAATGATTTAATAATCGCCAGTCCAACATCCTGAAGACCTCCTGAATCCTGAGCTTCACCCTGCTCGGCAGCCTGAATAGTTAGTTCTTCATAAGGGGTAGAGACACTTGTTTCAATGTCATGTGATGAGCCCTGGGGCAAATGAAAGCCTCTGACAGTGGACCAGAACAGAAACATAACAAGGACAAAGCCACTTCCTTCTATGGCATCCCTCTAAGCAAGGTGCAATAGTACTTTATTCCACTTCTGGCTAAAGGACTTTTCCAATCGTGTTCTTCAGTGCCTTGCTAAACCTCTTAACAAACACATTCATTTAGACATAGAAAAAGAAAAACTTTAAGCTCCTTCACGTTCATCTCAGATGGACTTCATGCATGCAGACATAAAGCTTTTTCCCCTGTCAGAAATAATCTCATTTGGTAATGCCCCTCAGGAAAAGATGCACAGCAGGGCCCTTGCCAGCATGGATTAGTAACAACTCTCAGAGATATAGCTTCACAATACAGGGTGATACGATCCTCTACCTCGGGGATGAACTTATTATCTTTGGCTGTCTAAGGATTGAGTGCCTGATAGAGTAAACTCATACCCACTGAAAATGAATTCCTACCACTGCAAGTTGATTGAAAGTTGTCTTAATCTGTCCTCCTTACTTGTCACTGACTTGGCAAGACAAACAAGAGGAACAGAAATCCCACACATTCCTTCTCATCTGGGGCTAGTTAAAATGGTTCACCAGCCTGTCAAAGATATTGGCCTCTCTGTGATGCCCACTCAAGGGAAGATCAAGATCCAGACTGCGAGAAATTGGGTTATTGGATGAGGGGGGTGTTAGCTCTTCTTAAGCAGCAGCCACAATACTTTATAGAGTGGAGAACCACAAAAAGTCACTAAATTAACCTGTGCTTAACCCTCTGGTAGCTTGGCACAAACGCAGTCAGGCTTAACTTAGAGCCAATGTGTAAAGTATTATGCAAAAATTTAATCAGTAGAACTGGAGTTATTAATATTTAAAGTTTTACGTGAAAAATATTACTTAAAAGATCAAAGCGCCAACCGTATCCATCAAGTCAATCGAGGCCGGTGCAAAGTAGAAAGACATGGCTGATTGCGTAGGAGCGCAGTTTGGATACAAGAAGTGGTTTGGGCACATTCTCTGCTCACTTTCAGACTTAGAATTCTTTTTTTTTTTTAAATGTCTAAGACAGTAAAGTTCAGCAGGACAATGCAGCCAGCGGGGTCCGAAGAGGAGGCATCATTGTTGGAGAGGCGTTGGATGAAGTCATTGTGAAGAATTTCTATGTTCCAACTTAGTCTCTTTTATGGAAATCGAAAATCTCCAGCAGGACAAAGCTGCAGGCTTTAGCTGACTAGGGATGCACAAAGGTGGATACCCGATCTGTGAGGAGCCACTGAACAAGATTTACTGCTGTAGAGAAGAATGTAGTGGGAGCTGCCTTGAAGTCAGGCCGACCAGCTTGAGCGGATCAGTGAACAAGTAGGTTGCAGTCTCCTCTCGGTTCTCAGAACACTTTTTGGCAGAAAAATGTCTAAGTCTCAAGTTTTGGATTTGGGCTTTCTGAGCACATTTAGCACCACTTCTAATGGATCCAAGACTGGAAGGGCACCACTTGGAGGGTTATGACTCACTCAGGCTTGGTCCAATTGTGGGTTCAGGATGTTTGGAGCCTTTTCTGCCCCTCAGGCTATGATCAGGAGCCAGTCAACTAGCCCTTGAAGTCACTCTGGAGGTATTAGTTCCAAGCAGGAAAGCAGGGCAGTCCTCTTAGTGCACAGGGCAGCGTCAGGCAGCAGGGCAGCCCTCTTGGTGCAGCAGGGAAGTCCTCTGAAGTACACAACAGGCCACAAGTAGCAGGGTAGTCCTCTGAGAGTAATTCTGCAGGTCCAGTAGTGAACTGAACATCGGGTCTCAGGGTCCTATATTTATACCTAGTGCCAGGTTTGAAGTGGAAGAAACTTCTGGAGTTTCCCCCTACCGATGTATCTGGAATTTACTGCCTCACTGCCCTGGCCCAGTCTGTCTGGGGGCACAACAGGCTAGTGTGAAGTATTTTGTGTGTGACCTGTGGCAGGGAATTTGAAGCGCAAGTGGGTGTGTGCACAGCTGTGCCACCCATCCTGCTTAGATGGCCCGTTCTACCAGTACCCTGCCCCACTAGTGTGTTACTGTCTGGGAGGAATATACAAAGGCCAACGGCCAACTACACCTAGTCATGTGACCGAGGATACAGGCTGCAAGCACCAAATGGTTAGGCCATGTGGCATATTCAGAATTGTGACTTAAAATCCAAAATTAACATTAAAGGGGATTTTAAATTACACTTCCTTAGACACCAAACATGACATATCTAACTTCTCTCAAACAAACGTTACCACATATCAAACATAATAAGGCGATCCAATGTTAACCTATGGGAAAGGTAGCCCTTATAATAGTGAAAAACAAACTTGTGAGTTTTTCACCACCAGGACATGCAAAACTTAAAAGTACATATCTAACCTTTTAAAATATAATACACCCAGCCCTAGGGGGCGCTGTTTAGTGCATAGCTTAGTGGTGGCTTATCTGTAATAAACAGGGAGTATTGCCAAGGGCTTTATTTTGGCAAGTTGAATTGGCAGTTTACCACTGCCTGGAGGCTTCAATGACACGCCCTTGGCATGTTTTAAGGGGCTAACAAGTGGGTGGAAAATAAGTGCTGTAGGCCCACAAGCAGAATTACATTTACCAGCCCTCGGTATATGGTATTCCACTTTACAAAGGATTTCTCAGTAAATGAGATATGCAGATCATATATAAGCCAATTTTACCATGTTTTGGGGAGTGAGCATAACCACTTTGGCATTGATTAGCAGTGGAAACGGCACAGAGTATTAAGGCTAACAAAAACAAATTCAGCAATGCAGGAGGGAAGAAAGCAGAAACTCTGAGGCCAATTGGTCTAAACAGAGCCAGCAGAAAACCTCTGTTGCACTGAGGCAACGTCAGCACTGTGGTTGCCCACAGTGACATTTTGTATACAAGGCTGAGCTTGTGTTATTGAAATGGATTCCACAGGCCTCCATTACTCTGGTTCATTCACACACTCTATACATGTAGCACACAGGCCACACGCACAAACAAGAGGAATTAAAATAGGGCAACCTGGTATCCTTGGGAACCTGGGTAAGTAATATAAGCAAAGAACAATGGATCTCTCTGCATAAATATTTTGGCAATTTATTTTAATGTGTAAGTAAAGCAGAAACATATACATTGGAAAAAACAGTCATGTGTCAACTATTGTAACAATGTTATCCAAAACTATGCACAAAATAATAGGTGCTCCAAAATACGGCGCAGTGATAGTGATTAGTGACTAGAGCGTCAGGAAGTGTTCTGTGGCTGTAAAAAGACAACAGTTGACTGTAGAGTGGTTACAATTCAGAACAAACATCAACAATTAGTTAGGGCCAAAGGGAATTTTTTAAGACCAGGCTCTGACATACTCCCCACATACATTAATTTACACACAAATATCAGAGGGTATAATATAGAAAGAACTAGTGTATACGCAGGGTGTGAACTAACAGGAAGACCTAATTACCCCTGCCATGTGTGTATCTAACTAGGGTCATCCTAACGACAGACCCACGTAGTGGTCAGGCAAGGATGCCCATCAGTCACCACCCGGAACCGCCCTTCATCATTTGGGATTCCTTCAAGACCACTACTAGGAGTGCCACTGATCTGTCACGGAAGAGGGCCCGGGTAGTAAAAGCTCTCAACCGGTCAGATAGGTCTCACTGTGGTCTAGCTACTCTGTTGTGAGGATGTTAGTACAATAGTGGAACTGATGTCGCAGTGTACAAAAGTGTATATGAAGTAAGAAAACAGTGTATTAAAATTGGATGAGGGGGTACTGAAAATGATATTTATTCTGGTGCTACCCACTCTTCCAATATTAAAAAGTAGTCAGTGACAGTCACAAGAAATTATTGGCTGCCCAGATGTACTATGAGGTCAACATGTTTCATCAATTATTGACACATTCTGTCATTGCTTTCTTCAGGACCAAAAATACTGAAAGCTACTGCGGACGATGTGAAAATTAAACAAAAAAGTGCTCAACAAAACCATTAAAGGAACGAATACAGAGATCACCTGAATCCACTAGGTGTCTGCATCGGTTCTTCTCTCTTCTCGTTGTGTATTCGGACGCCGGTTTTGAAGTACCGACGGACAGAGCGGTGCTTCCCTTCTTCCTGGGCCATTGCCAGGTGGGGTGAGGTCTGTACCTCTTACGAGTTTGTGTAAATACACAACGAGAAGAGAGAAGAAACGATGCAGACACCTAGTGGATTCAGGTGATCTCTGTATTCGTTCCTTTAATGGTTTTGTTGAGCACTTTTTTGTTTAATTTTCACATTGTCCGCAGTAGCTTTCAGTATTTTTGGTCCTGAAGAAAGCAATGACAGAATGTGTCAATAATTGCTGAAACATGTTGACCTCATAGTACATCTGGGCAGCCAATAATTTCTTGTGACTGTCATTGACTACTTTTTAATATTGGAAGAGTGGGTAGCACCAGAATAAATATCATTTTCAGTACCCCCTCATCAAATTTTAATACACTTTTTTCTTACTTCATATACACTTTTGTGCACTGCGACATCAGTTCCCCTATTGTACTAACATCCTCACAACAGAGTAGCAAGACCACAGTGAGACCTATCTGACCGGTTGAGCGCTTTTACTACCTGGACCCCCTTCCGTGAAAGATTAGTGGCACTCCTAGTAGTGGTCTTGAATAAGCATGGGCGTATTTTGCGGATTCGCAATCCGCGAATTTGCGGATTTGCGTATTTGCGGATTGCGAAAATCCGCAAATTCCGCAAATTCTCGCGGATTTGCGTATTTTTTGGGGGGGGTGTGTTCGCACGGGTTTCTGCAAGTTCGCGAGGGTTTTGTACAATTTCGCAAATTGCGAACTTACTTGTCGGGTCGCCAGTTTTGCGAACTTGTTGTTGCTACGTGCCCAGCCTGTTTGCAAGGCTTTCTTCATCACTGCCACCCTCTGTTACCACTGGCACTCTCTTTGGTCACCCATGCCACCCTCTGGCTCACCCATGTTACCCTCTGTGTCATCACAGCACCCTCTGGTTCACCAGTGTACATTATTGGGGCAAAGCAAAGCACTGCCATCCTGTCAACACTGGCACTCTGGTTCACCCATGCCACCCTCTGGCTGGCACACCCATGCCACCCTCGGTGTCATCACAGCACCCTCTGATTGACCAGTGAGTGTACATTATTGAGGCAAAGCACACCTGCTAAGTGCTTTAAGTTTTGCAAACAACAACACCTGCCCTGCCCCAACTGACATTAATGAAGGCTGGCACCTGCTTGTCTGCTCCCTTTCCTTTTTGTTGCAATGTAAATTTTTTTTAACAGGATGCAATGGCATACTTGTAACTATTCTGTGACTGTCAGAGCAGGGTCACACAATAGTTGCAAGTAGGCAACCGGATTCTGGAGGGCCCCTTCAGGAAGCACTACAGGGAAATGGTTACAAATGATGAGCTCGAACTTTTGCACCTGCTCGTTGGTTTTGCTTTTGCAAAACTCGTTTTTCGGTAATTTCGCCCTATTCGCGAGGCGCGGTGTCGTGCGAAATCGACCAGGGAAGCCGCGAACTCGTGCGAGTTACCCCAAGGTTGAGTATGGGCGCCGCCATTTTGTTTGCGTGACGTATTTCCGTTTCCGCCCGCTATGTGTAATCTCGCGCGATGAGCGCCTTGCGAATACAAGTTCGCACGAGTTCGCGAGAGAAATCGCGTGCGAACTTACTTACACGCACGTGTTCGGGCGGCCATCTTGTTTTTCATTCATTCCTATGTGTCTGGGCATGGTGTTTCTATCCTCTGTATATCTCTGCCATCCTTTGCTTGTTTTATTTTTTTTTTGATCTATTAAACTTTTTTTCTATCCCTCTTGTTTTCTAGGTCTATATTTTTGTGTTTTAGTCTACTTTTGTTTACTTTTCAACTACTTTTTTAAACTTTTATTTCCTTCTTTTCTACTCTTATTCTTTTTCATTTTATCTCCTTACCTGCCCAGAACATGGTGAAGACAGCAGTCAAGCTGCCCAAGACGGCCGCCGCAGCCCGTGCCCGGCTCCCGTGTGGCCGCTTGAGGGCGGAAATGGTGGTGCCCCGGGAGATCTTCAGCCCTGAGGAGGTGGGCGCACTTGTTTTTTATGTGCAGCGCCGTCTCCCCAGGACCATCGCGGCAGGCGGCAGGATCGCTGCTGGTTACACCAACAGCCAGGAGCGACGGAAGCGGTGGGGGCAGGTGTGCCGGGCCCTTTTTAAGATCACGGGGGTCCAGCGCACCTACAATCAAGTCACCCACCGCTGGACCGATATCCTGGACCGAGAGCGTGACCTGCTAGACGTGCTGGGAGTGGAGGTCCCCGGGCTTGGTGAGTAGTAGTAGCAATTTTTTCATCACTCACTACTCTGTTTTTTCTCCTGCTCTGTGTGACTGTGTTATATTGCAAATGTTTGCTTTAATTTTTTTACAACGAGCAATAATGCTGCTGATTACATTGATAAGAGAGGTAAATTAATATTTCAAAATCTTCTGTGCATTTCAGGTGCACTGTTCTCCTTCTCTGTGGCGGTGCCACTGCTTATTTGTTTTCTATTTTGTGTTCATTTAATTGGGCTGAGTAATGTATGAGTGTATTTTACAGAACTGCGTAATGCTAGACACAAAGGGGCAGATTTACAAGCCCCTTGTTCCACGTTTACGCTGCCTTACCTGACGCACAGCGACGTAAACGTGGCGCATCCCTGCGAGTCATGTACAACGTGATCCATCTAAGGAGATGCGCCACGTGAAGGCCTGGGCCTGCGCCACAATGGGTGCGTTCCCACGCAAGGGGGGGGGGTGGCGGTCAGGCAGCTGTGCGCCTCGCAAAAGTGCCTGCGTGAAATCTACAAGATTTAACGCAGGCACTTCCGCGACGCTGCTATGTCAATTCTTTATGCCTGCTTGCTTGAAGCAGGCGTAAGGACTGATGCGGTATGTTGAGTATTGGGCAGCCCTGAGCATTGCTATAGTTGCATCGCGCCCGCGACACGACTCTAGAGATGCGCCCCTCTTTCGTCACGAGATGCGTCACGCATCTGCCTACCCTTGCGCCAGGGTTTGCCGCATTGTAATAGCGGCGCATCTGCCGTGACGCAAGGTTAGTTTTGCGTTACGCATTTGTTCTGGTGCACATCTGGAGGTGTCCAGCTCAGAACTCGTAAGTATGCCCCTAAGTGTCAGATTAGCAATTACCTGCACATCCCTGCAAAGTGTGCGGCACGCCAGCACCACCCATGGTGCGCCGTATTTACAATGCTGCACACCATGGTCCCAAAACGTCACCGAAGCGTTACGCATCGGTGCCGTAAAGGCGGCTCATTGATGGAGTTGCGTTGCAACGATGGCGCAGCTCCAGCAATGCTGCGTCAAGCCGTAAGTCTGCTTCATGCAGGCGCAGGGTTTCAGTGACGCATCATTGTCCTAAATGACTGATTGAAATTTTATCTATTCCCCATAGCCACTTTTAGCATGCGTTCCTGCGCAGGAACGCCCTCCCTTGCGCTGGAACGCTCCCTAATGGCGCAGGGCTTTAGAATGGGATGCACCTCCCATATGCGTCACGTTGTTAATATACGCAACACCATGGCGCCTCTCTTGTTGTGGCGCTGCGTCACAAAAGTGACGCAAGAACGGAGCAAAAGAGCTGCAAGGGGCTTGTAAATCTGCCCCTAGAGTAGAGGCTCAGGTGCAGTCCTTCCTTTGTAGCCCTCTTTTTGACTGAAATAGTTGGTTCTTGTTCTTTCTAAATGTTTGATTTGGTTGACAAGGACATCGACAAGCAGCAATCATCAATGTTTTCTGTTCTTTCTTTCATGTTGTACGTCAGGTCCGCCCAGGGGCAAGCGGACCGAAAAATCGGATGCAGTGGCTCCAAAGGAGGGGGATGCAGGCCAGGGCGGCGAGTGCTCCTTTGCTGGCCCCAGTAAGTTTTCATTTAAATATAGAGGACCTATTGTTGTCCAAGCGTTCCTAATTTAATTGTTTCGAAATAGTGTTTAGATAGGAGCAAAATCAATAATCCTACTGTTGCAGGGACAATTCTCCACAAACCGAACTATGGACACCAAAGACCAGAGTAATAATATTTCAGAGTGGCGTGTTTGGCACACTGTATAAATAAACCTGGTAGTGTCAGCGGCACGGACTCCTCCTTGCAAAAATTGCAAAACTTTTCGCTCAGTCACTCTAGTCTGGAGGACTAAAAACCACAGAGTCTATTCAAGTTTAAAAGCTTTATTAAAAGTTTAAGTAAACACATATATTAAAATAAAGTTAGTTGGAAATGGAAAAGTGCTTGGTGCTGAGTTGATGAGTAATGGAAAACATTTCTTGTGGTCGAGCCGAGCTTTCACCTGGTTTGAAGTTGATGTTGCTCTTGTCCTTAGAAGTCCAGTTTCTGTCTGTTCAGAGAAAAATGGAGTGTGTTAAAATTAAGCAAGCATTCAACAATTGTGACAAAAAAATGAAGCAAGACAACAGCTTTCCCTGGAAGGAGGGACATTTTTACTTTAGACTAGAGTAGACAGTCAATTAATTTTTCTGTTGTTTTCACATTTTTTCATTCATAGACCAAATACTAGTGGAGTGGTGTAATCTAACATTCTTAAATCAACTTTGTAGGTGGAACATCTGGTGGCGGGGCCAGCTCGGATGTGGTGGTGATCCTTGACTCGGAGTCCGAGGATCAATCTGGGGAGGAGGCGGCGCTAGAGGAGTCGGACCAAGAAGTACAGACTGTGAGGAAGGAGACAGTGGCGGTGGCGAGTACAGGTAAGCTGGATCATGGTACTATCTGACTCTTAGATAGGATATGATGTGTATCCAGTGGTGGCCCAGTGACAAATTACAATATGGTAATTACAGCAGGCTGGGACCGACAGACAGATAGAGGCAGAGACAGAGAGAGAGGAAGACAGAAGGAGAGAGAGAGAGGGAGGGAGCCAGAGGGAGGGTGAGGGAGGGAGACAGAGAGAGAGAGACAGCGAGGTAGAGGGAGACACAGGGAGACATAAAGAGGGAGACAGAGAGAGAGAGAGAGAGGGAAACAGACATATCGCCTGGGCTTCTGCCAGATCTCTTTCATATGAAAGAGCATCAAACCAAGGATACAAGTGAGTTGTGGGAAGGGAAATGGTGATTCAAGCGCCCCCCTTGCCCCTCCCTGCGGACGCCCATGATACTGGCCTGAATAGTTTTGTACTGCGCTGGCTAGTTGCTAGTTGTACTGTGACACAACTTCCTGCTGAATTATTTTGTGTTAATCATATTCTTAAAGAGCATTGGTTACATATTATGTCTTTCTTTCTTCATATAGTTGGCAATACTAAAACCTCAAAACCGACGAGGAGTATGCTGGCTGTACTGGCCCGGCAACGGAGGCTGGAAGCAACTGTTGCCCAATATCGGCGGCTGGTGGAATTGGAGGGGGACGACACACAGTCCAGTGCATCAACATCTGCATCCTCCTCCGTGACCCCACGTTCTGCCGGTAAGCGCAGTGCTCCAGCGAACCGGAGCCGTGCTGGAAGACGCCACCGCCGAGCAGCAAAAGCTGCACCTCGCAGTACTGTTAAGGCTCGCTTGCGCCGTGCACTCCGCAGAGTGTCCGACCTAGAGGCGGAGGTCCAGAAATGGAACGAATATCAGAATGTGGTGGAGGGCCTCCGCCTAGATCACGCCACCCTCCAGGAGAAGTATGATGCCCTGGCCCTAAGGCATGATGCCCTGGAGGCCAAACTTAACAGCTTGCATCCCTAGAGTGTCCCTTGCCCCTTTTTTAGAGACTTTTGGGGGGTGGGAATTGGGAGTTGGGTTTTTTGGGGACTTTTGAAGGACTATTTATTTGTTGGGGTTAGGGAGGGTCTTGCGGGAGATTATTTTGTTAGGGATATAAATATACTTTTTCAAACTTTATCTGAGCATACCTGTTTTTTTACTACTTTTGAGCTTGGTGGGTGGTGGTTTTGCAGTAAGTTCATTTAACTGAACACTGTCATCGTGTTGGTTCACGTGCAATAGGCCAAATGTTTTCCAAAGTAAATGCCTGTCACAGAGTTTGTTAATTCAAGAGCCCTAGGACTTTACTACCAGTACCACTGTCACTCTCTCGCCTCTCCGAACACTCCATTATACTACCTCCCATCCAAACGCTTATCTTACCTGTAATTTGTGTTTGAGGGCTGGCTCCACCTGGAATTCACAGAGTCCTAAAGCGTTCTGCAGCAGGGCCACAACTGGAGTTTCCCGGCGTGGATTTTCTGCAAAACAAAAGCAATCAACATTAGAAATGTGGCAGCGGTGCTCACACACCACAAAAACCTAGAAGCCCCACAGACAGCACCCCTAAGACAGGCAAGCGAGCAATAATAACGCCTAAACGTTCACGTGCAATAGGCCAAATGTTTTCCAAAGTAAATGCCTGTCACAGAGTTTGTTAATTCAAGAGCCCTAGGACTTTACTACCAGTACCACTGTCACTCTCTCGCCTCTCCGAACACTCCATTATACTACCTCCCATCCAAACGCTTATCTTACCTGTAATTTGTGTTTGAGGGCTGGCTCCACCTGGAATTCACAGAGTCCTAAAGCGTTCTGCAGCAGGGCCACAACTGGAGTTTCCCGGCGTGGATTTTCTGCAAAACAAAAGCAATCAACATTAGAAATGTGGCAGCGATGCTCACACACCACAAAAACCTAGAAGCCCCACAGACAGCACCCCTAAGACAGGCAAGCGAGCAATAATAACGCCTAAACGTTCACGTGCAATAGGCCAAATGTTTTCCAAAGTAAATGCCTGTCACAGAGTTTGTTAATCAAGAGCCCTAGGACTTTACTACCAGTACCACTGTCACTCTCTCGCCTCTCCGAACACTCCATTATACTACCTCCCATCCAAACGCTTATCTTACCTGTAATTTGTGTTTGAGGGCTGGCTCCACCTGGAATTCACAGAGTCCTAAAGCGTTCTGCAGCAGGGCCACAACTGGAGTTTCCCGGCGTGGATTTTCTGCAAAACAAAAGCAATCAACATTAGAAATGTGGCAGCGGTGCTCACACACCACAAAAACCTAGAAGCCCCACAGACAGCACCCCTAAGACAGGCAAGCAAGCAATAATAACGCCTAAACGTTCACGTGCAATAGGCCAAATGTTTTCCAAAGTAAATGCCTGTCACAGAGTTTGTTAATTCAAGAGTCCTAGGACTTTACAACCAGTACCACTGTCACTCTCTCGCCTCTCCGAACACTCCATTATACTACCTCCCATCCAAACGCTTATCTTACCTGTAATTTGTGTTTGAGGGCTGGCTCCACCTGGAATTCACAGAGTCCTAAAGCGTTCTGCAGCAGGGCCACAACTGGAGTTTCCCGGTGTGGATTTTCTGCAAAACAAAAGCAATCAACATTAGAAATGTGGCAGCGGTGCTCACACACCACAAAAACCTAGAATCCCCACAGACAGCACCCCTAAGACAGGCAAGCGAGCAATAATAACGCCTAAACGTTCACGTGCAATAGGCCAAATGTTTTCCAAAGTAAATGCCTGTCACAGAGTTTGTTAATTCAAGAGCCCTAGGACTTTACTACCAGTACCACTGTCACTCTCTCGCCTCTCCGAACACTCCATTATACTACCTCCCATCCAAACGCTTATCTTACCTGTAATTTGTGTTTGAGGGCTGGCTCCACCTGGAATTCACAGAGTCCTAAAGCGTTCTGCAGCAGGGCCACAACTGGAGTTTCCCGGCGTGGATTTTCTGCAAAACAAAAGCAATCAACATTAGAAATGTGGCAGCGGTGCTCACACAACACAAAAATCTAGAAGCCCCACAGACAGCACCCCTAAGACAGGCAAGCGAGCAATAATAACGCCTAAACGTTCACGTGCAATAGGCCAAATGTTTTCCAAAGTAAATGCCTGTCACAGAGTTTGTTAATTCAAGAGCCCTAGGACTTTACTACCAGTACCACTGTCACTCTCTCGCCTCTCCGAACACTCCATTATACTACCTCCCATCCAAACGCTTATCTTACCTGTAATTTGTGTTTGAGGGCTGGCTCCACCTGGAATTCACAGAGTCCTAAAGCGTTCTGCAGCAGGGCCACAACTGGAGTTTCCCGGCGTGGATTTTCTGCAAAACAAAAGCAATCAACATTAGAAATGTGGCAGCGGTGCTCACACACCACAAAAACCTAGAAGCCCCACAGACAGCACCCCTAAGACAGGCAAGCGAGCAATAATAACGCCTAAACGTTCACGTGCAATAGGCCAAATGTTTTCCAAAGTAAATGCCTGTCACAGAGTTTGTTAATTCAAGAGCCCTAGGACTTTACTACCAGTACCACTGTCACTCTCTCGCCTCTCCGAACACTCCATTATACTACCTCCCATCCAAACGCTTATCTTACCTGTAATTTGTGTTTGAGGGCTGGCTCCACCTGGAATTCACAGTGTCCTAAGGCGTTAGGGGACTCGTCAACGTAAGTTTCTTCATTGTGCAGAATCCAGGCATCAGCATTATGGGTAACGGATAGGGTGAGTCTGGAGGAGGAGGACTCAGGATAGACGACCAGGACTGAGTTCTTGTCAACTAACTGTTGTGAACCTGAGGAATGCTGCGGCATCAAAATCAAGACAGTTCTGTTGATGGGCTTGTTGTTTTATTGGTTGATTACAGTTTTGTTGGGAATGTGATGAAGCACTCGCTAAAGAAAGACAGACACACAGGAATAAAAGTGAATAAGGAGGACTAAATTTACAATTAATGAATGATTGACTAATTTTCAGAACTCGCTGTCAGGGAAGCAGAACTCGTCCTCATACTCTGCTAAATCATCAGTCGGGGTTACTTCTAGTAACTGAGGAGAACTTTCCTCAGGTATGTCGGTGTCCTCTTCTTCCTGCGTGGATTCTCGTACTCTGTAATCTGGTGGTATGAAGTGCTGGTTCATCTTTATCAAGGTGAGCCGCTCCACATTTGCGGGCAAGAGGCGGGACCTTTTGGAAGTCACAATGCCACCAGCAGAACTAAAAACACGTTCTGAAGACACGCTTGCGAGTGGGCAAGACAAGTAATTGATAGCCAGGTTGGTGAGCTCTCGCCATATTTTTCTTTTCCCATGCCAATACGCCAATGGGTCCTCTGTTGAGTCATCCAGATAGGCCTGCACCATTGAAAGAATGTCCTCCCGGATTCCTGTATTTTGCACTTCTGTGTCCTTTCTAGGACAAGGAAACCCTAGCTGAGTTAGCCAACCCGCTTCAGACATATCGCCTGGGCCTGGTTCAGATGATACGGTTGCTGGTGTGGTTAACGGCTCAGAGGAAAAGACACTCACTTCTGCCACAGGCACAGATGCAGAAGTGCTTTTTTGGGACGCCTGATGGCCTGCTGATTCACTAGTAGTACTGTCTTCTCCTACAGTTTCCTTCCGCTCTCTTTCAAAACGAATGGCTGACTGATCTAGCCAACCTTTGTACTCTGTAACATCCGATGTTTCAAAAGGAATTATTACTTTGCCAAACAATGGCTTTTTGTAACGTGGATCCAGAATAGTAGCACAAATGTAGTGCTGTTGTTTCTTGATTTTTACAAGCCGTTCATTGCTAACTAGGCGTTGTAATAATCTCTGCGCCAACTCATGTGCTTCGTTCTTTCCAACGTCCTTTAATTGTGAAGACACCACCTTGACTTGGTGCTCGAGCTTCAGCAACAATGGGATAGCTTTGCTCAAAGAACAGTCCTCCCTGCTGACGTCACGCGTGAAGACCTCAAAAGGACGAAGCATGTCTGTCAGGCTTTTAACTAGCTGCCATTGCTCCACCGCTAGCATCATTTCTGTTGTATCACCACCCAGGTTGTAGAAATACTCATTGACTACTGGAAACAACTCATGCAGACGCTCAAGCATGTAGAAGGTTGAGTTCCAACGTGTTGCCACCTCCTGGATAAGTGCTTTCACTGGCATTCTACGTTCATTTTGCTTGCGCCTCAGCTCCTTCCGGGCCTTAAAAGAATGGTTAAAATGTGTGCATATTCTTCTGCAGATGGTCAGTGTTTTGTCGACTGCAAGTTCTTTTTTCAAAACATTTTGCACAACAAGGTTGATACAGTGCGCCAAACACGGCACTCTGAAATAGAAACCGTCCTCCATGGCCTTAACTACATTGCTGCCATTATCTGTAGAAACATAACCAACCTTGCATTTTCTTGGGGGCAGCCATTGCGAGACCTTTTTGTTAAAGTCAGCCAAAATGTTGACTGCAGTATGACTTTTCTCCATGCCAAACATGGCTAATGTTGCATGTTTACGAGCACCCTTAAAAATCTCGACCAAGTCACCACCTGCATTTATCTGTTTTATGACTCCTGAAAAAGAGACCCAGTGTGCAGTGATGCACATGTAATCAAGGGCTTGGCAACTGGTCCACATGTCTGTTGTCAGGTGTATAGTGTGAACAGCACTCTTCTGCAAAGCTGCCCCCACCAACTCAAGCACCTCTTTATGTAGTGCTGGAACAGCAACCCTGGCAAAATAGAACCGGCTAGGAACCTTCCATTTAGGGGCCAGTGTTGCCACGAGTTCAAGGAAACCCACACCTTCGACAAACGAAAAAGGGAGAAGGTCCACCGCTAGCATTTTAGCCAGCTTAGTGTTATACAGGCGTACAGTTGGGTGGTTGCGTTGAATTTGCACATCTGAGGAGAACATGGCTGAAATGGTGCGCTGGACAAATTTACGGGATGATGCTGATGCCTTCTTCGACCCACTTCTGATCAGTGTTGACATTTTCCGCATTGGTGTGTCTCCCAGACTCTCAGTGTGCCTCCTATGTGTTCCGGAGGGTGTGGTGCTGCCAGGGGTACTGGGTGCAACCGGACACATGTCTGACGCTTCTTCTACCTCCCCGTCATCTTCAGATGAAACACCTAGTATGGGTATATTTTGGCCACTTGCCCTTTGGGATCGCTTTCCCCTGACGTTTGCTAGGTGCGGAAACCATTCGACAGCGTGCTTTCTTTCAAGATGACCTATCTGGCCTCCGGTTCCATAGTTGGTACCAGTCTTACCACGGCTAACGCTAGTCTTACAAATGCAACAAACGGCTATGTTATCATACTTTTCATGGACACTAAAAAAGTTCCAAACTAGGGACTGGAAACTTCTGGTTTTGCCGCACGAGGTGATACTGCTGCCAATGCCAGATGAAGCAGTGGTGGATGAGCCTTGCAGACATTTACTGGGTTGTGCAATTATTGCAGCAACCTTACTTGAGGGAGTCGAGCTGGATGGAGTCCCCCTCTGGGGAGAAAATATGGGAGCTGTAGGTTTTGTTGAACTTGTTGTACTACTTGACTGCGTTGGTGGTGCTACCAGTGCCACGTCGCCAGGGTCACGCTCAGCATGACGTCGGGATAGGGTATAAATGTCTGTCTGCTGCATGGCCGGTGTGGCTGGAATGACGTGTGTGATGACTAGGTCATTGCTGTCATCCTGTTCATCAACATCAGAATGAACCACTTCATCAAGTCCGACGTTCGGATCCATAAGTATGAGCTTTCCGGGGCCCTTCCTTTTAACATTTGATACCTTTTGCAGCTCATGGTGTGCCTCCCTCTCAGATGTCGGAGATGGTTGCCAATCTAGATCCAGATCATCATCTGATGGAGCGGGGCTTGAAGAGGAACTTCTACACACCCTCCTTGATCTTTTCCTTGCTGGGGAGCTGGGAGAAAATGAATCATCAGGAGGAGTGGCTTCGTCTTCCTGACATGATACCCCGGCTCCAAAGTCAATTTCCTCCTGTGCCCCTACTTCTGGAAGAACAACCATTGTGGGCACTTGCACCGCTCCATGCGCCGCTACATGGGCATCTTCACTGACCTCTACTTGCAAGTCTCCATGGACCTCTCCTTCTCGGTCTTCTCCTTCTCGGCCTTCTCCTTCTCGGCCTTCTCCTTCTCGGCCTTCACCTTCTCCTTCTCGGCCTTCTCCTTCTCGGCCTTCTCCTTCTCGGCCTTCTCCTTCTCGGCCTTCTCCTTCTCGGCCTTCTCCTTCTCGGCCAGCTCCTTCTCGGCCAGCTCCTTCTCGGCCAGCTCCTTCTCGGCCAGCTCCTTCACAGCCAGCTCCTTCTCGGACAGCTCCTTCTCGGACAGCTCCTTCTCGGACAGCTCCTTGCGCATGTACTTCTGCTTGTACTAGTAGCCCATGCAGTTGTTGTTGCGGCTTTGGTTGTTGAATAGTACTTGTGAGATGAGTTACAACCTGTGTTGATGGTGTGCTGCTACTTTCTTGCGATGAAGCAACATCACTGGTTGTTGGTGATTCAACAACTAAACAGGCTACCTGTGCAGCACTCATGGTGGGCCTTTGTTTTTTTTGTTGTTTTCCCCCCAAAAATGTATTGGTTGAGCCACCAGTCTCCTTGGTAAGTGGTGCCACTTGCTTCTTCTCCTTAGTAGAGACATCTTTCTTGCAAGAGGACCTACGGGCACCTCTTTTTGGAGCAATCTTCTTCAGATGTCGGAACAACAGGCCGCAGCAGGACTTCTTCCTGGCACTGAATGCTCAACGATGATGCAGAGTTTTGTGCACCTAAAAGCAAACGAAGACAGAGGAACATCAGTAAATATATGTTGCTTATGTAGTGCTTCAATAAACAGTTAGCAAGTAGGCATTTATGAATACACACGTGCACAGTGCACACCACACAATATGGAAATTTCAAAATTAGGATTTGCTAAATTTTTGGGAAACAGGAATTTAACATTGATCCAAGAGAGCACACACAGAGAGGGTTGTACTTTCATGTACCCCTGACTCCGCCTGGGCACAATGGGTGAAAGCAAGGCACAATGGGTGCAGGCCTATGTCTCAAAGCTCACTGCCTGCCTTCAAAATGGCCGCTTGACCCCCCCATCCACATGGCCAGGACCATGCCACAAAATGGCCACCACCAACATAGCCAGCCCCCAACCCCTACTCCAAAAAGTGAAAAAACACAACACTAATCAAATCACCACAATCCAATGCCATCCATCAAGTTTCAGAAGGCTTATGCTGCCTGCTGGTGGTTTTCCGGTGCAAAATTGCAATTTTTACAATTTCGCGAGTGCGAGATTGTTGCCTCACGGCGCGAACGTGGCGAAAAACCAGCAAAATCCGCGAACAGACCGATTCTGGGCCCCCTGGGCATAATGGATGACATCAGAGCACACTGGGTGCAGGCCTATGGCACAAAGCACACAAACTGGCTTAAAAATGGCCCCTAGACCCCCACCCACACGGGACCAGGCAATAAAATGGCCCCCACCCACATAGCAAGCCCCCAACACCACCCCAAAAAGTCGTAAAACACACAAAGATCACCACAATCCAATGCCATCCATGCCCTGGCCAGAATCATGTTAAAAAAAAATTCAAGAAAACAGTTGTATCATGCATGCACCCATAACTACTAAGCCTGGTGGTTTTCAATTCATGTGCAGAATTGTAATTTTTACAATTTCGCGAGTGCGAGATTGTTGCTGCGCGGGACACGAGCAGTGCGAACACAAGCAAAAACATCCTCAGCTCGCGAACTTGCAGATTTTCCCCCCCAAAAAGTCGAAAAAAAAGCAACACACACAAAAATCACCACAAACAAACAACATCAACTTACTTGTTTGTGAAATCAAATTTCGAATCCAAAAGTAATCCAAAAGGCCTCAAATGCAAATATCCAGCAGCAACCACAAAAAGTAATCCTTCCCAGTCAAGATCGAAATCAAAGTGGCCAGGAAATGGAGGAGCTTGCTGGACAGGAACAGGAAGTTGGAGACTGGGGCACTTCCTTCACCCCACCCCTATGGGAGGAGCTTGCTGGACAGGAACAGGAAGTTGGAGACTGGGCCACTTCCTTTACCCCTCCCCTTGTAATTTTTGTACTTTCGCGAGTGCGAGATTGTTGCGAGATTGACCGCGAGCAGTGCGAACACAAACCAAAAATCCGCTTCGCGCGGATTTGTGTATTCTCACCACATCCGCGAGAGTTCGCGGATTGCGGATTCTCCGAAAATACGAAAAATCCGCGAGCGTAACGGATTTTACGCCCATGCTTAGTCTTGAAGGAATCCCAAATGATGAAGGGCAGTTCCGGGTGGTGACTGATGGGCATCCTTGCCTGACCACTACGTGGGTCTGTCGTTAGGATGACCCTAGTTAGATACACACATGGCAGGGGTATTTTGGTCTTCCTGTTAGTTCACACCTTGCGTATACACTAGTTCTTTCTGTATTAGACCCTCTGATATTTTTGTGTAAATTAAAATTCAGAACACACACACTCACATTAGAGTTTAGGATTGAAAAGCTACACATTCTGATAATACAGTTGTAAGACCTGTAAGCCTTAGGGTGGTCTCCCCTACATTTTTGCCTTTTTGCCTCCCATTTTTACCTTACCTTTTGTTGGACTTAGGACTCTGGGCGCCTCACCACTGCTAAACAGTGCTGAGGTGCAGGTGCTCTCCCCTAAAACCTTGTGAGGCTGGCATATCTGCCACAAGCCACTGCTACCGCAGTAAGGCTTAATCCTCCATAGGCTAACATTGGGAACCTCCCCTTATGGGATAACTTCTGACAGGGACCTAATAGGTCTGTCATGTTTGGTCTTGTTGGACTCGGGGCGGGGAACCCTTTCCAATGATATATGGGGTTTGGGCACTACTACGCTAGGGATCCCACTTTTATAAAGTGGGCCTTTTCCTGCCTACACTTAGATTAGGCTCTGCAGACTCCCCCCTCCCCTCTGCATACTGATAGCCTGCCTGGGTTGGGAGGTGGGAGTGGTGATTCACACCTTCTTCCCTGGGATGAGCTGTGATGCGCTGCCCACTGTAGCCTTAACAGCCTGTCTCTCGTCACTGTGACAGCTAGGTCAGGGAAGGCAGGGAACATACCAGAACTCCATGGACTCTTCCAGAAGCCCCTGCCCCCAGACCCTTCCAGAGACTTCAACCACTTTCTAGCCCTTAGACTGAAAGATATATAAGGGAGGGTCCTGGCCTCACTTCTTTGTTACACTGCTGGACCTGGAAGAATCCCTGCTGGAGTGAGGACTGCTGCGCAAGAGCATTGCCACTGGGAAGGAGGCTGACTGCTCCAAGGAACTGCTCCCCACAACCTGCTGAGCTGCCCTACTGTCTGCTTACCCTGCCCTGTATGGGAAACTGCAACTGTAGTGTAGTTCCTATCTTCCCAATAGGCTCTGCGCATTGGAATAATACCTACAGCAGTAAAGGTCTAGGCCAGACGTTAACTAGGTCTACTACTGTCGATACTAGACTTAAGTTTTGGGTTTGCCAGCGTAGCTCAGAGTTCGCTAGAAACTTTCTCGAATGTTCAGGAAAGAATTAACTCCCCTGATTAGACAAGAAGGGATTTAGTTTCTGACAACCATAGAACATGACAACTTTGCTCTCCCCTAATCAAGAGTGTATCTCCAGAGTCGTGTGAGCACAAGGCAATTATTTTACTCAGTCAGTACGTGCATTCTTAGTCCCATCAGATTGTAGAGAAAAGGAAGAGACGGGCGTGTTCAATAAAAAGGTGTTATTTATTGATCAGTCTCTTTTCTCGTACAAGAGAAATGGATCGATATTATTGCAATACTTATAGTTAAGTAAAGTGCATACATTAAAAGCAATAGTATAAAATAATACTGTAAAAACATTGATATGGTTTCTGAGCCATATGATGTTTAAAATGATTAAAATATATTTACATACACATATACATTTGACTAAACGTACTCAACTGGTGTTTCTAAATACGCCTACCCCGTGTACCTGACCTAAGTCTAATGCGTGGGCGGGAATAGAAAGTTACAGTTTAAGTTAAGTTTGTTTTTGCCAAGTGAATAACTAAAGAATTCTCTGTGAGGGGTTATTCAGTTCTGTACCTGGAAGTTAGGATGAATGAGGAATGGTATCTCTTTCTCTGCTCTCGATATTCCAGGCTGCCTGCGAGGGCTGCCCGAAAGCGCCGGTGCTGGGTCTCTCGGCAAGAGATAGCAGCGCGTCTCTCAGCGCGTCAGGAAGGCGGGGCTGCTGCCAGCGGGGTCTGCTCTGCTTCTGGGCTTCGGCAAGTATGGCTGCTCCGTCTCGTCACCACGCGTGTGTTTGCATAGGGCAAAATCGGCAATATTTATACCTTAAAGGTGCCGAGATTGACGTAAGGATGGACATAGATACGTCAATAAAGATGTCATACGACTTGCTCGTTAGCACATTCTTTTACTGAAGTTCTCTGTGAAATCAAAACAATGGCCGCACGGATTTTCCAGGTTGTCATAGGTTTGATTTGTTATGAGAACGTCGTATGCCTTATCAGGGGCTGGAGGAATGTCGCTTGTCTAATTAGATCTCAAGCGTTATGACCTAATCAGATAACACGTTCCTGTGCCGTAGTGTGACTGCGTCAGATAACGGTATCTGCATCATGGGGGCTTTTCTTGCCTCATGGGCTGACTGTTAGTTAACTTGATAGTTAGTTTAACCAGAATAGGGTCAGGAATAGGGGGATCGATTCAGAACCTATAGGAATACATGACACCCACTCCACGCTAACTATGGTCATATTTACTAATCTATGCATAGTATAACATAGTACAACATACTATAGAGTATAGTGTATACCTCACCACCCCAAAATACATAAATGCATTTTGAAATTTTCAAATATACTGAAAAATTGCAGTCATATATATTGTATGCACTTAAGCTATGAATTAAACGCTAAAGTAAACACGCATTTGTAGACATTATTGCTTATTTGGTATATGAGAAATACACATGAAATGGCTCTTAATATGGCTATACAGAAAGAAAGTTCGAGACCATTTCATCACATAATAAAATATTTGTGAACATACCAGCGGGCAACTAAAGTTTATAAAGTATCTAAAAATAGAAATCTTAGTTCTCTAGGAATAGTTTCTTACTTTAAGCAGAAGATAAGTGTCCCGAAAATTTTGTAAAAAATAATTTGGGGCTGCTAAAAAATTGTTGTCCGTGAACTGGTGGGAAAAATTGTTCATGTGACTTTATTTTTAAAGTTGAAGGCCGAATTCAGGGAACGCCGTGTGCGAGCTTGCTCAAAAGTCTCTATTTCTGTTCTGGAGAGAACATCATATCATTAATGCTTTCGAAAAAACTGTCAACAGCTTCATGGGAAAGTTCCACTAAGTCGGAAATAGGTGTAACCATGCATTCGTGCGCATGATTGTCTCCATTGACATTCAGATTCGCATTGCTGACAGAAGGTCGTACCTGATTAATGCTGCTTTCATCTTGAACTTCACTACTCTTCAATCGTAGTGGTGAAGACTCCACGAATGCCGTCATCAGGATTGGCAGCCTTTGAGGGCAGCACAAAGCGTGAACCTTGGTAGGAACCAACAATGTATCTGCATCCACTGGCGCATCCGATTGTAGCGTCAGACAGGTGTCTAACACGCATTCTTCTCCGCATAGCAGACATCTCAATACAGGTAAAACACATCTTTGCCACATTGGTCGAAATGATAGAAACCAAGTCATGTTCAGGTCTCTAAGCCGGGATAGTCCCAGGATTTTTGATATCCGGTCCCGGTATCCAATGGCTAGGATTGTATCTTCCATTGTCGCGAGAGTTTGATCTGTGACATGGGTTGCCATAACGAAAAATAAGGACTAAGAATAGGATTCCTGCAATTAGTCCCAGTATCAGGGGAAGTCCGCCAAAAATCGAATGGACGAAATCTGGAAAAATACCCAGTATGGCTTTGAATGGTGTTAATGCCATCGAAAATACTGTCTTAAATACTCTTGAGACCCCAGTGGTATCAGAAATATTTAAGATTTCGCTCAGGATTTCCGCGAAATGTACGGGGGAATTAGTCGATAATAATGTATGTATCTCTGCAGTCGTCCTTGCGACTTGTAGATCATACGTTTCTTTTGATGACGTGAGCCTTGTAGGCGTCTGAAGAAGCACTGTTTTCATTCTGCTTAAAGTATCTATTCGAATAGAAGTAATTTTCAAACTGGGCCATGCCCTTGCCTCCCTGTCTGGAAAGGAGCTGGGGAACAAAGAACGTCCACAGCACTTGACCTTCGCAGTCGTAGTGACTAGATAAGGAGTCCTGGGCATAAGACTACAACATTTGCGGTCTACAATAAGAATGTAACTCCCATTATAGAGTCTTTGAAAGAATGGTTCTATTTCGGTTGCAGGTGCGCCTTGCTGGTGACATGAAAGGTTGTATGAATTCCCTTCACAGGCTCCATGCAAACTAATTCCGTTCCACAGAAGCGTGCCGCTTAGTGACATAGCACAATTGTTGCCACTAAGAAACACTTTCTGTCCTTTATTACTGACACATGCATGCGAATAGGGCAGGTTCCAAGTTGTTTTAAGGTACCCCTTTCCCAATTTCTCGTACATGCCAGCCTGTATATATTTTTGGCAGTATTGAAACCTGAAGGTTGAGATTGGAATATTTATGATTCCGTGGATTATCCATTCACTGACAGGTCGTTCTGACATTGTCATTGGTAATCTTTCTAGTTTTTCAATGCTCAAGATTGTATAATCAGCACCCTTTTGCGCCATACCGATTTGTCTATCAGTAAGGTTAAAGATTTGGAATAGTGACGTTGTGTTGATTAAACGCCAAGGCACATAGCCTGAACGCAGATTTTGTAACGTCCAGCCAAGCTGTACAATAGAACGCAATTGTGACTGACCATGTTGTAATAACAGCAAGTCTTGCGATAATATATCGATTGCTGACGACACAATGCTGTCCAAAGAAAAAATTCTGGAGGACAGAGTCATTAACCCATTGTCCACTACAGAAAGTGATTTTTCCAAATTAATACGGTCAATTTCCCGTATTCTCTCTGCTGTTTCAATTTGATTAACCTTCCAGGCCTCATTGTATGCTGCATATACAGAGGCTGCTATGAAACGCTTTTGACGCTGTTTGCGTGGTCCCATTATGAAATCACGCAAGTCAGCACCATCAGTAAGTAAAGTTAGGTGTTGCTTAATTTCAGGCAGTGTGGAAGTTTGTAGCCACTGAAGGCATAATTTGCCCACACTGTAGGTTGTTATTATCCCTGGGTGATGTCTTTGGGGATATCTAGGGTCTGGCCTGGTCATTTTGAACCCCTGTGTTTTATTCAGGAATCTGTCTTGACAGTTATTTGTATCTGTGGGCCAGATTAACCATTGTTTCCAATCAGGATGTGTTCTGTTTTGGTTTAATATATGGTTTACGTCTATCTCTTCATCCGTATTAGAGCTATTGCTAAACATTGTTGGCTTTGGAATAGACGGTTTATTTAAATCTTTGATTTTGGCTAGGCCAAGACAGGTGGTTTGTTGAACAGTGTCATTTAAAAATATCATTTGTTCTGGGATCATGCAAGCTCTAAACAAAGCTTCTAAACCCTGTACTTGCCATTCTTTTGTACCCCAAACACTTTTTAAATCAACATTTTTGTCCCAATAATCAAATCCAAAAGTATTCATTTCTTCGAAGAATGAATCTGAATATATCAACTTTGTGTTGGTTATCATGGTTTTCATCCCTGTCTTGTTTGACAATTTATAATAAAATGTTTCAGCATAACTTGTGTTAAAACCTGAAAAATATGAATATTTGTCGTAAACAGTTCTTGAGCTCCCTTTTGGAGGTGTTGCACAATGTTCCCATTGATTATAATTTAAAACATTTCTAGGTTGTGCAGATTTATGTAAAAAATGGTTACCATAGTGGTTATAGCAATACATACTATCATAATTTGTAGAACCTTGCAAATAATCATGTTTTGTAAATTTAGCAGACATTACTAAGTCAGACATCATGTTATTAATGCTTTCGAAGTCCCAATCATCAGCAAATGAGTTTGGTTTTGCAAAGTCACTCAAGGAGATCTTGATTTGGTGTGGGTATTTCAGGATCTCGACCGGACCATAAATTTCATAGTCAGTGTTGTCCCAGGCTACCCCACCAGGTATAGGATTGGCTGTGAAGTTGGCTGAAGAAAGTTCTCTTTTCTCGACGTGTGAAGATGTGTGTGGTTTGAGGACCAAGTTGATGTTCTGGCTTGCTGTGTCCATTTTAGCATATTTTCCCTCAATGAAGCGTCCCAAAGTTAATACCATGATGAGCCAAAGTATGAGGATAAATGCACCAAAACCCACCCAAAATTCAATCCATGGAGAAATCAGATATGTTTCTTTCAGTTGGTTCAAAAGTTCCTTAGCTTTGTCTTTAAAGGATTTTGATGATGGCTGTGTCTTTGATTCACTGAGGCTTTCAGAGGAATCATCGAAGTTGATGAAGTAGCCGGATGCAGTTCTGTCAATTGTTCCAATTGCTTCAGGATTTTTGTTTCTTGCATTTTCACTTGGTACTTCATTATAGATTGGTGTGTCTCTGCTAAATGTTTTTATTTGGGTTTTCAGAGGTCTGAGTTCTATTGCATCGTTGCATAGTCCTTGTTGTTCTTCTGTAGGCGTTTCGAATGTGATGAGCCTCTTTGTTAGGACCTCTGTACTGGTAGCAAACCTTGGTGTTCTGCTACTTATAGGGAGTCCACTTGGCCTACTGTTTGTTATCGGCCACATGTTGTGGTTTTACCAGGTCGATGGATACAACTCGGTTCTCCTTTTTACCAGCAAGTGGCGGTAGTACAACTGATCTTGTCCCGTTGACAGACAAGACAGGAACTGCTTTTCTGTAAGAAGGCCCAAATTCCTTCTTTACCGCGATCTTCTCCCTGACTAGATCCCCGACTTTTGGAATCCAGACAGGTCTTGCTGGGACAGGTGGTGATTCTTCAGTGGTTGTTGGCTGTTGTTTCAACTGTATGTTGCTCAGATCTTTTCTTGTTTTGTTTAAGTCCTGCAAAATAGCCAAACGGTCTTTGACATCAAAGCTTTTTTCTTTAACCACTGAAGTCTGACTGTCGAGGTCAGAGATAATCATTCTAGTTCCAAATAATAATTCGTACGGACTGAATCCCTTCAGAGAATTTCTTGGCAAGTTATTTAGACTACGTTGGACACTTATTAGATGTTTGACCCACCCAGCTCCCGAACCTAATACCTTTGCCGTTATAGATTGCTTTATGTCACGGTTTTTTCTTTCAACAATTCCGTTCCCCTCAGGGTGAAATGGACAAGAGTACCGCAATTGCACGCCCATGCTGACCATGGCCTCCTTATAAGCCCGAGAGCTAAAAGCAGGACCATTGTCCGAATGCAGCATGCCAATTGCGTATGTGCCGATAAAGACTCGCAAATCTTTTATAACAGTTCTGGCGTCAGCCGTTCGCTGGGGCCACATCCATATAAATCTCGTGCATGAGTCCACTGCAACCAAGATATATTTATAGTTACCATCCCTTTGTAAGGGACCGCAGTGGTCTAGATAAACACAGGCTAATGGTTTATCCGAGATTAGAAGGGGCGTCTGAGCTGGACGTCTCACCGTTGATACTTTCATTTTTTGACATATTTCACATGCTAGAACATAGTTCCTCGTTTGTCTTCTCATTTGTGGCCACCAGTATCTCTGTTTTAATAATTATACTGTGGCTGAGACGCCAGCATGAATAGAAGCAAGCCCTTCGTGTGCCGCTATTATTAGTCCTAACCTATGTTCCATGTTTGGAATTGCCCTATCCCCCACTCCAGGGATTCGAGCAAAAGGAACATTGTTTGCATCAGTTATGTATGAGTATTTTACTGGAAAGCCTTTAGGGAGTGGTTCTATCGAATCCTTTTCTGAAGCGCTGACAGCTTGTAATATTTCGCTGTCTATTTTTGTTTTTGACCGGGTGGCGGCAGCTACGGAAGCCGTTTGCACAGCTGCCTTCGCGGCCTCATCAGCCAATGAATTCCCTGCAACGTGAACGCCATCACGTTGATGACTCAGCGTATGTATCACGTGAGTCTTTGGTAGTTCTTTTTGCAGAAGAACTACTTGTTCCCATAGCATTTTATGCTTGATTGCGCCACCTTTCGCATCCTTGAAACCGTTCTGAAGCCAGATCTGCAAGTATTCATTGTAAGACTGAACGCAATAATACGAATCACACACTATGAGTGTGGGGAATTCTCGATCGGTATTTTCAAGCGCCATCTTGAATGCTAGTAGTTCAGCTCGCTGAGCTGTACAATCTCCTAGGGATTGTGTTTTAGTGAGGGTTGGTTTAAATTTCCCTTCGTGCCAACGACCTTTAACAATCGCGCACGCAGCACTGTAAGCTTGCTTACCCCCCACTGCGGGTTGTGCTGATCCGTCTGTATATATTATACAGCCGTAGTGATCTAGAGGCAGAATTTCGGTTGGCGGAGGACATTCAAATTCATATTGGAGAAATTCTTGTGTTTTTAAGTAAGGATCAAATTCGTACACCACGTCTGTTGCAGCAAGAGAGTTAGCCCATTGTATCCATCTCGGATGGAGTGCTTTAGCATTTGGAATGCTTGCCTTTGTTACCGCCTCTAAGGCTGGTATTGGTGTCACGATTACTATTCGTTTACCTTGTGCCAGGGCTCGTTCTTTTGCTATAGCTGTCTGTGTTGCTGTAAGAATTTTTTCCGTTGGGCTAAATTTCATTTCAGCCTTAGTGTACAAGTGTGATTTGAATGCAATTGGTACCTTTTCTCCCTCATTAGAGGTTAGGTATGTGAATCCGCATCTCCCTGGGATGACTCGAATCACAAGATTGCGTGTGTTATCACGTGTTTCTAATTTAGTTTTAATTAGCATGTCTGTTTGTAAGGATCTCAAAATTTCTGTGTGTGTTTGAGTCCAATTGGATCTTTTAAAGTCTGGTTTAATTAGATCATAAAGGGGTTTGACCCTTTCTGCGTAATTTGCAATGTATGTTCTTCCGAAATTTAGGAAGCCTAGAATTGACTGTAGGTTTTTTAGTGTTTTAGGAGCTTGGATTACGGCACATTTCTCTAGGAAATTGTCAGCCAGGCTTTTGCCTTCACTTGATAACTCATATCCTAAGAATAGGACTGTCAGATGGGCAATTCTAGACTTTTTAAAGTTGAATTTGTAACCCTCTGCTGCGAACCCAAGTATTATGGTGTTCACTCTTTTCAAGTGAGTATCCAAGTCATCATCTGTTAAGTAAATGTCATCGACATAAGATAACGCTTCATCATCATATAGTTGTAGTAATTCTGTTACTCTCGCTGAGAATACCCCCGGGCTGTTCTTGTACCCCTGGGCTAACCGACAGAATTGCTTTTGAGTGCCATTTACTGAGAATGCAGTTAAATATCTGCTCTCTGGTGCTATGTTTTGACAAAAGAATCCATTGGAGATGTCCAAGGTTGTTTTGTATTTTTTGCGCACTATGTTATTCATTAGTGCAGCACTGTGTGAGTTTTGCACTGCAAAGGTTTTGCAACATGTGTTAAGGTGTCGGTAATCCAAAACTAGACGATATGAATTGTCTGGTTTGGAGACCGGAAACAAAGGATTGTTCATTTGTGAGGTGCAAGTTTCAATCACCCCCTGGTATTCTAGCTGATCTAGTATTTCATTTACCTGTTTTTTAGCTTCTTGCTTAATTGGGTACTGCCTTTGTGCAGTAGGTTGTGATTTTAACTGGATTTTGTGAGGAGGAGAATCCTCATCCCATCCTACATGATTTTTATATAAAGCAGGTGCTAAGGCCACTGCCCACTTAGCAAGTGTGTATTTTTTATGAATCGGGATTTGATTCGAGAAGGCAGGCATAATTACTTCTTCGCCATGAGGGCACTCCCTGACAAACTCTGGTGGCCAGTCTTTTTCAGCTAGAAGGATATCATAGCCCTTGGAGAGGTTATCCCAAAATAGTCCCCTTATTTTCCTAGTCTTATCTCCCTCTATACGTAATGTTATCTCGTATATCTTGTGGGGTTTGCTAACTCTGGTGTCTGCAGTTTCCACTTGAAGATATTCATTCGTGTCCACTGTCTCCAGATGATTCATAAGGACTTTGCGAGCTATGCTCACTTCTGCTGCGCTGTCTAGCATTGTCTGAGCCCACTCTCCGTTTTTCAGTTGTGTCCTCAGTATTCTCGGCATTGTTAACTACCTTGATACTGGCTACCTTCTTTTTTGGAAATTGTAATTTCTTTTTTTGTTGAGCAGGTTCCTTGTCTTTGGACTTGGCGTGCTCTTCTCTTTGTTCTGATCGTCCTCTTCTTTCCGATTTCTGCGAGGAAGTCTGAAAAGATTGAGAGGGACGTGTATCAATGTCTTGATATCTATCAGGTTTTTTAATATTATCCCTATTTCTAAGGTTATATCTTTTCCCAGAGGGGTCACTCTGGGGTGACCTGTGTCTCTGGTTCGGAGATTTCTCCCTTCGCCTAGGAGACCTTCCTCGGGACTGGAATTTCTTTTCTTTTGGATTGGATTGTTTGTTTCCATCCCAGTTCTTTTTTGGTGAATTATTATTAAAGAATATTTTTTCTGGACTTTCAGTCAGTTGCGGTTTTACTGGTATTCCACCTAAACTATCTCTACCTAGTTCTTCATAAGATTTTTCTATGATTCTGGCAATTTCAGCTGGTTGGTCTGCTATATCTGTCTCTTTTAACCTCTGGCGGATCGCCACGTTTGCTGCTTCACCTTTTATATTGGCTAGTAATATAGCCGAGACCTGCTTGAAGTCTTTCAGTAATTTCATACCAAGAGTTAAAGCTGGTTCTGGACCGTATTCATCTTGAATTTGTTTTAACACATCTGGTATTACCGAAATGGATGGAACACCGTGCGTTTTTGTGTAGATTGAAGCAAAGACTGTACCCCAAGTGTCACAGTCCTCTATGTGTGGTGCGATTCCCATTGGGAGACATATAGTCAGAATCCTGTGTTTTTCTAGCGGGGTGGTGTCAGGAAACACCGCCTCTATTTGGGTGATTTTCTGTGCCACCCAGAATGGTATCTGTTCCCGTTTAGCCGGAACTTTACCTAGGCAGGATTGGATGTTCTGTGGTGTGATTTTATTTGTGTTCCCCTGGTGAGGGGTCAGCTGTGGAAGTTTAATCGCTGGCTGAATTGTTGAAGTCCGCATTACATACTGGACTAATTGTCTATGAATTTTTAGTAACTGTTTTAGCTGTATTAACAGCTCTCCAGTAGACATTCCTTCGATGTCTGGGTGTGGTGTGTATCCGGCTAAGACCGGCCACGTTGCTCCTGGTCTACCTAAAGGACCGAGCCTTGTAATGTGATTGTTATGTATTAGGGCGCCATCAAATAAGAGCAAATGCTCTTGGAATTTGAGTGGTACTTCCACCTCCTCGAAAGGAGTGTAAATGTCGGGTGGAACCTCTATTTTGTAATAGTGGAAGTACTTTGTTACAGCATTTGCTGCTGGAAAATGTATCCATGTATAGTATACCTCTGTCTGCCGATATTCGTGTGCCTCAATTACGAATATGACTGTGCCACCTCTAGGTGTCAGTCCATTTTCTATAAGTTTTAAGGTTATAGATTTCCTTTTGCTGACCGGAATGAGTATTATATCCGCGTCTGCATCCTTTAGTGCAGTATCTGCTGCTGTTATTTCAGCTGCTAATCTAACTGCCTCTCTTTCTTCATCACTTTCTGACATTTTACTGTCAGGATGGTTATTTTGTTTGTTTGCAGATCAGGTTTCTTATGGAACAAAGATTAGATGCACAATATTTTGGAACAGTGTATCCTTCAACGTTGACTAAACCAAGAACCTTACATAGGAGTTCCCTCCTGCGAGGTTTTGGAGGATATTACCTTTCACCCACTCCAGACGTCTTTGGAGTATTTGGGAAAAGGGGTCTGAGTGAGAAAGCACGACTGAGTTACTCTAAATGTCTTACGTTAGTTTTATCGCCCTTTCCAAACGCGTTGGGCGCCATGTAGTGTAGTTCCTATCTTCCCAATAGGCTCTGCGCATTGGAATAATACCTACAGCAGTAAAGGCCTAGGCCAGACGTTAACTAGGTCTACTACTGTCGATACTAGACTTAAGTTTTGGGTTTGCCAGCGTAGCTCAGAGTTCGCTAGAAACTTTCTCGAATGTTCAGGAAAGAATTAACTCCCCTGATTAGACAAGAAGGGATTTAGTTTCTGACAACCATAGAACATGACAACTTTGCTCTCCCCTAATCAAGAGTGTATCTCCAGAGTCGTGTGAGCACAAGGCAATTATTTTACTCAGTCAGTACGTGCATTCTTAGTCTCATCAGATTGTAGAGAAAAGGAAGAGACGGGCGTGTTCAATAAAAAGGTGTTATTTATTGATCAGTCTCTTTTCTCGTACAAGAGAAATGGATCGATATTATTGCAATACTTATAGTTAAGTAAAGTGCATACATTAAAAGCAATAGTATAAAATAATACTGTAAAAACATTGATATGGTTTCTGAGCCATATGATGTTTAAAATGATTAAAATATATTTACATACACATATACATTTGACTAAACGTACTCAACTGGTGTTTCTAAATACGCCTACCCCGTGTACCTGACCTAAGTCTAATGCGTGGGCGGGAATAGAAAGTTACCGTTTAAGTTAAGTTTGTTTTTGCCAAGTGAATAACTAAAGAATTCTCTGTGAGGGGTTATTCAGTTCTGTACCTGGAAGTTAGGATGAATGAGGAATGGTATCTCTTTCTCTGCTCTCGATATTCCAGGCTGCCTGCGAGGGCTGCCCGAAAGCGCCGGTGCTGGGTCTCTCGGCAAGAGATAGCAGCGCGTCTCTCAGCGCGTCAGGAAGGCGGGGCTGCTGCCAGCGGGGTCTGCTCTGCTTCTGGGCTTCGGCAAGTATAGCTGCTCCGTCTCGTCACCACGCGTGTGTTTGCATAGGGCAAGATCGGCAATATTTATACCTTAAAGGTGCCGAGATTGACGTAAGGATGGACATAGATACGTCAATAAAGATGTCATACGACTTGCTCGTTAGCACATTCTTTTACTGAAGTTCTCTGTGAAATCAAAACAATGGCCGCACGGATTTTCCAGGTTGTCATAGGTTTGATTTGTTATGAGAACGTCGTATGCCTTATCAGGGGCTGGAGGAATGTCGCTTGTCTAATTAGATCTCAAGCGTTATGACCTAATCAGATAACACGTTCCTGTGCCGTAGTGTGACTGCGTCAGATAACGGTATCTGCATCATGGGGGCTTTTCTTGCCTCATGGGCTGACTGTTAGTTAACTTGATAGTTAGTTTAACCAGAATAGGGTCAGGAATAGGGGGATCGATTCAGAACCTATAGGAATACATGACACAACATCACCACCAGAGTGTCTCCACAACATCCCAAAGGAACTACTTTTCTTTGAACCACATTTTAAAGAGTCTTCAACCTTTTAAAGATTGCCTTTTTGGGACTGCACCCTTTTTAAGCTAAAGGAAACTACCCGTCCTTGGACCACAGCGTTTTAAAGACTGCCCTTTGGAACAGCAACAACACTCTCAAGATTTGCCCTGCAACGATGTGCCTGCCCTCAGCACAGCCTGCCCCGTGATCCTCCTGAGGGCTCTGTGATTGCCTCTGCTTCTGGCGCAAGCCGAATGAAACTGGCCCTGAGGTCACCGCCACTGGGACCGGAGCGCGCTGTGTAGCGCTGAGAAGCGAAGCACTGTGTGACAGGAGGCTCCGTCGTTGCCCCGGACTTAAAGGCACTGTTAAGTGCTGTGCTAAAGGAGCACTGTGTGGCCGTGACCCCACCGTGCAGCGCCTGCTGAGCACGAGGCACCAGGGGGAGAGGAGCCTCGCACCCGCGCCTGCAACCACCACCCCAGGTAACGCCTCAGTGCAACCAGGCTGCTGCGAGGGGGCTGGGTGCGGGTTGGCCGGGTACCTGGAGTGTGAGCTTTGTGCTTGTCTGAGAACCGTCCTTCACTGACCGACCTACGGGGGCATAATTACTTGGTAATTGACACTGGGGCATTTTTTAGCATTACCAGCAGCGCCTGGACAGCCGCACTTCCTACGCTGGGAGCATCATTTCTATGAGAGACACCCTTATTACGCTACAAGGGAACTTTGGCCTAAGAACCTTCCCCCAGTGAATTTTGACCATAAGAAGCTACCTCAAGTGAACTTTTGCCATCCAAGGACACTGTGAGAAAGGCATTACCAGCAGGAGCCCTTGGCACACCTGAGCTTTTGGTGATTTGATCAGGCCTGGGAACTGGATTCATTCTTATTGGTTATTGATCTTGCTATGAAACTGGAATCCTTTTTATTATTGATCTTGCCTGGAGCTGGATTTACCTGCTTTTGGTTCTCGCATATCTTTTAGATAAAGAAGTTCTTATTCTTATACAAAACTGGTGTGATGTTCCTTTTGTGAGTGTTTTTACTGTGTCATCGCCGTTGTGTGTTGCACAAATACTTTACACATTGCCTCTGAAGTTACGCCTTTGCTGCTCTGCGCCAAGCTACCAGGTCGGAAGCGGTGGTCCCTACTTGGACTAGGGTGCATACCCCTGCCAACTAGAGACCCCGGTTCTAACATTGGTGATCGAGCAGTGGGTTAGGACTTGTACTTGTGTAACACCACGCAGCGACGCAGTGTACACCACAACCCTACACCTGACTCCACTGAAATTGTGTCTACCCTCTCCAATTGGCATTTTTAATTTTTGTTTAAATTTTCCCTGACTGGCTGCTCTTTTTAAAAGTCCTTTGGCCTAAGTCCCATTTGATTTTCTCTACGAACGTCTGAGGTCTTACCTGGCAAGATGGAATTTGAGCTGGACAACCTGGAAACTTACACGGCGGCGCAGCTCAAGGAATTCTGCAAGGAGAAAAGGGTGCCCTTCAAGCGAGGTGCTAAGAAGACAGAGCTTCAGAAAGCCTTGAGGGCATGGGTAACGGCCCACCCAGAAGGAGAAGGAGAAGGGGACGGGCAGGGAGCGGAGCAAGGCGCCACAGGAGAACTTGACCTACTGCCCTTGGTGGAAAATGGCAACTTCTTACCAGGTACAAGGGTACCTTCCAGGGCAGGCAGTAGTGTGTCAGTAAGGACCCTGTCCTCAGAGGAATTGGAGGACAAGAGTGGGAGAGACACTTTAAATTGGAGCTCGCCAAATTGGAAAGGGAGCGTGAGAAAGAAAGGTGGGCCATGGAGGAGAAGAAACGTACCCATGAGCTCAAACTGAAGGAACTGGAAATTCGAGCCCTACAAGCAGGGACGAACAGCATCAAGAGTGGTGGCAGCATACCTACAGAAGCTTCACGTGAGTCCAGGGTCTTTATGCCTAAAGATGTGATGGCCAGTTTTAAGGTGGGGGATAATATTGATAAGTGGTTAGCTGCCTATGAGGTGTCACTAAGAGTCCATGGGGTCCCAGAGAGTCACTGGGGGGGTGGTCTGTACAAGTACCTACCTCCGGAAGTTAGGGACACACTCCTTAGCCTAGAAAAGGAAGACCAGACCAACTATTCTGTTATGAAAGAAGCATTGCTTAAGAGGTTCGGTCTTACCCCTGAGAGGTATAGGCAGAGGTTTAGGAATAGCCACAAACTTCCCACACAGAACTGGGTAGATTTCCTGGACTACGCTAGTAAAGCTTTAGAGGGCCTGGTACGGGGCAGCAATGTGAATGTCTATGAAGGATTGTATAACTTGTTTTTAAGAGAGCACCTTCTAGAGAAATGTTTTCCAGAGCTGCACCAACACCTGGTTGACCGCAAGTTGACCAATCCTAGGAAGCTTGCGGAGGAGGCGGACACCTGGGTCAGTACCAGGGTGTCCAACAAGGGTTCTGGGGTGTACTCCCAAAGGGGTGGTCAGGGTTCCCATCAGAGGATAGAGGGGGTAGATAAAAAAGATTTCTCCAAAGGCCCCCAAAATAATTCACAAGGGAAAGGGTCTGGGTCCCAGCCCCAATCTGGCCACCAGAAGTCCACTTATCCTGACAAAGGTCAGCAGCCCAGAATTGTCCGGTGCTATGAGTGTGGTGAACTTGGACACTACAAGGGGGATCCCAAGTGTCGCAAGAGAGCACCACAGGCCACTGGAGATAAAAACCCCGGGGTGGCTAGTGTAGCGCTTGGGGAGGAGCTGTCCCTATATGATGGGAGTGAGGGGGCAGGGCTTGTCCTAGTGTCTCTGGGAGACAGTGAGATGGTTCCTATTGTCCATGTGCCCTCAAATACTACCAAGTATAGGCAGTGGGCCACCCTCAATGGTCGGGGGTGGAGGCCCTGAGGGACACAGGTGCCAGCATGACTATGGTAAGGAGTCAGCTGGTGTCCCCAGAGCAAATAATTGCCGAAGCGTTCCACCTAGTTGTGATGGCTGACAACAGGGGGGGTCACTATCCCATAGGCCAGGTTCCATTTGAGTGGGGAGGGGTTTCAGGCCTTTTAAGAGTTGCTGTGAGCCCTGCCATGCCAGTGGACTGTCTGTTAGGGAATGACCTAGAGCATACTGCCCGGAAGGAGGTAGAGCTCAAAGCGCATGTGGAGATGCTGGGGTTGCCGGAGTGGATTTGTGCTACCACACGGTCTATGGCTGCCCGGAAAGGGAGTCAACCAGGGCTGGAGCCTGGAAAAATGGCACAGCCAGCTGCTAAGAAAGGAGGAGCCCGAGGGTGTGGGAAGCCCGCCCCGGGGCAGTTACCCCGTGAGATGGATGGGGCACCGGAGGAGGTTGCACCGGAGTCCACGGAGGGGGACGTTGCTCCCTTGGGGGACTTACATACCCCTGCAGAGTGGCAGGTGGAAGGAGGGCCCACCAGGGAGGAGTTTTGCCGGGCACAGATAGAATGCCCCACCCTTGAGGGCATGAGGCGACAGGCCGAAGCCCAAGCAGCAGGCAATGCCTCCGCAAAGTATCATATTTACTGGGAGGATGGGCTCCTTTACAGTGAGCCCAAGGCTCCTTTGCATGGGTCATCAAGGGCCTTAGTGGTCCCCAGTGCTACAGGGCCTTTCTTTTGGAACTGGCTCATGAGATCCCTTTGGCAGGACACTTGGGCCAAGACAAGACCTTTGCTAGGCTTGTCACACATTTTTATTGGCCGCAGATGAGGGCTGTGTAGCGCTGAGAAGCAAAGCACCGTGTGGCAGAAGGCTCCGTCGTTGCCCCGGACTTAGAGGCTCTGTTAAGTGCTGTGCTAAAGGAGCACTGTGTGGCCGTGACCCCACCCGTGCAGCGCCTGCTGAGCACGAGGCACCAGGGGGAGAGGAGCCTCGCACCCGCGCCCACAACCACCACCCCAGGTAACGCCTCAGTGCAACCAGGCTGCTGCGAGAGGGCTGGGTGCGGGTTGGCTGGGTACCTGGAGTGTGAGCTTTGTGCTTGGCTGGGAACCGTCCTTCACTGACCGACCTACGGGGGCATAATTACTTGGTAATTGACACTGGGGCATTTTTTAGCATTACCAGCAGCGCCTGGACAGCCGCACTTCCTACGCTGGGAGCATCATTTCTATGAGAGGCACCCTTATTACGCTACAAGGGAACTTTGGCCTAAGAACCTTCCCCCAGTGAATTTTGACCATAAGAAGCTACCTCAAGTGAACTTTTGCCATCCAAGGACACTGTGAGAAAGGCATTACCAGCAGGAGCCCTTGACACACCTGAGCTTTTGGTGATTTGATCAGGCCTGGGAACTGGATTCATTCTTATTGGTTATTGATCTTGCTTGGAAACTGGAATCCTTTTTATTATTGATCTTGCCTGGAGCTGGATTTACCTGCTTTTGGTTCTCGCATATCTTTTAGATAAAGAAATTCTTATTCTTATACAAAACTGGTGTGATGTTCCTTTTGTCTGCCTACATGGAAGCCATGTGGAAGGGGTGTGGGGTTACTTATAAGTTCTCCACCCCGTACCACCCACAGACCTATGGTCTCGTGGAGTTATTTAACAAGACCCTAAAGGGCATGATCAGGAGTCTGCCTGAGGGCCTGAGGAAAAGTGGGACATCCTCTTGCCCTGTTTGCTGTTTTCCTACAGGGAGGTACCGCAGAAGGGAGTGGGCTTCAGCCCCTTTGAGCTTTTGTACGGTCACCCTGTTAGGGGATCTCTCAGTTTAGAGAAGGATGGGTGGGAGAAGACTCCAAGGAGGCTTCCCCAAGATGTAGTGAGCTACATGCTGGCCTTCCACAGCCAAATGGCTAAGCTGTGGAGGCAAGCTTCTGACAACTTAGAGGCCAGCCAGGCCGTGATGAAGGAATGGTACGACCAGAATTCTCACCCTGTGGAGGGAGAACCTGGACAAAAGGTGTGGGTCATGGAGCCTGGAGAGCTTAGTGCCCTCCAGAATTGCTGGACAGGCCTTTATGAGATATTGGAGAAGAAGGGCAAGGCCACTTACCTAGTGGAGCTTAAGACCCCGAGGCAGCCCCACAGGGTGCTACACGCCAACCGCCTCAAACCCCACCATGAGCGGTCTGAGCTCACCTTACTGATGGTAACTGATGGGGCTGAGGAAGAGGAAAGTGAACCTCTCCTGGACCTCTTTGCTGCTAAAGAGAAGGATGGGTCAGTGGAGGGAGTGGTTCTCTCCCCATCCTTGACTCCTGAGCAACAGAGGGACTGTCGCCAGGTCCTGGGGCAGTTCACCTCAGTGTTTTCCCTTATCCCTGGGATTACCCACCTGTGTACCCATGATGTGGACACAGGAGACAGCCTACCTGTCAAGTCCAAGTCTTACAGGTTGTCAGATAAGGTGAAGGCCAGCATTCAGAGTGAGGTCACTAAGATGCTGGAGTTGGGGGTGATAGAGCCCTCCAACAGCCCTTGGTCCAGTCCGGTGGTTCTGGTACCAAAAGCTGCCCCACCGGGCACCACACCAAAACTTAGGTTCTGTGTGGATTACAGAGGACTGAACTCTGTGACCAAGACTGATGCTCATCCCATCCCTAGGACGGGTGAGCTCATTGACCGACTGGGGGCTGCCCGATACCTGAGTACCGTTGACCTCACGTCAGGGTACTGGCATATCGCTCTAACAGATGGAGCTAAAGAGAGGTCCGCCTTTTCCACTCCAGAGGGCCACCACCAGTTTAAAGTGATGCCTTTTGGACTGAAAAACGCTCCTGCCACCTTCCAGCGGCTGGCGAACCGGGTCCTCTCCGGTTTAGAGGCCTTCTCTGCTGCCTACCTGGACGACATAGCTGTCTTCAGTAGCAGCTGGGTGGACCATCTGGGTCACCTCCAGGAAGTGCTTCAGGCTCTGCAGCAGGCCGGCCTGACTATCAAAGCTAGCAAATGTCAGATGGGGCAGGGGTCGGTAGTCTACCTAGGACACTTGGTGGGCGGGGGCAAGGTGCAGCCCCTACAGGCCAAGATAGAAACCATCCTGGCCTGTAGGGGCCTCCCAAAACACAGACTGAGGTCAGGGCATTCCTGGGCCTCACCGGATACTACCGCAGATTTGTAAAGGGTTATGGCACTATTGTGGCCCCCTTGACTGAACTGACCTCGAAGAAACAACCTAGAGAAGTGATCTGGACAGAGGCTTGCCAAAAAGCCTTTGACTCTCTAAAGCATGCCATGTGCACCGCTCCTGTGCTCAGGGCCCCGGACTTTTCCAAAGAGTTCATTGTCGAAACGGACGCCTCAGAGCATGGCATAGGGGCAGTACTTTCGCAACTCAATGAGGAGGGACGGGACCGACCAGTAGCCTTCATCTCCAGGAGGCTGCTCCCCCGAGAACAGCGGTGGAGCGCGATAGAGAGGGAAGCCTTTGCGGTGGTCTGGGCTGTAAAGAAGCTGAGGCCATATTTGTTTGGCTCCCACTTCCTGATTCAGACTGACCACCGGCCCCTCAGATGGCTCATGCAAATGAAGGGCGAGAATCCCAAATTGTTGAGGTGGTCCATTTCCCTACAGGGGATGGACTTCAGGGTGGAGCACAGACCCGGAGTAGACCACGCCAATGTTGACGGTCGCTCTAGGTTTTTCCGCCTTAGTGATGAGAACACCCTGGAGGTTGGGTAGTTCTCCCCACTTTCAGCTGGGGGGACACGTGTTAGACCTGTCAGCCTTAGGGTGGTCTCCCCTACATTTTTGCCTTTTTGCCTCCCATTTTTACCTTAACTTTTGTTGGACTTAGGACTCTGGGCGCCTCACCACTGCTAAACATTGCTGAGGTGCAGGTGCTCTCCCCTAAAACCTTGTGAGGCTGGCATATCTGCCACAAGCCGCTGCTACCTCAGTAAGGCTTAATCCTCCATAGGCTAACATTGGGAACCTCCCCTTACGGGATAACTTCTGACAGGGACCTAATAAGTCTGTCATGTTTGGTCTTGTTGGACTCGGGGCGGGGAACCCTTTCCAATGATATATGGGGTTTGGGCACTACTACGCTAGGGATCCCACTTTTATAAAGTGGGCCTTTTCCTGCCTACACTTAGATTAGGCTCTGCAGACTCCACCCTCCACTCTGCATACTGATAGCCTGCCTGGGTTGGGAGGTGGGACTGGTGATTCACACCTTCTTCCCTGGGATGAGCTGTGATGGGCTGCCCACTGTAGCCTTAACGGCCTATCTCTCGTCACTGTGACAGCTAGGTCAGGGAATTGCAAACACAACAGTGATGGACAGAATGTGGATCAATGTCACACATTCACCCCAGTCAAAAGATCTGGGCCCAAATCCATAGTTTTTCCACTCCACACCACCCTGGGTTAGACAATGGCGATATGCAAATCAGCGCTGACCCTGTGCCCCATGGGAACAGTCCAGTCCGAACTACAAAAGCCATGTCCTTCCCAGAACGGAAACAAGCATCCGAGGACCGGCCCGGTTTCGAGGTAACACCTCATCAGCCCGGCTAGCTTGACACCAGTGGTGTGGAGTGCCTGGGACTCACGTCTGAGCATCCCCAGTACACTTAGAGCGGTAATTGCAAACACAACAGTGATGGACAGAATGTGGATCAATGTCACACATTCACCCCAGTCAAAAGATCTGGGCCCAAATCCATCGTTTTTCCACTCCACACCACCCTGGGTTAGACAATGGCGATATGCAAATCAGCGCTGACCCTGTGCCCCATGGGAACAGTCCAGTCCGAACTACAAAAGCCATGTCCTTCCCAGAACGGAAACAAGCATCCGAGGACCGGCCCGGTTTCGAGGTAACACCTCTCATCAGCCCGGCTAGCTTGACTCCAGTGGTGTGGAGTGCCTGGGACTCACATCTGAGCATCCCCAGTACACTTAGAGCGGTAATTGCAAACACAACAGTGATGGACAGAATGTGGATCAATGTCACACATTCACCCCAGTCATAAGATCTGGGCCCAAATCCATTGTTTTTCCACTCCACACCACCCTGGGTTAGACAATGGCGATGGTGCAATGAGCTAAAAAACGGTGTTGGATCTAGCCCTGATCTCTTGACTGGGTGAGAGTATTCTGCTTAATTCAGAGACTCTGTCCCTCACCACCCCTTGTTGTAAATATTTTTGTCCACCCTAAGCGTGGAAGGGTATACTCAGACATGAGTCCCTTGCTCATTGCACCATCAGGATTCAAGCAAGCCGGGCCGAAGACGGCTGTAATGCCAGAAACCGGTCCCCGGAAGCTTGTTTCCTTTCCAGTGAAGAATTGGCTTGGTAGTTTGGTCTGCCCTGTTCCCATGATGCACTGGGCCAGGGACAGACTAATTTGCATATAGCCAGGTTCTGAACTGGGATGGTGCAGTGAGCTAAAAAACGGTGATGGATCAAGCCCTGATCTGTTGACTGGGTAGGAGTGTTCTGATTAACTCAGATACTCTGTCCATCACCACACCCTTTTTGTAATTATTTTGGCCACCATGAGTGTGGAAGGGTATGCTCAGACGTGAGTCCCTTGCTCATTGCACCATCAGGATTCAAGCAAGCCGGGCCGAAGACGGCTGTAATGCCAGAAACCGGTCCCCGGAAGCTTGTTTCCTTTCCAGTGAAGAAATGGCTTGGTAGTTTGGTCTGCCCTGTTCCCATGATGCACTGGGCCAGGGACAGACTAATTTGCATATAGCCAGGTTCTGAACTGGGATGGTGCAGTGAGCTAAAAAACGGTGATGGATCAAGCCCTGATCTGTTGACTGGGTAGGAGTGTTCTTATTAACTCAGATACTCTGTCCATCACCACACCCTTTTTGTAATTATTTTGGCCACCATGAGTGTGGAAGGGTATGCTCAGACGTGAGTCCCTTGCTCATTGCACCATCAGGATTCAAGCAAGCCGGGCCGAAGACGGCTGTAATGCCAGAAACCGGTCCCCGGAAGCTTGTTTCCTTTCCAGTGAAGAATTGGCTTGGTAGTTTGGTCTGCCCTGTTCCCATGATGCACTGGGCCAGGGACAGACTAATTTGCATATAGCCAGGTTCTGAACTGGGATGGTGCAGTGAGCTAAAAAACGGTGATGGATCAAGCCCTGATCTGTTGACTGGGTAGGAGTGTTCTGATTAACTCAGATACTCTGTCCATCACCACACCCTTTTTGTAATTATTTTGGCCACCATGAGTGTGGAAGGGTATGCTCAGACGTGAGTCCCTTGCTCATTGCACCATCAGGATTCAAGCAAGCCGGGCCGAAGACGGCTGTAATGCCAGAAACCGGTCCCCGGAAGCTTGTTTCCTTTCCAGTGAAGAATTGGCTTGGTAGTTTGGTCTGCCCTGTTCCCATGATGCACTGGGCCAGGGACAGACTAATTTGCATATAGCCAGGTTCTGAACTGGGATGGTGCAGTGAGCTAAAAAACGGTGATGGATCAAGCCCTGATCTGTTGACTGGTAGGAGTGTTCTGATTAACTCAGATACTCTGTCCATCACCACACCCTTTTTGTAATTAGCTAGGTCAGGGAAGGCAGGGAACATACCAGAACTCCCTGGACTCTTCCAGAAGCCCCTGCCCCCAGACCCTTCCAGAGACCTCTACCACTTTCTAGCCCTTAGACTGAAAGATATATAAGGGAGGTTCCTGGCCTCACTTCTTTGTTACACTGCTGGACCTGGAAGAATCCCTACTGGAGTGAGGACTGCTGCGCAAAAGGATTGCCACTGGGAAGGAGGCTGACTGCTCCAAGGAACTGCTCCCCACAACCTGCTGAGCTGCCCTACTGTCTGCTTATCCTGCCCTCCATGGGAAACTGCAACATCACCACCAGAGTGTCTCCACAACATCCCAAAGGAACTACTTTTCTTTGAACCACATTTTAAAGAGTCTTCAACCTTTTAAAGATTGCCTTTTTGGGACTGCACCCTTTTTAAGCTAAAGGAAACTACCCGTCCTTGGACCACAGCGTTTTAAAGACTGCCCTTTGGAACAGCAACAACACTCTCAAGATTTGCCCTGCAACGCTGTGCCTGCCCTCAGCACTGCCTGCCCCGTGATCCTTCCGAGGGCTCTGTGATTGCCTCTGCTTCTGGCGCAAGCCGACTGAAACTGGCCCTGAGGTCACCGCCACTGGGAACGGAGCGCGCTGTGTAGCGCTGAGAAGCGAAGCACAGTGTGGCAGGAGGCTCATCGTTGCCCCGGACTTAGAGGCTCTGTTAAGTGCTGTGCTAAAGGTGCACTGTGACCCCACCCGTGCAGCGCCTGCTGAGCACGAGGCACCAGAGGGAGAGGAGCCTCGCACCCGCGCCCACAACCACCACCCCAGGTAACGCCTCAGTGCAACCAGGCTGCTGCGAGGGGGCTGGGTGCGGGTTGGCCGGGTACCTGGAGTGTGAGCTTTGTGATTGGCTGGGAACCGTCCTTCACTGACCGACCTACGGGGGCATAATTACTTGGTAATTGACACTGGGGCATTTTTTAGCATTACCAGCAGCGCCTGGACAGCCGCACTTCCTACGCTGGGAGCATCATTTCTATGAGAGGCACCCTTATTACGCTACAAGGGAACTTTGGCCTAAGAACCTTCCCCCAGTGAATTTTGACCATAAGAAGCTACCTCAAGTGAACTTTTGCCATCCAAGGACACTGTGAGAAAGGCATTACCAGCAGGAGCCCTTGGCACACCTGAGCTTTTGGTGATTTGATCAGGCCTGGGAACTGGATTCATTCTTATTGGTTATTGATCTTGCTTGGAAACTGGAATCGTTTTTGTTATTGATCTTGCCTGGAGCTGGATTTACCTGCTTTTGGTTCTCGCATATCTTTTAGATAAAGAAATTCTTATTCTTATACAAAACTGGTGTGATGTTCCTTTTGGTAATCTGACATAATATCGAAATTATTATATCGAACTGACATAATATCGAACATTAAATATCGTAGGTCAAAAATATCGAACTAAAAAATATCGTATACAAAAATATCATAAATAGTATGTTTATCATAATATCGAAAGTAATTATATCGGAAGACAAAATATCGAATAAAAAAAATATCGTATAATAGTATATAATAGTAAAAAATATGCATATTAACTTAATATTTTATTGAAATCAGTTAATGTTATTGAACCAAAAATATTTTAATTTTTTTTTATCTTATAACAATTATAAATACATATATATTTTTAGGAGCGGGTTATTGGGTTTATAGGGGATAAGGGTGGGGAGTGTTTTAAAAATATATGTTTAAATAAAATAATATTTCTAAAATATGATATTTTTTTTAAATATTAATATAATGATTATAAAATTTAAAAAAACATTTTTAAAATTGTAAAAAATATTCGAATTTAGAAAATCGAAATTTAAATAATTATTTTTAAAAATTTGGAAAATTTTTCGAAATTTGAAATTCGAAATTTAAATAAAAAATTTAACAAATTTGGAAAAATATATGTATTAAAAAAAATTCGCAATATTGTTTATATTATAATAATTATAAATACATATATATTTTTAAGAGTGGGTTATTGGGTTGATAGGGGATAAGGGTGGGGAGTGTTTTAAAAATATATGTGTAAAAACAATTATTTTTCTAAAATATGATATATTTTAATAAATATTAATATAATAATAATAAAATGTAAAAAAACTAATTTTTTTTTTCAATTTTCGATTTTAGAAATTCGAAATTTTTATAAAATATTTAACTAATTTGGAAAAATATATGTATATAAAAAAAGTTCTAATTATTGATTATATTATTTAAATATTTATATATTTATATAATGATTATAAAATTTCTAAAAAGCATATTAACATTTTTTAAAAGTTTTCGATTTTAGAAATTCGAAATTTAAATAAAATATTTAACAATTTTGGATAATTATATGTATTAAAAAAAATTGCTAAATATTTATTATATAATTTTAATATATATATATTTAATATAAAAATGTTATAAATTTTAAAAAATACAAATAAAAAAATCCAAAATATAATTTAGAAATTTTTATAAAATATGTAAAGATTTTTAAAAATATATGTATTCATACATTTTCCAAAATATAGATTATATATTTAATAATAAATATATAATCATTAGAAATATACTACAATATATTACAAATTAAAAAATCTTAAAAATATTTATAAATATATTTTTATTATATAAATATAACATTTTTACAAATATATGTATTAATAATTATAAATATTGTTACATTTTATTTTTAAATTTTTAAATTTCGCATTTTGATATTTGATTTGTAAATTTTAAATTTCTACATTTAATATTTAGATTTGTATAAAAATGATAAAATATATATATATATTTTATATAATATTTTAAATTAATCTTTTTGTTTTATAGTCTTTTAGTTTTAATTTAAAACTGTTATAATATTAGGAGTTTTTTCATATATAACAATTAAACATTTCCTATATTTATGTCCAGCACCTATTTCAATTTTATGTACACTGGAGTGGGAATAGTAAATTATATGTAAGTAGTGTCCAGCACCTACTTCTATTTAATGTAGACTGGAGTGGGAATAGTAAATTATATGGTTTTGTTTTTTTAAGGGGTATTTTTTGGGTTCAGGGTCAGTTTTCAGTTTTTGGGTGAAGGGGTATTTTTTGGGTTCATGGTCAGTTTTCAGTTTTTGGGTAAAGGGTTATTTTTAGTGTTCAGGGTCAGTTTTCAGTTTTTGGGTAAATGGGTATTTTTAGGGTTCTTGGTCAGTTTTCAGTTTTTGGGTAAAGGGCTATTTTTAGGGTTCAGGGTCAGTTTTCAGTTTGTGGGTAAAGGGGTATTTTTTGGGTTCTGGGTCAGTTTTCAGTTTTTGGATAAAGGGGTATTTTTAGTGTTCAGGGTCAGTTTTCAGTTTTTGGGTAAAGGGGTATTTTTAGGGTTCAGGGTCAGTTTTCAGTTTTTGGGTAAATGGGTATTTTTAGGGTTCAGGGTCCCTTTTCAGTTTTTGGGTAAAGGCCTATTTTTAGGGTTCAGGGTCAGTTTTCAGTTTTTGGGTAAAGGGGTATTTTTAGTGTTCAGGGTCAGTTTTCTGTTTTTGGGTAAAGGGGTATTTTTAGGGTTCTGGGTCAGTTTTCAGTTTTTGGGTAAAGGGGTATGTTTTTGTGTTCAGGGTCAGTTTTCAGTTTTTGGGTAAAGGGCTATTTTTAGGGTTCAGGGTCAGTTTTCAGTTTTTGGGTAAAGGGATATTTTTAGGGGTCAGGGTCAGTTTTCAGTTTTTGGGTAAAGGGCTATTTTTAGGGTTCAGGGTCAGTTTTCAGTTTTTGGGTATAGGGGTCTTTTTAGGGTTCAGGGCCAGTTTTTGGGTAAAGGGGTATTTTTAGGGTTCTGGGTCAGTTTTGAGTGGGAATAGTAAATTATATTTAATTAGTGTCCAGCACATACTTCAATTTAATGTAGACTGGAGTGGGAATAGTAAATTATATTTAATTAGTGTCCAGCACCTACTTCAATTTTATGTACACTGGAGTGGGAATAGTAAATTATATGTAAGTAGTGTCCAGCACCTACTTCAATTTAATGTAGACTGGAGTGGGAATAGTAAATTATATTTATTTAGTGTCCAGTAACTAATTGATATATATGTGGATTAATTTGGGAAGAGTTGTTGATTTATGTATAATAAAATAATATATATTATATTTTGTGTATGGGAAAAAACATTTTTATGATATTATTAGTAAAACACACACTTAATAAATTTTTTCAAACAACATAAATTTATTAGGTATTGTATCATTTGCTGAGTAAATTATTTTCAACATATATTATTGACATTTGTGAAATATTTATTTTTTTGAAACAAAAACATTATATAAATGTAAAATAATATTTTACATGAGAAAAATAAAACATAGTATTGTTTAATGTTATATCACATTTTTATAGTGTTACATATGTTCTTAGTAAATGCAATTATTGTATTAATATTAATATTTTATATATTAATATTAATTATTTAAACAATGTTTTTCGATACATTTTATTTTTAACATAGGTTTCTTTATATACATTTTGAACATTGTCATAACAAAATTTTGTAATATTACATTCAATTTTTCAAATATTTTAAATTAATATTAAACATTTTGTTATTATATTTATTTTTACAGTTTTACTACATATTTCACAATTATTTAATATAAGGAGAAAAATAACATTGTGTTAAATATTGTACTATTTTTGCAAATATTGAAGGTCATTTTACACAGATTAATTAATTTATTTGTGATTATGGACTATTTTGTTGCTTTTGGGTCTTTTATTTGGTAACCGGGTTAGGTCGTTTTGTGTCATTTGGATGGAGAGCAGCTCGCGGTTGGGAGAAACTTAACGTCGCTTAAGGTAAGGTTTGTTTTATATGTTTTATGTGTATTTAATGTTATTTTTGAGACTAGTGTGGTGATATTTATTGTTGTTAGATTTAAGTGAGTGGTATTACAGGATTTATTATTGTTTATTTACGTGTGGTAGGTACACGTAGTTTTACCGTTTTTTTGGCTTGTTTGGAGAGTTACTATATAGATGTTTAAAGTATAAGTATTAGGAATATAATGTTAATACTAATGTTAGTAGTTGTTTATGTGTAGTTTTATGTGGGTGGGAATGTATGTTTTATATGTTTCTGTTCTAGGTGTTTGCCATTTCGGAAGGAGTGTTTTTTTTTAAGGAAGTGTTTCTTAGTTTTATTAACTACTGCTTTTCTAACACTTCTTCAAACTTTTCCGTTTTCCTGGAGCGTTTCTTTTATTTTTGAACAATTTTCGGGATTTTTATGGTTTTCCAAAGGATCTTCGTTGGATGGATTATCGATTTTTGGTACATTTGCAATTTTGCTTTTTTTTTTCGGAACATTTTACACTACCTGGATTATTTTGGGGAAGAAGGATTTCCTGGATTGTCGACATGCATGGTGAGTTATTTAATTTTTTTATATTTTGTGGGTGGGTAATGTGTTTATAAATTTAGTTCTGTGTTATAGTAATGCATTGTAAGTAATGTGTGCATATTTATGTCAAAAAATATGAAATATATTGCATACATTTAAGAGTTTTGAAAATAAAGATTTTGATGTTGTTTTAATTGCTTTGGTTCCATTTTTATGTACTTGTTTGGTGGTATTATTTATTTAGAGTAGTGTTTTGGCAATTAAGTTTAGGTATTCAATTCCTTTAGTACTAGGGTATAACTTTACTTGTTGTTCTAGGTATTTGTGCATTTGTTTGGTTTGTTTAGATGTTTTAGGGACTAGTTCAGTAATGGATTGTTCCATTCTAAACTCCTGGTAGCTTTGTTCTTTTTGAAGGCATTTAATGAATGGTTCTAAACTTGGTTTAGTTCTGCCAGTTGATTTTATAAAGGCATTGTGCCAACCGTCCACTGCGTTATTTGTTTTAGATTCTCCGTTTAAGGCGCTTTTGTAAACGTTCCACCAGGGTATTAGGAATTTAGGATTTCTTCTGTGGCCAGATCTATGGAGTCTGCCTACCCAGGTGTCTTCAAAGTAGTCCAAAAATGGACTCAGTTTTGCTTCATTTTGTTTATAAAAGGGGCTATCTATTAGAATGTTGTAGTGTTCTGCTACGTCTATTTCTGGGACATAAGCTAGTGCAATGAGTTTTTTTATTTGATATGCAAAAGATGAGTCTGTTGCATATTCTATACTTAAGGTTGTCTTTTGTAGATGCCTCCATATACACTGGTTTAAATGGTAGTAGCAGCCTTGAATGCAGGTATGGGGGTGTAATTTCAATATGCTTGAAAGCATTGCTTGTTCAAAATCTAGGATTATTTTTTCTGGGGAATAGTCATTAGTTTTTTGTTTGATTATATTTAATAATTCCATATATGTGGAATTAGTTTTATTTGGTAGTAGTGAATAAAGAAGAGGTATGTTGCAGTTATTATATAGGCAATGTATGGTGTATAATTGGAAAAATGGTTTGGGACAAATGTTAAAAGTCCCGTCCATCATCCAATATTGAGTTTGCTGAAGTTTTATTAAGTTCAGATTTGTTCCAAAAATTATAAGTCTTTTATCGTTGCTTTCATTGTCGTAAATGATAAATGGTAGTTTGTTTAGAGTTATGGTTTGGTTGGCATTTAAACTTATATCACTATATGTTCTTGGAGGTGTTGTGGTAATTAGTAGTACTTTTTTTTGTTCGTGGTATAGTTCTTTTTAGTGCACGAACATTTGGCATCTGTGTTGTTGCTGTTTTAGGAATTTTGGGAATTTCTTCTTTTAATATGACACTGGTTGGTTTTTGGGAACCTTTGCTTGCTTCTTTTATGTTTTCTAATGCTGTTCTAACTTCTATTTCTGTTATGTTTGGTGGGTGGTTGTGTTCCCTTGTATAAAGTACAGTTGCTTCTCTAGTTGTTGCCCTTCCATAACACTTGTTAGAATAATATTTGCAACATTTCCAATTTACTTTCAACCCCTTTTGTTTCTCCTGGGTATAAGTGTAACCCATGTAGCAGAGTAATAGCTTTCCTTTCTGGCTGGTCATAAATTCTGCTCCCTCAGTCATTTTGTTGTTTGTAAATCTACAAGAGATATATTTATTAGTTATGTAAATGGTAATGTTTGTGTATAAAAATAATTAATTAAACAATACTTTAGTATATACTTACATTTTGTTCAAATCTGTGAAATATTTTGATATGCTTTATTCTTCGGTTGTTGACTGTGTTTTCTGTTTGTCTCTGATCTGTAAGGTAAAAATAAGAGTAATTTTAATGATTTGCTTTTGTAGATTTTGAGAGGTTCAGGGCCAATTTTTCTATAAAATTGGCTGCTAATAACTTTAGGATATTACAAAAATTTGTGAATATACTTACTTTGTTACTTTTAGATAGGACGTTGGAGTAGAGTTGTCTGTTATTTCTTAGTAGAGTATTCTGTAGTAGTATCTGGAAATAAAAAGATTTATTAGAAATGTTAGCATGTCTTTAGGTTTTTAACATTTTATCTGTTACTTTCGTTATTATATATACACACTTATTTTGTAATATCTTTGTGAATTGCTAATTTATTTTCTTGTTTTTGACAGTAGAGTTTTCTGTAGTTTTAGGAGGGAAAAATAGTAGACATTTGTTATTAATAAGAACATGTGCTGTTTTTGGCGTTTTAACACTTAAAGGTCGATTAGGATGGCGGACGGAAACGTGTACCGTCCGCCGCGGAAGGTGGCTAGATACTCCGGACCTGTCCGCGGAAAATCCGCAACAGCAATTAGGATAAAACATGCAAAAAACGCCGACCGCGGCGTACGGAGCACACCAATCCCCGTCCGCGGCGGTCGGAGTACACCTGAGTCCGCGGCAGGCGGACGGAACAGTAAAAACACCGACCGCCGCGTACGCACATGACCGCGAATACATCCACCACCCCCGCGATACCTGCGCAATGTCCGTGTCCGCTATTAGGATAACTCCGCAAGTACCCCGGTAGTCACCGCCATCCACGTCCGCAGCGGTACAAATGCACCGAGAATCCGTGCACCACAGCGGAACGACAACACAAACAACATCCCTACTGTCAAACCAATGCCATACATTGGCACGGAAGTTAATCACCAAACACACGAAAAAAAACGCCCACCCACCGCAAACATCCAAACCAATCACAACACACAATGATCCACCGCCAAGCACCACACAATCCACACCTGGCAACACTCCCACCTAGCACCTGACTGCCAATACCCATTCAGACACGGTCTAGACACACACCATAAAAGAACTCCCACCCACTCCACAACTCCTCTGCATCACAGCATAGCTGCTAGCAGGACACACCACTGAACTGAGACCAAAGAGAAATAGCATTCACACAACCCACACCCAAACACACCCACCACACAAACTTCCACCACACCATTCTTACACACCACACACCTGCACCTCCCCATCCACGCAAACCCACACCCCGAGCACCACACACCATGGCACCAAAAAAAAACCCCAAATTCACTGACACCGAGTTGAAGGTTATGGTAGATGAGATCATCCGTGTGGAACCCCACTTATTCGGGGCCCTAGTGCAGCAGACCAGCATAGCCAGGAGAAACAGCATGTGGGACCGGATAGTCACCAGGGTGAATGCCTCCGGGAGCGTCCCGAGGACGAAGCAGGACATCCAGAGGCGGTGGCACGATCTAAAGACCCGAGTCAAAGCCATACGAGCCAAGAACCATCTCCGGGCTAATCACACCGGCGGTGGAACCCCTCCGGAGCCCTTACCCTACACCGAGTGGGAGGACAAGGTGATGACCATCATCCACCCTGAGAGCCTTGATGGACTTCCTGAGGGAGAAGAGGCTGGTAAGTACAAACCAAGCACCACGAGCACTACTACATGGTGTGCCTCACACAACTGTGAAGACACATCTCCCAGACCCCAACCCATGCATGCAGTCCACATACTCACCAACGTCGAAATCACTCCAACAGGCCCCCATGTCCATAGGGATGGCGGTGGTGGTGGTGGTGGTGGGTGGTGGTGGGTGTGAGGGGACGGAACTACAACTCCCAACAGGCCCCCATGTCCATAGGGATGGCGGTGGTGGTGGGTGTGAGGGGATGGAACTACAACTCCCAACAGGCCCCCATGTCCATAGGGATGGCGGTGGTGGTGGGTGTGAGGGGATGGAACTACAACTCCCAACAGGCCCCCATGTCCATAGGGATGGCGGTGGTGGTGGTGGTGGTGGGTGGTGGTGGGTGTGAGGGGACGGAACTACAACTCCCAACAGGCCCCCATGTCCATAGGGATGGCGGTGGTGGTGGTGGTGGTGGGTGGTGGTGGGTGTGAGGGGACGGAACTACAACTCCCAACAGGCCCCCATGTCCATAGGGATGGCGGTGGTGGTGGGTGTGAGGGGATGGAACTACAACTCCCAACAGGCCCCCATGTCCATAGGGATGGCGGTGGTGGTGGTGGTGGTGGGTGGTGGTGGGTGTGAGGGGATGGAACTACAACTCCCAACAGGCCCCCATGTCCATAGGGATGGCGGTGGTGGTGGTGGGTGGGGTGAGTACCAGTGCAGACAGAATCGGCAAAAAAAGTGAAAACAACCTGTCAAGTCCACATTACTCATCCTCACATTTTTGTTTTGCAGGTCATCCTAATCTGACAGCTGGAAGCAACACCCGCCCTCCAGACTCGCCAATCACAGACGTCTCAGGGGACGATTGGCCAGCCACCTCCGGGGCAGAGGATGATCCCGGCACAAGCAGCCAGCCAGGGCCATCTGGCTCCCAGGTCACCCCTGCACCAACAACTACGGCCTCTGCCATTGTGACAACACCGGCCACTGTGACCTGCACAGCCACCACCAGCACCACCTCCACCACCACCACTACTACTACCACCACTCCTGCCCCTGCCACCCTGCCCAACCCAACGGCCAACGCCGTGCCAGCGCCATGCCAGCCACGCAGGGAGAGTGTGAGGCAAGGCAGAGATGCAAGGCCAGATCCGGCAGGCAGGAGCATACGCCAAAGAAGACGGGAGGATACCAACACACCCAATCCAGTGCAACAGTCATTGGAGGCACTGGGCAGGGTGGAGGTGAGCTACCAACGTGGTCAGGCACAGGCAGACCGGGCCCACCAGGACTTTGTAGATAACACTGCAATGTTGGGGGCCATTGAGAGGCGGCTTGGCCAACTAGTGGACATCTTCACCAGGACAATCAGGCCACAAACAACGCCACCGCCACCGCCACCTGCGGCGGATGTGGTACCCGATGCCCCAGCGCAACCAGCTGACTCCGTACCGGCACAAAGACGGAGGGGCCGTCCGAGGCAGGAAGTGGGCGACAGCAGTGTGGAAGCAGCTGCCACACGCTCCAAGAGGAACAGAAAATGACTGTACCAGTACCTGCGCATGCCATTCACCCTGGCAACTATCCGGTCCCACCTGCCACAGGCCTGCTGTACTAGGCAGACACCACCCTATGTGGTGTCCGCACGGAATTTTCATCTGCCATAACCTTCTACTCTCACTCCCCCACCCCTTCACTCATTTGTAAATATGCACCTACACCCATGCACAATTTGTAAATAAAAGCCACTTACTCACTCAATCATGTGTTGCCTCCATGTTTATTCACATGAATGCATCAGAAACAGATGTTACTAGGTACAGGTATCCAACTGGTACAGAATCATGGCGCTGCGGGAGTGACCTAGGGAAAATAGAAACCGCAAAGACACGTCAGGAAACATGATCACACTCATCAGAACACACTGCAGTGCAACATATAACAACCCACACGCATCACAACAGTAATGGATGAGACGACACACATCATGGAGACGTGCATTGGCCACAATTTAGCACACACACACACATGCATGCATCACATAGCAGAACACAGAGATGAAGCACACCACTATGCCACAACACCAGCACACATTCACAGGGCATACCCAAGCAGCACAAGAGGAGCACACTCACAATCAAGGGAAGTAGCGATCAATGATCTGGCGCCTCTGGTCCACACCTTCCTCCTCACCACTATCCTCATCAGTTGACATGGCTGGGTCGGGAGGGCGAGGAACTTGCAGTTCATCAGGGTCCAAGAGCAGTTCAATGTTATAGCGCACAGCCAGGTTGTGAAGCATGCAGCACGCTATCACGATCTTGCATACTTTGCCTGGTGAGTAAGGCAGGGCCCCTCCAGTCTTATCCAGGCACCGAAACCTAGACTTCAGCAGGCCAAATGTCCGTTCTACCACTCGACGTGTCCTACCATGGGCATCATTGTATCTCATTTCTCCAGCTGTAGTGGGATTGCGTAAGGGACTGAGCAGCCAAGGCCTGTTTGGGTACGCCGAGTCGCCTGTGTTGGTGGAAGAGAGAGAGAGAGAAACATCACAACCTGCATTGTGGGTCACACCATGCCACACAGATATCACTCCTGTCACCACAGCATACTCACCAACAAGCCACGCTTGTGCCGGACGCAGATTAGCCATCAGTTGGGGGACCATGCTGCTCCGCATGATGTGGGCGTCATGTGCAGAGCCAGGGAATCTTGCACACACATGTGAGATGATGTTGTCGGCCTGGCACACCACCTGCACGTTCAGGGAATGGAAGTGTTTCCGATTCCTATACACCTGCTCACGTGCCCGTGGTGCAATGAGAGCGATATGCGTGCCATCAATGGAACCCACAACGTGTGGTATACGACCCAGGGCATAGAAGTCAGCTTTGACCGCTGCCAAGTCCGCCGCCTGAGGGAAATGTATATAGTCATGCTTGTACAGCATCATGGCTGTCAGTACATCCCGGAGTACCGTGCTGAACATGGCCTGTGACATTCCCCCGGCATCTCCAACTGTGTACTGGAATGTGCCTGTTGCAAAGAAATGGAGTGCCGCCATCACCTTTTGCGTGGGTGTCATGGAACCTGGATAGTTTCTTCGCGGCTGCAGGTGAGGAGACAATAGGGTCACAAGTTCCAACAATCGACGGCGATCCAGCCTGAATTTCCGGATCACCTCCTCGTCCACCATATCCTCCAGCACAGTGTATGGGCGATGGACATTTGGAGCCCTCCTGTGTGGGAGTAGATGGAATGGAAGTCAAATCACATACAACGCATGTGTGTGCACCTCAATCACATGTCAACGCCCTCTACCAACATGTAGTATCCAGTGTATGCTTGTCATATGTGTGACTCCTCTGATTGTCAGGACAACATGGATCGACGTGGCAACAATGTGCATCCACTAGCAACATGATGTTTAGCAACATGTGCAATGCACACTGTCTCACCTCAACATCACTGCCAACCAGACATGTGACATGACCCACATGTGTAGGCCCAACATCACATGCACACATGTAAGTACATGCACACATACTAAATTAAACACCCCCCCACCCCCCCATATCATGATGCACCAATGGCAACACCAGGAATGGTGGGCATACAGACATCACATGCATGGGGACACAATAGGCAACACACATGTACAGTACACAACAGAACCCCCACCATAGTCATCATCTGACACATACCACTCACTGACAACTGATTCACAGGTGCCCATACATACGGGATCTACTGTGTACATGTGAGGTACGACAAAATTGTGTAGGGTACTACCCGATGTGGACATGCACACGTGATGGACACTTGTGGCTCACCGATGCCCATGGTATGGACACACATGGGATGGAGCATGACATGTGTAGCCACGCAATCACGCACACAACCGTGAGCAGGCAGCTGCAGACAATGGTACAAGGTGCATCATCGGCTAAGATGCAAACATTGACCACGCCATGGCGGTGCACTGCATCCGCTGTTTACGTCTGGGCATACGCGGGCCGCCTTCGACATTCACATTTTCTGCACGTGCACAGACCGTCACGCCCACACACCGGCAAGTGCATGTGCAAGGATCCGGGACGGATGGTCGATTTGCAACAATGTTGTATCACTGGCGCCTCCATGGCGGTGCACGTACACAGCGGGGGAGGTGCAGGCCTATACACCCTGTAGATGTACTCAATGGACATGCCAGTTCATGACCCCCCTTACAGTCACCTTGCATCATCCACCGTACACCGGCCGGAGCGGCCGGCCCTTCCACTACCGCCGTGCCAGGCCCTGCCCAGGACCGCCGTGCCGGCCATGGCAACAACCGCCATTGCACGGACCGCCAGGGAACGCCGGTAGTGGAAGGGCCGTGCTATGGCGGTGGTTGCCATGGCCGGCACGGCGGTCCTGGGCAGGGCCTGGCACGGCGGTAGTGGAAGGGCCGTGCAATGGCGGTGGTTGGCATGGCCGGCACGGCGGTCCTGGGCAGGGCCTGGCACGGCGGTAGTGGAAGGGCCGTGCAATGGCGGTGGTTGGCATGGCCGGCACGGCGGTCCTGGGCAGGGCCTGGCACGGCGGTAGTGGAAGGGCCGTGCAATGGCGGTGGTTGGCATGGCCGGCACGGCGGTCCTGGGCAGGGCCTGGCACGGCGGTAGTGGAAGGGCCGTGCAATGGCGGTGGTTGGCATGGCCGGCACGGCGGTCCTGGGCAGGGCCTGGCACGGCGGTAGTGGAAGGGCCGGCCGCTCCGGCCGGTGTACGGTGGATGATGCAAGGTGACTGTAAGGGGGGTCATGAACTGGCATGTCCATTGAGTACATCTACAGGGTGTATAGGCCTGCACCTCCCCCGCTGTGTACGTGCACCGCCATGGAGGCGCCAGTGATAGTACATTGTTGCAACTGAAGCATCCGTGCCTGAGGCTTGCACGTGCGGTTGCCGATGTGGGCCCGTGACGGTCCCTGCACATGCAGCCAATGGGAAGAGGGACGCTGGCCGCATACGGCCAATCGCAAGTAGCGGAAGCTGTGCACCGCAACAACAGGGCCAGTCATTGGCCCATTTCACGATCACGCTTCCAGGGCTGACCAATTGCTGGCGACGTATGCCACTGACACGTGCTGAGGGCCCTATATATGTGTCTTGGCCAAAATGAAACTTCCTACCCTGGGGACCATTGCTGCCTGTGACCATCACCTCGACCTGCTGCTGCTGCTGAGCTGACCACCGACTGCTGCTCTAGTGCCATCACCTCGACCTGCTGCTGCTGCTGAGCTGACCACCGACTGCTGCTCTAGTGCCATCACCTCGACCTGCTGCTGCTGCTGAGCTGACCACCGACTGCTGCTCTAGTGCCATACTCCGTGATCTTGCCATGTCGAGAGGCAAAGAGATCCGGTCTCGACCCTTCACCGCCGCGGAGCTTGATGTCCTCGTGGACGGTGTACTCCGCAACTATGGACGCCTCTACGGCGCACCGGGACGGGTGGTAAGTGCAGTGTGGGACATGTTGGTGTGCATGAGGGGGCCAAATGATCAGGCCTATTTCTATCTTAGCTGTGTAGTGTGGGCTAGACATATGTTCCTGATTGTGCATGGCTGCTGACAGTAACGTCTTGCCCCTATGTGTGTGACAGGCCACCTGTCCACTGACTTACACCCTTTTGTCTCCCATCATGGTAGGTCAAGCTGCACCTTCGCAAGGACCTGTGGAGGAGCATAGCACGGGAAGTACGGGCATTGGGGGTGTGCAACAGACGACATACACACTGCCACAAACGCTGGGACGACATTTCCAGGCTGAGCAAGAATGTAGCGGAAGTAACACTGGGCCTGATTCCAAGGACGCCCCGTCTGTCCCGACGCTCCATGACCCCTCTCATGCACCGTATCATTGCAGTGACGCATCCTGAACTGGCCGAACGTCTGAGTGCCGATCAACAGCAAACTAGCGGTGAGCATACTGTCTGTGTAGGAAACTTGTGAGTGCTATGCATGTATTGGTGCACAGACACACTATTGAGTTCCGTGTTGCGTATGTATGCCTGTGAAGCCATTTTGGTCCCATTGGGTGGTACTCATTTGACATCCAGGTCCGCCATGTTGACACGCCACTTGCTTAGTAGTTGAGTGTAAAAGCACATCCCCTAGTGGTCCATGGCCCCATGGCAGAAAATGTGAGGATGACTGGTAGGGGTGGGCCATGTGCAGGATGAGGGCTCCTAAACCTTTGTCTGCTATGTGATTTGGCTATCCTGTTCCTTCTGTACGTGAGTGTGCCCATGACTCACACATCTTTTCTGTGCATTTCAGCTTTGACAGAGGACACTCAGCCACAGACGGTGGAGAGTAGCCGAGGAAATGAGTCCGGCTCAGACTTCGCACACACGCAGACTGACACGGAGGAGGCCAGCGCCGGAGAGGGGGACAGGACCGTCCCTGAGGACTCGCATGTGGAGACACCATCGTCCTCCTCGTCGGACACTCGTGGTGAGCCTGCACTGTTGACACAGACTGGGAGTGGGCACTCATCACCTTCTGTCGTAAGACAGCACACAGGGCCCACACTTCCGCCAACTGCACCATGTACTGTTCGTGGCCGGAGGAGTAGGGGGAGCAGAGTGGCGTTCGGTGCAGGCACCGCTGCCCCTGCCACGGTGAGCCAAAATGCACTGTGTGCTGAGGCCGTTGATCTGCTGCGACAGCTGTGTGTGGGGCAGACCAATATGACAAATGCTTTCCAGGACCATGATAGGAAGTTGGGGCAGGTGGTGGCATTCATGGAAGGGATGCATGGCGATCTTGCAGGTCTACACAGGACAGTGCAGTCATTGGCAAGCAGTGTGTCGTCTGCAATAGTACAGTCGAACGAACAGGGTGCTACTTCTGTTTCACCATCTACACCGCTGGATGTCTCAGGGGGTAGTGATTATTCTGAGCAGGACTCAAATACAGGTTATTGCACTAGAAGCAGCGTCAGACAGCACGTCAGGGCACGCAGGGCACAGACCCCATCCCCTAGATCAGCTAACTCTGTTCACGTAGACGACGTCAGATGCACTGGAGTACACACACAGGATCCACAAGTGTTGTTGGGGGACATGCCTTCCGGAGCTACACAGGCATTCAACACGAAAGGTACTCCCAAGGCAAGGGATACTCACATGTCCATGGACTGTTCCTTGGACAAGGCCAGTCAGAAGACAAAAGCACCTACTAAGAGCAGGGAGACTCCCAAGAGCAGGCCCACAGCAGAGGTAAGGGACACTCCCAAGGACAGTGAGAAGACTAAGGCACCTACTAAGAGCAGGGAGACTCCCAAGAGCAGGCCCACAGCAGAGGTAAGGGACACTCCCAAGGACAGTGAGAAGACTAAGGCACCTACTAAGAGCAGGGAGACTCCCAAGAGCAGGCCCACAGCAGAGGTAAGGGACACTCCCAAGGACAGTGAGAAGACTAAGGCACCTACTAAGAGCAGGGAGACTCCCAAGAGCAGGCCCACAGCAGAGGTAAGGGACACTCCCAAGGACAGTGAGAAGACTAAGGCACCTACTAAGAGCAGGGAGACTCCCAAGAGCAGGCCCACAGCAGAGGTAAGGGACACTCCCAAGGACAGTGAGAAGACTAAGGCACCTACTAAGAGCAGGGAGACTCCCAAGAGCAGGCCCACAGCAGTGGATAGGACCACTCCCAAGGGCAGGGACACACACAGAGAGCAGGTGTCTGCTGGAGACAGGTGCACCACAGACGACAAGTCTGCTGGCAGGAACAGGGCGGCGAGCAGGGCACAGGCTACATCCAGAGACAACACTCCACCTAAGGATAAGGCACATCCTACGGACAAGGCATCTCGCATGGACAATGGCGCTATCAAGGACAGGCATACATCACTGAGGCTGATGTTTTCTACTAAACGCCAAACTGATGTCTCCGCGGCGGAGTCCCCCCATACCTCCACTCCCATCCAGGCCAGTCAGAAGCAGAGGAGGGTGTCCCCTGTTGTTGCATCCCCCATTACACATCATTCCGAGTCCAGGCGGCAGGCACAGAGCAAACGGCAGGCAGGCTCCAGCACGTCCCCCGAAACAAGATCCCCGGCAGCAGTTGCTCCACCTATGCTGGGTGGTGATTCTTTGGAGTCCCCACCACTTGGCAGTCCTGTCCTGTCCAGGGTGCACTCACACCTCCCTAAGAAACGCAGACACACACCATTGACACCTGCCAACCCCGATTTGGCTCTAGGTGAGCTATCCCCAGCTCCCAGGCCCACCCTGCCTCCTGGCCCATACAGCCCTGTGGCTCATCATTTCAGTTGTCCCAGTGGCGCTGGTGCAGTTGACTCTCATGTATCAGATGGTGGCACAGTGTCAGTTGTGCCCTCTCCTGTTGCAGATCCTGGCAGGGTATGTGGGTCTATGGCTCACGTGTCAGTTAGGAGATCTGTGTCTGTGTTGCACACTCCTGTTTCTGGTGCTGGCAGTCTGTCTGGGTCAGTGGCTCACGTGTCAGTGACTACATCTGTGGCTGTGTCTCACACTCCTGTTGCTGGTGCTGCCAGTGTGTCTGGGTCCGTGGCCCATGTGTGTGTCACTCGGGCTGTGGCTGTGTCTCACACTCCTGTTGCTGGTGCTGCCAGTGTGTCTGGGTCCGTGGCCCATGTGTGTGTCACTCGGGCTGTGGCTGTGTCTCACACTCCTGTTGCTGGTGCTGCCAGTGTGTCTGGGTCCGTGGCCCATGTGTGTGTCACTCGGGCTGTGGCTGTGTCTCACACTCCTGTTGCTGGTGCTGCCAGTGTGTCCGAGGCAGGTAGTTCACGCAGTCCCCCTGATTCTGTGATGTGAGGTGCTGTACACTTCACTCAAATGTTAGTTCACATGGTGTGTCCATTGAGAACTGTGTGGCACTCTTGTGGTCCCTGTGACGGTTTGGTAGGGACACGTAGTTGTGCTGCCTCTGATGTACCTGCTCTGTACTGCACAATGCCCTGTTGATGCTCTGATACTGCATACTGCCCTCTCGTTACCTGCCTATGATGTACCTGCTCTGTACTCTACTATGCCCTGTTGATGCTCTGATACTGCATACTGCCCCTCTCACGTGCTGCCTCTGATGGGCCTGCTCTGTGCAATGGACTGTTGATGCACTTAGCCCCTCTCACGTGCTGCCTCTGATGTACCTGTTCTGTGCAATGGACTGTTGATGCACTTAGCCCCTCTCACGTGCTGCCTCTGATGGGCCTGCTCTGTGCAATGGACTGTTGATGCACTTAGCCCCTCTCACGTGCTGCCTCTGATGGGCCTGTTCTGTGCAATGGACTGTTGATGCACTTAGCCCCTCTCACGTGCTGCCTCTGATGGGCCTGCTCTGTGCAATGGACTGTTGATGCACTTAGCCCCTCTCACGTGCTGCCTCTGATGGGCCTGTTCTGTGCAATGGACTGTTGATGCACTTAGCCCCTCTCACGTGCTGCCTCTGATGGGCCTGCTCTGTGCAATGGACTGTTGATGCACTTAGCCCCTCTCACGTGCTGCCTCTGATGTACCTGCTCTGTACTCTACAATGCCCTGTTGATGCTCTGATACTGCATTCTGCCCTCTCGTTACCTGCCTATGATGTACCTGCTCTGTACTGCACAATGCCCTGTTGATGCTCTGATACTGCATACTGCCCTCTCGTTACCTGCCTATGATGTACCTGCTCTGTACTGCACAATGCCCTGTTGATGCTCTGATACTGCATACTGCCCTCTCGTTACCTGCCTATGATGTACCTGCTCTGTACTGCACAATGCCCTGTTGATGCTCTGATACTGCATACTGCCCTCTCGTTACCTGCCTATGATGTACCTGCTCTGTACTGCACAATGCCCTGTTGATGCTCTGATACTGCATACTGCCCTCTCGTTACCTGCCTATGATGTACCTGCTCTGTACTGCACAATGCCCTGTTGATGCTCTGATACTGCATACTGCCCTCTCGTTACCTGCCTATGATGTACCTGCTCTGTACTGCACAATGCCCTGTTGATGCTCTGATACTGCATACTGCCCTCTCGTTACCTGCCTATGATGTACCTGCTCTGTACTGCACAATGCCCTGTTGATGCTCTGATACTGCATACTGCCCTCTCGTTACCTGCCTATGATGTACCTGCTCTGTACTGCACAATGCCCTGTTGATGCTCTGATACTGCATACTGCCCTCTCGTTACCTGCTCTGATGTACCTGCTCTGTACTGCACAATGCCCTGTTGATGCTCTGATACTGCATACTGCCCTCTCGTTGACTGCCAATGATGTAGCTGCTGTGGTGCCCACTTTGCCCATGCTCACGCATACACTGTGATTTAACCCCTATTTTGTACAATAAAGGTAGTCTATCAGGTCTCGTGGTCTGTCGTTGTCATTCCTGCTTGCGTACTACTAATGTGTATTTGTATTTGCTTCTCATCAGTGGTTTCGGTAACATGACACTCCCCCTCCCTACGTCACGTCCCTTACTGGTATTCCCCTGCAGACGGCCAATGGTTTGTGCCTTACCTGCGTCGTCGTCCATGGTGGGCCATGACTAGGACGTGGTGGATCGCGAAGAGCATCGGGAAAGCGTGTAGCGCTGGGTCCATGGTGTTGGTCAGCTTGCGGTGGGTATCTCTGCTATGTCACCTGTCTTCGCAGTGGGGATTCCGCCGTGTTCAGACAGGTTGTTTTTCCGCTGCGGTTTTATGTGTATTTTCCGCCATCTTGATTTGGGGGACGGTCTTCGACGTCAGTACGTACGGCGGGGCATCCGGATGTGTTCCGTCCGCCACGGTCTCGTGTGTAGTTCGGCGGCGGAGCGTGCTATTCCGTCGCGGACGGAAATTTGACACGTTTTCCTATCCTGATATGGCGGACGGAGTATCCGCGGCAGGCGGACACGGAAAAGGCTTTTTCCGCCTACTCCAGGGCCGCGGTGGCTCTTCCGTCCGCCATCCTAATGAGCCCCTTAGTTTTGTATTTGGAGGTACTTACTTTGTAAGTGTTCTTTTTGATTGTATAATGTTGTTGTTTGTTCTTTTGTAGTATAGTCTTATGTAGTCGTTTCTGAAATACAAATTTTCCTATGTTTTAGAAATGTAAACCAGTGTTTCATTTTAAACATGTTACTAGTTAATGAAGATGTTGAATATACTTACTTAGCTTTGTGTATCTTTCGTTCTCTGAGTATTTTTCTCTGTTTGTTGTCTGTCGAATTGTCTGTAGTGGTAGTAAAACATAGAAAGAAGATATGTATAATTAGTTACAAAATGTCCTCATTTATTTGGATTTTAGCTTTTAATTTAGTGAGTCATTATACTTACTTTCTTAGTTGTATCTGTATTCTTGTATTTGTTAGGATAGTTATCTGCAGTGTTAGAAGAGAAATAAAAAAAGTAAGGGATTTTAATAATATGGTTTGTATTTTATTAAAAAGATTTAAATGTGTTTTAAATATAGAAAATATATTTACGAATTTTAGCGTTTTATTTAATTATAAATCAGTTGTGTGGTATATCTTAGTATACTAATCTGTAGTTAATTGAGAAATGGAAAAGTGCATATTTAGTAAATAATTTACATTTTAGTAGTAAAATATATTTATATTATTTGATTTACTTACTTGAAAGTCATGAATCAATTCTTCTAATTTTGATGTTCATGTCGTTGTAGTGCAATTCATCCATAGATGTGTCTCCTTTCGTTTTTTTTAGCATGTGGTTTGTGTTTAATGGATAATTGTTTATATAGAGTATTGTAATTAGCAATTAGTTTGCTATTGGTTAATTTAGTATTTCTGTGTGTTTATTGGTTAGTTAGTAGATTTGAATTTCGGTTAGGATTTTCATGTTGTTAGATAAGGTTAATGTAATTTATTTATGATTACAAGTAAATCAAATAAATATTTTTAAATATTTTGGAAATATAAATAATAATTATTATATGTTGTTGAATTAAAAAAATTATTTAAAATGTATAAATAAATGAGAGGTGTTTATTTTATAGAAAATAATAATTTTTGGCGATAGCAATTATGTTTATATACATATTTAATATTATCGATATATTTTAAATTACGATATTATTGTTGGCGATATTAGTGAAATCGATATTTTAGTACTTGTGTATACATTTTAATGTGATCGATATTTATGGTCTTCGATATGTATGTAGTCGATAATTTAGACATCGGTGTTTATGTATATCGATATTATGTTTCCGATATTTTGGTATATGTATAGTTAAGTATAGGATGTCGATATTAATGCTTCCGATATATTTGTGTCGATATTTTAGTATCTCGATAATGTGTCTGTCGATAATATGTCAGTGATCCGTTCCTTTTGTGAGTGTTTTTACTGTGTCATCGCCGTTGTGTGTTGCACAAATACTTTACACATTGCCTCTGAAGTTACGCCTTTGCTGCTCTGCGCCAAGCTACCAGGTCGGAAGCGGTGGTCCCTACTTGGACTAGGGTGCATACCCCTGCCAACTAGAGACCCCGGTTCTAACATTGGTGATCGAGCGGTGGGATAGGACTTGTGCTTGTGTAACACCACGCAGCGACGCAGTGTACACCACAACCCTACACCTGACTCCACTGAAATTTTGTCTACCCTCTCCAATTGGCATTTTTAATTTTTGTTTAAATTCTCCCTGACTGGCTGCTCTTTTTAAAAGTCCTTTGGCCTAAGTCCCATTTGATTTTCTCTACGAACGTCTGAGGTCCTACCTGGCAAGATGGAATTTGAGCTGGACAACCTGGAAACTTACACGGCGGCGCAGCTCAAGGAATTCTGCAAGGAGAAAAGGGTGCCCTTCAAGCGAGGCACTAAGAAGACAGAGCTTCAGAAAGCCTTGAGGGCATGGGTAACGGCCCACCCAGAAGGAGAAGGAGAAGGGGATGGGCAGGGAGCGGAGCAAGGCGCCACAGGAGAACTTGACCTATTGCCCTTGGTGGAAAATGGCAACTTCTTACCAGGTACAAGGGTACCTTCCAGGGCAGGCAGTAGTGTGTCAGTAAGGACCCTGTCCTCAGAGGAATTGAAGGACAGGAGAGAGGAGAGACACTTTAAATTGGAGCTCACCAAATTGGAAAGGGAGCGTGAGAAAGAAAGGTGGGCCATGGAGGAGAAGAAACGTACCCATGAGCTCAAACTGAAGGAACTGGAAATTGAGCCCTACAAGCAGGGACGAACAGCATCAAGAGTGGTGGCAGCATACCTACGGAAGCTTCACGTGAGTTCAGGGTCTTTATGCCTAAAGATGTGATGGCCAGTTTTAAGGTGGGGATAATATTGATAAGTGGTTAGCTGCCTATGAGGTGTCACTAAGAGCCCATGGGGTCCCAGAGAGTCACTGGGAGGGTGGTCTGTACAAGTACATACCTCCGGAAGTTAGGGACACACTCCTTAGCCTAGAAAAGGAAGACCAGACCAACTATTCTGTTATGAAAGAAGCATTGCTTAAGAGGTTCGGTCTTACCCCTGAGAGGTATAGGCAGAGGTTTAGGAATAGCCACAAACTTCCCACACAGAACTGGGTAGATTTCCTGGACTACGCTAGTAAAGCTTTAGAGGGCCTGGTGTGGGGCAGCAATGTGAATGACTATGAAGGATTGTATAACTTGTTTTTAAGAGAGCACCTTCTAGAGAAATGTTTTCCAGAGCTGCACCAACACCTGGTTGACCGCAAGTTGACCAATCCTAGGAAGCTTGCGGAGGAGGCGGACACCTGGGTCAGTACCAGGGTGTCCAACAAGGGTTCTGGGGTGTACTCCCAAAGGTTTGGTCAGGGTTCCCACCAGAGGAAAGAGGGGGGAGATAAAAAGAAAGATTTCTCCAAAGGCCCCAAAATAATTCACAAGGGAAAGGGTCTGGGTCCCAGCCCCAATCTGGCCACCAGAAGCCCACTTATCCTGACAAAGGTCAGCAGCCCAGAATTGTCCGGTGCTATGAGTATGGTGAACTTGGACACTACAAGGGGGATCCCAAGTGTCGCAAGAGAGCACCACAGGCCACTGGAGGTAAAAACCCCGGGGTGGCTAGTGTAGCGCTTGGGGAGGAGCTGTCCCTAGATGATGGGAGTGAGGGGGCAGGGCTTGTCCTAGTGTCTCTGGGAGAGAGTGAGATGGTTCCTATTGTCCATGTGCCCCCAAATACTACCAAGTATAGGCAGTGGGTCACCCTCAATGGTCGGGGGTGGAGGCCCTGAGGGACACAGGTGCCAGCATGACTATGGTAAGGAGTCAGCTGGTGTCCCCAGAGCAAATATTTCCCGATGCGTTCCACCTAGTTGTGATGGCTGACAACAGGGGGGGTCACTATCCCATAGCACAGGTTCCATTTGAGTGGGGAGGGGTTTCAGGCCTTTTATTTATTTATTTATTTATTTATTTTTTTGATTATAAACTTTTATTGACATACAGACACAGTTACACAGCAGTTTGCCTACAACCGTACATGGCCGGCAGCGATACACATATATTAACACAGTGGAGCATTTGTTAAGGAAGAACATATATAGGAAGGATCTCAGATGGGTCTAAACCAAAGTCATAATCGGAGAGAGGACCTAACAAAACAAATCTAAGCACTTGGGCAGCTGCAACTTTAAGCTTGTAAATTGCTATATGGGGTTGAGGGCATCGCAACCAACAATCAGGACTTCCCTTCAGGAGGCTAGGGGGAGAAAGTACTTAACCAGCTCTCGATGCCCTGGAAACACTGTGAAACAAGGCATGCAGCCGGCAGATCAGGGGGCCGGGCCAAGGGTCCTGTCAGTAGACTGTGTTTACCAGGCATAATTCCACATATCTGACATCATTGCTTGCATAGCCAATTCTCGCATGACAGAAATTCGAAAACAGCATAGACATATCACAGTTTCCCCCATCCATAACAAGACTAGGCATGCAGGTTCAGACTGGCTCAGCCGTTAGCGTAATATCCTCAGTGGCAACGTCCCCTTCTCCTTGTGTGGCAGTTGCGAGAAGATAAGTCTGCAGAGGACCCCATATGTCGGCTGGCCTAGAGTTGAGAGGCAGCAATTCTGAAAATATGCCGTACTGTTCTTGGCAGTATATCATGTCGTGCAACCAGACTTTGAATTTAGGAGCCCTGCCCCGACCCCACCTACACGCCACGTGCCTTCTTGCCAGTAATATTGCCACATCGGTATACTTCCTAATTGTTCGTGCAATCTTTGCCGTGTATCCTAGTAGGAACAGCTGTGGATCTAAAGTTAGGGCATCTCCTATCATTAGGGAAAGTCCTTCACACACCCGTGACCAGTATTCCTGCACTTGCGGGCAAGTCCACGCTAAATGAAAGAAGTCCGCCCCCTCCTGACTACACCTCTCACATCTGTCCGAGTCAATCAGACCAAATCTAAATTTCCTAGCCGGCGTGTAGTATAACCTATGCAGGAACTTATAATGTATTATTTTAAAGCGACAGCTGGGCATCACCGCTCCTGAAAGGGCACAACTATACTCCCATTGCTCGTCAGTTATCTCCCTGCCAAGATCTGACGACCAATGCGCCCTGGCCGTACTCTCCACAACAGGCAGTTCCTCTCGTAGGCTTCTATAAATATTAGACACTAAATGCGCACCATCAACACTATTTACCACTACCGTGAGTGGAATCACACTGGGGGGTTCACGAGGGTATTCCGGCAGCAAGACCCTCAGGCCTTCCCGCAATCGTATATAATAAAACAAGTCCAACGGGGTGGGTTCATGGTCCTGAAAGAAATCCTCTCGAGACCGAAATAGCCCTTCGCGGAAAAGATCACCCCATGTATGAATGTGTAACTGACGACACAGCCTTTGGAATCCCACCTCTTGAAGGAGCGCTATCCGCGGGTGATAAGACAGTGGCATCCGAGCCGTATATAGTAATGGGGCCTGCAATTTCCTCCCTATTCGATGCCATGCATCCATCGTACAGGTCACTGTATTGGAATGCATATCCAATTCAGATGTAGGGGCATGAACCACGCCCGCCAGTGGTAGCGGATGGGCTATCCAATCCTCCGCCGCCACTTGCGGCATATAGGGTGACGGTTTCAGCCAATAATACAGGTAGTGCGCCTGAGCACTCAAGTAATATGCCTCGAAATCAGGCACATCGAATCCGCCCATACTGTACGGTTGTATCATAACTGCCCAGCGGAGGCGTGCCTGCTTGCCCCCCCATACAAGACGTATAAGCTCAGAGCGTAGGGTTTTGAAGAAGAATGCACCTGGGTAGTAAGGAACATTGAGGAACAAGTATAAGAAGCGCGGTAGAACCACCATTTTTATGAGGGAGATTCTCGCCGCCATCGATAAGGGCAATTTAATCCATCTGGTCACTGAATCCGCTAGTTTAGTAATAGCCACTCCGTAGTTCGCACGTAAGGTATCCCCCCTATCTCTCGATATATGTATGCCCAGGTAGCGCAATTCAGAGGTGCACCACTCAAGTGGGTATTCCAGCGGGAACTCCGATATAGCTGGCGTCATAGGGAAGAGTTGGGATTTACCCCAGTTGATAGAAACGCCCGAGAGGCCTCCGAAGGCGACAAATTCCCGCAGTAATGCATTCAAGTTAGAGCTAGGATCTTTGACGTATAAGGTAACATCATCAGCATATAACGAGATAGAAAGCTGACGTTGTTGGTAATTGAAGGCGCTGGCCTTATGAAGTTGCCGGATTCGACAGGCCAATGGCTCAATTGCCACGGCAAACAGTACTGGGGAGAGAGGACATCCCTGGCGGGTTCCTCTCGTTATAGCAAAGGCGTCAGATAGTTGGCCATTCGCGAGTACTCTCGCCGTTGGAGCCGTGTATAACAACCGTACCCAGTTTACAAATATCGGGGGGAACCCCATCCTTCGCAAGACTGTGAATAGGAACCCCCATTCCACCGAATCGAACGCCTTTGAAGCATCCAGAAAAACTGCGGCTAGAGGGATCTCAGGATGTACCGTTTGGATTAGGGAGAACACCGTGCGAAGGTTGTGTGAGGTCGATCTCGTTGGGACAAAGCCCGACTGATCAGGCAATATGAGTGTAGTCATAAGTAAAGACAATCTCGTCGCCAACACCTTAGCCAGAATTTTGGCGTCACAATTCAAGAGCGACAGTGGGCGGTATGAGTCACAGTATGCAGCATTTTTCCCCGGTTTGAGAAGAGACGTGATAATCACTTCACGCATAGACCTCGGAAGTACACCCACTTCTAAGGCATCTTCAAATACCTCCCGCAGAACAGGTGCAAGGACTTCTATATAACATTTATAAAATTCTGCGGGTAAGCCATCATGGCCCGGCGCCTTCCCATTGCCCAAGGACATAATGGCATCCCGCACCTCGTCTAACTCGAAGGGCGCCCCTAGAAACTGTCTGTGGACATCGCTTATCCAGCAGAGTGCAATGTCCCCCAGATAGTCATCCAGGTCCACTTCACCGAACGCCCGTGATGTATAGTGTTGTTCATAGTGTGTTTGGAGTGTATTCAGAATCCCAACAGAATCCCTGTGTATCTCCCCGTCGTTTGTAGTCAGTTCTAGGATAGTATTTGACCCCCGTGCCACCCGCACTGCCATGGATAGCGCTCTTCCCGGTCTCCCTCCTTCGTTATAAGCGCGGGCCCGCCAGTGCTTTCCCTTGAACGATACCTCCCTTTGCGCTTCTGCCTCGTATTCCGACAGTTTGGCCCTGAACTTGCACCGTATGTCTCCAGTATCCCCTCGAACCATGCCATCCTCCAGTGTTTTGAGGTCCTTCTCTAACCTACTAAGAGCACGTTGAATGTCCCTCAGCACCCCAGAGCTCTTAGCAATGCACCATCCCCTCACCGTAACTTTGAAAGCCTCCCAGACTGTCTCTACAGAGTCTACAGTATCTTTATTCCGGGGAAAAAATTCTTCTATGTCAGTTCTAAGTTCTTCGCGGAAGACAGTATCTATCAGTACACTAGGGTGTAAGCGCCAAGGTGGGCGTGGTTTATTAAATCCAGGCATGTCTAGGGCCGTCAAGACCGGGCAATGATCGGAATGCGTTCTGGGAAGATGTTTAGAGTGCAGAATATGTGGTGCTAGATTAATGGATACAAAAATGTAATCTATTCTGGCCCATGTTCCAGTGTGCGGGGTAAAGTGTGTTCCATCTAAAGTATCAGGATGCACTTGTCTCCAACTATCGATCAATCCTTCCTCCTCAACTATCCCTCTAAGGGAATCTCTCGCCCTAGCATGGTATGTTGAACATCCATCCGCTCTATCTAATCTCGGGTGCAGGGCCACATTGAAGTCTCCACCCCAGATCAGGTGCCTAGAACCCACATCCAATATACTCCCCCAAAGTTGCGCAAAGAAGTGAGGGTCATCAATATTAGGCGCATAGCAGTTGGCAATGGTAATCGTTTCTCCACCCAACCTCCCCCATACAATCACATATCTCCCTTCCTTATCAAGCATTTGACCTTGCAGTGTGAAGGGGAGGGCTCGGTGTATAAGTATAGCAGTGCCCCTAGCATAAGAGGAGTAGTTAGAGAAAGCCCTTACACCCGCCCATCTCGCGCCGAATGTGGAGGCAGCCGCCGGGGGTTCATGAGTTTCTTGCAGCATAACCACCTGTACACTGTGTCTGTCCCAATATGCTAACAGTTGCCTACGTTTCCGTGCATCCTTCAGTCCACGCACATTCCAGGATATAAAGGTGCATTTGTTAACAGTTCCTGCGCCTAGTGTGGCCTAATTCAGTCTGTTTAAGGATCGTACCATGGAGCACCCATAACCACAATGTAACATACTCAACAAGTCCACTCGCTTCCCACCAGCACATCACTGTGTTGTCTTGCCCGTGTAATTCACATTCAACCAACTCAAAAGATTCCCACATTTTCCCCCATTCCCCACCCGCCACCCACAGAGGCTTCCCTAACTCGCCAATGCATTCTTCCACCCTTCCCCTCCCCAATGCCCTCAACAATCGAGGGCGATAACACACCCTGTAACAACTGTAACAATATGGGTAATACCCGTTGGGTAGCATTCTAGGTGGCAACACAGCACCCCTTCCCCTCCGCCAGATCCCAACAGTGGGACACCCTTAGCCATCAGGGGGAAAAGGGGGGGTGCCTGGCGATGAGGATCAAGACCAAATTGTGTCAGGCCAAAAAACCCCCACCCACCGCAAAAATTCAAGGAGTATAGAAATCAATGAACATGGCTATTGCCGTGCAGTAGTCCACACCGTAGTACTCACAGACAGGATTTTAGGGCGATATCTGAGGATCAAGAGTCAGGATGTCACTGTTCCTCATCCTCCATACGGTCTTCTCCGTGGTCAGGTGAAGCCATCCCGTCCCTGTTGTGGAGCGTTGTGCGTTTAAAATGTTTTATAAATTCCTCAACTTGCTGCGGTTTCGTAAAAAACTTTTGGCGACCCTGGTACGTGATTCGCAGTCTAGCCGGATAGAGTAGTGCATAATCCACCTGAAGAGTGCGAAGCTTCGCCTTGACGTCCAGAAACTTGCGCCGTTCGTCCTGTACCATAGGAGTGAAGTCAGGGTATATCGTGAAATTGTTCCCATCATAGTTAAGTGTTTTGGCGGTCCGAGCCGCCCGTAGTGCTGTGTCTCTATCCCTATAGTTCAGCAGGCGGGCTATGATAGGCCTCGGTTTCATGCCCGGTTTGGGTACCGGTCCAAGGGATCTGTGCGCCCTCTCTACAATGAACTGGGGGGAGAACGCTTCCGAGCCCACCGAAGCCAACAGGAGTTTTTCCACATAGTCCTCCATCCTGCCCACATTGGTGGACTCCGGAATACCCACTACGCGTATGTTATTACGGCGACTCCTCGCCTCCAAATCCTCGTTCTTCGCCGCTATTGTGCGTAGCAGGTCATCCATCCGCGTAAGTCGTGACGTATGTTGTCCTGAGGTATCTTCAACGTCTGAGATCCATTGTTCCGCTTCCTTCAGTCTCCCCTCATGGACATCCAGCTTGTGCACGACAGCATCCATCCTGGACGATATTCCGTCCACCTTATCAGCAATAGTTGCGAATCCCTGTCGCATCTCACGTAGGATTTCCTGGATATCTGCGGAGTTGGTCGTTTGACTGCTAGTAGGATTATTGGTTTCTGTCTGCTGCAGGTGCTCCGGATTGGTACGGGTTGGCTTCTTCGCGGTATCAAACGTAAGCTTCGGTTGACGCGCGTCAGGTCGGCCCATCTTACCACCAAACAGACACAGCAGCACAGTGCGCAGTAAAGTGGGCTGCCAATTCACCACTGATACGCAGGCACGGTGAGTCCTGTCAACGCAGTGTCCGTCACGCGCAACTAGCGCCAGTAGATCTCGGCACTCGGGTGAGGTTTAGATCAAAGGTAGTGGCAGTATCTGTCGTCTCCTCCATCCTCCAATCTCTTCTACAACTCCGACTCAGGGGTCTCCCAGTGAGACCACCCCACCGCTAACACACCGTGTGTCAATTGCCCTCAGGGTGTTAGGACGGCCTCGCATCAATGGTAGTACTCGTGGATTAGGCCCGCAGCCCGATCAGTCGCATGGTGCAGGTTCCTCTCCCAGGACGTGTATTAGCCGGCGAGAGGCGGTGGTCGCGGTCAATAAGCATTAGCAAGTGTCAAGGTTGTAGCGCATGGCAAACCACTGCCATCACCAAGTGGCCTGTACCTCCTGCGTCTCCTGCCTCCTGCACACCGTCATGCACTTTCACTGTAGAACCCAGTCAATGCCAGCAGCTAGATAGCAGTATTATATCCCCAATAGTTGCCGCAGCTGCGGCCCCCGCACAGCGCCGCTCTTTCCACTCACCCCGCCGTCAAGGGGCAGCCAGATGCCAAAAGATGGATCGCCGAGATCAGCCGATTACCAGGTAGTTCCCAGGGCTGACGGCATATGCTGCCGGCGCTGCGTGCACCTCGATGTCTTCCACGCTTGGGGGTATGCAATCAGCGATCCCCTGATGATCTCGTGGATAGGCTGGGGGGTCGTTCCTAATATGGCCTCCACCCCCGACAGCCGTCAGCAGACCGATGGTCGCACTCAGCTGGAAGCAGTTTGCCCAGGGGATCTAAGCTATTACAGCAAGTACCTGCTGTGGCAGATGGGCCGAGCGGCAGTCCCGCTATCTTCAAAGCGCCGCTGTGAGGAGCGAAGCTCTGACAGCGCGTCCCGCCGCTCCGTCAGTTTCGCGCCTTCCAGGGCCCAGCAGCCGTTACTGAATCCTCGGCCTCGCGTTGTGTGGCAGGCCGGCCGGCCGCCTCAAGCCCTCCAGCAGTCCAGGTCGCTGGACACAACGGAGCCTCCGTCAGCCTTGGGGTAGGAGCAAGCAGCCTGAAAATTACACCGGAGCACCCGGGCAGCCTCCTCAGCAGGTGGTGACAGTTTCAGCCCGATCACATATCGGTGCAAGGATCGATTTAAGGATTAATTGCGCCAGGCTGTGAGAGCCTTACGAAGAGGCGTCCATACACCAGTGCGCCACCTAGCGCCCTCGGGTTTCAGGCCTTTTAAGAGTTGCTGTGAGCCCTGCCATGCCAGTGGACTGTCTGTTAGGGAATGACCTAGAGCATACTGCCTGGAAGGAGGTAGAGCTCAAAGCGCATGTGGAGATGCTGGGGTTGCCGGAGTGGATTTGTGCTACCACACGGTCTATGGCTGCCCGGAAAGGGAGTCAACCAGGGCTGGAGCCTGGAAAAATGGCACAGCCAGCTGCTAAGAAGGAAGGAGCCCGAGGGTGTGGGAAGCCCGCCCCGGGGCAGTCACCCCGTGAGATGGATGGGGCACCGGAGGAGGATGCACCGGAGTCCACGGAGGGGGACGTTGCTCCCTTGGGGGACTTACCTACCCCTGCAGAGTGGCAGGTGGAAGGAGGGCCCACCAGGGAGGAGTTTTGCCGGGCACAGATAGAATGCCCCACCCTTGAGGGCATGAGGCGACAGGCCGAAGCCCAAGCAGCAGGCAATGCCTCCGCAAAGTATCATATTTACTGGGAGGATGGGCTCCTTTACAGTGAGCCCAAGGCTCCTGTGCATGGGTCATCAAGGGCCTTAGTGGTCCCCCAGTGCTACAGGGCCTTTCTTTTGGAACTGGCTCATGAGATCCCTTTGGCAGGACACTTGGGCCAAGACAAGACCTTTGCTAGGCTTGTCCCACATTTTTATTGGCCGCAGATGAGGGTCTCCTCAGATGCATTCTGCAGGACCTGTCTGACCTGCCAAGCTAGTGGGAAAACAGGGGCTAAGCTGAAGGCTCCCCTGGAACCACTGCCTGTCGTTAGCACCCCCTTTGAGAGGGTGGGCATCGACATCGTTGGGCCCATGGATCCACCGACTTCTTCTGGTCACAGGTTCATCCTGGTTCTGGTGGACCACGCCACCCGGTACCCAGAGGCTATTCCTCTGAGAACCATCACTGCACCTGCAGTGGCCCAGGCCCTGATGGGGATTTTTACCAGAGTGGGTTTCCCGAAAGAGGTGGTGTCCGACAGGGGCACCAATTTTATGTCTGCCTACATGCAAGTCATGTGGAAGGAGTGTGGGGTTACTTATAAGTTCTCTACCCCTTACCACCCACAGACCTATGGTCTCGTGGAGTTATTTAACAAGACCCTAAAGGGCATGATCAGGAGTCTGCCTGAGGGCCTGAGGAAAAGTGGGACATCCTCTTGCCCTGTTTGCTGTTTTCCTACAGGGAGGTACCGCAGAAGGGAGTGGGCTTCAGCCCCTTTGAGCTTTTGTACGGTCACCCTGTTAGGGGATCTCTCAGTTTAGAGAAGGATGGGTGGGAGAAGACTCCAAGGAGGCTTCCCCAAGATGTAGTGAGCTACATGCTGGCCTTCCACAGCCAAATGGCTAAGCTGTGGAAGCAAGCTTCTGACAACTTAGAGGCCAGCCAGGCGGTGATGAAGGAATGGTACGACCAGAATTCTCACCCTGTGGAGGGAGAACCTGGACAAAAGGTGTGGGTCAATGCAGCCTGGAGAGCTTAGTGCCCTCCAGGATTGCTGGACAGGCCTTTATGAGATATTGGAGAAGAAGGGCAAGGCCACTTACCTAGTGCACCTTAAGACCCCCAGGCAGCCCCACAGGGTGCTACATGCCAACCGCCTCAAACCCCACCATGAGCGGTCTGAGCTCACCTTACTGATGGTAACTGATGGGGCTGAGGAAGAGGAAAGTGAACCTCTCCTGGACCTCTTTGCTGCTAAAGAGAAGGATGGGTCAGTGGAGGGAGTGGTTCTCTCCCCATCCTTGACTCCTGAGCAACAGAGGGACTGTCGCCAGGTCCTGGGGCAGTTCACCTCAGTGTTTTCCCTTATCCCTGGGATTACCCACCTGTGTACCCATGATGTGGACACAGGAGACAGCCTCCCTGTCAAGTCCAAGTCTTACAGGTTGTCAGATAAGGTGAAGGCCAGCATCCAGAGTGAGGTCACTAAGATGCTGGAGTTGGGGGTGATAGAGCCCTCCAACAGCCCTTGGTCCAGTCCGGTGGTTCTGGTACCAAAAGCTGCCCCACCGGGCACCACACCAAAACTTAGGTTCTGTGTGGATTACAGAGGACTGAACTCTGTGACCAAGACTGATGCTCATCCCATCCCTAGGGCGGATGAGCTCATTGACCGACTGAGGGCTGCCCGATACCTGAGTACCGTTGACCTCACGTCAGGGTACTGGCATATCGCTCTAACAGATGGAGCTAAAGAGAGGTCCGCCTTTTCCACTCCAGAGGGCCACCACCAGTTTAAAGTGATGCCTTTTGGGCTGAAAAACGCTCCTGCCACCTTCCAGCGGCTGGCGAACCGGGTCCTCTCCAGTTTAGAGGCCTTCTCTGCTGCCTACCTGGACGACATAGCTGTCTTCAGTAGCAGCTGGGTGGACCATCTGGGTCACCTCCAGGAAGTGCTTCAGGCTCTGCAGCAGGCCGGCCTGATTATCAAAGCTAGCAAATGTCAGATAGGGCAGGGGTCGGTAGTCTACCTAGGACACTTGGTGGGCGGGGGCAAGGTGCAGCCCCTACAGGCCAAGATAGAAACCATCCTGGCCTGGGAGCCTCCCAAAACACAGACTGAGGTCAGGGCATTCCTGGGCCTCACCGGATACTACCGCAGATTTGTAAAGGGTTATGGCACTATTGTGGCCCCCCTGACTGAACTGACCTCGAAGAAACAACCTAGAAAAGTGATCTGGACAGAGGCTTGCCAAAAAGCCTTTGACTCTCTAAAGCATGCCATGTGCACTGCTCCTGTGCTCAGGGCCCCGGACTTCTCCAAAGAGTTCATTGTCGAAACGGACGCCTCAGAGCATGGCATAGGGGCAGTACTTTCGCAACTCAATGAGGAGGGACGGGACCAACCAGCAGCCTTCATCTCCAGGAGGCTGCTCCCCCGAGAACAGCGGTGGAGCGCGATAGAGAGGGAAGCCTTTGCGGTGGTCTGGGCTGTAAAGAAGCTGAGGCCATATTTGTTTGGCTCCCACTTCCTGATTCAGACTGACCACCAGCCCCTCAGATGGCTCATGCAAATGAAGGGCGAGAATCCCAAATTGTTGAGGTGGTCCATTTCCCTACAGGGGATGGACTTCAGGGTGGAGCCCAGACCCGGAGTAGACCACGCCAATGTTGTCGGTCGCTCTAGGTTTTTCCGCCTTAGTGATGAGAACTCCCTGGAGGTTGGGTAGTTCTCCCCACTTTCAGCTGGGGGGACACATGTTAGACCTGTCAGCCTTAGGGTGGTCTCCCCTACATTTTTGCCTTTTTTTTTTTAAAACCTTTATTGACGTAGAAAAGTACACCGCTATTCAGCCGAACATCCCGGGGGCACGGCAGCACGTTAAAGACACAGCAATATGGCATACAGCAATCACATTTCCGGATGAGTGAGGTTCAATTTTATTTTAAACAGGATGACATCAGGAACATAAAAAGCTGCAATATAACGTAAAGGAATGTGGGGACCAGGTGCCGAGCCGTAAAGTATAGTCATAGTATGGGCGGGCCAGACAAGAATTCTTGCAGGATTTATGACGATCACAAATAAGGCATGGGTACTTTGTCAAAGAACAGGATATACACGCATACAATTACTGTAAATACCGATTAAACGCCCGCCCAGGTCTTACCTATAGCGCAACAACAGCTCAGACACAGGATACGACAAATCAATGAGGACTTAGAGACCAACACAATAAACTGATCCCAGGCGCAGAAAAAGGAAAAAGGAAAGGGAAAACCAAAAGAGCGAAGAAAAAGGCCATAGAAACAAAAAGAGAAAAAATAAACCCCTCCCCCCAGCCCCTCACCCCGCACCCCTGCAGTTGGCTACGGCCTAACCCCCCAGCAGCGTGCCTGTCGCCCAGTATCTAAACCCGAAATATAGAAGAGAGAGGAAATATAGAAAGGAGGAGAAATATAAAGAAAGAAAAAAAAAACATTGAGGGGTCCCCAGTACGGGCTCCCGCCCCCCCCCCCCCCCCCACCGCCACGCAGCAATTCAAACACCTCAGCGCCGCTACCAAGATGTCAAAGGCGACAACCTAAAACAGGATAGTGGTCACCACTCCAGTTTCAAAAGTCGCACAATTAAGATGAGAACCCCCCGTGCAACAAACCAATAAACAAATAGCAACACTCAGCTCCAACCCACCCAATCATAGTTAAGACACATCTCAATCCGCCCTGCGTAGGGTCAGACAAACAAAATACCAAAAGTAATGCAGGCAGGTAAGTCCGACGGAAGGTAGGGAATCTTGCAGCACACCAGAACACGAGACTCTCGAAGGCCCTCCACAGCCCATCCGGCAGCTCCAAAGCAATCAATCAAAGTCCAGTCCAAAAAGAGCACAGTCATTGTGTTGCGTAAGAATGTGTCCACGGGACGATCCACAGCGGTACAAGCGGGAGACTTCCAAAATACCGACTCTCGCTTCTCGGCCACGGCGAAAGTCACAGCGCCACTTCCACAGCAGTGTCTCTACCAATACCTGCAGGGGGGATGCCACAAGCGAAGACCCCAGAGATGATCCCGGCGTCGGGTTTCCCTTCATGTCGGATAGACCAAGAATAGTACACAGCAGCCACCCAATCCGGACCGTGAATTACTGGCAAACAATGGGGGGGGCCTTCTGATCCCCCCTCCCCAATCTTCAGTGCGCGCCACTATCACCACAGGCTGGTACGGCTCAGTGAAGGCGAGTGCATAAGCCGGGACCCCCAGCATAAGTGCCGCATAGATGTTCACCAACGCAACCAGCTCGAGAAACAAAAAGGGGGGGGGGTCTTAATACCAACGCCTCCATGTTGCACACAGCGTGGGTGCCATCTCCATTTCCCCGTAGAAGGTCACATATTCACCCCCAAGATCTCAAAGGCGCCGTCAAAACTGATGCGGATCCATCGGCTCCGATCCCCTAGAGTGCGGGATACAAACAGTTGCGCGCTGGTTACACATGCCATGTTAGGGAGACAATGAGCGGCGCCAAATATTCGTGGCCCACAAAGCAGCAGTCGAGGGGGGGGGGTCCCCGACATCCATAGATGGAGGGCAGGATGCAGAGAAACATCGGGCTCAACAGAGCGGGTGCCGAGTGTATATTCAGAGGTGGGTGGGCCTCCATAGTGGTAGACCGGCAGCATCCGGGTCCGTGTGACCGCTGTTATTCAACTCGTGGCTGGCAGCCGCATCACGCGGGGTCGCGGCTCCGGGGCTCGTGAAGGCCGCAGTGTGCAGGAGGGCATATCTTCATCCTCAGGGCTCGGAAATCAGCCCGAGTCACACCCGGAGGGGCAGCGCTCTCTCCGACGCTCGAAACCCCGGCAGCAGCGCAGAACAGATAGCGAGATCCGGCGGTAGGGGAAGAGGGCCAACGGAGCCGGGAGCCCGGGCGACCATCTTGGCCGCCGGTCTTAAGTGCCAATCCATTTTTGCCTTTTTGCCTTCCATTTTTACCTTAACTTTTGTTGGACTTAGGACTCTGGGCGCCTCACCACTGCTAAACAGTGCTGAGGTGCAGGTGCTCTCCCCTAAAACCTTGTGAGGCTGGCATATCTGCCACAAGCCACTGCTACCTCAGTAAGGCTTAATCCTCCATAGGCTAACATTGGGAACCTCCCCTTATGGGATAACTTCTGACAGGGACCTAATAAGTCTGTCATGTTTGGTCTTGTTGGACTCGGGGCGGGGAACCCTTTCCAATGATATATGGGGTTTGGGCACTACTACGCTAGCGATCCCACTTTTATAAAGTGGGCCTTTTCCTGCCTACACTTAGATTAGGCTCTGCAGACTCCACCCTCCACTCTGCATACTGATAGCCTGCCTGGGTTGGGAGGTGGGACTGGTGATTCACACCTTCTTCCCTGGGATGAGCTGTGATGGGCTGCCCACTGTAGCCTTAACGGCCTATCTCTCGTCACTGTGACAGCTAGGTCAGGGAAGGCAGGGAACATACCAGAACTCCCTGGACTCTTCCAGAAGCCCCTGCCCCCAGACCCTTCCAGAGACCTCTACCACTTTCTAGCCCTTAGACTGAAAGATATATAAGGGAGGTTCCTGGCCTCACTTCTTTGTTACAATGCTGGACCTGGAAGAATCCCTGCTGGAGTGAGGACTGCTGCACAAAAGGAGTGCCACTGGGAAGGAGGCTGACTGCTCCAAGAAACTGCTCCCCACAACCTGCTGAGCTGCCCTACTGTCTGCTTATCCTGCCCTCCACGGGAAACTGCAACATCACCACCAGAGTGTCTCCACAACATCCCAAAGGAACTACTTTTCTTTGAACCACATTTTAAAGAGTCTTCAACCTTTTAAAGATTGCCTTTTTGGGACTGCACCCTTTTTAAGCTAAAGGAAACTACCCGTCCTTGGACCACAGCGTTTTAAAGACTGCCCTTTGGAACAGCAACAACACTCTCAAGATTTGCCCTGCAACGCCGTGCCTGCCCTCAGCACTGCCTGCCCTGTGATCCTTCCGAGGGCTCTGTGATTGCCTCTGCTTCTGGCGCAAGCCGACTGAAACTGGCTCTTAGGTCACCGCCACTGGGAACGGAGCGCGCTGTGTAGCGCTGAGAAGCGAAGCACTGTGTGGCAGGAGGCTCCGTCGTTGCCCCGGACTTAGAGGCACTGTTAAGTGCTGTGGTAAAGGAGCACTGTGTGGCCGTGACCCCACCTGTGCAGCGCCTGCTGAGCACGAGGCATCAGGGCGAGAGGAGCCTCGCACCCGCACCCGCAACCACCACACCAGGTAACGCCTCAGTGCAACCAGGCTGCTGCGAGGGGGCTGGGTGCGGGTTGGCCGGGTACCTGGAGTGTGAGCTTTGTGCTTGGCTGGGAACCGTCCTTCACTGACCGACCTAAGGGGGCATAATTACTTGGTAATTGACACTGGGGCATTTTTTAGCATTACCAGCAGCGCCTGGGCAGCCGCACTTCCTACGCTGGGAGCATCATTTCTATGAGAGGCACCCTTATTACGCTACAAGGGAACTTTGGCCTAAGAACCTTCCCCCAGTGAATTTTGACCATAAGAAGCTACCTCAAGTGAACTTTTGCCATCCAAGGACACTGTGAGAAAGGCATTACCAGCAGGAGCCCTTGGCACACCTGAGCTTTTGGTGATTTGATCAGGCCTGGGAACTGGATTCATTCTTATTGGTTATTGATCTTGCTTGGAAACTGGAATCCTTTTTATTATTGATCTTGCCTGGAGCTGGATTTACCTGCTTTTGGGTCTTGCATATCTTTTAGATAAAGAAATTCTTATTCTTATACAAAACTGGTGTGATGTTCCTTTTGTGAGTGTTTTTACTGTGTCATCGCCGTTGTGTGTTGCACAAATACTTTACACATTGCCTCTGAAGTTACGCCTTTGCTGCTCTGCGCCAAGCTACCAGGTCGGAAGCGGTGGTCCCTACTTGGACTAGGGTGCATACCCCTGCCAACTAGAGACCCCGGTTCTAACATTGGTGATCGAGCGGTGGGATAGGACTTGTGCTTGTGTAACACCACGCAGCGACGCAGTGTACACCACAACCCTACACCTGATTCCACTGAAATTTTGTCTACCCTCTCCAATTGGCATTTTTAATTTTTGTTTAAATTCTCCCTGACTGGCTGCTCTTTTTAAAAGTCCTTTGGCCTAAGTCCCATTTGATTTTCTCTACGAACGTCTGAGGTCCTACCTGGCAAGATGGAATTTGAGCTGGACAACCTGGAAACGTACACGGCGGCGCAGCTCAAGGAATTCTGCAAGGAGAAAAGGGTGCCCTTCAAGCGAGGCGCTAAGAAGACAGAGCTTCAGAAAGCCTTGAGGGCATGGGTAACGGCCCATCCAGAAGGAGAAGGAGAAGGGGACGGGCAGGGAGCGGAGCAAGGCGCCACAGGAGAACTTGACCTACTGCCCTTGGTGGAAAATGGCTACTTCTTACCAGGTACAAGGGTACCTGCCAGGGCAGGCAGTAGTGTGTCAGTAAGGACCCTGTCCTCAGAGGAATTGAAGGACAGGAGAGAGGAGAGACACTTTAAATTGGAGCTCACCAAATTGGAAAGGGAGCGTGAGAAAGAAAGGTGGGCCATGGAGGAGAAGAAACGTACCCATGAGCTCAAACTGAAGGAACTGGAAATTCGAGCCCTACAAGCAGGGACGAACAGCATCAAGAGTGGTGGCAGCATACCTACGGAAGCTTCACGTGAGTCCAGGGTCTTTATGCCTAAAGATGTGATGGCCAGTTTTAAGGTGGGGGATAATATTGATAAGTGGTTAGCTGCCTATGAGGTGTCACTAAGAGCCCATGGGGTCCCAGAGAGTCACGGGGGGGGGGTCTGTACAAGTACATACCTCCGGAAGTTAGGGACACACTCCTTAGCCTAGAAAAGGAAGACCAGACCAACTATTCTGTTATGAAAGAAGCATTGCTTAAGAGGTTCGGTCTTACTCCTGAGAGATATAGGCAGAGGTTTAGGAATAGCCACAAACTTCCTGTGAGAAGTTGGCCTGGTATATGATGCTCACTAGTTCTAGTGATCACCTTGTACCATGCCAAGCAACCCTTATGGTGCAGGTTGTAAAGTCAACCTTATAGACAAGCTATCCTAGGGGTAGCATGGACTAAGCAGTCTTAGGCTAAACTCTGTAAAGGCATGTGAAGCAAGCTGTTTTACCATATACAATCCCTTGAATACCAAATGAAAGGACACCACACAGATATATATTGAAAATATATATAGATTTATTTCTACAAACAACCCTGATACTATTTATGAGGACAGAAGCAAATGCGTTAAAACAAAACACAGTTTAAATACACAAAAGTTGCACAATTATGGATGAGCCCTAGGGGCCACCTAAACCATATACTAAAATAGTGGTATAAGAACCACTATGGGGAAAGTGAAGAGGCCTAGGGCCTGGGGAATCGCTGGAGCTGTTCGGGACTAGCAGTGAAGAAGTCGGGAAAGGCCCGCGGGACTCTGGTGCAGTGCAGAAAGTGCACGCTTTACCAATGCAATGTCAATGGTGCGTAAAAGTTACAAAGTTAGTTATTAAGGAACCTTCCGAGTGACCTAGAAGGATGAAACTTTAGACACAGACACTAGAGGTGTACACCAGTGTGGGAACACCGGCGTTGCTGAGTTACCTCACCCACATGAAGCGGGTGCACAGGGTCGAAGTAGTGTCGGGTTTCGTCACGCAGGTCGATGGTGCTTGGAGCTGAAGATGCTGCAGGCGGCTCGAGGTGAAGAGTTCCGGTGGATCCAAGGGTGGATCTGAAGAGGTGAAGACCTGAAAGCAGAGGGGACAATGTTCAAAGTCACTAGCCAGTGACTACCGTGGAACCAGATTGGAACCAGGCGATGTCGGGTGCAAACAGACGTCGAGGTGTAGCTTCTCTCTGCAGCCACGTGGACACGAGGGGTCGAGGACGTCCAGGAGTCAATCACGAGCTGTCCCACGCAGGCTTCTCGCTGTTGGCGGTGTCGGCAACTTTATTGGAGCAAACAGGCCTTGGCTAATGCAAGCCACGCAGGAATCAAAAAAGGCTTGTTACTCGGACCAGCAAGGTCAGAGCAGGTGCTCCCTTTTACAGGAGCGAGGGCAAGTCTGGAGCAACCAGACCCGCAGTGTAAGTTGAAGGTTTCGTCGCCAAGATGGCCGCTAGCCACGTGGCAAGTGGACGGGATGGCGCATCGAGTGGCACGGTGCAAAAGGGCCCCACGCAGATCGTGGAGATGCTGGGGGGCTGATCTTCGGTGCAAGGGCTGCTCGAGGTTGGGGCTTCTCAAACCCCAAAACACAGCGTCGAGGGTGCCTCTGATGCTGCGCAGTCAGCGTTTCGGGGGTCTTCCGAGAGGTCCGGTCCCTCGTCTCTCGGTGCCTCCACGGGTCCCTTCTTTGCAGGGACTGTGGATCGGGCTGTGAGAAGTCTGGGAGTCTGGGTCTTGTCAGGCTCTGGGCTCGGGCTCCGGCGGGAGGCGGCGGCAAAGCAGACGTCGAGTTGCTGGTTGGTGCCTGTGTTCACAGGGTGGTCACTCCTTGGCCACAAGGGAGATTCTCTTCCGTCTTCTGTGCAGCAGAATGTCGAAGTCCAGTCTTCTTCTGTATTTCAAGTTGATTCAGGATGATCTGAAGTCTCAGGACACAGCTCCCACTCTTATTCGAATCTGGGGGGCCGGATCACCTACTAGGTCCCTCCTCTGGGTGGAACCAGGAAGGGGGGTGGTTACACCCCCTTTCCTTTGTCCAGTTTCGCGCCAGGACTGGGGCTGGAAAGCCCCAGCACCGGTTTGAACTGGCCTATGCACAGGGACACCTTGTGTGCCCCAGGCATGTCTGATTCTATTCATCCCTGTCCTACCCAATACACCAAATCCTGTCTGGGGTGGTGCTAGCACCTCCCAAGGCAGGAAGCCCTTTGTCCAAGCTGCCCTCGCCGGAAGGACTCCCAGCAGCAGGAGGTCAGACTTGTGTCTGTGGTGGCAGCATCCATTTTGGGATGCTGAGGCTCTGTTTAACTTTAACCGGGGTTCAGGCTAGGTACATGTCGTGTCCCTCTAGAAGGGTGGAATGCTACCCCCGTCGCCAGAACTGGCGAGGGGGTAGTATTCCAATTCGTATGACACCTTACTCGACATGTTTTGATAAAGCCAAACCCAAGATAACATTTAACCGCGAGGTTCATAATGCACTTAAGAGTATATGGTATGGCAGTATCATGAAACAGCTAAAGGACATGGTTCCGAAAGCTGCAGACAGGCTCAGCTCATGCCAGAGCACCATCTCACATATTTCCAAGCACTCTGCCTCCAGGATTGATGAGGCCTTCCATAGGAGTGACTGATAGGAACATATGTGTCCATTTTAGGTTAGGTATAGGCATACTACACCTAAGTAAGGGGTGGTTACACCGACTTACCCCAGCTGAGTAATCAGCCAGTTGTGTCAAAATATGGAGGCCAGGCCAGGGGTGGCATAATACATGCTGCAGCCCCTGGTAGGCCTTGGAAGCACCTATGCCCTGGGTACCTGGGTACACTGTTACAGGGGCCAATAAGGTGAACCAGTTCCAATGTCGTTATGCACCTAAAGTACATGGGTAACTATTTAGAGAGAGGACAGCAGGCTGTGGGTCTGATTAGCAGGCCCACAGCCACATTAAGTCATAAACCAGTGAAGCAAAAAGCAAAAAATGTGGGGTGACCATAGGATAGCAGACCCTACTCTCCTACACAACCCCCCCCCCCCAAATGCAGGGACATTAGACTAACCTTGACCAGTTGTGTCTTCATTTTCTAAGTGGAAGTACCTGGAGAGACCATCTGCATTACCATGGTCAGTCCCTGGGCGGTGCTCCACTGTAAACAAGTATGGTATCAACTTCTTCAGGGCCCACACCACAGCAAAGGCCTCCCTCTCAATGGCTGACCAACGTTTCTCTCTGGGGGTCCGCCTTCTGCTAATGAAAGTAATGGGCTGGTCTTGACCATCTACATTAAGTTGTGAAAGCACAGCTCCCACTCCCAACTCAGAAGCATCTGTTTGGACAATAAACTCTCTTGAGTAGTCAGGACTCTTCAGGATAGAGGATAGGTGCAGAGCACATGGCCTTCTTCAGGTCATCAAATGACTTTTGACAGTATTCTGTCCACTGAACCTTTTTGGGCATATTCTTGGATGTCAGATCATTAAGAGGAGTCACAATGGACCCATAGTTCTTAACAAACTTCCTGTAGTACCCAGTCAGGCCCAAGAAAGCTCTGACCTGAGTCTGGGTAGTTGGAGGGGACCAGTCCTTTATGGTCTGGATCTTACTCTCCAGTGGTTGAACTTGGCCTCCACCTACAAGGTGGCCCAAGTACACAACCTTACTCTGCCCTATCTGGCACTTGGTTGCCTTGATAGTGAGGCCTGCCTTTTGCAGAGCCTCTAGCACTTCCTTCAGGTGGACCAGGTGATCCTCCCAGGTGGAGCTAAAGACCGCAATATCGTCCAGATATGCTGCACAAAAGTCATCCAACCCAGTAAGGACTTGATTCACCAACCTTTGGAAGGTGGCAGGTGCATTTTTCAAACCAAAGGGCATCACCACAAACTGATAATGCCCACTGGGGGTAGAAAATGCTGTCTTGGCTTTAGACTCCTCAGCTAACCTGATTTGCCAGTAGCCAGCTGTCAAGTCAAATGTGCTCAAATACTTGGCAGAAGCCAATTTGTCTATGAGCTCATCTGCCCTTGGAATTGGGTGTGCATCTGTCCTGGTGACAGCATTGAGTCCTCTGTAATCCACACAGAACCTCATCTCTCTCTTTCCATCTTTGGTGTGAGGTTTGGGGACCAGAACCACTGGGCTAGCCCAGGGGCTCTCTGAAGGCTCAATGACACCTAACTCCAGCATCTTTTGCACCTCAGCCTTGTTACAGTCTCTGACATGGTCAAGCTGCCTGTAAATCTTGTTCTTTACAGAAAGACTATCACCAGTGTCCACCACATGGGTACACCAGTTAGTCTGACTGGGTGTCAGGGAGAACATATGTCGATATGACTGCAAAACCTGTCTACAGTCATGTTGCTGATGTTCAGTGAGGCTGCCATCTAAGGCTACACCATCAACTGAGCCATCCTCAGGGTTCTGAGTCAGCAGGTCTGGGAGAGGGTCACTCTCTTCCTCCTGCCCCTCATCTGTAGCCATGAGCAAGCCCATGTCTGCCCTGTCAACATATGCTTTCAGCCTGTTAACATGGAGCACCCTGTGGGGGCTCCTGGGAGTTCCAAGGTCCACAAGTAGGTAACCTCTCCCTTTTTCTCAAGGATTGTATGGGGTCCAGACCATTTGTCTTGGAGTGCTGCTGGGGCCACTGGCTCCAACACCCATACCTTCTGTCCAGGCTGGTACTCAGTCAGGACAGCCTTTTGGTCATGCCAGGCTTTCTGTAATTCCAGGCTAGCCTCAAGGTTTTTGGATGCCTTCTCCATATACTCAGCCATCCTGGAGCGGAGACCAAGTACATAGTCCACTATGTCTTGCTTGGGCTTTTTGAGAGGTAACTCCCATCCTTCCCTCACCAGACATAGGGGTCCTCTTACAGGGTGTCCAAACAACAATTCAAAGGGGCTGAAGCCAACACCTTTTTGTGGGACCTCTCTGTAAGCAAACAGAAGGCAGGGAAGAAGGATATCCCATCTTCGCCTGAGCTTCTCAGGTAATCCTTTGATCATGCCCTTTAGGGTCTTGTTGAATCTCTCAACAAGCCCATTGCATTGTGGATGATAGGGAGTGGTGAACTTATAGTTGACACCACATTCCTTCCACATAGCTGTCAAGTATCCTGACATGAAGTTTGCACCTCTATCAGATACTACCTCCTTAGGAAACCCCACTCTGGAGAAAACTCCAAATAAGGCCCTGGTCACAACATGAGCTGTTGTGGTCCTAAGTGGAATTGCCTCTGGGTACCTGGTGGCATGGTCCACCACCACCAGTATGAATCTGTGTCCAGATGCTGTAGGGGGATCCATTGGTCCAACAATGTCAATCCCTACCCTTTCAAAGGGCACCCCCACCACAGGTAATGGTATTAGGGGGGCCTTTGTGGTACCACCTGCTTTGCCACTTGCTTGGCAGGTTACACAGGAGCGACAAAACTCCTTTGTATCTTCTGACATGTGAGGCCAGTGAAAGTGACAGACAAGTCTGTCCCATGTTTTGTTCTGGCCTAGGTGTCCTGCTAAGGGAATATCGTGTGCCAAGGTAAGAAGGAAGCCCCTAAATTGCAGAGGTATGACCAACCTCCTGGTTGTACCAGGCTTGGGGTCTCTACCCTCCGAATAAAGGAGCCCATCATCCCAATAAACCTTATGGGTACCTTGAGCATTCCCAGCAGCCTCAGCAGCAGCCTGCTGTCTGAGGAGTTCAAGAGAAGGACAGGATAACTGAGCCTGCCCCAAGTCTGCCCTAGAAGGTCCCACTGTCCCCAGAAACTCAACCTGATCAGGTTCAAGCTCTATAGGGACAGTTCCTTCAGGGGTCTCAGAATCATCTTCCTGTGAAGGCTGATCCTCACTTGTAGGCATTTGGGAAGGCACAGCCTTTACCCTCCTGTTCCTTGTCTTGGAAGGTACTTGGTCCATTGTTCCAGGATCCAAGACCTGAGGTTCAGAGAGGCACTTTTTGGCCTGTGACCTGGTCACAGCAAGGACATGTGATGATATCCCTAACATCTCTGCATGAGTCCTGTACTCAACTTCTGACCATAGAGAACTCTCCAGGTCATTGCCCAACAAACATTCTACTGGGAGATCAGCACTAACCACAACTCTTTTTAGGCCAGTTACCCCTCCCCAGGAAAAGTTAACAATTGCCACACTATGTGTAGTAGTGACATTGCTGGCATTGGTCACCAGGTAATTATCACCTGGTATGTACTGTCCAGGGTCCACAAAGCTAGGCGTCACCATGGTGACACTGGCACATGTGTCCCTGTATGCTTGAGCCACTTTTTCATTAATTAAAGGTGTCTGTCTGTACTTGCCCAAATTATTGGGACTGACAGTAGGGGAACAATCAATCTCCCCATCACAAATCAGAACAGCCTGTGTGGGGACTCTGACTAGGTCAGAATCTCCATCAGTTCCCAAGGTGATACCCACTACCCCCTTAGTCTGTGGACCAACACTGCTAACTGTACTAGTGGGTGCAGGTGCCTTAGGGGCTGCAGTGTTGGGGGCTCCACCCTTTTTACAATCACTTGTCCAGTGAGTGGTGTTTTTGCAAAAGCTACACCAGGGTTTTCTTTGACCTTCTTTCTTCTTCTTCTTGGAAGCTTGGGACCCACCCTCAGTATTAGTTTGGGGCCCTGTTGAAGACTTCTGGTCTTTAGCTTTCTGCTCCCCACCCTTCTGGTCTGTTTTCTTTTGGTCACCACCCTGGTTCTGGTTCTGGTTCTTTTGCTTAACTCTGGTTCTAACCCATTTGTCTGCCCTCTTTCCCAATTCTTGGGGAGAGGTTAGATCTGAGTCAACCAAATGTTGATGCAACTGCTGCTTCTGACAGTTATTTAAAATCTGTTCTCTCATAAGCAAATTGTACAATCCTTCATAGTCTGTAACCTTACTTCCCAGCAACCAGCCCTCCAGAGCCTTAGTGGCACATTCAACAAATTCAGACCAGTCCTGAATCTGTGTCTTCTGGGTATCTCTGAACATAAACCTGTACTGTTCAGTGGTTAAGCCTAACCCATCAATCAGACCACTCTTCAGGACCAGGTAGTTTCTAGAATCCCCATCACTAACTGTGAGGAGTCTGTCTCGGCCTCTACCTTCAAAGGAGAGCCACAAGATTGCTGCCCACTGCTCCTGAGGGACCTGCTGTACTTTGCAAGCTCTCTCAAGTGCAGTCATCCATTTGTGGATATCATCCCCAACTTTGTAGGGGGGCACACTCTTACTCAGGTTTCTATTGTCATATTACCTGTCTTTATCCTTAGGGATAGTGCTGCCACCAGTGGATTCTAATCCACTCTCTCTAGGCTGCCTTGCTCTAGCAAGTTTCTCTTTGGCCAGGGCAACTTCTAACTCTTGTCTCTGGATCCCAAGTTCAGCCTCTCTCATTTTGGCCTCATGTTCCCTTCTCTGAGGGCTAGCCAACTCCCTTCTGGAGTTGCCATGAGAACCTCTAGAAACATGGGAAGTATTGGACTCACTTGAGTGATTCCTCCTCCTCCTATGCTCCTGGTTAAGTCCATTTGGGGGTCTGAATGGGTTGGACCCACCTTCAGTCCCAAATAAGCTTAAGTTAGCCTGGTTAAGCCTGCTGACTAACACCTGGCCATTTCTACCATCATCAGAATCACTTTCTTCCACCTCCTCCCCTTCTTCTTCCTCAGGCTGAGAATTCCCAGGGGTCTGGTCATCCTCATCTATCTGGATGACAGGGGCAGGGGCATCAGGGTTATCATCTTCAGTGGGAGATCCTCCCTCTCCAGTCCCTGAGGGGCCTGGTTTGGAGTCTTTTAGAGCTTCAGACTGGTCTAACAGCTCTCTGAGGTGTCCTGCTGTAGGAGTAGGACCTGTTTTGATTCCTCTCATGGAACACAGTTGCCTCAGTTCCTTAAATGGAAAGATAGCAACTTTGGATGGTGCCCTTGGAGGGTCACTCTCAACAGAGGTGGGTCCAGTGGATCCCTCTGCTCCAGACATTGCTCTAGTGTGGTGGATGTGTTGCAATCTACCTACACTTGTGTTTTCCTACAAAACCTATCTAGTAGTTGTAGTCAGGGTGTGCTACTCCCTATCCTCTACAACAACTAAGGTCAGTAGAACTTAAGTATATCTAGTCTTGTTTTAGTGTACCTATCAGGTACCTGTATGATCTTTCAAATGATATGTTCAAAGATTGTAATGGTAAAACAACAGCAAGCTCAAATCCCAATCCGCTGCTCACCAATGTGAGAAGTTGGCCTGGTATATGATGCTCACTAGTTCTAGTGATCACCTTGTACCATGCCAAGCAACCCTTATGGTTCAGGTTGTAAAGTCAACCTTATAGACAAGCTATCCTAGGGGTAGCATGGACTAAGCAGTCTTAGGCTAAACTCTGTAAAGGCATGTGAAGCAAGCTGTTTTACCATATACAATCCCTTGAATACCAAATGAAAGGACACCACACAGATATATATTGAAAATATATATAGATTTATTTCTACAAATAACCCTGATACTCTTTATGAGCACAGAAGCAAATGCGTTAAAACAAAACACAGTTTAAATACACAAAAGTTTCACAATTATGGATGAGCCCTAGGGGCCACCTAAACCATATACTAAAATAGTGGTATAAGAACCACTATGGGGAAAGTGAAGAGGCCTAGGGCCTGGGAATCGCTGGAGCTGTTCGGGACTAGCAGTGAAGAAGTCGGGAAAGGCCCGCGGGACTCGGGTGCAGTGCAGAAAGTGCACGCTTTACCAATGCAATGTCAATGGTGCGTAAAAGTTACAAAGTTAGTTATTAAGGAACCTTCCGAGTGACCTAGAAGGATGAAACTTTAGACACAGACACTAGAGGTGTACACCAGTGTGGGAACACCGGCGTTGCTGAGTTACCTCACCCACAGGAAGCGGGTGCACAGGGTCGAAGTAGTGTCGGGTTTCGTCACGCAGGTCGATGGTGCTTGGAGCTGAAGATGCTGCAGGCGGCTCGAGGTGAAGAGTTCCGGTGGATCCAAGGGTGGATCTGAAGAGGTGAAGACCTGAAAGCAGAGGGGACAATGTTCAAAGTCACTAGCCAGTGACTACCGTGGAACCAGATTGGAACCAGGCGATGTCGGGTGCAAACAGGCGTTGAGGTGTAGCTTCTCTCTGCAGCCACGTGGGCACGAGGGGTTGAGGACGTCCAGGAGTCGATCACGAGCTGTCCCACGCAGGCTTCTTGCTGTTGGCGGTGTCGGCAACTTGATTGGAGCAAACAGGCCTTGGCTAATACAAGCCACGCAGGAATCGAAAAAGGCTTGTTACTCGGACCAGCAAGGTCAGAGCAGGTGCTCCCTTTTACAGGAGCGAGGGCAAGTCTGGAGCAACCAGACCCGCAGTGTAAGTTGAAGGTTTCATCGCCAAGATGGCCGCTAGCCACGTGGCAAGTGGACGGGATGGCGCGTCGAGTGGCACGGTGCAAAAGGGCCCCATGCAGATCGCGGAGATGCTGGGGGGCTGATCTTCGGAGTAAGGGCTGCTCGAGGTTGGGGCTTCTCAAACCCCAAAGCACAGCGTCGAGGGTGCCTCTGATGCTGCGCAGTCAGCGTTTCGGGGGTCTTCCAAGAGGTCCGGTCCCACGTCTCTCGGTGCCTCCACGGGTCCCTTCTTTGCAGGGACTGTGGATCGGGCTGTGAGAAGTCTGGGAGTCTGGGTCTTGTCAGGCTCTGGGCTCGGGCTCGGGCGGGAGGCGGCGGCAAAGCAGACATCGAGTTGCTGGTTGGTGCCTGTGTTCACAGGGTGGTCACTCCTTGGCCACAAGGGAGATTCTCTTCCGTCTTCTGTGCAGCAGAATGTCGAAGTCCAGTCTTCTTCTGTATTTCAAGTTGATTCAGGATGATCTGAAGTCTCAGGACACAGCTCCCACTCTTATTCGAATCTGGGGGGCCGGATCACCTACTAGGTCCCTCCTCTGGGTGGAACCAGGAAGGGGGGTGGTTACACCCCCTTTCCTTTGTCCAGTTTCGCGCCAGGACTGGGGCTGGAAAGCCCCAGCACCGGTTTGAACTGGCCTATGCACAGGGACACCTTGTGTGCCCCAGGCATGTCTGATTCTATTCAGCCCTTTCCTACCCAATACACCAAATCCTGTCTGGGGTGGTGCTAGCACCTCCCAAGGCAGGAAACCCTTTGTCCAAGCTGCCCTCGCTGGAAGGACTCCCAGCAGCAGGAGGTCAGACTTGTGTCTGTGGTGGCAGCATCCATTTTGGGATGCTGAGGCTCTGTTTAACTTTAACCGGGGTTCAGGCTAGGTACATGTCGTGTCCCTCTAGAAGGGTGGAATGCTACCCCCGTCGCCAGAACTGGCGAGGGGGTAGTATTCCAATTCGTATGACACCTTACTCGACATGTTTTGATAAAGCCAAACCCAAGATAGCATTTAACCGCGAGGTTCATAATGCACTTAAGAGTATATGGTATGGCAGTATCATGAAACAGCTAAAGGACATGGTTCCGAAAGCTGCAGACAGGCTCAGCTCATGCCAGAGCACCATCTCACATATTTCCAAGCACTCTGCCTCCAGGATTGATGAGGCCTTCCATAGGAGTGACTGATAGGAACATATGTGTCCATTTTAGGTTAGGTATAGGCATACTACACCTAAGTAAGGGGTGGTTACACCGACTTACCCCAGCTGAGTAATCAGCCAGTTGTGTCAAAATATGGAGGCCAGGCCAGGGGTGGCATAATACATGCTGCAGCCCCTGGTAGGCCTTGGAAGCACCTATGCCCTGAGTACCTGGGTACACTGTTACAGGGGCCAATAAGGTGAACCAGTTCCAATGTCGTTATGCACCTAAAGTACATGGGTAACAATTTAGAGAGAGAACAGCAGGCTGTGGGTCTGATTAGCAGGCCCACAGCCACATTAAGTCATAAACCAGTGAAGCAAAAAGCAAAAATTTGGGGTGACCATAGGATAGCAGACCCTACTCTCCTACACTTCCCACACAGAACTGGGTAGATTTCCTGGACAACGCTAGTAAAACTTTAGAGGGCTGGGTGCGGGGCAGCAATGTGAATGACTATGAAGGATTGTATAACTTGTTTTTAAGAGAGCACCTTCTAGATAAATGTTTTCCTGAGCTGCACCAACACCTGGTTGACCGCAAGTTGACCAATCCTAGGAAGCTTGCGGAGGAGGCGGACACCTGGGTCAGTACCAGGGTGTCCAACAAGAATCTGGGGTATACTCCCAAAGGGGTGGTCAGGGTTCCCACCAGAGGAAAGAGGGGGGAGATAAAAAGAAAGATTTCTCCAAAGGCCCCCAAAATAATTCACAAGGGAAAGGGTCTGGGTCCCAGCCCCAATCTGGCCACCAGAAGCCCACTTATCCTGACAAAGGTCAGCAGCCCAGAATTGTCCGGTACACTACAAGGGGGATCCCAAGTGTCGCAAGAGAGCACCACAGGCCACTGGAGGTAAAAACCCTGGGGTGGCTAGTGTAGCGCTTGGGGAGGAGCTGTTCCTAGATGATGGGAGTGAGGGGGCAGGGCTTGTCCTAGTGTCTCGGGGAGAGAGTGAGATGGTTCCTATTGTCCATGTGCCCCCAAATACTACCAAGTATAGGCAGTGGGTCACCCTCAATGGTCGGGGGTGGAGGCCCTGAGGGACACAGGTGCCAGCATGACTATGGTAAGGAGTCAGCTGGTGTCCCCAGAGCAAATAATTCCCGATGCGTTCCACCTAGTTGTGATGGCTGACAACAGGGGGGGTCACTATCCCATAGCACAGGTTCCATTTGAGTGGGGAGGGGTTTCAGGCCTTTTAAGAGTTGCTGTGAGCCCTGCCATGCCAGTGGACTGTCTGTTAGGGAATGACCTAGAGCATACTGCCTGGAAGGAGGTAGAGCTCAAAGCGCATGTGGAGATGCTGGGGTTGCCGGAGTGGATTTGTGCTACCACACGGTCTATGGCTGCCCGGAAAGGGAGTCAACTAGGGCTGGAGCCTGGAAAAATGGCACAGCCAGCTGCTAAGAAGGAAGGAGCCCGAGGGTGTGGGAAGCCCGCCCCGGGGCAGTCACCCCGTGAGATGGATGGGGCACCGGAGGAGGTTGCACCGGAGTCCACGGAGGGGGACGTTGCTCCCTTGGGGGACTTACCTACCCCTGCAGAGTGGCAGGTGGAAGGAGGGCCCACCAGGGAGGAGTTTTGCCGGGCACAGATAGAATGCCCCACCCTTGAGGGCATGAGGTGACAGGCTGAAGCCCAAGCAGCAGGCAATGCCTCCGTAAAGTATCATATTTACTGGGAGGATGGGCTCCTTTACAGTGAGCCCAAGGCTCCTGTGCATGGGTCATCAAGGGCCTTAGTGGTCCCCCAGTGCTATAGGGACTTTCTTTTGGAACTGGCTCATGAGATCCCTTTGGCAGGACACTTGGGCCAAGACAAGACCTTTGCTAGGCTTGTCCCACATTTTTATTGGCCGCAGATGAGGGTCTCCTCAGATGCATTCTGCAGGACCTGTCTGACCTGCCAAGCTAGTGGGAAAACAGGGGCTAAGCTGAAGGCTCCCCTGGAACCACTGCCTGTCGTTAGCACCCCCTTTGAGAGGGTGGGCATCGACATCGTTGGGCCCATGGATCCACCGACTTCTTCTGGTCACAGGTTCATCCTGGTTCTGGTGGACCACGCCACCCGGTACCCAGAGGCTATTCCTCTGAGAACCATCACTGCACCTGCAGTGGCCCAGGCCCTGATGGGGATTTTTACCAGAGTGGGTTTCCCGAAAGAGGTGGTGTCCGACAGGGGCACCAATTTTATGTCTGCCTACATGCAAGCCATGCGGAAGGAGTGTGGGGTTACTTATAAGTTCTCCACCCCTTACCACCCACATACCTATGGTCTCGTGGAGTTATTTAACAAGACCCTAAAGGGCATGATCAGGAGTCTGCCTGAGGGCCTGAGGAAAAGTGGGACATCCTCTTGCCCTGTTTGCTGTTTTCCTACAGGGAGGTACCGCAGAAGGGAGTGGGCTTCAGCCCCTTTGAGCTTTTGTACGGTCACCCTGTTAGGGGATCTCTCAGTTTAGAGAAGGATGGGTGGGAGAAGACTCCAAGGAGGCTTCCCCAAGATGTAGTGAGCTACAAGCTGGCCTTCCACAGCCAAATGGCTAAGCCGTGGAAGCAAGCTTCTGACAACTTAGAGGCCAGCCAGGCCGTGATGAAGGAATGGTACGACCAGAATTCTCACCCTGTGGAGGGAGAACCTGGACAAAAGGTGTGGGTCATGGAGCCTGGAGAGCTTAGTGCCCTCCAGGATTGCTGGACAGGCCTTTATGAGATATTGGAGAAGAAGGGCAAGGCCACTTACCTAGTGGACCTTAAGACCCCCAGGCAGCCCCACAGGGTGCTACACGCCAACCGCCTCAAACCCCACCATGAGCGGTCTGAGCTCACCTTACTGATGGTAACTGATGGGGCTGAGGAAGAGGAAAGTGAACCTCTCCTGGACCTCTTTGCTGCTAAAGAGAAGGATGGGTCAGTGGAGGGAGTGGTTCTCTCCCCATCCTTGACTCCTGAGCAACAGAGGGACTGTCGCCAGGTCCTGGGGTAGTTCACCTCAGTGTTTTCCCTTATCCCTGGGATTACCCACCTGTGTACCCATGATGTGGACACAGGAGACAGCCTCCCTGTCAAGTCCAAGTCTTACAGGTTGTCAGATAAGGTGAAGTCCAGCATCCACAGTGAGGTCATTAAGATTCTGGAGTTGGGGGTGATAGAGCCCTCCAACAGCCCTTGGTCCAGTCCGGTGGTTCTGGTACCTAAAGCTGCCCCACCGGGCACCACACCAAAACTTAGGTTCTGTGTGGATTACAGAGGACTGAACTCTGTGACCAAGACTGATGCTCATCCCATCCCTAGGGCGGTTGAGCTCATTGACCGACTGGGGGCTGCCCGATACCTGAGTACCGTTGACCTCACGTCAGGGTACTGGCATATCGCTCTAACAGATGGAGCTAAAGAGAGGTCCGCCTTTTCCACTCCAGAGGGCCACCACCAGTTTAAAGTGATGCCTTTTGGACTGAAAAACGCTCCTGCCACCTTCCAGCAGCTGGCGAACCGGGTCCTCTCCGGGTTAGAGGCCTTCTCTGCTGCCTACCTGGACGACATAGCTGTCTTCAGCAGCAGCTGGGTGGACCATCTGGGTCACCTCCAGGAAGTGCTTCAGGCTCTGCAGCAGGCCGGCCTGACTATCAAAGCTAGCAAATGTCAGATGGGGCAGGGGTCGGTAGTCTACCTAGGACACTTGGTGGGCGGGGGCAAGGTGCAGCCCCTACAGGCCACGATAGAAACCATCCTGGCCTGGGAGCCTCCCAAAACACAGACTGAGGTCAGGGCATTCCTGGGCCTCACCGGATACTACCGCAGATTTGTAAAGGGTTATGGCACTATTGTGGCCCCCCTGACTGAACTGACCTCGAAGAAACAACCTAGAGAAGTGATCTGGACAGAGGCTTGCCAAAAAGCCTTTGACTCTCTAAAGCATGCCATGTGCACCGCTCCTGTGCTCAGGGCCCCGGACTTCTCCAAAGAGTTCATTGTCAAAACGGACGCCTCAGAGCATGGCATAGGGGCAGTACTTTCGCAACTCAATGAGGAGGGACGGGACCAACCAGTAGCCTTCATCTCCAGGAGGCTGCTCCCCCGAGAACAGCGGTGGAGCGTGATAGAGAGGGAAGCCTTTGCGGTGGTCTGGGCTGTAAAGAAGCTGAGGCCATATTTGTTTGGCTCCCACTTCCTGATTCAGACTGACCACCGGCCCCTCAGATGGCTCATGCAAATGAAGGGCGAGAATCCCAAATTGTTGAGGTGGTCCATTTCCCTACAGGGGATGGACTTCAGGGTGGAGCACAGACCCGGAGTAGACCACGCCAATGTTGACGGTCGCTCTAGGTTTTTCCGCCTTAGTGATGAGAACACCCTGGAGGTTGGGTAGTTCTCCCCACTTTCAGCTGGGGGGACACGTGTTAGACCTGTCAGCCTTAGGGTGGTCTCCCCTACATTTTTGCCTTTTTGCCTCCCATTTTTACCTTAACTTTTGTTGGACTTAGGACTCTGGGCGCCTCACCACTGCTAAACAGTGCTGAGGTGCAGGTGCTCTCCCCTAAAACCTTGTGAGGCTGGCATATCTGCCACAAGCCGCTGCTACCTCAGTAAGGCTTAATCCTCCATAGGCTAACATTGGGAACCTCCCCTTACGGGATAACTTCTGACAGGGACCTAATAAGTCTGTCATGTTTGGTCTTGTTGGACTCGGAGCGGGGAACCCTTTCCAATGATATATGGGGTTTGGGCACTACTACGCTAGGGATCCCACTTTTATAAAGTGGGCCTTTTCCTGCCTACACTTAGATTAGGCTCTGCAGACTCCACCCTCCACTCTGCATACTGATAGCCTGCCTGGGTTGGGAGGTGGGACTGGTGATTCACACCTTCTTCCCTGGGATGAGCTGTGATGGGCTGCCCACTGTAGCCTTAACGGCCTATCTCTCGTCACTGTGACAGCTAGGTCAGGGAAGGCAGGGAACATACCAGAACTCCCTGGACTCTTCCAGAAGCCCCTGCCCCAAGACCCTTCCAGAGACCTCTACCACTTTCTAGCCCTTAGACTGAAAGATATATAAGGGAGGTTCCTGGCCTCACTTCTTTGTTACACTGCTGGACCTGGAAGAATCCCTACTGGAGTGAGGACTGCTGCGCAAAAGGATTGCCACTGGGAAGGAGGCTGACTGCTCCAAGGAACTGCTCCCCACAACCTGCTGAGCTGCCCTACTGTCTGCTTATCCTGCCCTCCATGGGAAACTGCAACATCACCACCAGAGTGTCTCCACAACATCCCAAAGGAACTACTTTTCTTTGAACCACATTTTAAAGAGTCTTCAACCTTTTAAAGATTGCCTTTTTGGGACTGCACCCTTTTTAAGCTAAAGGAAACTACCCGTCCTTGGACCACAGCGTTTTAAAGACTGCCCTTTGGAACAGCAACAACACTCTCAAGATTTGCCCTGCAACGCTGTGCCTGCCCTCAGCACTGCCTGCCCCGTGATCCTTCCGAGGGCTCTGTGATTGCCTCTGCTTCTGGCGCAAGCCGACTGAAACTGGCCCTGAGGTCACCGCCACTGGGAACGGAGCGCGCTGTGTAGCGCTGAGAAGCAAAGCACCGTGTGGCAGAAGGCTCCGTCGTTGCCCCGGACTTAGAGGCTCTGTTAAGTGCTGTGCTAAAGGAGCACTGTGTGGCCGTGACCCCACCCGTGCAGCGCCTGCTGAGCACGAGGCACCAGGGGGAGAGGAGCCTCGCACCCGCGTCCACAACCACCACCCCAGGTAACGCCTCAGTGCAACCAGGCTGCTGCGAGGGGGCTGGGTGCGGGTTGGCCGGGTACCTGGAGTGTGAGCTTTGTGCTTGGCTGGGAACCGTCTTCACTGACCGACCTACGGGGGCATAATTACTTGGTAATTGACACTGGGGCATTTTTTAGCATTACCAGCAGCGCCTGGACAGCCGCACTTCCTACGCTGGGAGCATCATTTCTAAGAGAGGCACCCTTATTACGCTACAAGGGAACTTTGGCCTAAGAACCTTCCCCCAGTGAATTTTGACCATAAGAAGCTACCTCAAGTGAACTTTTGCCATCCAAGGACACTGTGAGAAAGGCATTACCAGCAGGAGCCCTTGGCACACCTGAGCTTTTGGTGATTTTATCAGGCCTGGGAACTGGATTCATTCTTATTGGTTATTGATCTTGCTTGGAAACTGGAATCCTTTTTATTATTGATCTTGCCTGGAGCTGGATTTACCTGCTTTTGGTTCTCGCATATCTTTTAGATAAAAAAATTCTTATTCTTATACAAAACTGGTGTGATGTTCCTTTTGTGAGTGTTTTTACTGTGTCATCGCCGTTGTGTGTTGCACAAATACTTTACACATTGCCTCTGAAGTTACGCCTTTGCTGCTCTGCGCCAAGCTACCAGGTCGGAAGCCGTGGTCCCTACTTGGACTAGGGTGCATACCCCTGCCAACTAGAGACCCCGGTTCTAACATTGGTGATCGAGCGGTGGGATAGGACTTGTGCTTGTGTAACACCACGCAGCGACGCAGTGTACACCACAACCCTACACCTGACTCCACTGAAATTTTGTCTACCCTCTCCAATTGGCATTTTTAATTTTTGTTTAAATTCTCCCTGACTGGCTGCTCTTTTTAAAAGTCCTTTGGCCTAAGTCCCATTTGATTTTCTCTACGAACGTCTGAGGTCCTACCTGGCAAGATGGAATTTGAGCTGGACAACCTGGAAACTTACACGGCGGCGCAGCTCAAGGAATTCTGCAAGGAGAAAAGGGTGCCCTTCAAGCGAGGCACTAAGAAGACAGAGCTTCAGAAAGCCTTGAGGGCATGGGTAACGGCCCACCCAGAAGGAGAAGGAGAAGGGGACGGGCAGGGAGCGGAGCAAGGCGCCACAGGAGAACTTGACCTATTGCCCTTGGTGGAAAATGGCAACTTCTTACCAGGTACAAGGGTACCTTCCAGGGCAGGCAGTAGTGTGTCAGTAAGGACCCTGTCCTCAGAGGAATTGAAGGACAGGAGAGAGGAGAGACACTTTAAATTGGAGCTCACCAAATTGGAAAGGGAGCGTGAGAAAGAAAGGTGGGCCATGGAGGAGAAGAAACGTACCCATGAGCTCAAACTGAAGGAACTGGAAATTGAGCCCTACAAGCAGGGACGAACAGCATCAAGAGTGGTGGCAGCATACCTACGGAAGCTTCACGTGAGTTCAGGGTCTTTATGCCTAAAGATGTGATGGCCAGGTTTAAGGTGGGGGATAATATTGATAAGTGGTTAGCTGCCTATGAGGTGTCACTAAGAGCCCATGGGGTCCCAGAGAGTCACTGGGGGGGTGGTCTGTACAAGTACATACCTCCGGAAGTTAGGGACACACTCCTTAGCCTAGAAAAGGAAGACCAGACCAACTATTCTGTTATGAAAGAAGCATTGCTTAAGAGGTTCGGTCTTACCCCTGAGAGGTATAGGCAGAGGTTTAGGAATAGCCACAAACTTCCCACACAGAACTGGGTAGATTTCCTGGACTACGCTAGTAAAGCTTTAGAGGGCCTGGTGTGGGGCAGCAATGTGAATGACTATGAAGGATTGTATAACTTGTTTTTAAGAGAGCACCTTCTAGAGAAATGTTTTCCAGAGCTGCACCAACACCTGGTTGACCGCAAGTTGAACAATCCTAGGAAGCTTGCGGAGGAGGCGGACACCTGGGTCAGTACCAGGGTGTCCAACAAGGGTTCTGGGGTGTACTCCCAAAGGTTTGGTCAGGGTTCCCACCAGAGGAAAGAGGGGGGAGATAAAAAGAAAGATTTCTCCAAAGGCCTAAAATAATTCACAAGGGAAAGGGTCTGGGTCCCAGCCCCAATCTGGCCACCAGAAGCCCACTTATCCTGACAAAGGTCAGCAGCCCAGAATTGTCCGGTGCTATGAGTATGGTGAACTTGGACACTACAAGGGGGATCCCAAGTGTCGCAAGAGAGCACCACAGGCCACTGGAGGTAAAAACCCCGGGGTGGCTAGTGTAGCGCTTGGGGAGGAGCTGTCTTTAGATGATGGGAGTGAGGGGGCAGGGCTTGTCCTAGTGTCTCTGGGAGAGAGTGAGATGGTTCCTATTGTCCATGTGCCCCCAAATACTACCAAGTATAGGCAGTGGGTCACCCTCAATGGTCGGGGGTGGAGGCCCTGAGGGACACAGGTGCCAGCATGACTATGGTAAGGAGTCAGCTGGTGTCCCCAGAGCAAATAATTCCCGATGCGTTCCACCTAGTTGTGATGGCTGACAACAGGGGGGGTCACTATCCCATAGCACAGGTTCCATTTGAGTGGGGAGGGGTTTCAGGCCTTTTAAGAGTTGCTGTGAGCCCTGCCATGCCAGTGGACTGTCTGTTAGGGAATGACCTAGAGCATACTGCCTGGAAGGAGGTAGAGCTCAAAGCGCATGTGGAGATGCTGGGGTTGCCGGAGTGGATTTGTGCTACCACACGGTCTATGGCTGCCCGGAAAGGGAGTCAACCAGGGCTGGAGCCTGGAAAAATGGCACAGCCAGCTGCTAAGAAGGAAGGAGCCCGAGGGTGTGGGAAGCCCGCCCCGGGGCAGTCACCCCGTGAGATGGATGGGGCACCGGAGGAGGTTGCACCGGAGTCCACGGAGGGGGACGTTGCTCCCTTGGGGGACTTACCTACCCCTGCAGAGTGGCAGGTGGAAGGAGGGCCCACCAGGGAGGAGTTTTGCCGGGCACAGATAGAATGCCCCACCCTTGAGGGCATGAGGCGACAGGCCGAAGCCCAAGCAGCAGGCAATGCCTCCGCAAAGTATCATATTTACTGGGAGGATGGTCTCCTTTACAGTGAGCCCAAGGCTCCTGTGCATGGGTCATCAAGGGCCTTAGTGGTCCCCCAGTGCTACAGGGCCTTTCTTTTGGAACTGGCTCATGAGATCCCTTTGGCAGGACACTTGGGCCAAGACAAGACCTTTGCTAGGCTTGTCCCACATTTTTATTGGCCGCAGATGAGGGTCTGCTCAGATGCATTCTGCAGGACCTGTCTGACCTGCCAAGCTAGTGGGAAAACAGGGGCTAAGCTGAAGGCTCCCCTGGAACCACTGCCTGTCGTTAGCACCCCCTTTGAGAGGGTGGGCATCGACATCGTTGGGCCCATGGATCCACCGACTTCTTCTGGTCACAGGTTCATCCTGGTTCTGGTGGACCACGCCACCCGGTACCCAGAGGCTATTCCTCTGAGAACCATCACTGCACCTGCAGTGGCCCAGCCCTGATGGGGATTTTTACCAAAGTGGGTTTCCTGAAAGAGGTGGTGTCCGACAGGGGCACCAATTTTATGTCTGCCTACATGCAAGTCATGTGGAAGGAGTGTGGGGTTACTTATAAGTTCTCTACCCCTTACCACCCACAGACCTATGGTCTCGTGGAGTTATTTAACAAGACCCTAAAGGGCATGATCAGGAGTCTGCCTGAGGGCCTGAGGAAAAGTGGGACATCCTCTTGCCCTGTTTGCTGTTTTCCTACAGGGAGGTACCGCAGAAGGGAGTGGGCTTCAGCCCCTTTGAGCTTTTGTACGGTCACCCTGTTAGGGGATCTCTCAGTTTAGAGAAGGATGGGTGGGAGAAGACTCCAAGGAGGCTTCCCCAAGATGTAGTGAGCTACATGCTGGCCTTCCACCGCCAAATGGCTAAGCTGTGGAAGCAAGCTTCTGACAACTTAGAGGCCAGCCAGGCGGTGATGAAGGAATGGTACGACCAGAATTCTCACCCTGTGGAGGGAGAACCTGGACAAAAGGTGTGGGTCATGGAGCCTGGAGAGCTTAGTGCCCTCCAGGATTGCTGGACAGGCCTTTATGAGATATTGGAGAAGAAGGGCAAGGCCACTTACCTAGTGCACCTTAAGACCCCCAGGCAGCCCCACAGGGTGCTACATGCCAACCGCCTCAAACCCCACCATGAGCGGTCTGAGCTCACCTTACTGATGGTAACTGATGGGGCTGAGGAAGAGGAAAGTGAACCTCTCCTGGACCTCTTTGCTGCTAAAGAGAAGGATGGGTCAGTGGAGGGAGTGGTTCTCTCCCCATCCTTGACTCCTGAGCAACAGAGGGACTGTCGCCAGGTCCTGGGGCAGTTCACCTCAGTGTTTTCCCTTATCCCTGGGATTACCCACCTGTGTACCCATGATGTGGACCCAGGAGACAGCCTCCCTGTCAAGTCCAAGTCTTACAGGTTGTCAGATAAGGTGAAGGCCAGCATCCAGAGTGAGGTCACTAAGATGCTGGAGTTGGGGGTGATAGAGCCCTCCAACAGCCCTTGGTCCAGTCCGGTGGTTCTGGTACCAAAAGCTGCCCCACCGGGCACCACACCAAAACTTAGGTTCTGTGTGGATTACAGAGGACTGAACTCTGTGACCAAGACTGATGCTCATCCCATCCCTAGGGCGGATGAGCTCATTGACCGACTGGGGGCTGCCCGATACCTGAGTACCGTTGACCTCACGTCAGGGTACTGGCATATCGCTCTAACAGATGGAGCTAAAGAGAGGTCCGCCTTTTCCACTCCATAGGGCCACCACCAGTTTAAAGTGATGCCTTTTGGACTGAAAAACGCTCCTGCCACCTTCCAGCGGCTGGCGAACCGGGTCCTCTCCAGTTTAGAGGCCTTCTCTGCTGCCTACCTGGACGACATAGCTGTCTTCAGTAGCAGCTGGGTGGACCATCTGGGTCACCTCCAGGAAGTGCTTCAGGCTCTGCAGCAGGCCGGCCTGACTATCAAAGCTAGCAAATGTCAGATGGGGCAGGGGTCGGTAGTCTACCTAGGACACTTGGTGGGCGGGGGCAAGGTGCAGCCCCTACAGGCCAAGATAGAAACCATCCTGGCCTGGGAGCCTCCCAAAACACAGACTGAGGTCAGGGCATTCCTGGGCCTCACCGGATACTACCGTAGATTTGTAAAGGGTTATGGCACTATTGTGGCCCCCCTGACTGAACTGACCTCGAAGAAACAACCTAGAAAAGTGATCTGGACAGAGGCTTGCCAAAAAGCCTTTGACTCTCTAAAGCATGCCATGTGCACAGCTCCTGTGCTCAGGGCCCCGGACTTCTCCAAAGAGTTCATTGTCGAAACGGACGCCTCAGAGCATGGCATAGGGGCAGTACTTTCGCAACTCAATGAGGAGGGACGGGACCAACCAGCAGCCTTCATCTCCAGGAGGCTGCTCCCCCGAGAACAGCGGTGGAGCGCGATAGAGAGGGAAGCCTTTGCGGTGGTCTGGGCTGTAAAGAAGCTGAGGCCATATTTGTTTGGCTCCCACTTCCTGATTCAGACTGACCACCAGCCCCTCAGATGGCTCATGCAAATGAAGGTCGAGAATCCCAAATTGTTGAGGTGGTCCATTTCCCTACAGGGGATGGACTTCAGGGTGGTGCCCAGACCCGGAGTAGACCACGCCAATGTTGTCGGTCGCTCTAGGTTTTTCCGCCTTAGTGATGAGAACTCCCTGGAGGTTGGGTAGTTGTCCCCACTTTCAGCTGGGGGGACACGTGTTAGACCTGTCAGCCTTAGGGTGGTCTCCCCTACATTTTTGCCTTTTTGCCTTCCATTTTTACCTTAACTTTTGTTGGACTTAGGACTCTGGGCGCCTCACCACTGCTAAACAGTGCTGAGGTGCAGGTGCTCTCCCCTAAAACCTTGTGAGGCTGGCATATCTGCCACAAGCCACTGCTACCTCAGTAAGGCTTAATCCTCCATAGGCTAACATTGGGAACCTCCCCTTATGGGATAACTTCTGACAGGGACCTAATAAGTCTGTCATGTTTGGTCTTGTTGGACTCGGGGCGGGGAACCCTTTCCAATGATATATGGGGTTTGGGCACTACTACGCTAGGGATCCCACTTTTATAAAGTCGGCCTTTTCCTGCCTACACTTAGATTAGGCTCTGCAGACTCCACCCTCCACTCTGCATACTGATAGCCTGCCTGGGTTGGGAGGTGGGACTGGTGATTCACACCTTCTTCCCTGGGATGAGCTGTGATGGGCTGCCCACTGTAGCCTTAACGGCCTATCTCTCGTCACTGTGACAGCTAGGTCAGGGAAGGCAGGGAACATACCAGAACTCCCTGGACTCTTCCAGAAGCCCCTGCCCCCAGACCCTTCCAGAGACCTCTACCACTTTCTAGCCCTTAGACTGAAAGATATATAAGGGAGGTTCCTGGCCTCACTTCTTTGTTACAATGCTGGACCTGGAAGAATCCCTGCTGGAGTGTGGACTGCTGCGCAAAAGGAGTGCCACTGGGAAGGAGGCTGACTGCTCCAAGAAACTGCTCCCCACAACCTGCTGAGCTGCCCTACTGTCTGCTTATCCTGCCCTCCATGGGAAAATGCAACATCACCACCAGAGTGTCTCCACAACATCCCAAAGGAACTACTTTTCTTTGAACCACATTTTAAAGAGTCTTCAACCTTTTAAAGATTGCCGTTTTGGGACTGCACCCTTTTTAAGCTAAAGGAAACTACCCGTCCTTGGACCACAGCGTTTTAAAGACTGCCCTTTGGAACAGCAACAACACTCTCAAGATTTGCCCTGCAACGCTGTGCCTGCCCTCAGCACTGCCTGCCCCGTGATCCTTCCGAGGGCTCTGTGATTGCCTCTGCTTCTGGCGCAAGCCGACTGAAACTGGCCCTTAGGTCACCGCCACTGGGAACGGAGCGCGCTGTGTAGCGCTGAGAAGCAAAGCACTGTGTGGCAGGAGGCTCCGTCATTGCCCCGGACTTAGAGGCACTGTTAAGTGCTGTGGTAAAGGAGCACTGTGTGGCCGTGACCCCACCCGTGCAGCGCCTGCTGAGCACGAGGCACCAGGGCGAGAGGAGCCGCGCACCCGCGCCCGCAACCACCACCCCAGGTAACGCCTCAGTGCAACCAGGCTGCTGCGAGGGGGCTGGGTGCGGGTTGGCCGGGTACCTGGAGTGTGAGCTTTGTGCTTGGCTGGGAACCGTCCTTCACTGACCGACCTAAGGGGGCATAATTACTTGGTAATTGACACTGGGGCATTTTTTAGCATTACCAGCAGAGCCTGGGCAGCCGCACTTCCTACGCTGGGAGCATCATTTCTATGAGAGGCACCCTTATTACGCTACAAGGGAACTTTGGCCTAAGAACCTTCCCCCAGTGAATTTTGACCATAAGAAGCTACCTCAAGTGAACTTTTGCCATCCAAGGACACTGTGAGAAAGGCATTACCAGCAGGAGCCCTTGGCACACCTGAGCTTTTGGTGATTTGATCAGGAATGGGAACTGGATTCATTCTTATTGGTTATTGATCTTGCTTGGAAACTGGAATCCTTTTTATTATTGATCTTGCCTGGAGCTGGATTTACCTGCTTTTGGTTCTTGCATATCTTTTAGATAAAGAAATTCTTATTCTTATACAAAACTGGTGTGATGTTCCTTTTGTGAGTGTTTTTACTGTGTCATCGCCGTTGTGTGTTGCACAAATACTTTACACATTGCCTCTGAAGTTACGCCTTTGCTGCTCTGCGCCAAGCTACCAGGTCGGAAGCGGCGGTCCCTACTTGGACTAGGGTGCATACCCCTGCCAACTAGAGATCCCGGTTCTAACATTGGTGATCGAGCGGTGGGATAGGACTTGTGCTTGTGTAACACCACGCAGCGACGCAATGTACACCACAACCCTACACCTGACTCCACTGAAATTTTGTCTACCCTCTCCAATTGGCATTTTTAATTTTTGTTTAAATTCTCCCTGACTGGCTGCTCTTTTTAAAAGTCCTTTGGCCTAAGTCCCATTTGATTTTCTCTACGAACGTCTGAGGTCCTACCTGGCAAGATGGAATTTGAGCTGGACAACCTGGAAACTTACACGGCGGCGCAGCTCAAGGAATTCTGCAAGGAGAAAAGGGTGCCCTTCAAGCGAGGCGCTAAGAAGACAGAGCTTCAGAAAGCCTTGAGGGCATGGGTAACGGCCCATCCAGAAGGAGAAGGAGAAGGGGACGGGCAGGGAGCGGAGCAAGGCGCCACAGGAGAACTTGACCTACTGCCCTTGGTGGAAAATGGCAACTTCTTACCAGGTACAAGGGTACCTTCCAGGGCAGGCAGTAGTGTGTCAGTAAGGACCCTGTCCTCCGAGGAATTGAAGGACAGGAGAGAGGAGAGACACTTTAAATTGGAGCTCACCAAATTGGAAAGGGAGCGTGAGAAAGAAAGGTGGGCCATGGAGGAGAAGAAACGTACCCATGAGCTCAAACTGAAGGAACTGGAAATTCGAGCCCTACAAGCAGGGACGAACAGCATCAAGAGTGGTGGCAGCATACCTACGGAAGCTTCACGTGAGTCCAGGGTCTTTATGCCTAAAGATGTGATGGCCAGTTTTAAGGTGGGGGATAATATTGATAAGTGGTTAGCTGCCTATGAGGTGTCACTAAGAGCCCATGGGGTCCCAGAGAGTCACTGGGGGGGGGGGGTCTGTACAAGTACATACCTCCGGAAGTTAGGGACACACTCCTTAGCCTAGAAAAGGAAGACCAGACCAACTATTCTGTTATGAAAGAAGCATTGCTTAAGAGGTTCGGTCTTACCCCTGAGAGATATAGGCAGAGGTTTAGGAATAGCCACAAACTTCCTATGAGAAGTTGGCCTGGTATATGATGCTCACTAGTTCTAGTGATCACCTTGTACCATGCCAAGCAACCCTTATGGTGCAGGTTGTAAAGTCAACCTTATAGACAAGCTATCCTAGGGGTAGCATGGACTAAGCAGTCTTAGGCTAAACTCTGTAAAGGCATGTGAAGCAAGCTGTTTTACCATATACAATCCCTTGAATACCAAATGAAAGGACACCACACAGATATATATTGAAAATATATATAGATTTATTTCTACAAACAACCCTGATACTCTTTATGAGCACAGAAGCAAATGCGTTAAAACAAAACACAGTTTAAATACACAAAAGTTGCACAATTATGGATGAGCCCTAGGGGCCACCTAAACCATATACTAAAATAGTGGTATAAGAACCACTATGGGGAAAGTGAAGAGGCCTAGGGCCTGCGGAATCGCTGGAGCTGTTCGGGACTAGCAGTGAAGAAGTCGGGAAAGGCCCGCGGGACTCGGGTGCAGTGCAGAAAGTGCACGCTTTACCAATGCAATGTCAATGGTGCGTAAAAGTTACAAAGTTAGTTATTAAGGAACCTTCCGAGTGACCTAGAAGGATGAAACTTTAGACAAAGACACTAGAGGTGTACACCAGTGTGGGAACACCGGCGTTGCTGAGTTACCTCACCCACAGGAAGCGGGTGCACAGGGTTGAAGTAGTGTCGGGTTTCGTCACGCAGGTCGATGGTGCTTGGAGCTGAAGATGCTGCAGGCGGCTCGAGGTGAAGAGTTCCGGTGGATCCAAGGGTGGATCTGAAGAGGTGAAGACCTGAAAGCAGAGGGGTCAATGTTCAAAGTCACTAGCCAGTGACTACCGTGGAACCAGATTGGAACCAGGCGATGTCGGGTGCAAACAGGCGTCGAGGTGTAGCTTCTCTCTGCAGCCACGTGGACACGAGGGGTCGAGGACGTCCAGGAGTCAATCACGAGCTGTCCCACGCAGGCTTCTCGCTGTTGGCGGTGTCGGCAACTTGATTGGAGCAAACAGGCCTTGGCTAATGCAAGCCACGCAGGAATCGAAAAAGGCTTGTTACTCGGACCAGCAAGGTCAGAGCAGGTGCTCCCTTTTACAGGAGCGAGGGCAAGTCTGGAGCAACCAGACCCGCAGTGTAAGTTGAAGGTTTCGTCGCCAAGATGGCCGCTAGCCACGTGGCAAGTGGACGGGATGGCCCGTCGAGTGGCACGGTGCAAAAGGGCCCCACGCAGATCGTGGAGATGCTGGGGGGCTGATCTTCGGTGCAAGGGCTGCTCGAGGTTGGGGCTTCTGAAACCCCAAAGCACAGCATCGAGGGTGCCTCTGATGCTGCGCAGTCAGCGTTTCGGGGGTCTTTCAAGAGGTCCAGTCCCACGTCTCTCGGTGCCTCCACGGGTCCCTTCTTTGCAGGGACTGTGGATCAGGCTGTGAGAAGTCTGGGAGTCTGCGTCTTGTCAGGCTCTGGGCTCGGGCTCCGGCGGGAGGCGGCGGCAAAGCAGATGTCGAGTTGCTGGTTGGTGCCTGTGTTCACAGGGTGGTCACTCCTTGGCCACAAGGGAGATTCTCTTCCGTCTTCTGTGCAGCAGAATGTCGAAGTCCAGTCTTCTTCTGTATTTCAAGTTGATTCAGGATGATCTGAAGTCTCAGGACACAGCTCCCACTCTTATTCGAATCTGGGGGGCCGGATCACCTACTAGGTCCCTCCTCTGGGTGGAACCAGGAAGGGGGGTGGTTACACCCCCTTTCCTTTGTCCAGTTTCGCGCCAGGACTGGGGCTGGAAAGCCCCAGCACCGGTTTGAACTGGCCTATGCACAGGGACACCTTGTGTGCCCCAGGCATGTCTGATTCTATTCAGCCCTGTCCTACCCAATACACCAAATCCTGTCTGGGGTGGTGCTAGCACCTCCCAAGGCAGGAAACCCTTTGTCCAAGCTGCCCTCGCTGGAAGGACTCCCAGCAGCAGGAGGTCAGACTTGTGTCTGTGGTGGCAGCATCCATTTTGGGATGCTGAGGCTCTGTTTAACTTTAACCGGGGTTAAGGCTAGGTACATGTCGTGTCCCTCTAGAAGGGTGGAATGCTACCCCCGTCGCCATAACTGGCGAGGGGGTAGTATTCCAATTCGTATGACACCTTACTCGACATGTTTTGATAAAGCCAAACCCAAGATAGCATTTAACCGCGAGGTTCATAATGCACTTAAGAATATATGGTATGGCAGTATCATGAAACAGCTAAAGGACATGGTTCCGAAAGCTGCAGACAGGCTCAGCTCATGCCAGAGCACCATCTCACATATTTCCAAGCACTCTGCCTCCAGGATTGATGAGGCCTTCCATAGGAGTGACTGATAGGAACATATGTGTCCATTTTAGGTTAGGTATAGGCATACTACACCTAAGTAAGGGGTGGTTACACCGACTTACCCCAGCTGAGTAATCAGCCAGTTGTGTCAAAATATGGAGGCCAGGCCAGGGGTGGCATAATACATGCTGCAGCCCCTGGTAGGCCTTGGAAGCACCTATGCCCTGGGTACCTGGGTATACTGTTACAGGGGCCAATAAGGTGAACCAGTTCCAATGTCGTTATGCACCTAAAGTACATGGGTAACAATTTAGAGAGAGAACAGCAGGCTGTGGGTCTGATTAGCAGGCCCACAGCCACATTAAGTCATAAACCAGTGAAGCAAAAAGCAAACATTTGGGGTGACCATAGGATAGCAGACCCTACTCTCCTACACAACCCCCCCCCCCAAATGCAGGGACATTAGACTAACCTTGACCAGTTGTGTCTTCATGTTCTAAGTGGAAGTACCTGGAGAGACCATCTGCATTACCATGGTCAGTCCCTGGGCGGTGCTCCACTGTAAAGTCCATCCCCTGTAGGGAAATGGACCACCTGAGCAGTTTGGGGTTTTCACCCTTCATCTGATTAAGCCATAAGAGGGGCTTATGGTCGGTCTGAATCTTGAATTGAGTGCCAAACAAGTATGGTCTCAACTTCTTCAGGGCCCACACCACAGCAAAGGCCTCCCTCTCAATGACTGACCAACGTTTCTCTCTGGGGGTCAGCCTTCTGCTAATGAAAGCAATGGGCTGGTCTTGACCATCTACATTAAGTTGTGAAAGCACAGCTCCCACTCCCAACTCAGAAGCATCTGTTTGGACAATAAACTCTCTTGAGTAGTCAGGACTCTTCAGGATAGGTGCAGAGCACATGGCCTTCTTCAGGTCATCAAATGACTTTTGACAGTATTCTGTCCACTGAACCTTTTTGGGCATCTTCTTGGATGTCAGATCATTAAGAGGAGTCACAATGGACCCATAGTTCTTAACAAACTTCCTGTAGTACCCAGTCAGGCCCAAGAAAGCTCTGACCTGAGTCTGGGTAGTTGGAGGGGACCAGTCCTTTATGGTCTGGATCTTACTCTCCAGTGGTTGAACTTGGCCTCCACCTACAAGGTGGCCCAAGTACACAACCTTACTCTGCCCTATCTGGCACTTGGTTGCCTTGATAGTGAGGCCTGCCTTTTGCAGAGCCTCTAGCACTTCCTTCAGGTGGACCAGGTGATCCTCCCAGGTGGAGCTAAAGACAGCAATATCGTCCAGATATGCTGCACAAAAGTCATCCAACCCAGTAAGGACTTGATTCACCAACCTTTGGAAGGTGGCAGGTGCATTTTTCAAACCAATGGGCATCACCACAAACTGATAATGCCCACTGGGGGTAGAAAATGCTGTCTTGGCTTTAGACTCCTCAGCTAACCTGATTTGCCAGTAGCCAGCTGTCAAGTCAAATGTGCTCAAATACTTGGCAGAAGCCAATTTGTCTATGAGCTCATCTGCCCTTGGAATTGGGTGTGCATCTGTCCTGGTGACAGCATTGAGTCCTCTGTAATCCACACAGAACCTCATCTCTCTCTTTCCATCTTTGGTGTGAGGTTTGGGGACCAGAACCACTGGGCTAGCCCAGGGGCTCTCTGAAGGCTCAATGACACCTAACTCCAGCATCTTTTGCACCTCAGCCTTGATACAGTCTCTGACATGGTCAGGCTGCCTGTAAATCTTGTTCTTTACAGGAAGACTATCACCAGTGTCCACCACATGGGTACACCAGTTAGTCTGACTGGGTGTCAGGGAGAACATATGTCGATATGACTGCAAAACCTGTCTACAGTCATGTTGCTGATGTTCAGTGAGGCTGCCATCTAAGGCTACACCATCAACTGAGCCATCCTCAGGGTTCTGAGTCAGCAGGTCTGGGAGAGGGCCACTCTCTTCCTCCTGCCCCTCATCTGTAGCCATGAGCAAGCCCATGTCTGCCCTGTCAACATATGCTTTCAGCCTGTTAACATGGAGCACCCTGTGGGGGCTCCTGGGAGTTCCAAGGTCCACCAAGTAGGTAACCTCTCCCTTTTTCTCAAGGATTGTATGGGGTCCAGACCATTTGTCTTGGAGTGCTGCTGGGGCCACTGGCTCCAACACCCATACCTTCTGTCCAGGCTGGTACTCAGTCAGGACAGCCTTTTGGTCATGCCAGGCTTTCTGTAATTCCTGGCTAGCCTCAAGGTTTTTGGATGCCTTCTCCATATACTCAGCCATCCTGGAGCGGAGACCAAGTACATAGTCCACTATGTCTTGCTTGGGCTTTTTGAGAGGTAACTCCCATCCTTCCCTCACCAGACATAGGGGTCCTCTTACAGGGTGTCCAAACAACAATTCAAAGGGGCTGAAGCCATCACCTTTTTGTGGGACCTCTATGTAAGCAAACAGAAGGCAGGGAAGAAGGATATCCCATCTTCGCCTGAGCTTCTCAGGTAATCCTTTGATCATGCCCTTTAGGGTCTTGTTGAATCTCTCAACAAGCCCATTGCATTGTGGATGATAGGGAGTGGTGAACTTATAGTTGACACCACATTCCTTCCACATAGCTGTCAAGTATCCTGACATGAAGTTTGCACCTCTATCAGATACTACCTCCTTAGGAAACCCCACTCTGGAGAAAACTCCAAATAAGGCCCTGGCCACAACAGGAGCTGTTGTGGTCCTAAGTGGAATTGCCTCTGGGTACCTGGTGGCATGGTCCACCACCACCAGTATGAATCTGTGTCCAGATGCTGTAGGGGGATCCATTGGTCCAACAATGTCAATCCCTACCCTTTCAAAGGGCACCCCCACCACAGGTAATGGTATTAGGGGGGCCTTTGTGGTACCACCTGCTTTGCCACTTGCTTGGCAGGTTACACAGGAGCGACAAAACTCCTTTGTATCTTCTGACATGTGAGGCCAGTGAAAGTGACAGACAAGTCTGTCCCATGTTTTGTTCTGGCCTAGGTGTCCTGCTAAGGGAATATCGTGTGCCAAGGTAAGAAGGAAGCCCCTAAATTGCAGAGGTATGACCAACCTCCTGGTTGTACCAGGCTTGGGGTCTCTACCCTCCGAATAAAGGAGCCCATCATCCCAATAAACCTTATGGGTACCTTGAGCATTCCCAGCAGCCTCAGCAGCAGCCTGCTGTCTGAGGGGTTCAAGAGAAGGACAGGATAACTGAGCCTGCCCCAAGTCTGCCCTAGAAGGTCCCCCTGTCCCCAGAAACTCAACCTGATCAGGTTCAAGCTCTATAGGGACAGTTCCTTCAGGGGTCTCAGAATCATCTTCCTGTGAAGGCTGATCCTCACTTGTAGGCATTTGGGAAGGCACAGCCTTTACCCTCCTGTTCCTTGTCTTGGAAGGTACTTGGTCCATTGTTCCAGGATCCAAGACCTGAGGTTCAGAGAGGCACTTTTTGGCCTGTGACCTGGTCACAGCAAGGACATGTGATGATATCCCTAACATCTCTGCATGAGTCCTGTACTCAACTTCTGACCATAGAGAACTCTCCAGGTCATTGCCCAACAAACATTCTACTGGGAGATCAGCACTAACCACAACTCTTTTTTGGCCAGTTACCCCTCCCCAGGAAAAGTTAACAATTGCCACACTATGTGTAGTAGTGACATTGCTGGCATTGGTCACCAGGTAATTATCACCTGGTATGTACTGTCCAGGGTCCACAAAGCTAGGCATCACCATGGTGACACTGGCACATGTGTCCCTGTATGCTTGAGCCACTTTTTCATTAATTAAAGGTGTCTGTGTGTACTTGCCCAAATTATTGGAACTGACAGTAGGGGAAAATCAATCTCCCCATCACAAATCAGAACAGCCTGTGTGGGGACTCTGACTAGGTCAGAATCTCCATCAGTTCCCAAGGTGATACCCACTACCCCCTTAGTCTGTGGACCAACACTGCTAACTGTACTAGTGGGTGCAGGTGCCTTAGGGGCTGCAGTGTTGGGGGCTCCACCCTTTTTACAATCACTTGCCCAGTGAGTGGTGTTTTTGCAAAAGCTACACCAGGGTTTTCTTTGACCTTCTTTCTTCTTCTTCTTGGAAGTTTGGGACCCACCCTCAGTATTAGTTTGGGGCCCTGTTGAAGACTTCTGGTCTTTAGCTTTCTGCTCCCCACCCTTCTGGTCTGTTTTCTTTTGGTCACCACCCTGGTTCGGGTTCTGGTTCTTTTGCTTAACTCTGGTTCTAACCCATTTGTCTGCCCTCTTTCCCAATTCTTGGGGAGAGGTTAGATCTGAGTCAACCAAATGTTGATGCAACTGCTGGTTCTGACAGTTATTTAAAATCTGTTCTCTCATAAGCAAATTGTACAATCCTTCATAGTCTGTAACCTTACTTCCCAGCAACCAGCCCTCCAGAGCCTTAGTGGCACATTCAACAAATTCAGACCAGTCCTGAATCTGTGTCTTCTGGGTATCTCTGAACATAAACCTGTACTGTTCAGTGGTTAAGCCTAACCCATCAATCAGATCACTCTTCAGGACCAGGTAGTTTCTAGAATCCCCATCACTAACTGTGAGGAGTCTGTCTCGGCCTCTACCTTCAAAGGAGAGCCACAAGATTGCTGCCCACTGCTCCTGAGGGACCTGCTGTACTTTGCAAGCTCTCTCAAGTGCAGTCATCCATTTGTGGATATCATCCCAAACTTTGTAGGGGGGCACAATCTTACTCAGGTTTCTATTGTCATAGGACCTGTCTTTATCCTTAGGGATAGTGCTGCCACCAGTGGATTCTAATCCACTCTCTATAGGCTGCCTTGCTCTAGCAAGTTTCTCTTTGGCCAGGGCAACTTCTAACTCTTGTCTCTGGATCCTAAGTTCAGCCTCTCTCATTTTGGCCTCATGTTCCCTTCTCTGAGGGCTAGCCAACTCCCTTCTGGAGTTGCCATGAGAACCTCTAGAAACATGGGAAGTATTGGACTCACTTGAGTGATTCCTCCTCCTCCTATGCTCCTGGTTAAGTCCATTTGGGGGTCTGAATGGGTTGGACCCACCTTCAGTCCCAAATAAGCTTAAGTTAGCCTGGTTACGCCTGCTGACTAACACCTGGCTATTTCTACCATAATCAGAATCACTTTCTTCCACCTCCTCCCCTTCTTCTTCCTCAGGCTGAGAATTCCCATGGGTCTGGTCTTCCTCATCTATCTGGATGACAGGGGCAGGGGCATCAGGGTTATCATCTTCAGTGGGAAATCCTCCCTCTCCAGTCCCTGAGGGGCCTGGTTTGGAGTCTTTTAGAGCTTCAGACTGGTCTAACAGCTCTCTGAGGTGTCCTGCTGTAGGAGTAGGACCTGTTTTGATTCCTCTCATGGAACACAGTTGCCTCAGTTCCTTAAATGGAAAGATAGCAAATTTGGATGGTGCCCTTGGAGGGTCACTCTCAACAGAGGTGGGTCCAGTGGATCCCTCTGCTCCAGACATTGCTCTAGTGTGGTGGATGTGTTGCAATCTACCTACACTTGTGTTTTCCTACAAAACCTATCTAGTAGTTGTAGTCAGGGTGTGCTACTCCCTATCCTCTACAACAACTAAGGTCAGTAGAACTTAAGTATATCTAGTCTTGTTTTAGTGTACCTATCAGGTACCTGTATGATCTTTCAAATTATATGTTCAAAGATTGTAATGGTAAAACAACAGCAAGCTCAAATCCCAATCCGCTGCTCACCAATGTGAGAAGTCGGCCTGGTATATGATGCTCACTAGTTCTAGTGGTCACCTTGTACCATGCCAACAACCCTTATGGTGCAGGTTGTAAAGTCAACCTTATAGACAAGCTATCCTAGGGGTAGCATGGACTAAGCAGTCTTAGGCTAAACTCTGTAAAGGCATGTGAAGCAAGCTGTTTTACCATATACAATCCCTTGAATACCAAATGAAAGGACACCACACAGATATATATTGAAAATATATATAGATTTATTTCTACAAATAACCCTGATACTCTTTATGAGCACAGAAGCAAATGCGTTAAAACAAAACACAGTTTAAATACACAAAAGTTGCACAATTATGGATGAGCCCTAGGGGCCACCTAAACCATATACTAAAATAGTGGTATAAGAACCACTATGGGGAAAGTGAAGAGGCCTAGGGCCTGGGGAATCGCTGGAGCTGTTCGGGACTAGCAGTGAAGAAGTCGGGAAAGGCCCGCGGGACTCGGGTGCAGTGCAGAAAGTGCACGCTTTACCAATGCAATGTCAATGGTGCGTAAAAGTTACAAAGTTAGTTATTAAGGAACCTTCCGAGTGACCTAGAAGGATGAAACTTTAGACACAGACACTAGAGGTGTACACCAGTGTGGGAACACCGGCGTTGCTGAGTTACCTCACCCACAGGAAGCGGGTGCACAGGGTCGAAGTAGTGTCGGGTTTCGTCACGCAGGTCGATGGTGCTTGGAGCTGAAGATGCTGCAGGCGGCTCGAGGTGAAGAGTTCCGGTGGATCCAAGGGTGGATCTGAAGAGGTGAAGACCTGAAAGCAGAGGGGACAATGTTCAAAGTCACTAGCCAGTGACTACCGTGGAACCAGATTGGAACCAGGCGATGTCGGGTGCAAACAGGCGTCGAGGTGTAGCTTCTCTCTGCAGCCACGTGGACACGAGGGGTCGAGGACATCCAGGAGTCAATCACGAGCTGTCCCACGCAGGCTTCTCGCTGTTGGCGGTGTCGGCAACTTGATTGGAGCAAACAGGCCTTGGCTAATGCAAGCCACGCAGGAATTGAAAAAGGCTTGTTACTCGGACCAGCAAGGTCAGAGAAGGTGCTCCCTTTTACAGGAGCGAGGGCAAGTCTGGAGCAACCAGACCCGCAGTGAAAGTTGAAGGTTTCGTCGCCAAGATGGCCGCTAGCCACATGGCAAGTGGACGGGATGGCGCGTCGAGTGGCACGGTGCAAAAGGGCCCCATGCAGATCGCGGAGATGCTGGGGGGCTGATCTTCGGTGCAAGGGCTGCTCGAGGTTGGGGCTTCTCAAACCCCAAAGCACAGCGTCGAGGGTGCCTCTGATGTCGCGCAGTCAGCGTTTCGGGGGTCTTCCAAGAGGTCCGGTCCCACGTCTCTCGGTGCCTCCACGGGTCCCTTCTTTGCAGGGACTGTGGATCGGGCTGTGAGAAGTCTGGGAGTCTGGGTCTTGTCAGGCTCTGGGCTCGGGCTCCGGCGGGAGGCGGCGGCAAAGCAGACGTCGAGTTGCTGGTTGGTGCCTGTGTTCACAGGGTGGTCACTCCTTGGCCACAAGGGAGATTCTCTTCCGTCTTCTGTGCAGCAGAATGTCGAAGTCCAGTCTTCTTCTGTATTTCAAGTTGATTCAGGATGATCTGAAGTCTCAGGACACAGCTCCCACTCTTATTCGAATCTGCGGGGCCGGATCACCTACTAGGTCCCTCCTCTGGGTGGAACCAGGAAGGGGGGTGGTTACACCCCCTTTCCTTTGTCCAGTTTCGCGCCAGGACTGGGGCTGGAAAGCCCCAGCACCGGTTTGAACTGGCCTATGCACAGGGACACCTTGTGTGCCCCAGGCATGTCTGATTCTATTCAGCCCTGTCCTACCCAATACACCAAATCCTGTCTGGGGTGGTGCTAGCACCTCCCAAGGCAGGAAACCCTTTGTCCAAGCTGCCCTCGCTGGAAGGACTCCCAGCAGCAGGAGGTCAGACTTGTGTCTGTGGTGGCAGCATCCATTTTGGGATGCTGAGGCTCTGTTTAACTTTAACCGGGGTTCAGGCTAGGTACATGTTGTGTCCCTCTAGAAGGGTGGAATGCTACCCCCGTCGCCAGAACTGGCGAGGGGGTAGTATTCCAATTCGTATGACACCTTACTCGACATGTTTTGATAAAGCCAAACCCAAGATAGCATTTAACCGCGAGGTTCATAATGCACTTAAGAGTATATGGTATGGCAGTATCATGAAACAGCTAAAGGACATGGTTCCGAAAGCTGCAGACAGGCTCAGCTCATGCCAGAGCACCATCTCACATATTTCCAAGCACTCTGCCTCCAGGATTGATGAGGCCTTCCATAGGAGTGACTGATAGGAACATATGTGTCCATTTTAGGTTAGGTATAGGCATACTACACCTAAGTAAGGGGTGGTTACACCGACTTACCCCAGCTGAGTAATCAGCCAGTTGTGTCAAAATATGGAGGCCAGGCCAGGGGTGGCATAATACATGCTGCAGCCCCTGGTAGGCCTTGGAAGCACCTATGCCCTGAGTACCTGGGTACACTGTTACAGGGGCCAATAAGGTGAACCAGTTCCAATGTCGTTATGCACCTAAAGTACATGGGTAACAATTTAGAGAGAGAACAGCAGGCTGTGGGTCTGATTAGCAGGCCCACAGCCACATTAAGTCATAAACCAGTGAAGCAAAAAGCAAAAATTTGGGGTGACCATAGGATAGCAGACCCTACTCTCCTACACTTCCCACACAGAACTGGGTAGATTTCCTGGACTACGCTAGTAAAACTTTAGAGGGCTGGGTGCGGGGCAGCAATGTGAATGACTATGAAGGATTGTATAACTTGTTTTTAAGAGAGCACCTTCTAGATAAATGTTTTCCTGAGCTGCACCAACACCTGGTTGACCGCAAGTTGACCAATCCTAGGAAGCTTGCGGAGGAGGCGGACACCTGGGTCAGTACCAGGGTGTCCAACAAGAATCTGGGGTATACTCCCAAAGGGGTGGTCAGGGTTCCCACCAGAGGAAAGAGGGGGGAGATAAAAAGAAAGATTTCTCCAATGGCCCCCAAAATAATTCACAAGGGAAAGGGTCTGGGTCCCAGCCCCAATCTGGCCACCAGAAGCCCACTTATCCTGACAAAGGTCAGCAGCCCAGAATTGTCCGGTACACTACAAGGGGGATCCCAAGTGTCGCAAGAGAGCACCACAGGCCACTGGAGGTAAAAACCCCGGGGTGGCTAGTGTAGCGCTTTGGGAGGAGCTGTCCCTAGATGATGGGAGTGAGGGGGCAGGGCTTGTCCTAGTGTCTCTGGGAGACAGTGAGATGGTTCCTATTGTCCATGTGCCCCCAAATACTACCAAGTATAGGTAGTGGGTCACCCTCAATGGTCGGGGGTGGAGGCCCTGAGGGACACAGGTGCCAGCATGACTATGGTAAGGAGTCAGCTGGTGTCACCAGAGCAAATAATTCCTGATGCGTTCCACCTAGTTGTGATGGCTGACAACAGGGGGGGTCACTATCCCATAGCACAGGTTCCATTTGAGTGGGGAGGGGTTTCAGGCCTTTTAAGAGTTGCTGTGAGCCCTGCCATGCCAGTGGGCTGTCTGTTAGGGAATGACATAGAGCATACTGCATGGAAGGAGGTAGAGCTCAAAGCGCATGTGGAGATGCTGGGGTTGCCGGAGTGGATTTGTGCTACCACACGGTCTATGGCTGCCCGGAAAGGGAGTCAACCAGGGCTGGAGCCTAGAAAAATGGCACAGCCAGCTGCTAAGAAGGGAGGAGCCCGAGGGTGTGGGAAGCCCGCCCCGGGGCAGTCACCCCGTGAGATGGATGGGGCACCGGAGGAGGTTGCACCGGAGTCCACGGAGGGGGACGTTGCTCCCTTGGGGGACTTACCTACCCCTGCAGAGTGGCAGGTGGAAGGAGGGCCCACCAGGGAGGAGTTTTCCAGGGCACAGATAGAATGCCCCACCCTTGAGGGCATGAGGCGACAGGCCAAAGCCCAAGCAGCAGGCAATGCCTCCGCAAAGTATCATATTTACTGGGAGGATGGGCTCCTTTACAGTGAGCCCAAGGCTCGTGTGCATGGGTCATCAAGGGCCTTAGTGGTCCCCCAGTGCTACAGGGCCTTTCTTTTGGAACTGGCTCATGAGATCCCTTTGGCAGGACACTTGGGCCAAGACAAGACCTTTGCTAGGCTTGTCCCACATTTTTATTGTCCGCAGATGAGGGTCTCCTCAGATGCATTCTGCAGGACCTGTCTGACCTGCCAAGCTAGTTGGAAAACAGGGGCTAAGCTGAAGGCTCCCCTGGAACCACTGCCTGTCATTAGCACCCCTTTTGAGAGGGTGGGCATCGACATTGTTGGGCCCATGGATCCACCGACTTCTTCTGGTCACAGGTTCATCCTGGTTCTGGTGGACCACGCCACCCGGTACCCAGAGGCTATTCCTCTGAGAACCATCACTGCACCTGCAGTGGCCCAGGCCCTGATGGGGATTTTTACCAGAGTGGGTTTCCCGAAAGAGGTGGTGTCCGACAGGGGCACCAATTTCATGTCTGCCTACATGCAAGCCATTTGGAAGGAGTGTGGGGTTACTTATCAGTTCGCCACCCCTTACCACCCACAGACCAATGGTCTTGTGGAGAGATTTAACAAGACCCTAATGGGCATGATCAGGAGTCTGCCTGAGGGCCTAAGGAAAAAGTGGGACATCCTCTTGCCCTGTTTGCTGTTTTCCTACAGGGAGGTACCGCAGAAGGGAGTGGGCTTCGGCCCCTTTGAGCTTTTGTACGGTCACCCTGTTAGGGGATCTCTCAGTTTAGAGAAGGATGGGTGGGAGAAGACTCCAAGGAGGCTTCCCCAAGATGTAGTGAGCTACATGCTGGCCTTCCACAGCCAAATGGCTAAGTTGTGGAAGCAAGCTTCTGACAACTTAGAGGCCAGCCAGGCGGTGATGAAGGAATGGTACGACCAGAATTCTCACCCTGTGGAGCTAGAACCTGGACAAAAGGTGTGGGTCATGGAGCCTGGAGAGCTTAGTGCCCTCCAGGATTGCTGGACAGGCCTTTATGAGATATTGGAGAAGAAGGGCAAGGCCACTTACCTAGTGGATCTTAAGACCCACAGGCAGCCCCACAGGGTGCTACACGCCAACCGCCTCAAACCCCACCATGAGAGGTCTGAGCTCACCATACTGATGGTAACTGATGGGGCTGAGGAAGAGGAAAGTGAACCTCTCCTGGACCTCTTTGCTGCTAAAGAGAAGGATGGGTCAGTGGAGGGAGTGGTTCTCTCCCCATCCTTGACTCCTGAGCAACAGAGGGACTGTCGCCAGGTCCTGGGGCAGTTCGCCTCAGTGTTTTCCCTTATCCCTGGAATTACCCACCTGTGTACCCATGATGTGGACACAGGAGACAGCCTCCCTGTCAAGTCCAAGTCTTACAGGTTGTCAGATAAGGTGAAGGCCTGCATCCAGAGTGAGGTCACTAAGATGCTGGAGTTGGGGGTGATAGAGCCCTCCAACAGCCCTTGGTCCAGTCCGGTGGTTTTGGTACCAAAAGCTGCCCCACCGGGCACCACACCAAAACTTAGGTTCTGTGTGGATTACAGAGGACTGAACTCTGTGACCAAGACTGATGCTCATCCCATCCCTAGGGCGGATGAGCTCATTGACCGACTGGTGGCTGCCCGATACCTGAGTACCGTTGACCTCACATCAGGGTACTGGCATATCGCTCTAACAGATGGAGCTAAAGAGAGGTTTGCCTTTTCCACTCCAGAGGGTCACCACCAGTTTAAAGTGATACCTTTTGGACTGAAAAACGCTCCTGCCACCTTCCAGCGGGTGGTGAACCGGGTCCTCTCCGGTTTAGCGGGACTTCTCTGCTGCCTACCTGGACGACACAGCTGTCTTCAGTAGCAGCTGGGTGGACCATGTGGGTCACCTCCAGGAAGTGCTTCAGGCTCTGCAGCAGGCCGGCCTGACTATCAAAGCTAGCAAATGTCAGATAGGGCAGGGGTCGGTAGTCTACCTAGGACACTTGGTGGGCGGGGGCAAGGTGCAGCCCCTACAGGCCAAGATAGAAACCATCCTGGCCTGGGAGCCTCCCAAAACACAGACTGAGGTCAGGGCATTCCTGGGCCTCACCGGATACTACCGCAGATTTGTAAAGGGTTATGGCGCTATTGTGGCCCCCCTGACTGAACTGACCTCGAAGAAACAACCTAGAAAAGTGATCTGGACAGAGGCTTCCAAAAAGCCTTTGACTCTCTAAAGCATGCCATGTGCACCGCTCCTGTGCTCAGGGCCCCGGACTTCTCCAAAGAGTTCATTGTCGAAACGGACGCTTTAGAGCATGGCATAGGGGCAGTACTTTCGCAACTCAATGAGGAGGGACGGGACCAACCAGTAGCCTTCATCTCCAGGAGGCTGCTCCCCCGAGAACAGCGGTGGAGCGCGATATAGAGGGAAGCCTTTGCGGTGGTCTGGGCTGTAAAGAAGCTGAGGCCATATTTGTTTGGCTCCCACTTCCTGATTCAGACTGACCACCGGCCACTCAGATGGCTCATGCAAATGAAGGGCGAGAATCCCAAATTGTTGAGGTGGTCCATTTCCCTACAGGGGATGGACTTCAGGGTGGAACACAGACCCGGAGTAGACCACGCCAATGCTGACGGTCGCTCTAGGTTTTTCCACCTTAGTGATGAGAACTCCCTGGAGGTTGGGTAGTTCTCCCCACCTTCAGCTGGGGGGACACGTGTTAGACCTGTCAGCCTTAGGGTGGTCTCCCCTACATTTTTGCCTTTTCGCCTCCAGTTTTTACCTTACCTTTTGTTGGACTTAGGACTCTGGGCGCCTCACCACTGCTAATCAGTGCTGAGGTGCAGGTGCTCTCCCCTAAAACCTTGTGAGGCTGGCATATCTGCCACAAGCCACTGCTACCGCAGTAAGGCTTAATCCTCCATAGGCTAACATTGGGAACCTCCCCTTATGGGATAACTTCTGACAGGGACCTAATAAGTCTGTCATGTTTGGTCTTGTTGGACTCAGGGCGGGGAACCCTTTCCAATGATATATGGGGTTTGGGCACTACTACGCTAGGGATCCCACTTTTATAAAGTGGGCCTTTTCCTGCCTACACTTAGATTAGGCTCTGCAGACTCACCCCTTCCCTCTGCATAGTGATAGACTGTCTGGGTTTGGAGGTGGGAGTGGTGATTCACACCTTCTTCCCTGGGGTGAGCTGTGATGGGCTGCCCACTGTAGCCTTAACGACCTGTCTCTCGTCACTGTGACAGCTAGGTCAGGGAAGGCAGGGAACATACTAGAGCTCCCTGGACTCTTCCAGAAGCCCCTGCCCCCAGACCCTTCCAGAGACTTCTACCTCTTTCTAGCCCTTAGACTGAAAGATATATAAGGGAGGGTCCTGGCCTCACTTCTTTGTTACACTGCTGGACCTGGAAGAATCCCTGCTGGAGTGAGGACTGCTGCGCAAGAGGATTGCCACTGGGAAGGAGGCTGACTGCTCCAAGGAACTGCTGTCCCACAACCTGCTGAGCTGCCCTACTGTCTGCTGATCCTGCCCTGCATGGTAGACTGCAACATCACCACCAGAGTGTCTCCACAACATCCCAAAGGAACTACTTTTCTTTGAACCACATTTTAAAGAGTCTTCAACCTTTTAAAGATTGCCTTTTGTGACTGCCCCCTTTTTAAGCTAAAGGAAACTACCCGTCATTGGACCACAGTGTTTTAGAGACTGTCCTTTGGAACAGCAACAACACTCTCAAGATTTGCCCTGCAACGCTGTGCCTGCCCTCAGCACTGCTTGCCCCGTGATCCTCCTGAGGGTTCTGTGATTGCCTCTGCTTCTGGCGCAAGCCGACTGAAACTGTCCCTGAGGTCACCGCCACTGGGACCGGAGCGCGCTGTGTAGCGCTGAGAAGCGAAGCGCTGTGTGGCAGGAGGCTCCGTCGTTGCCCCGGACTTGGAGACACTGTTAAGCGCTGTGCTGAAGGAGCACTGAGTGGCCGTGACCCCCACCCGTGCAGCGCCTGCTGAGCACGAGGCCCCAGGGGGAGAAGAGCCTCGCACCTGCGCCCAGCACCACCACTCCAGGTAACGCCTCAGTGCAACCAGGCTGCTGCGAGGGGGCTGGGTGCGGGTTGGTCGGGTACCTGGAGTGTGAGCTTTGTGCTTGGCTAGGAACCGTCCTTCACTGACCGACCTACGGGGGCATAATTACTTGGTTATTGACACTGGGGCATTTTTTAGCATTACCAGCAGCGCCTGGGCAGCCGCACTTCCTACGCTGGGAGCATCATTTCTATGAGAGGCACCCTTATTATGCTACAAGGGAACTTTGGCCTAAGAACCTTCCCCCAGTGAATTTTGACCATAAGAACCTACCTCAAGTGAACTTTTGCCATCCTAGGACGCTGTGAGAAAAACATTACCAGCAGGAGCCCTTGGCACACCTGAGCTCTTGGTGATTTGATCAGGCCTGAGAACTGGATTCATTCTTATTGGTTATTGATCTTGCTTGGAAACTGGAATCCTTTTTATTATTGATCTTGCCTGGAGCTGGATTTACCTGCTTTTGGTTCTTGCATATCTTTTAGATAAAGAAATTCTTATTCTTATACAAAACTGGTGTGGTGTTCCTTTTGTGAGTGTTTTTACTGTGTCATCGCCGTTGTGTGTTGCACAAATACTTTACACATTGCCTCTGAAGTTACGCCTTTGCTGCTCTGCGCCAAGCTACCAAGTCGGAAGCGGTGGTCCCTACTTGGACTAGGGTGCATACCCCTGCCAACTGGAGACCCCGGTTCTAAGAACAGTCAACACATATATATATTTTTTTAAGTTTGAAAACCTTTATTGAAGAAATTATACAGCATGTTGCAATACAGGTCGGCAGCAAGGCAAATGAAAAGTTGTGGTGACACATCTGTAACATACACATTTAGAACAATAGTGCTTGCGCAGCCCAGTACATTGCATGGCAAAAGGATACACATGGAGCTAGACAGAAATGACAAGGGAACACCCAGCGGGGTCGAGAGGTTGGTAAAGGTTATTGCGTAGTTTCATGAGAGTGTGAAGGAGGAGATGCTGTGCCTGGCAATCCGTCGCCGTTGTCCGCATCAAGCGAGGTACCAGTGCAGGGTGAGGAGGGGAGCGCAGGAAGCGAAGTGTTTTGGCGTTGCAGATATGAGAAGAGGGTTCCCAGATGCCATGCGGTCTGCCAGTTGCCCGCATAAGGTCACAGAACTCGGCCAGGAGTGTCTGACAGCGCACAGAGTCCTCCAGCCAGGCCTTCACCTTGGGCGCCGGTCTCCATCCCCAGTGCATAGAAACCCTGCGCCGAGCGAGGACTAGCTGCATGGCACTTAGCTTGTGGCAGGCATCCGGACAGTGTTTAACGTAACCTAAGAGGCATACCAGTGGGTCAGGAGCAACGTGCGAGGAGGTGATCTCGATGATGATGGTACACATGTCCTGCCAGTAGGCAGAGACATTTGGACATAGGCAGGCCAGGTGGGAGAATTCGGCTGCAGGAGCGGAGCACCGCATGCATCGATCGCTAGCAATAAGGCTAGCAATAAGGCCCATTTTGTACAGTGTTACAGGGGAACAATATAATCTATGCAAATATTTAAAGTGGATGAGCCGCAAGCGATAATTTGGGGACAGACGTTTGGTTTGGTTGCAGCAGTACAACCAAACCTCCTGGGATAGATCAGTCAACACATATTTAAATCAACGTTTCGAACCCTATACTGTAATTCTTGAGCAGGGTCACATCAGGACATAATGAGGTAGCAACCTACAAAAATTACGGGACAGGAATTACCCTACACAATCAATTGGATCATCAAGAGATAGCCCGCAATATTGCTCAAAAGGTATATACCCACCACTGTCATGATGGATATGACTAAAGAAGCAGCAATTATTTGTAAGTATGAGACAAGGTATCACTTAATCAGAAAAATAAATCCAAGATCCCCCTGAAAGTAGAGTTCCACAACAAGTCTATTCATGAAACCTTACACACGGTGTCAAACCAATGGACTAATAATCAAATCACGCACCCATCATGAGAATGACACCCTGTCTAAGATTTCATACATAGACCCACGGTGGAACTCTATTATAGATTGTATACTGCTTTTGTAGATTTGTTTTCAGCATTGGATTGAACGGACCTCATAATACTCTGGTCAAAGAATTTGTATAATTTGCTTTGTTTCATTATTCTAAATGTGTGCGATGTAATTAAGTAAAATACAAAACCAGAACTTGACCCCCAAGTCCATTTTGGATGCAAGGACACATTTCACACAAAAAAATAGAGCAAGAATCTTAAACACTGCAAATAGATGCCGCTCATGTAATGGTCTTTAAAATTGTTTCAGTGCCCTCACATTAATTTTTTGCCTTGAATGATATGTAATTGCCGGAAGATTTTGGGGGGGTCATTAGTGCACCAACTTACATCTGCCACAGGGAACTAAACCTCCTTTACACAGAAGACTTCATAAGATCTAGACCCCCTCTGTTCTGGATAAAAATCTGGTGTAATCCTGCTGCCTCCCTGTCACGCGATATTATCATGGACTGTTTAAACTGTGAGAGGGCTAATTGTATACCTTGGCTCAAAGCTGTGGAAAATAGTCTATCGAGTGTGGGGTTGGGCCATCTTTTTACTACTCCACAACTTATTGATCACACGCATAAGAATTTAACTAAAAAGGCCCTCTATGCTCGTTATCGCAAGGAGAGACTAACGCGTGATTTGGTAAAATCCACTACAATTAGCTACACCTCCTTCATGGAGACAAGTGAGAAATCACCTGCCCTGCCCCAGGGCTACCTCCGCTTGAAGCTTGGCAGATGGAATAGGAGTTTGCTATTTCGGTTTAGGGACGGAAGCATTATAAATTTACTCTGCTTCCCGTTAGGCTTCAACAAACATGTGGAAAACCTAAACTGTCCCTGCAACTTAGGCGGCACACAAAGTCTGCTTCATTTTATTTTCTTTTGTGGTTTTTATAGAATGCACACTTTGCACTTTTTAATGCCGTACTGTAGGAAAAACGCTCTGATCGATTTTAAATTGGCTTTTAAAGACTTACTAATGTTAAAAACAGATGAGGCCATCTTTAGAGTGAGTTGCTTTCTCAAAGCTGCTGTACGGTCTCGTGCTTCTCTGTTAATTGATTGAAACATCAGCACTATGCACACTTTGCACACTTTGCACATTGCCTATTGCACATTGCATATTTTGCACTAATGATTGTATTTTTGCATATGATAAAATTGTATATCGTTATGAATCTGTAATCAAGTGGGATGTTATTTGTGTTTTTATCTTCGCTGGATTTTATGTGTACTTTTATGGATGTTTTACAATCCGAATAAAGATCATTTGACACTGATATGTAATTATGTGATGTAACATAATAACGTAATTTTGCAAATTTCGCAAAGCATTATGCTAAATTTCCAAAATTACACAAGAATGTGCCAGTGTAATAGAAATTTTGCCCAAGCTATGGAGAACTAAATGCCATGGAACTTTGGTAAAGCCATTGGTTAGAGATTAACATTTTTAAGACTAAGGTGATGATATTTGGAAGTTGAACTAAAAAGAACATGTTTTGTTGGAAATTGAATGATGTTAAATTGGAGGTAGCATGGCACTTTTGTCCTTAGGCATAGCGTTACCAGTTGTCTTGAAAAGTGGCTAAAATGACTTCCCTTGTTTGTTTTATTGCCCGAGCTTTCTCTTCTATAAAGTAATGCGGGCCGGGGCCATTGTTGTTTATGTATGCAACCTGAAATGTCAATAAAGAGATTTAATAGTAAAATGACTTCCCTTCTATCTGCTTAAATTCATAGGGGTAGATATTCAAACATTTTGCGCTGGGTTAGCATCACAAAAGTAACGCTAGCCAGCACAAAATGTTTTTTTTACCAATTTACTTTCCTTTTTTTTAATTGAAATCAGAGATATCATACAGATCTTATCACATCTTTTACATTCTTTACATTCCATTGCCATTTTCCCTGTTGGCCACAAACCATAAAATTATTTATAGAGACAACAATCTCCCCTCCCCCGCGAAAAAAAGAAAAAGAAGGCCAGATCCTATTTCTGCTGTAAATACATAAACATAACTACCTAATCCCTTGCTGCCCCTTTTCTTCCATCTATGTTATAAGAGGTTCCCATATACTCTCGCCCTTCTTCCTGGCCCTTTTCCCTTTACATTTATACAAAGCAATTTCCTGGCGGTCGAGATATAATAGCCTATAGAGCCATTGGAAATATGTAGGTGGCTCACTATCTTTCCAAACTGTGGCTATCAATAAACCTACTATCACCATTGTTAAAAACACAAAATCCCGCTCCCTCAAAACTAAATTTACTCGAGCATCGAAGCCTAGCAGCATCACTAATGAAGTAATTTTGATTTCTCTATTAAATAACGGAAACCAGAATTTTTCAATACCCTCTTTTAGCGGATTCAGCTTTCACATGAGAAAAACATATGCATCCTATCCGCTGGGCCCACCTGACATCTTGGGCACTAATAGTTTTCCCTCTTCCCCCATCCAAATTATTTCGCTGGCGTGTAGTAGGTATCATATACAGTTTTATATTGCTGGGCTTTGAGGTTAGCAGCCATTAGTACCTTGTTCCCAATCTCTAACACCATATCTAGATCTATTTCCCCGTCCACAAGCTTACGGCCACTTAGATTCAGTTTTATCTATATCATCTGACATCTTTGCTATTGAAATTGAATGATGTTAAATTGGAGGTAGCGTGGCACTTTTGTCCTTAGGCATGGCATTACCACATGTCTTGACAAGTGGCTAAAATGACTTCCCTTCTGTCTGCTTAAATTTCTAGGGGTAGATATTCAAACATTTTGCGCTGGGTTATCATCACAAAAGTAATGCTAGCCAGCACAAAATGTTTTTTTACCAATTTACTTTCCAGCTCAAAACTTGCTTTGCATTGGAAAGCACCCTACAAGTAACGCAAAGCAGCGCAAAGCATTGCTTTGCGTTACTTAGCACAAAGGAGGTGTTACATGGGCTTTCCCATGCAACCACCCATGCCTTTTGACACAAAACCCAATCTACAAACAATTGTAGGCAGAGTTTAGCGCCAAAAGATAACACCATTTTAAAGGAGGTATTAAGAGGAAAATGATTTCATTTCTCCTTTCTTTGCCTACTTTTCATGCCTACTGCACTGTGCAGCACACATACAAAGTGACAAAAGTGTTTAAACTTGTCTAGGCATAGTAACTTGTACAGGAAGGGCACTCTTCCTGTACAAAACCTATGCTAGACTCAGACACGCACCTTAGCGCTATGACACTAAGGTGGGTGCCAAGAGCATGATAGCTGAAATCAGCGCCGGCGCAAGGGAAAGGGGAAGCGAGAGACATATCTCTGCTCACTCCCTGTCATGCAGCGTGCCTCTTGGGGGTTACGCTGCTTTGTGTGCTTTTTTTGAAAATCTGGTCTCTAATCTCTTTAAAAAAATGCAACCTTGAGGGCCTATATAAAATGCTAAATACCTGCAATTTTATTGTATGGGGTAGCATCCCTACATGTAAAGACCATGGGCAAAATTTTACCTCTCTGAAACATCATATCACCCTTAGCCCTGGCGAAAATTAAATTACCCTGGTGTAATTCACATAATTTCAGGAATTCATGTTACGCTTGTTAGATCAAATTCCCACAATTACACCACTATGCCACACTGTGTAATTATGCTGCCGTTCATGGCACAAGTATAGTGTGGAGCGCAGGAACAACCAGAACATCCAAAATGTGAGTGGCTGTTGTTTGTGGAGCTTTTATTTTTCATGATTTTTTGGGGCGCAAAATGTACCCTCTCATCAAGGCCACGACAGCAAATGGCTGCTGCTTGAGCGAGCTCCTTCGGTCACAGCACCATCCTGACGACATCCTGCAGCCTACGTGCATGTAAGGCACTACATCTTTAATGCACAAAAAGGACTGGGCGATCAAACCACTTTGTGATCCATAATATGGTTGCGGACGAGATTCGGAGCAGTTGCAGAGGGGAGGCCAAGGTCGCAGGCCGTAGTGAAAAGCAGCGGGCTTGCGTGCTGACTGGCCGAGACGCAGAGCAAGCAGTGCCGCATCGGCTTCCCCGCTGTGCTGGATGGTCGTGCCCCCGGGGGTAGAGTGACAGCGCCGGACGCCTGCTGGGGGGACAACCCACTCTGGGTGCTTATCACTGGAAGCACTTCTCTAACGGTGGGGCTGTGAGTGAGCGGCCGGCCACAACACTGGGATTCATCGAGTGCACCCCGGGCTGGCGGGACAATAGCGGCGAGTCGTGGAGTGCTCCCTGGCTTTGTTGGGGCATCAGGCGGCCGCACGCAAGAGAACTGTTGTGCTGGCTGCCCCAGGAGGGGCAGTGCGAATGTGGGGTTGCAAGATTAACTGGTTGGCACATGGGTACACTCGGACTTGCCATCGCTAATGCGACTGTGAATATCTGAGAGGCGGCGTTGCAGGCATTCGACTACATAGGTGGGCCCCCTGTTTCATCTACCCCTGTTGCCTGTGACTTGTGCGGCAACCAACCAGCGCGATGCCTCTGCCAATTGTTTACAGACACTAATTGCTGCTGTGGACGGCGAGGTGGGGAGCGGAGTCCTCGTGGTGCTGACTACATGGCCCAATACTTGTGGAAAAGCTGCGCACGCTGACGCAGGTGGCAGGATCAGGTGAGATCACTGCTGGCATTGATTGGAGGCGTACAGTGCCTGACGGCAAGGCCTTGTGACTACACGGGTGGGGCTTACTCCCTGGCACTCTCCCTCGTTCCCCCTTGCCTGGCTGCATCACTAACATGGGGGGAGCACCCAGGGGAGTGTTGTCTTCAGCCCCCTCTGGTTACTTCATGCCTTTGACTGCCTGTTGTGTACTGCCCCCTCTCCCCTCCCTCTGCCCCATATTCTTGGGGTGTGGCTCCGGTGCGGGGGCCTAGGGGTTCATGGAGGACCGGCACATGCGTGGGGCGCTGAACTGGCACTGAACTGGCCCATTGAGCTGCCTGGAGTAACGTGTCAAGTGTAACAACCTGCTTGGGGCTTCCGGTACCCCCCACTCACTGGCTGTGGCCCGCTGTGCACATCTGGACTGCATGAGACTGGTGGGGAAAGCACCATTGATGATTGTAGGCGTTTTCATCGGCCTCCATAGTGGTGACTGCCGGCCTGCCAGATCCCTCGGACTGCGCTGGCCCGATTCGCCGCAATAGGCCGCCCCCAGAGCCAAGGGGATGGACACTGGTGCTCCTGAAAGCCAGAAGATCGACGACTCTACGCCTGCCCCGCAACTGCCCGCTGGCGACCTGCCCTCTGACCTGGAGACTCCCCCGGACAAGCTGGACCTTATTCTAAGGGAGGTGCGCGGCTCGCGGCAGGCCATTGAGAAACAGCTTGGGTCTCTGACATCTGGGTTCACCCTCCTAAAAGCTGATCACGACAAACTTGCAGCAGTGGTTAAAGAAAACAAAATTACCCTGTCGGAGATGGCGCCGCAGCACAAAGAACATGGTGTACAGATTGCGTCGCTCCAAAAACAGGTCGCGGGCCTACAGGAGAGGGCGGACGATGTTGAAGGACGCGCCTGGCGCAACAACATTCGCGTCATAGGATTGCCGGAAGGTTGCGAGGGGTCTGACGCTACCGGATTCATGGAGAGGTGGTTCAGAAAGCATGTGGCTCCAGAGGGTCTCTCAGATCTTTTCTGTGTGGAAACAGCGTACAGGGTGCCACGGGGAGGCCAGTGGTGGGGGCCCGCCCTCGGCCCCTCATCGTCAGAGAGCTAAACTTCAGAGACCGGGACGTACTACTGCAAAAGGCTACAGAGCTGTCCCATATACAATATGAGAACCAGCGGATTTCCCTATACCCGGACTATAACGCCCTGGTCCAGTGCCAACGTTCCAACTACCAAGACGTGAAGGCCAAGCTCAGGACACTGAATGTTAAATATGCACTGCTATTCCCTGCTAAACTGAAGTTGATCCATGATCATAAGACACAATTCTTTGAGTCTCCGGACAAAGAGGCTGAATGGATTGGAATTATGTCCCCCCCCCGGCAGATCTGGGCCTTCCTCATGGCCGGCCCCTGCCTCTTCGAGGCCACGGTGAGTACGCAAATCACAACGCCTCCGGGGGGGGAGGGGGCTGGCGGCTAAACCCAGGACTCCCACTCCGGAGCAAGCCTTACGGGACCAAGCAGAGGCACTTGAAGCAGCCATCAGGTTCAGGGATGAAGCCCATCCAATCCTGTCAGACTCCTCTGATGAGGCATCGCACCACTCGGACTCAGGATCCAGTATTAATTTGTTCAGTAACATTACACCCCAGACTGCTGATGGGTTCTTGGGGTGATGTTGACTCCTGTACTCTGTGTTGGTGAGATAACTGTTGACCCCGGCCCCTACTGTCTTGCACCTGGCTGCAGGATGCCATACCTCTAGTACCGGAACTGCGACATGTGAAGGTAACAGCGGTCCTGGCTACGTGAAGCTTGTGAAGCTTTAGCTCAGCTGACCTGGCTATAGGCATGCCCCCGTAGCAAAAGCAACAAGCACAATGTTTTTAGTTTGCACCGTTGTGCATTGGGTTTGGGCCACCAAGGTTCGGTTAGCTAGCCCGAGTATTGTAGGCATTAGTTCTGTCACTTTTAGATTCTGGCACACCACTTGCCGATATTCGGCTGCTCCCACTGCGCTGCGCAGGCAATACATTGTTACAAAACTGAGCTCTCAATGCAGGATAGCTACCACGTGATCACCTGGAATGTCAAGGGACTGGGATCGGTCCCAAACGGCACAGAGTGCATGCGCAGCTAAATAGGTTGCGCGCGCACCTAGTATTTCTACAAGAGTCCCACCTGACAGCAGTTGAGGCGACTAAGCTTCGCAAAAAATGGAGGGGTCAGGTTTTTTCCACGTCTTATTCTGCATTTGCGAGGGGCTTGTCCATTTGGGTCAGGAATGGGGTTCCCTTTGAGGCGCTGGCGCAGCGGATAGATCCTCTGGCCAGATATGTCTTAGTGAGGGGCACACTGGATGGGGCGCAGCTTGTCCTTGGCAGCATATATTCACCCAACTTTGAGCAGGACGCATACCTCTTAAGCCTCAATCCTATCCTTGCGCCGTGGGTTGCCTGTCCAAGGATACTGGGAGGGGATTTCAATGCGGTAATGGACCCAGCTATTGATAGACCCCCCCCCCTTGGAGGGGAAAACACAGTCTGACAAGCGGATGCATTATGCGGCTGGGCGGAGGGATGGGGTTTGGGTGATGTGTGGCATTCAAAAAACCCCACCAGAAGGGAATATTCATTCTTTTCCCATCCGCACCAACTTCATACCCGCATAGATAGGATCCTCTGCTCCAACCACATCGCAACTCAGGTGACACATGCAACATATTTGGGTAAAACTTTTTCTGACTATAACCCACTGGAAGTTTCTCTTTCCTGGGGTAGGATCCCAACTCCGGTTCCTACCTGGAAACTATGGCCCCTGATGCTTGAAGACCCAGTGTTCCGGTAGGCACTGGCAACTGGCATAGATAATTACTTCGTGGAGAACTCTGGTACCGCATCCACACCCCAGGTGGAGTGGGACGCGTTCAAGACGGGGGATTGCTATCAGTACCATGGCAGGAGCGCGGCAGGAAATACATACTAACTTGAAAGAGGTAGAAAATTCACTTAATAGTCTCAAACAGGCTGCTGCGACCGATCCCACGAAGGGAACGCTTCTACAAGACGCCCAAATACGACATGCAGAGTTGTTAGACACGCTTAGACACATAGACTATACTGCTTATACACACGCAGAACACACCAATGCGGCCAAAGCGGGCCCACTATTAGCAAGCATACTCAGGGATAATCCCCCACATTCCCAGATTAACGGGATTATCACTAGAGATGGGTCCGTAATAAAGACACAACAGGGAATTAAAGAGGCCTTCTGTGACTACTATCAGGCCCTATTCCGGGCACCCCCCATTGATGGAAGAGGCGCTAGACGCCTTTTTAGCTGAGGTACAATTCCCACAATTGGATAAACTGGCACAGGACGCTCTCTCTGGCCCTATTACAAAGACTGAAATTAAGGCAGCCATCAGGGCCCTGCCCCGGAATAAGGCCCCAGGCTTAGACGGCCTCCCGGCTGAATTCTTTGCCACTTTCTCAGACACTCTGGTGCCACACCTAGAGAGCTTGTATAGAGCTGCGCTTTCCTCAGGGTCCCTTCCCCACTCTACTAGACAGGCACTAGTGGTGTGGAAAAGTGGGTCTATTATCTTGCCATTCACTCCACCATTTTGTGATTCACTACACCATTTTGTGCTATACCCTTCATGACTGACCTTCTCTCTGTATCACGAACACCCTGGAGCTCCACTTTTGACCTGCCACATTCCTGCACGGGCAGTCACACCCTGTTCGTGCTTTGGCCTGCCACAAACTGACCTGCTCATGCTCAACCAGTCAGACACGGAATTTCCTCAGATGTTTACCGTTCCCATTCTATTTCCTCTGCCCTGCAAGTGCCTAACAGCTGCCATCTGTGGACATATCAATCAACTCTGGCTCGCTGTGTAGTCATACCTCTCACCTGTGCCCTGCAGGGGTCCAAACATCTAACATTTGTGGACATATCTTATCAGATAAACCTTTGTTTGACATGTAATCATGCTACGCCCTGCAGAGGCCCACAGCTATAACCTACCAACGAATCAGATTGACCTCTGTGTACTATGTAATTATAATGTTTTGCCCATGTCCTGTGAAAACCCCCAAAGGCTACTCACCTGCTGATCCACCAGATTGACCATTGTTTATGAATGTAATAAAGTATTATTGGTACAACTCCCTTACATGCCTGGGGCAGGATAGAGGGTATATAAGACGTAAAGTAAGACCATTCTGCAGACTGCCTCCTCAGACAGCTATGGGTGTCTGTTGTTGATGCCCTCTCCATCTCATGAGATTGTAATAAATATCCTTTCTCTCCGTGCTCCAGAGTTGGTCTCAGTTTGTATTCCAGACCCGTGGACTATATGGTGATCCCTGCACCTTTTGGGTGGTCCCCAAAAGACCTCTAAAATCCACAATTGGCGCCCAAACGTGAGGCCAATCAGAGACGCGGTTGCCCGGTCGAGGGGTCCCGACGAGGAAGTTGAACGGACTGTGGTGGGGCATGCCTACGTGAAAAAGACCCTTGTCCTCATAGCCACCACCTGACCTTCACTACATCCGAAAACCCCCCCGCAAGTGGCTCCGCTCCTGACTTGGGCCCTCGATAGACTTGGACGATCTTTGCAGTAAAGAGACCACCTAGAGAACGAGACAAAGAATTCTGGTAGGGTCGCTGATTTGCGACACCTTTTTGTTTGTACTTGGTTTTGGTTGTCTGATTTGTCCGATTTCACTCTTTGCAAAGATTGAAGATAAACGGGTAGTGTGGACTTCTTCCGACCTTTGAAATTTGTAGAAATATTATTTAAGATAACATAGAAAAACATGCCCGTACTTGGTAAATCTGCTTGATAAGGTTGTTGATGACACCTTCTTTTTGGTATTCTAGTTATCCAGATTGGTATTTCGATATTTGCAAATAATGAAAGTTAAGCGGGTAAAGTGGACTATTTGTCCACTTTTCGGAAATCGTAGAGACGTTTTTTAAGAAACTAGAAAAACATGCACACGTTTAGTAAATTTGCACGATCGTTTGGTTGTTGTATATCTCGATCATGGGTGCTAGAAGATAGTCAGCCTGCTCCCCCGGTAGGTACCTCAAGTAAGGATATGTGTATAAAATACGGTATTTCTCCCATAATGTATAATTCATTATGGCATAAATACACGTCCAAGGATAAAGAGACTCAGTGGCCCATATATGGTTCTTTTGAATCACACAAAATTGAAGCTGTAGAAATACAGCTCTTTAAACGAAGGTCGCAACAAGCTATGTTTGACGCCTAGGCCAATGGAAAAAGGAGGGAGCTGAAAGAAAGAGAAGGGCTCAGGCAAGGTTAAAGAAAGAAGCTAGAAAAAATGATAAACAGACATTTTTAGATTTACAACAGGAAAAAGTTGCATCCAACCTTGCGTGTACAGATAGAGAACACAGGTTGAATGTGTCTGGTTAGTATCCTGTGCGTGATACACCACTAGCGTGAGCAGACCCCATGAAGAGGAGCTTCTCCTCCATTCATTACCACCACCGTACCATGTCCCTCCCCATCCTATCCCACTGGCGGCCGATGGAAATGTACCCTCCGAAAATGCCCAACCCCTACCTCCCGATCCCACTGCCCCTCCCACGCAATCTGACCCCGAGGTCACATCTTCTGCTCAATCCCACACACACCGCATCACATCTGCACAGAAACAGGCCTTGGATGGTCCTGTTCGTACCTGCCTGGAGGATCTTTTTACCTCTAGCCAGATCCGTGCTATTTATGAGGCCTATGCACCACCTCAAAAGGGCTACTTCCTACAAAAATTTGATTATGAAATATTCTCTCTTTATGAGAAACGCCACGAAGTGACACCAGCAGACCATGTTAGAGGATTGTATCGTAAGTTGACAGAGGGCAGAGGAAGTGCTGAGGAAAGCAACAGTTTGTTAGTGCTCACGCTGCAAATGATGGAGGGTCTAAGGAGAGACCAGGAGGAAGAGGAAAAGCCACTAGTAAAGTAGGGTGCGACTGGAGATCATATGGCACCAATAAGGGAAGCAGCTCTAGTTTTTGTCCCCGCTCGGGGGGCAGGTACTGCTGAGGGACTGGATAGTCCAGATGCCAAAAGTAGGACGTTATAAAATTGGGTGTACACTCCGTGGCTTCGAGCTGACATCTTAGCTTTCAAAAAGGACTTGCCTGACCCCCGGAAGAATCCTACGGGATTCTACGAAGGAATGGACACAGTTATTACTACTTATACAATGACACTGACTGACATAGATCAGTTCTTTGGGTTAATTCTGCCCCCAGATATTTGGAGACCCATAAGGAAGGTTGGCGATGAGGCCTTGTTCAAGCATAAGTGGGAGGATTTGACAACAATGGATAGGGATAGAAAACCAGGTGAAAGGCCCGCAGAAGCTATTTTAGAGCTGCCAGGTAATATAGAAAAAAATGAAGGCCACAATTCCAGCTAGGAAGGTACATTTGGACAGCTATCACTGCTTGTAAACAAAAATCTGAGGAAACTACATCTGACTACTTCTCCCGCCTCAGCCAGGTGTTTATTGACTATAGTGGACAGGACTTGACGACTGAGACAGGTCGACACTTACTAGTTCAGACTTTTGTTAAAGGATTGTTGCCACCCATCTCCACAAAGTTACAGAGTAGCGAAAGCACGTGGCCTGCTGCAACACCCACACAGATCTTGACTATGGCCCAATATTATGAACATCTGCAGAATAAGATAGAGAAGGAAAAAGATAAGAAAGAAAAGAACTCAAAGAAAAAGTAATGCTTTCCCAAATAAGCAATAGAGGGGGAGGAAACGGTAGAGGTCCACAGTATAATTATATGCCCGCACCTATTGGAACACACCCACCTCCACGTCAACTGTCCCAGGACCAATGCGCGTATTGTAAGGAAACAGGCCACTGGCGCACAGATTTTCCTCTTTTACAGCGAAATACAATGGGTCGGGGAAGGGGATTGAGTAGAGGTAGAGGAAGAGTCCCACCCTCCAACAGACAACGCCCCAATGTCTTCGATAACAATAAACAGGCTTTTGCACACGATTTTTCTGGTGACCACTTCCCCGACAATGAATTTGCATGAGACAGCCAGGGACAGGGAAAGGAACAAGTGGAACTTCCAGTTGATCAGTCAGGCCCCTATGTCACAGCTTCAGTGGTTGTAACTCAGGGAAAATCCTTGCTCGACACAGGGGCCTCTAGAAGTGCCCTCTCACATAAGCTGATTCCTAGGGCGCCCCTGTCTGGCTTATCGTTCACATCTGTAGGATTTGACGGCACGCCCTCCACGAACCCCCTTTCTACCGAGGTGCCCCTGGACATACAGGGAAACGCAGTGATGGCCTCTTTTCTGCTCTCCCCAAACTGCCCAGACAATTTGATGGGCATTGATCTCTTAAAGCATTTCAGAGCCAACATTCGCTGTTCTCTTCAGAATGTCAGAGTCATACTGTTTGATAATGATTGCCCCCTTGGTTATGAATCCCGCCTTTATTGTCTCACTGATTCCGAACAGCAGGATTTGTCCCAGCTACCTGACACCCTGTGGGCCATCACGGACACGGACGTGGGGGAGATTGTGATGAATCCTGTCCACATAACAGTAAAACAGAATGCACCTCTTCCCCGCCTCCCTCAGTATAAAATTACTGTGGACGGCGAAAAGGCTCTCATGACTATAGTACAGGATATGATTGCAGCTGGGGTAGTTGATGAAGTTCAGTCTAACATTTGCAAAGGCCCCATCCTTCCAATTTTGAAACGTACGTCCACTTCTGAGAAAATATACCGTTTTGTCATTGCCCTCTGCGCAATTAACAAAATAGTGGTCCCACAATATCCTGTGGTCTCTGATATAACAACTACATTGACAATGATCCCCTCAACTGCTACCCCCTTCACAGTAATAGACCTCAAGAATGCCTTCTTCTCCATACCAATACATCCTGATTCACGCTATCTTTTTGGTTTCACCATAAAAAACAGATCGTACAGATTCTGTCGGTCTCCTCAAGGGTATACTGAAAGCCCTAGTATCTACAGCCAGGCCCTTAAACAACAGCTCGACCAGGTACAGTTACCACCCGGCGCTGTTCTCATCCAATATGTTGATGACATTCTGTTGGCTGCTGACACTCCGGCACTGGCTCGCACTGCCTCTCTTACTACACTACGCTTTTTGGCATCACAAGGCCATAAGGTATCCAAGATTAAGCTACAGTGTTGTAGACAGCAGGTGACCTACCTTGGCCATCTGCTATCTAAGGAGGGACGTACTCTCACACCTGACCGCATCCAAACAATACTACACCTTTCCTCTCCCACCACCCAAAGAGATGTTTGTGCACTAATTGGTCTCACTTCCTTTTGTCGCCAATGGATACCAAATTTTTTCCTCATAGTTAAGCACTCCTTGCTTTGCTTACAAAAGGTACACCCACACCTCTTCCTTGAACACATGAACACGACCAAGCCTTTCAAGACTTACGCCACGCTCTTTGCTCTGCACCAGTATTGGGCACACCTGACTACTCTAAACCTTTCTGCCTCTACACCCATGAGCGCTCAGGATGTGCTCTCGGTCCTGACCCAAATTCACGGCACCAAACAACGCCCATGCGCTTACTTTTCAGCCACCCTAGACCCTGTGGCCAGAGGTCTGCCCTCTTGCCTTAGAGCAGTTGCAGCAGCGGCCGTCTCTATATGACAAAGTGAAGGGATTGTGTTGGGATCTAGATTGACGGTATTAGTTCCACACACAGTCGACATATTACTGAATCAGACAAAGAGACAACACCTCACTAGTGCACGACTAACAGGATATGAAATTACGCTGTTATCACCCCATATCACGCTAAAGAGATGTGCGACCCTGAATCCTGCCACACTCCTGCCCACACCAGATTCTCACATCCCAGACATTCCACATGACTGCCTCTTTCGAACAGAAGAACAGACAAAGGGACGGGTAGAATTAAAAGACACCACTGTCACAGAACAGGATGGGCAATTGTAGGTGGACGGGTCTTGTATTAAACTATCAAATGGTACCACATCTGCTGCCTATGCCGTGACCACTACCAACACCATTGTTGAGACTGCACGCATACCTCAGAAATCGGCCCAGGCTGCAGAACCTATAGCTCTCACCGCGCTTGTATCCTTATCCAGGATCTCGCTGTCACCATCTATACCGATAGCCAGTACGCCTTTGGAGTAGCCCACAGTTTTGGTATCCTTTGGAAGGAGAGAGGGTTCATAACATCACATGGTACGCCCATTCAGCATGGTGACTTAGTCACTGCATTGCTCCAAGCCTTGACACTACCGAGAACATTAGCTATTGTTAAATGTAAAGCACACAAGAAGGTCACAGACGAAATAGGATTAGGAAATGCTTTTGCTGATGAGACAGCCCTGACAACAGCACAGGAAAGAATACATACCCCTATGTACATAGTAAAATCCCAAGCAGAGAAATGGCATGATGTTAGACAACAGATCCGGGACATCCAGTCCACTGCCACCTCTGAAGAACTTCAAAATTGGGAGAAGGAGGGCATGCTTGATGAAGAAAATTTATTGGCGATCCAAAGATGCAAAACTTTGGAAATTACCAAATGCTTATCTCCTCCCATTGTTGAACATGACTCATTTGCCAGCACACACCAATGCTGCCACCATGACTAAAATATTACAGGAAGTATGAGATAACAACCAACTCCGGTCTACTGCCTCCAGGCTGGTCCAACAGTGTTTGGTTTGTCTCTGCTACAATATAGGTAAAGGGACTCGGGTACCATGAGCAGGATATGCCATCCCTACATCACCTTTCGAAGTCCTGCAGATGGATTATATCCAAATGGAACGATGCAACAACCTTAAATATGTTTTGGTGGTTGCTTGCGCGTTCAGCAAATGGGTGGAGGCTTACCCAGTCAGAGACAACACTGCCCTAACCACCGCCAAGATATTGCTGAAGGAATTCTTTCCCCGCTACGGCCTTTGCCGGGTCCTATGGAATGACAGTGGGAGTCACTTCATTGGAGAAATAGTCAAGCATATACTATCAGGATTAGGGGTTCAACCAAACTTTCATGCCGTCTTCTACCCCCAATCAGCAGGCCTAGTGGAAAGATACAATGCCACGATCAAATATAAACTAGCCAAAATAGTAGAAACTACAGGGCTAAAATGGCCAGATGCTCTACCACTGGCCCTTCTATCAATAAGATCTGTCCCGCATTCCCGCACTTCATTGACTCCATATGAGGTGGTCTTTGGACGCCCACTGAACATCTGGGGCGCACCCCCCGCTACCACATTGTCTGATTCCCCTTGTGAAGTATTGAGTGATTATTTGTCCGTACTTACACAAACTTTGTCTTCCATTCATCAGCAGGTCCAGGAAGGATTGCCTGATCGATCCACTGGGCCGGGACACACCTTCTTACCCGGGCACTACGTGCTGGTAAATAACTTTGCTCGCAAAAAGATGCTGGAACCCCGGTGGAAAGGACCCCTGCTAGTCCTGCTGACCACCAGAACGGCCCTGCGAGTCGAAGGCAAGAAACCCTGGATCCATGGCGTACGTTGCAAGAGGGTCCCCAGCATCACTCAAACCGATCCCACCTTGTCCACCTACAAGGAAGTTTTAACGTGCGACCCCCATGTGTGTGGTCTCCCAGAACCAGAACTGGAATTGTTCAAAGATAACACCGTGCCAACTAAAGAAAGATACAATCTCCGCCCACGCACCGCCTCTGGGGCTCCAGCGGTCGGACAGGGGAGGTGAGCCAAAAGTCGCAGGGCGGTAGTATTATCTGGAAGGGTGGATTGGTACTCCAGGGTAGCGGGGTACTGAGAAGGCTAGCCAGGAGAAGCAACCACCAGCTACCGGCGGCGCGTAGGGCTCACCTTTTCTCTCCAACAGCTGTAGAGCTCAAAAGAAGACTGATTATGACTGACGATGAAACAATGAAACTTTCCAACAAGAAGATAGCACTATGTAACAAACTGCATAATAACAGGTCAATAGCTTTGACAACAGTTCTCCTCCTCACTATTATCTTCGCCATCCTCTTCTAGATCATAGAGGAAGGGGCACCAGCCAAGGATACCATATTGCCCACTGATGCCAAGCCTCTTGAACACTCCCATGTCTCCTTGTCCCCTTATCTCAAAAATAGGCGACAAGAGTTTTGGAACAACACCTTCACCCAAATGTTGAATCAACATAATATGGTATTGAATAAAACAAACTTTTGGGTCTGTGGTCTCCTGCCTCACTCCACGGAGAATAAAATACCCTTCCTACCTTACTCTTACTCTATACACGCCTCTTGCGCTGCCTGGATGTCGCTCATCATGGGCGCCCATCGGTCCAGCGGTTTTGTCGACATCGCTCTCCAACAATTGCATGATGAGTTCTGGCAGAACAAAATGGGCAATGCTGTTTGCCCAAAGAACAGTTCTACAAGCATGTCTGAGGACGAGAAGGAGGAAATGCTGGTATTCGACTCTATCAGTATAATACGCTACTCCAGCTTCAAAGCAAGGACACCCGCCAAGCGGACGCCACTGCTAGCTGTTGTTCGCATTCCTGGACTAATGTGTATCAGAGGTTTAGGTATTGAGTACGCTGGGGACAGCTCTTGTGCTGTGACAACAACTCTGAATACGACAGCTCCACCGCCCCTTGTTGCCTCCCCAAACACCTACTTCGTGTGTGGAACAAAGGCATACATATGGCTTCACAAGAACTGGGGAGGCACATGTTACATAGCTTTCCTCCTTCCCCCTGTCTACATTGCTTCTCCTCTTCATCATCGCGCCCACCGCAGCAACAATGTGGCCGAACAAACAGACACAACCTCTCAACAATTCCTGGATACCGTGAAGGGCATCCTTCCCTTCTGGGGACCAATGGCAAACAGTGGAGCCATTCACCACCTCACCAGAGTCATGGAAGCCACCATTAATGTCACAGCTAGTATTCTGGCAAACAATACTGCGGAGCTCCAAGTCGTACGTCTCGTCACTCTTCAAAATCGCATGGTCCTTGATATCATCCTAGCTGACCGCGGAGGAGCATGTCGCATCATCGGCACCAGCTGTTGCGTGTATGTTCCTGATCATTCATCATCTGTCTACGAGGCTATTTCCACACTCCATCGAATAGCCTCCGACCTCCATCAAGATACAGGCTCATGGTCCCTTGGTTCTTGAATTTGGCAACTCCTACTGACATGGGGATGGAAGGTCCTAATGATTATCCTAATACCTCTTACATTGATCTTCTTTTGCTGTCTTTGCCTTCAATGTGACCCCCCACTCTGCAGCCTATGTGCAAATGCTATCAAACCAGTCCCCATGAATGCCCATGTCAAAAACGACAAAATAATGACTGAACGTGAGACACAGCTATTGATGAACATTGTAATTGACTAAAAATGGTTTCGCTTATGGCAAAAGGAGAGACTGTGGAAAAGTGGGTCCATCATCTTGCCATTCACTCCTCCATTTTGTGAATCACTCCACCATTTTGTGCTATACCCTTCATGACCGACCTTCTCTCTGTATCACAAACACTCTGGAGTTCCACTTTTGACCTGCCACATTCCTGCATGGGCACTCACACCCTGTCCGTGCTTTGGCATGCCACAAACTGACCTGCTCATGCTCAACCAGACGGACAGGGAAATTCCTCAGATGTTTATCGTTCCCATTCTATTTCCTCTGCCCTGCAGGCGCCCAACTGCTGCCATCTGTGGACATATCAATCAACTCTGGCTCGCTGTGTAATCATACCTCTCGCCTGTGCCCTGCAGGGGTCCAAACAACTAACATTTGTGGACTTATTTGTATAAACATGCTTTTCGCCTACACCCTGCAGGGGCCTCACCGCTACCACCTGTGCTTATCAGATTAACCTTTGTTTGACATGTAATCATGCTACGCCCGCAGCTATAACCTACCAACTAATCAGATTGACCTCTGTGTACTATGTAATTATAATGTTTTGCCCATGTCCTGTGAAAACCCCCAAAGGCTACTCGCCTGCTGATCCACCAGATTGACCATTGTTTATGAATGTAATAAAGTATTATTGGTACCACTCCCTTACATGCCTGGGGCAGGATAGAGGGTATATAAGATGTAAAGTAAGACGATTCTGCAGACTGCCTCCTCGTACAGCTATGGGTGTCTGTTGTTGATGCCCTCTCCATCTCATGAGATTGTAATAAATATCCTTTCTCTCCGTGCTCCAGAGTTAGTCTCAGTTTGTATTCCAGATCAGTGGACTATAGGGTGATCCCTGCTCCTTTTGGGTGGTCCCCCAAAAGACCCCCAAAATCCACAGTGGTATCTCTTCCCAAACCAGGATGCCCGTCGTCGGACTTGTCCGGATACAGACCATTGTCCTTACTCACCACAGAGTATAAAATACTGAGTAAGGTACTAGCTAGCCGCCTACTGCCATATGTGCGAAAGCTCATACACCTGTATCAGTGTGGCTTTGTGACAGCACGGTGCACCTCACTCAATATCAGGAGGCTGTATCATGTCATGGCAGCCACCCCTGAAGAGAGGGCTAACGCTGGATGTGTCACCCTAGATCTGAGACAGGCATTTGACACGCTCTGATGGGATTACATGTTCCGAGCGCTAGAACGCTTTGGAATCCACACGGACTACCTGAAGTGGGTGAGACTTTTATATACGTACCCCACAGCGCGGGCCCGTATGGGACGGCACATTTCAAAGGAATATCCGGTGGGTAAGGGTACCCGCCAGGGATGCCCCTTGTCCCCCCGTTCTTTGTCCTAGCGCTGGAGCCTTTGGCCCTTAGGGTGCGTCTGTTGGCGATGCCACGGGGGATAAGCCTGAGACAGACGACTCATGTAATTTCCGTATATGCGGACGACATTATTCTGTATGCTGACAAACTCCCCTCTCTTGCACCTATCTCGAGCATTTTTTAATCTTTTGTGCGGCTGTTGGGCCTTGCAGTCAATGACAGTAAGTCTTATGCCTTCTTCTTCCGGCAAGGGGAATGTCCCGAGACGGTCTAGTTCGGCCCCCACTCCCTGACTGTTGCCGCGCATACATTTAGGTATTTAGGTGTACAGATTTATCGATCGGCACCCGACCTCATTGAGGGTAATCTGGGCAAGGCTATTCGATCGCTCCATTCCCAGGTAATTTTCTGGTCCTCCTTACCACGCTCGGTGATGGGCCGAGTAGCGATTTTGAAAATGGTAGTCCTACCCAGGCTTTTATATTTTTTTACTAATTTACCGGTCGTGATCCCAACCCCGATGCTCAACTCCCTGAACACCACTCTTTCCGCTTTGATCTGGGGTACTGGCCCCCGCAGAGTAGGGCCAACCAAGTTACAACTAGACACTGATAAGGGTGGGTTGGGGGCCCCAGATTTTCGAGCATACTGTTATGCAAGCCAATTGCAATGTCTATCTTACTGGCTGTCCAGGCGTAACTTACAGGAAAGTGACTATTCCTCTGCTGATGTAGACCGAAGGCGGCTCCACCCACTGCTGCTTCCGCAGGCTAGGACCCTGGCGGATGCCCCATTGCTCTTGCGCACTGCACTCACTTATTGGAAAAAAGCAACTCCCTACACGCGCAGCTGCCTTCCCTTATCCGACACTACACCACTTCTTGGGATCCCTACCCCCACTGGCCTGCTTACTAAACGACAATTGCTTCCCTGGGCGGAGGGAGGAGTGACTATGGTGGGTGACCTCTTTGATGACGGCACGCTCATGGATCATGGCAATTTTGCATGGCGCCGGGGTGTCACGGAGACACTGTACCTCTTACATGCTGCACTTGTGCAGTATGTGAAGAAGCATTGGGCCCCACACAGGGAGGAACCACCACGCCATGAAATGGTCTTTATGACCTACCTGATAGGAGATGGCCGCCACCTTACTAAATGGCTATATAAGGGCATTACTACCCACACTAGAATCCAACTAACTGACCTACGCAACAAATGGTCCGCAGCTCTGGGGCCGTAACTGACAGACAGGGACTGGGACAGAGCCTTGGCGTACTCTAGGAAAATTCCACGGAACGCCAAGTTTAGATTCATCCAATATATGGTTTTACACAGAGCGTATCTTACCCCACACCGCCTGCAGCGGATGTTTCCGACCACACAACACTGCGGTCCTAGATGCAAACTGGAGGATGCTGACTTGCTACACATGCTGTGGCAGTGCCGTGTTCTTATCCCTTATTGGTTAGAGGTACTGTCCTTGTCCACAGCTGCGGTTAAGATCCCAGGCCCAGACACGCCTGCAGTTTGCCTCTTAGGATTGATAAGACACCCTAAGGCACAGAAAGTACAACTTCACTTTGTGGACCTGTTGTTGCTCCTGGCTATGTTATGTTATGTTATGTTAAAATTATTTATGGAGCGCACTTTCACCAGACGGTTGCATGGTGCTGTGAATGGGGGCAGCAGATGAATGGTGGGCAGAGCCTTACTCACATGCCTGAGAGAACAACAGGGTTTTCAGAAGGGATCTGAAGTGGGTATACGATGTTACTAATCTGAATTCCAGGGGGAGGGAGTTCCAGAAGTGAGGCACAAGAAAAGAAAATCTGAGACCACCGTGTTTCTTTCGTTTGAAGGTGGGGGTGGTAACCAGGGACAGATGAGAGGAGCGAAGATCACGAGAGAGGTGATAGCGATGGATCAAAGAGGAGATGAAAACTGGACCAAGACCGGCCAAGGCTTTACAGATGGTACAGCCCAATTTGAATTTGCAGCGTTTGGCCACCAGGAGCTACTGGAGGCTCTTCATCAGGGGGCGAATATGGTGGTGTCTAGGTTGGTGAAAGATGAGCCTAGCTGCCTGGTTTTGTACCAATTGCAGGCGACGGAGCTGGTAAGCAGGGATGCCAACATAAAGTGAGTTGGCATAGTCAATGCGGGAAATGACGAAGGCCAGAAGAACAAGGGTTAAGGCCTCCATAGTTAAGAATCTAGAGATCTTTCTAATTCTGCGAAGATGGAAGAAGCAAGGCGACACCACTGCGCCAATCTGAGGCTTCATAGACAGATCTTTGCAGATTACAACCCCTAGGCTCTTTAAGGATTCCACGGGACGGGGGGGATTGCCTAGGAGGGGGGGCCAAACGTTAGAGTTCCATGGGTTAGAGGGGCCTCCAGTCAGGATCAGCTCAGTCTTATCGGGGTTAAGCTTTAGTTAATTGGCCAACATCCAATCGCTAATGAGGCTCATGGTGGACTGAAAGTTATTGACTGAGGCGTCAGAAGAGTCAATTTCAAACACCAGCTGGATGTCATCTGCGTAGTTAAAAGCTGCTACCTTGCTTTCAGGCAGAGATCGTCTGAGGGGAGTCAGGTACAGGTCAAAAAAGAAGGGGAGAGAGAGAGGATCCCTGGGGAACTCCACAGGTCAACCTAACTTTCTCAGCAGAGAAGTTGGTAAGGCGGACAGCCTGGTGTCGGTTACTGAGGAAGGAGGAAATCCAACTCAGAGCCGACCCCTGGATGCCAGCGTCACCGACACGGCCGATCAGGATGTTATGATCGACTGTGTCAAAGGCGGCCGACAAGTCCAGGAGCACTGGCCTGGCTGATGTTATGGTCTGCCCCCCTCCTCAGTTCATCCATGACTGAGTGAATGACTAACTCGGTAGAATGTGCTGGTCTAAATCCTGCTTGTTGGGAATGTATGCGATGGAAATCGACTACGCCCCCCCAGCTTTACGGATGGCATGAGGAAGTGGTGAGATGGGATGGGGCAGAGAGTGCTGCCACTCCCCGGGAGGAAGCACGGGGACTGCGCAAAAGAGTTTTCTCTTTAGATTGGGACATTATCCTGGAAGCGTTCAAGGCCGCGGCCCCGCCACCTGTGTCAAAGGCTCTGTCGTAACACTTGTAGCATCACCGGGCCCCTGTTCTCTGCTTTCTAGTTTCTATGTTTAAGGATTTCCACTGCTCACGACTTTTGCACAATAGGGCGCACACATACCCTTTAACCCCTTCGATGCTGATGACTGAGCGGTTCCGTCATCAGCATTGGTTGGGCTGTGCTGATGACGGAACCGCTCCATCATCATCATCAGCTGGCGGTCCCCCCCTGGGGCATTGATCGTGGTCTTTTAAGCAGGGATGGCAGCGGAAGAGTTTCCGCTGCCACCCCGGCCCCCCCCACGCTTCCTGATGACGTCAGCGCGCACATTTGCGTCATTTGGTAAGAGACCTTTTTTGTACAATTTCAATGTAAATGTGTTTTTTGCAAAGTGTGTAATAATACCAGTATGTTTTGTTTCTGTTTTTTGTGTGTCTAAAAATGTTTTGCATTTGTGATTGATGTGTATTTAGGTTTCTGTAGATTTTTTCTTTTTTTTCTTCTTTCTAGTGGGATATCGTTGACTATTTGCTGTGTCTTTGCAGAGTAGGTGCTGGTGAGTGTAGCTGTCCCTTGTAAGTGAATTGTATAGTTTTTCAGTATATAGATCTTTGTGAAAAAGGCACACATTTTTTTTACTTACTTTGCACAGTGTTGGTTGTTGACTTGTTTGTGCAGTCTACTTTCCTAGTAAGGATAATGGCTAGCCGCCGGATTACAGCTCAGCAAGTTGTTGGAATGTTTTTTGATTCTTCCTCTCACCATGGTCCAGAGACTGACTCTGATTCTGAGGTGGAGGTGGGAGGGGAAGATTCAGGCAGGGTGTAGGGTGAACACTAAAAACTTTTTGCTGATTGATTTTTTTCAATTGTTTATGAATGATGTGTTTTTGGCAGAGATTGTTGATCAGACTAATTTGTATGCCGAACAGTTTTTGAGGGAGAACAGTGCCAGCTTTAAGCCCCACGCTGCTTCGGATGGTGCATTTTGTCGATAATGGTTTAGCTTTGCCACGAGATCACCCTGATTGTGACCGTCTTTTCAAGATTTGGCCTGTCATTGATCACTTTGTTGACCAATTTTCTGAGATCTATGCTCCAGGGAAAGGATTTGCAGTGGATGAGTCTTTGGTGTTGTTCAAGGGCCGCTTGGTTTTTAGGCAATACATTCCTAGTAAGAGGGCACGCTATGGAATTAAGCTGTATATGCTGTGTGACAGTCGGACTGGATATGTCTCTAATTTCAGGGTGTACACCGGTAAGGAATCCAGGATAAACCCCCCTGGTTGTCCGTCCACTTTTGGAGTGACTGAGAAAATTGTGTGGGATAGAGGATTATTTAACAAAGGCCATCATTTATATGTAGATAACTTCTACACTGGTGTCGGGTTGGTTAGGGAATTGGCTAAAGTGGACACTGTTGCTTGTGACACAATCCGCTCTAACTGTAAAGGTTTCCCAAAAGAACTTGTTTGTCAAAAGCTTGTCCGGGGACAGTGCAGTGCATTGCGTTGCGACGAGCTTCTTGCTGTGAAGTTTTCAGACAGGAGAGATGTCTACATGTTGACTACCATCCATGATGAAAGCACTGAACCGGTGACCGTTTGGGGTGAGGTTGCTGAAGCCCGCAAACCTGTGTTCATTTGAGACAATAATAGGCACATGGGTGGTGTTGACAGAGTCGATCAGAGGTTGGAACCGTATGCTGCTCTTCGTAAGGCTTACATTTGGTACAAGAAGTTGGCTATCCATCTTTTCCACTTGGCAACCTTTAATGCTTTTGTTGTATTCCAGGAATCTTGTTCTCAGTCAAAGATGACTTTTGTAAATAGGCAGTCTGTAATAGGCAGCCTTATTTTAGTGGAACAGGCAAGTGTTCCTAGAGTTGGAGTGGTGGAGGATGTTGGTAGATTGAAAGATCGCCACTTTCCTGATCACATTCCTCCTACATCCTCAAAAGACTTTCCCAGTCGGAGATGTAGAGTTTGTTGGCGAAGAGGTTTTGCGGAAGGAGGTTCGTATGTACTGCCCCGAGTGTCCTTCTAACCCTGGGCTGTGCGTGCCTGCTTGTTTTAGAATGTACCACACACAAAATAATTTTTGGGAGCATCCATGAGTGGTAAAGTGAACTGCCTGGCCTCTATTCTTTAATAATTGTTGTTCAGTTTCAAAGTTGGCATTTGTGTAGTGTATTTAGTTTTAGTTGTTGTGTTAGTAGATTTGTATCAATTTGGAATTCCTTTGTGTTTTCTCATTTATATTAAAAAAATTCTTAAATATGATGTCGGTTTGCGTGTAGTGGCGATTGTCTGGCGGTGTGCGTGGTCTGGCGCTTAGCTGGCGGTGTGTGTGGGCTGGTGCTTGGCTGGCGGTGTGTGTGGACTGGTGCTTGGCTGGCGGTGTGCGTGGTCTTACGCTTGGCTGGCGGTGTGTTTGGATTGGTGCTTGGCTGGTGGTGTGCCTGGACTGGTGCTTTGCTGGCGGTGTACGTGGAGTGGTGCTTGACGGGCGGTGTGCGCAGACTGGCGTTTGGCTGGCGGTGTGCGTGGACTTGCGTTTGGCTGGTGGTGTGTGTGGACTGGTGCTTGGCTGGCGGTGTGCGTGGCCTGGCGCTTGCCTGGCGGTGTGCGTGGACTGGCGTTTGGCTGGTGGTGTGTGTGGACTGGTGCTTGGCTGGTGGTGTGCGCAGTGGCGGTGGGTGAGATTTTAAAGTCGTGGGGCGCAAAGTGATTTGCATACAGCACCATAGCGAGCGAGCGCAGCGAGCGAGCCGAATCCCAAAAGGGGGGTTGGGGGGGATTACCCCCCCCAAGAAAATTTTGAAAAAAAGAAGAAAAATCGTGCATTTTCAAGCAAATTTGAGAAAGCAGGATGTAAGGACATAAGGTCAAAGGAAAGGGAAAATAGGGGGGAGGAGGGATAAGAAGACAAGGAAACAGTGGATGAGAATCGAAGGGATGGAGGATGAAAGGAAAAAGGAAAGAAAAAAGAAAACGCTGCAGATTTACTACTTTTTTGGTATACAGGTCAATATTTATATTGAAGGTTCTGATCTAAAATTAAGAAGTTAAAACCTCATAGTGAAATTGGGATGACGAGAAGAACGAATATAGACATAGCAGACCCGACTCAAGGCCTCCAGACCAAAATACCAAGCCAAGAATGCAAATATTTTGGGGATGTCACACCCCAAACACTCCCCCTGAATATATGACCTTTTACTCGACAGCTCTTAGACTCAGTCCCACAAAAAGTATCAAGATCGCACAAAGAATCATCAGTGATTATGTCCATGTTATCCTTCAGGCAGACATCTTCAGTGGAAAGACTATCCTTGCCATCCAAACATCCTTCAACATGGCACGTCACAACATATTACATTGGAGTTTGTGAGAACATATAGGGAATTTTAGACATCACCCTGGTCATGGGTATCTAATCCTTCTCTCACAACGGCACCTATGAAATTAAACTTTGGGCATCCAAGTCAAGGTACCGTTGTAGTGCTGTAGGATCCCAGATATCATACATGTATGTGCACTACCCCTAAACAAGTGTTTATAAATAATGTCATGCTAATGTTGAGACATACAAATTATATTTGATTTGATCTCAGATTGTAGTTGATTAGGGGGCTGAACTAATTAACTGAATGTCTGGGCCACCTACATTACAGGGTGGATGAAAAAAACAAGGTAACCTCTACACTCTGGTTCGCCAGAATTGTTATCTTTCATGAATTCAAATGCTTTAATCTTCCCTGTCGTCAAGGCGGGAGTCCCGTGGTAATTATAACTAAGACTCCCTGTTTTTCATTTTTACTGATTTTTGCAGATAAATACAGACAGAAAACCATTTATTTTCTTGTCTGCATCTATTTTTAAATGTGAATAAAAACAGAAATTTGGTGCTTTTTGAGTGATTCTAAATACACTTTGCATTGACTGCCAGGCCAATAACTGTTTGGATTGATAGGAAAAGGGGCTAAAAATGAAGGGAATTTTAATAAAGAGGCTTAAACAGCAGTAAATATGCACAAGGCTGATACTGAAATGTGCATATTTTCATATAAGCCATTGATTTTTCTTCTGCGGGTTTTCATATTCCTGAAACCTGGCAGGCATTCAAGCATGACTGCATATTTATTTGTGAAATAAATGTGGAAATATAGCAGTTTCAGCTTTACTTTTATCACAAAACCCATAATAAATATGGATAAATACAGACGGAAACCAGAAAACAATAACATAAAACTTGGAGCCCTAATTGCAATAGACAGTGTAAAGTGAAGCATTGAACAGTAAAGCTTAAACAAGTGATATTGTTAACCAATTCACATAATTTTCGAAAGAACCAAACTCCAGCCAGCTACTGAGTCACTTGTCCCCTAAAGGACCACCATACATTAGACTTCTCAGCACAAGTTTAAAGGTAATCTAAAGTAGGTCTCCAATGTGGCGAGCTCCTATAATGAGAGGAGAGAGAGTGTCATGTGAAACTATGAAATATATCAATAGAGGAGAATCACAGTGTACAGGTAAGTAACTTGTTTTTTCTGCAATATTGAATGAAAGATGGCCACGAGCTGGAGCATTAGGAGAGAAGCTAACAACACTACTGTGTACATGGCCAATAAACTAAGGCTGTCGGGGGCAGTCGTTCCTTAAGAAGCGCCAACTCCCTATTGCTGAAACCGCAGAAGCTCAACAAACAGGAAACTTACAAACCGTCCTGCTCTGGCTTAGCCCCTATAATATGGAATGCACAGCCACCCGTAATGAGGACCCCCCCCCCCACGACCTCCTTCAAAAAAGAAGTGCAAAGGCTTCTGATCGACACATTTCTCCAATAACAACCCTGAGGACCGCAGCTGGACGATTCTCATGTAGATAACTCCGGATCATGAATCTACCTAACCGATGGTTACTTTGCAGTTTTTCTGTTCTTACTTATCACTGATTGCTTCTTTTTTATATGTATGCGTTACCTGCTATTCTTTCAGCGTTCTAATACCCTGATGGGTCATGTTCGCGCTTTTAAAAAAACTCCTCAAATAAATAAATATGTTAAAGAAGAGTGAGGATTCATAGTCAAAGAAAAAAAGAAACATATCTGAAAAGTAACAACTAAATATTTCCCACATAACCTCATTTTATAAGTAAGGAGACATGGCCAAATAATACATTTTATGCTAGCCATGCATGACCTCTTTAAAAATAAATATGAAGCAAGGGTTCAGTCGAAACCAAGAATAGAGTTTTATTTAAAAGCCCACAGAACCCTCTCCAAAACAATCTCTATTGAAACAAATGGCTTTAATGCTTGATCCAAACACTCTGTTTTAATAAAATGAAAGGGGAACTCCAGTTAGAGTGACTCCTGACACGTCCACTGGCCACATTACTAAGACGCTGCCCTGCCCTTAGCCCTTTGACCGTCTGAAGATTCTGCAACTAGGGCTCCAGCTTCCCCATCTGTCCCCGTCACATCCATATGAAGCCTCCTGCTGCCTTCTTACCTGCATCACTCACAAGCCATAGTCTACAATCCCAGCTGCTGCCCTTCTGATGCTTGTGTGGTCCTACCTCCGGCAACCCTGCAGCTCCTTGGGATCTAGCCTAACCACTAACGTTGATACCCTGCTTCTTGCACACTCCCCTTGTCCTTTGCCTCCTTGCCTGTTTATCACTCTTCATTTCCTCTGCTTCAATTATGGGGTTTTCTTTGCCTCTGTCCATGCATACCCATGTCCCTTGCCCCAGAACCGCTGACACCCCACCATGCCACACTCCTGAGCTCCATGCCCTCTTACCCGGATCTTGCTGGCGCTCTGCTCCAGATCCCTGGTGTGGTGGTCTTGGCACGGGCACTGCTGGCACACTGGTCGCGACTCTTCCTGGCACCAGCGACTCTGTGGCAGTCCATGCTCTGGGCAGCTTGCCTCCTGCAGGGGTATCTGCGTGCCTCCATGGACCTCCGGGGCAGGTGACACTGTATTCGGGGTGGGCAGCATTGTAACCAAGGAAGGTAATACTGTGCCAGGCACAGGTGGCACTGTTACCAAGGTGGGTATAGAAGTACCTGGGTTGGAAAGTGCTACATTGAGGGTGGCGAGCTGATCCTGAAGGTTGGGAAGGGTGGAACCCTCGTCAAGTGTCACTGTAAAAATGTCAGAGAACCCATCCTTAGCAGGGAGTTGTTTCCCTGGCTCGGGGAGAGGGCCATTGCCCTTCTGGGACCCATTGAGCTCCTCTGGCGCCCCCATCTGTCTCACAGGAACGGTCCAAATAGGAGGGTTCTGAGCGTTCTCCATTCCCTTCACCCACTAACCCACGGATGGGGTGAGGACAAAAGGACTAAGGGTCTGTCAGTCTCTGAAGAAGCCTGAAGACCTCTCCCTGCCCACGAGAGCTGCCTTCAGCCTGAAAATATGTCCCTAAGCCCAAGGTATTTGGAGAAGTGTCTATGCCCCCCAAAACATCTTTTCCTGCCCCCATGAGTGCTGTTTCTACCCTATTTACCCCTGAGGACCGGTCTTTCCCCAGAGGCCCTGTTCCTTGGAAATCCGTCTCAGCACATCCGAGTTTGTCCCTTCCCCTCTTAGTTCAATTCAATATATATTAAAAATTTGAAACTCCTAGTTGGTCTACATAAAAATACATACATAATATTACAAGTAATAAAACATAAGAGAGTTCCAATGAATTCCCCTCTTAGATCTAACCCGGCCTCTGAAGATCCGTCTCTGCTTCAGTCAGATCAGGGCCTTCCCCCTTCAGAGCTGCCACTGTACCCCCATCAGATCCACCCCTTTATGGTGTGCTCATGTAGCGCCCTCAGATCTGCCCCAATACCGTGTTAAAAGGTGTCCTTACCTCTGCACCACCTTCAAATAGGCCCGACCTCGTTTCACATCTGCCCTTGTACTTTAATTGCCATAGGCGCACTTCAGATGCACCGTGTGCTCCTGGGTTCTTTTCTGGAACACTGCATATCTGCCCTGTGGTAGTAATCAGGATTTCCCCTGGCACTCTCAAGTACTCCCCAGTTTCATGTAATTCCATCCACTGTACTCGCTGCCCTGAGCCCCTTTAAACTGCCCCAATGCCCCTCGCCTCTTTTCACATCCAAGAGCGTCCCTTGGGATCCAATAGATCCTTGAATCTCTTTCAGATCTGCGCACCTACCTCTTCTGATCTGCCCCTCTGCCGCTTTAAATCCTCTGCTCTGCCTCCCCCAGCTCTACCCAGTTACCCACTTCAGATCTGTACCTGTATCATGTTCAGATATTCGGCTACACTTTTAAAAGCTGCCCTTTATATTTCTCCGTCACGGTCTCGGCAGCAGAGCCGGCTCCTCCCCAGCGGCTGCGGGCTCTCCAGGGCAGGCTTCCTGGCTTCCCCTCCCACCCCCAGCTCCTTGTGACAGATCTGTCTCTGTCACCTAAGGATCACCGGGCTGCAGTTTCCTACAGACACCGGGCGGCTTCCTGCAGCCGCCGGGGATGCTTCCTCTGCAGCCAGCAGAGCAACCGGCCCTCCGCTGCAGTACGGGATTTCTTACTTGTACTCTATGCGGCGCAATCCGCATATCATGCAAGCAAATAGCCTGCAAGTGAAAGGTGCGGTTGTGTCGCCGATGAAACATCGCTTGTGACTTGGCCCTGATGGCGCTGCAGAGGGCGCTGGGAGATCTGATTTACACGTGCAGTGCTGGCACCTTTTCAAGTCAGTAGTGCTGCTGCACGTCTCAGCAAAAATGTCATCCATTAATGGAGTTGCAACTTAACAACGTCACGGCGCGCACCGCGCACGTGAATCGGAATCGACAGCGCGGCATCCAATAGTGAATTGCCTGTCCCTTCAGCGCCGTGGACCAGCCAATCCTGGCGCTTCATAAGCGCCAGGATTGGCTAGGGGGGGCATAGAGACTCCTCGCCCTGGCGCCTTCTGAATCAACGGGGCCAGGGTAAAGACGCACCCCCTGGCCCCTTCGGTCCGTGCTGGTCAAATCGACGGCAAAGGGCATGCGCGGGCAAGTTTCTGCCCTGAATGCCTCTTGCGCAGTCCAAGGTGTTTGTTATTGTTGTTGTTACTGGTTACCCAGGTTACCCCCAGCCCCACCCCCTGCGCACTCCCGAGTCCCGATTACATCGTGTCTGTCCCGATTGAAGCGCTGTGCTACGCTTCATTTTATTTGGTGTCTGTCATGCGTCTCTTGTCGCAGCCGCATGTGCGTCCACCAGGCTTAGGGGGGCTACGCCCCTACGCCCCAATGGACGCACCGCTGCTGGGTGTGCGTGGTCTGGCGCTTGCCTGGTGGTGTGCGTGGACTTGTGCTTGGCTGGCGGTGTGCGTGGAGTCGCGCTTGGCTGGTGGTGTGCGTGGACTGGCGTTTGGCTGGCGGTGTGCGTGGACTGTTGCTTGGTTGGCGGTGTGCGTGGACTGGCGCTCAGCTGGCGGTGTGTGAGTAGTGAATTGATGCTGGTCACTACACGCACTGCTAGCTGAGCGCCACTCCATGTAATCCATCAGTTTGTGTAGTTGCTGTGGCAGGAATGTGGGCGTGTGAAAGTGATGGGCCCTTGAATGGCGCTGTCTGCTGGTGGAAGTGTTGTAATGTGATGAGTCCGCGGCTGGCGGTGTGAATGTTTTGTTCGTGTCACACGTGTGAAAGGTGTATGAATGGCCTGTAAAGAGGTTGTTGCCTTGTCGTGGCTCAATGGTTCAGTTTCTCATCCTTTTAATTATTAACAGTGCATTTTTGTGAAATCACTTGCGAATACAATTGTATATACTGAACCATCACTTGCCCTCGTGCGAAATCTAACCAGTATGTGTGTGTGTTTGAGGAACTGATGGCTGTGTAGTAATTGCTTTTTTTTGGTATTTTTGAAGCAGGGTGCCCCTTGTCTCTTTTTTGTGAATGTTGTGATGTGTTGTTTTCTTGCCTGGTGGTGTGAATGGTCTTCTGTGTATCAAGTATGAAAGGTGTGTGAATGGCCTGTAAAGCGGTTGGTGCCTTGAAGTGGCTTTACAGCTCACGAGCTGCGAGTCATTGGTTCGTTTTTTTTGTCCATGTAATTGACAGTGCATTTCATTTTTGTGAAATGTCTTGTTAATAAAATGTTATATACTGAACCATCACTCGCCCTCGTGCCAAATCCAACCAGTATGTGTGTGTGTTTGAGGAATAGATGGCTGTGCAGGAATCTTTGTCTTTTTAGTCTCTCTGCCAAGGTGTACATTCCACCTACGAATAACCTACCAATTGTAGATATTGTTTAAAACCCATGGGAGTACATGGTGATGTCTCTCCGGTGAATTCTAACAAGTTATTTTATCCACAATATCCTGCAAAATCACAATGTCTGTCACATTTTCCTTGTAATATTGTGCCAAAATTGTCACGCTGCAGAACTAAACAACGAATTTTGTCAAAACGATCTGGTTTTGCTAGGCGGGTCACCTGGGTTTTTCACTCCGTGCTCGGCGGCCATTTAGGGAAACCTACCAAACTCACACATTTCTAAAAAGTAGACACCAGGGGGCTTCCAAGGAGGTATGGCTTGCGTGGATCCCCCAAAGTTCCCTTACCCAGAATCCCTTGCAACCCTCATTTTCAGCTGAAAAAATCAATTTTTTCACACATTTGTGTTTGGGAAAGTGTGGCATTACCGGGCTCACACAAATTTCCTACCACCCAGTGTTCCCCCAGGTCTCCCGATAAAAATGGTGCCTCACTTGTGTGGGAGGCGCAAGTACCCAAGACAGGCAAGGGCCCAAAACGTAGTGAGGCAACATCAAAATTGCCTATTTCAAAAACCACCTGCTTTTGCAAGGGGGTCACCTGGGTTTTTGGCCCAGTGCTCGACGGGCCTCTAGGGAAACCTACCAAACCCACACATTTCTGGAAGGTAGACAACTGGGGGCTTCCAAGGAGGTATGGCTTGCAGATTCTAGAACTTTCCACCACAGAAATGTGGAGAAAATGTGTTTTGTTTGACAATTCTTTAAGTTTTCAAGGGTTTCAGGGTAACAGATCCTGATGGGAGGCAGTCAAAGCACCCCATCCTGGATTCCCCTGGGTGTCTAGTTTTTAGTAATGTATAGGTTTGCTAGGTTTCCCTAGGTGCCGGCAGAGCTAGGGTTAAAAATACTACAGCTAAGCACTTTGTAAAAAAAAGGGTCATTTTCACTGCGAAACTGAGGTGTGACCACGTTGTGTTTTGCGCCGTTTCCTGTCTCAGGCTCTAGGCTGATCCACACAAGTGGGGTACCGTTTTTCTCGGAAGACTTTGGGGAATACAGGGTGGAAGGAAATTTGTGGATCCACGCAGATTCCAGAACTTTCCACCACAGAAATGTGGAGAAAATGTGTTTTTTTGTCAATTTGTTAGGTTTGCAAGGCATTATCGGTAACAGAACCTGGGGGGGGGGCAGTCAAGTCACCCCATCCTGGATTCCCCTGGGTGTCTTGTTTTCACAAATGTATAGGTTGCTACGTTTCCCTAAGTGCTGGCAGATTTCTGGTTAAAAAACTACAGGTAGGCACTTTGTAAAAAAAAGGGTCATTTTTCACTGCGAAATTGAGGTATGACCACGTTGCTTTTTGCGCCGTTTCCTGTCACAGGCACTAGGCCGATCCACACAAGTGGGGTACCATTTTTCTCGGAAGACGTTGGGGAACGCAGGGCAGAAGGAAATTTGTGGATCAATGCAGATTCCAGAACTTTCCACCACAGAAATGTGGAGACATTTTTTTTTTTGTGTCAATTTTTTAGGTTTGCAAGTGATTCTGGGTAACAGAAGCTTGGGGTAGGCAGTCAAGTCACATCATCCTGGATTTCCCTGGGCGTCTAATTTTAAAAAATGTATAGGTTTGCTAGGTTTCCCTAGGTGCCGGTAGAGCTAGGATTAAAAAACTATAGCTAGGCACTTTGCCAAAAAAAGGGTCATTTTTCACTGCGAAATTGAGGTGTGACCACGTTTGGGTTTTACACTGTTTCCTGTCGCAGGTACTAGGCCGACCCACACAAGTGGGGTACCATTTTTCTCTGAAGACTTTGGGGAACGCTGGGTGGAAGGAAACTTGTGAATACACGCAGATTCCAGAACTTTCCACCACAGAAATGTGGAGAAAATGTGTTTTTTTGGCCATTTTTTAGGTTTGCAAGGGTTTCTGGGTAACAGAACCTGGAGGGAGGCAGTCAAGTCACCCCATCCTGGATTCCCCTGGTTGTCTAGTGTTAAAAAATGTATAGGTTTGCTAGGTTTACCTAGGTGCCGGCAGAGCTAGGGTTAAAAAACTACAGATAGGCACTTCGTAAAGAAAAGGGTCATTTTTCACTGCAAAATTGAGGTGTGACCACGTTGCGTTTTGCGCCGTTTCCTGTCGCAGGCACTAGGCCGACCCACATAAGTGGCTTACCGTTTTTCTTGGAAGACTTTGGGGAACGCAGGGTGAAAGGAAATTTGTGGATCCACGCAGATTCCAGAACTTTCAACCACAGAAATGTGGAGAAAATGTTTTTTTTTTGTCAATTTTTTAAGTTTGCAAGGGATTCTGGGTAACAGAACCTCGTGGGAGGCAGTCAAGTCACCCCATCCTGGATTCCCCTGGGTGTCTAGTTTTCACAAACGTATAGGTTTGCTAGGTTTCCCTAGGTGCCGGCAGATTTCGGGTTAAAAAACTACAGCTAGGCACTTTGTAAAAAAAAGGGTCATTTTTCACTTCGAAATTGAGGGATGATCACGTTGCGTTGGCACCGTTTCCTTTCGCAGGCACTAGGCCGACCCACACAGGTGGGGAACCATTTTTCTCAGAAGACTTTGAGGAACGCAGGGTGGAAGGAATTTTGTGGATCCACGCAGATTCCAGAACTTTCCACCACAGAAATGTGGAGAAAATGTTTTTTTTTACAATTTGTTAGGTTTGCAAGGGTTTCTGGGTAACAGATCCTGGTGGGAGGCAGTCAACTCACCCCATCCTGAATTCCCCTGGGTGTCTAGTTTTCAAAAATGTATAAGTTTGCCAGCTTTCCCTAGGTGCCGGCAGAGCTAGGGTTAAAAAACTACAGCTAGGCACTTTGCCAAAAAAGGATAATTTTTCACTGCGAAATTGAGGTGTGACCATGTTGTGGTTTACGCCGTTTCCAGTCGCAAGCAGTAGGCTGCCCCACACAAGTGGGGTACCATTTTTCTCTGAAGACTTTGGGGAACGCTGGGTAGAAGGAAATTTGTGAATACACGCAGATTCCAGAACTTTCCACCACAGAAATGTGGACGAAATGTGTTTTTTTGACAATTTTTTAGGTTTGCAAGGGTTTCTGGGTAACATAACCTGGGGGGAGGCAGTCAAGTCACCCCATCCTGGATTCCCTGGGGTGTTTAGTTTTCAAAAATGTATAGGTTTGCTAGGTTTCCCTAGGTGCCGGCAGAGCTAAGGTTCAAACACTACAGCTAGGCACTTTGCAAAACAAAGGTCATTTTTCACTGCGAAATTGAGGTGCGACCACATTGCGTTTTGCACCGTTTTCTGTCGCAGGGATTAGGCCAACCCACACAAGTGAGGTACCATTTTTCTCAGAAGACTTTGAGGAACGCGGGGTGGGTGGAAAGTTGTGGATCCACGCAGGTCCCAGAACTTTCCACCACAGAAATGTAGGATTTTTTTTTTTTTAACAATTTTTTAGGTTTGCAAGGAATTCTGGGTGACAGAACCTGGTGGGAGGCAGTCAGGTCACCCCATCCCGGATTTCCCAGGGTGTCTAGTTTTCAAAAATGTATAGGTTTGCTAGGTTTCCCTAGGTGCCGGCAGAGCTAGGGTACACAAACGACAGCTAGGCAATCTGCTAAAAAAGGGTCATTTTTCACTGCGAGATTGAGGTGTGACCACGTTGTGTTTTGCACCGTTTCCTCTCGCAGGCACAAGGCCGACCCACACAAGTGAGGTACCGTTTTTATCGGGAGACTTATGGTAATTCAGATTTGTAAATCAACTGTTATTACCTATTGAGTTTTCATGCATTTCTCTCTTCCAAATGAAAGACATTGTATAAAAAAGAAGTCATTTTGAAAAATGACCAATAATTCTCATGCTAGTATGAGTACTTCCAATTTTGAAAATGTGCAAATATGTACTGTTTCTAAACTCTATAATTTGTACTCATTTCAGAAATACATAGGTGTCTTTCATACCGATTTTTCCATGTATACATTTTCCAAGAATAATTGCACTATACCCGGTACATAATAAAATACCATTGAAAGTTACTGCTCAGTTTTTGATTCTGGGTTCGTCTGGTTCTTGGTGAACCTACAAGTCCTATATATCTCCACAACCAGGAAGGTCAAGTTGATGTAACGGTATATTGCTTTGAAAGAGCAGGGAAAATTAGAAGAAGTTACAGGTGAAAACGTTGACACAAAAGGCTGTTTTTTTCAACTATTTTTCAATTTTTCCTTAATTTAACTGTTAGTTTCTATAAAGAAACCTTCATGGATTTAGACAAATGACCCCTTTCTGAATTCAGAATTTTGTCTACTTTTCACAAATGTATAGCTTTCCAGGATCCATTATTGCTTTCATACTCATTTCTACCATTAACTGGAAGAAGGTGAAGAAGGTTGAAAGCACTAAAAAATAGCAAAAATAGGCTATGTCCCAGAAAAATGCCAAAACTGTGTGAAAAGTGTTGGTTCTCTGACAAAAGACTGTCATTCCGTAAAAGCTGGGAAAATGGTGATTTCAGCCCCACAAACCCTTTTTTGATAACATTTGCAGGGAAAAACCCAGAGGCTTTTATTTGCAGCCTGTTTTTCCCATTTTTCTGAATAAAACAAAAATGTTACTGTATTTTGCTTAATTTCTGGGACCCCTCCAAGGGAATCCACAAACCATGGATATCTTTAGAATCCCCATGATGTTGGAAGAAAAGTACGCAAAATTGGAGTGGATACTTTATGTGGTCAAAAAGTTACAGGGGCCTAAGTGCGCACTACCCCAAATAGCCCAAAAAAGGCTTAGCACAGGAGGGGAAAAGGCCTAGCAGCGAAGGGGTTAACTGCTTATGTGCAACTGGGAATGACGTGGGAACACTTTGCCAGATGCGCTATAGATCGTTGGTGCCAGACGAAGTTGGGGGAGGAAGGGAGGGTTGGGATAGTTGCATTGCTAAAAATGTACACTTACTGTTGATGATAATGTTTGTACACTGTGCGTTGATCTCAATGTATTACAAAATGGTGTAGAACTGCGATATGTTGCAATTGAAGGGTTGAAAACTGGAAAAAGCTGTTAAAAAAAATTACCCTCATCAAAACTTGACACAAGGATGTTTTTTGCGCTAATTTACAGTGCTAGATGACAGATTTGCATTTTGCATTCTTACACGTAATTTCACGTATTTTTCCTGAACTTTTGTGCATTTATGCAAACGCAAAGTATTGGAATATCACGCACCCGTAGATGCAATCTGCCTGAAATTTGACCTAATAGCACTTCCTTTACCTTACAAAATAGGTGAACGCTAACCAGCCTCTGAGTACTTTCAAATCTTCGGAATTTACATTCCCATCCTGGGTGCGACTGGAAATATGCACCTGTTGAAGAAAAGTATAAAGCTATGTTCACAAACGGGACAGGACATTAACATCCCCAAAATTGGTGAGGGTGTACTGGAATGTGTTTCTCCTCGAGAAAACTATTTTCCTCTGCAGAATAAAGTTAGCATGTGCAACGTCACATCTACTAAAGCATTTGCACATGCATAACTGTGTACCATGTATGTTCAAATTATCTGGCGCGTGAGTACTCATAGAAAGATGTGACTGCTTCAGTTTCCATCGTCCCAGGAGTACACCATTTTTGTCAATTTCAATAAATCCAGCCTGACAAACTTGAGTTTGCCTCGTAAATGAATGTCTGTGGCACCTGGTAACCAATTAGGTAGCCCAAAATAACTCTTTATCTATTAGCCACTTGGCTGACATTTACATTGATTTTGTACCTGCAATTAGTGATTTATTTTGTTATGATACACTAGTGCCACCTACTGAACATCGCAGTGGCCAGGATCGTAGCCTGTGGTATAAACGAGCTACCTTTTTGGAGGATGCAGAACATTTGCCAAAAATCAGCTGAATTCTGATCCTCTAGATCTGAAGAATGCCAGTATTATTTTAAATTCAGCAGCATGGCAGTGAGCTTGGCATGCCCTGCCTGCTCTGTTTGCTGTCAAAGATGACAATCATTAGCTGCCTATGTAGACTGCAGCGGGCATAAGCATAATCATAGCTGAAAGTCCAACACACCAGGTATGGAGGTAGGAAGCTATAAGTAGGAAACGATAGGTAACAACCACAACTCTAGAAAGACATTGAACATGACCTTCCTGCTACCAGCAATTGTACTCATTTGGAGGCAGCAAGCTGAGTTTGGGCTGGTGTTACCAACAACTAAATGCAAGTGCCAACACCACCCCATTAACATCAACACACATACAGCCATCCAAAAAGAAAATAAACCACACTTAGGCAAGCACCGACAAGCAACTGTACCTACCATATGTCACTTACAAAAGCAACATTTCCAGATGCAGCATGTAAAATGATTCAGTGAAACTAGATTACTCCATGTCAGTGAAAATACATGTTCCCAGTGTTGTGCTTCCCTTTAATATCTTAATTCTTTCTGGGATTTGTAGTTCTGCGTCATTTTAACATAACACAGATGAAGCCAAGGTTTAGTAAAAAGAAAGCCTAGGACTGAAACTTGGGAGGATATGTACAATGAAGTTGTAGAGCGTGTAATTAGCCTCCTTGGCTTAACGACACGCTCCGCCACTTCGGAAACACAAGGCTGTACCATATTTACAAGAATGTGGTTCAGCCTTGCGTTTCCCCCTGCGATGGCGGACGTTTAACAACCTAGTGCCAACGCAGGCACCCATGCACCAGAGTGCAAAGGTGTCTGTGTGCAGGGGAGGATTGGTTATGTGTAGGAAGGTGTCCCTTCCTGCACATAAATAATCCCAAAATGCCATTTTGTAACTTTCATGTGTGCTGCTTCATGCAGCACACATGAAATTTACAAACTGCCATTTTTTTTTAAAAGGTTTGTTTATGTAAAGGAAGGGGCACCTTCCTGTACATGATCACACCATGGCATATTGCTTTTTTCATGTGTGCTGCACAAGGCAGCACACATGGAAAAAGCAAAAACGAGGAGAAATAATGCATTTCTCCTAATTTCGCCAACTTAAGACCTGGATTCTCGTGGTTTTCATTTTGGCACTGCCTTCTATGTACGCCACCCTTGCACATAGGGGGCAGCCTCAAATACAATGGGTGTTGCGGTGGAACGCCCACCACAACACCCTCTGCACGCCCCTTCCACGCTAAACATAGCATGAAAGGGTGCCTTATGTACAAGGCAGCGTTAAGCCACGTTAAGTGGCTTAACGTTGCCTTGTACATAAGGCACGGCCCCTATTACCACGGGAGCGTCACATAAAGTGACGTTCCCGTGGCAACAGGGGCCTTGTACATATGCCCCTGGTGTCTTCAATACGTTATAGAATGAAGAATGCATTATGATACATTAATTCTTTGATTTTCCAAAGTGTTATATGTCATCTGTGGAAGTCTATATTTTCCATAAAAAATATTTTAACATGTTAACTTGACAACCTGTGCCCTTGGATGGTGATTCATCTCTCAGAATTACATGAGTCAAGCAGATGAATTGTGGGTGTTTGATTCTTTAACATTGACTTGCTCCATTAACACCCAGATGACACTTTGCTACCTTTGTAGCAGCCCAAGGGTTGTGTTATGATAAGTGTACCAGGGCACTTTGGATGTGTGTGTCCACTTTCTGTGCCCACGGGGTACTTTGGTTTTACAGGAAGGGCCACATATGCTTGCATGGCCACTTCTGTAATGCAGATTGCACATATAGCGATTTTAAAGAAGAACAAACATATACCCATATCCAGAAAACAATACAAAATACTATTTATAAAACATAGGGCTATCCCCCAAAAAGTTTCACTCACACCAAAATAAGTTCCAAAGTTACTAAGAATGTATGTACAGTTCTGATGTTGCCAGCCTACTGACTTACTGCAATCACCATCATCACCCAAGTCCTGATGCCACCGAAAACGTCCTCAATGGAAAAGGTACATTCCTATGGACATGCATGGCCCCACATTTCTTAGGTAGCGATGGGGTTGGTGTAGCGTCCTCCCGAGCCCCGTGAGCATGCAAAGGAATATGCTACACACAGAGCTCTGGATTGTATGCCTTTATTCATCAGCATACATCACACACTGACCTCTCATTATGTCATAACCCTTAATAACCACACCTTAACATCTCCTGGCAGATTATATAATTCCTTATTGAGTCTGTCCAGAACCACAAGTATCCTAGCGCACATAGTCTCACGACACTACATCTCCCCTTTGTTCAATAAAAAGTACAAACAATAGTCATATCTTCAATAAGTCATCGAGCGCTCATACTAGCCAGATCGAGTAATAGGAGATGGTTAAAATGCACTCTGATTTTGCACCCATGGAACAGATTCTGGTGCTTGACCTGGACTGTCAGGTGGGGTCACCTCATTCATGATTACAGGAGCTGACGACCTTTGAGGTAGCTGTGTAAAGTGCGATGAGTCCCGTATGAAGGACTTTCTGCAATGAAGCGCTGTTGCCATATATCATTTACATGTCACATCCCTCAAAGGATCAATGTCCACTGTGGCAGTTTGCTTCCGATGGCTCTCCCAAATAGCAAGGTTGCACGACTCTCACCTGTTGTGGAGTGGGGAGTTGAATGATAGGCACAAAGGGTTTGACAAGGACGCTGGTTTAACTTGATTCCCTTCATCGATGCTCATGGAATTTCTCATTTGAGGTTAATCATGAATCGTTCCTCAATACCATTAGCTTGGGGCGACAGAGGTGTGCTCTTTTGATGCTCAACATTTAGTTTATCCAGAAATTCCTTGAATTCTTTTCTAGTGAATGGCAGACCATTGTCAGATTTGAAAATGGCGAGGATACCCCACTCTGTAAAGATGTTATCCAGCCGCTGAATGACCTTGTCATGAGTAGTTGACAATAGCTCCTCTACCAAAGGAAAACGTGAATACTCATCAATGACTATTATGAAATGATGTCTGTTGTCTAAAGGTCCCAAGAAATAAACTGCAATTCTTTCCCACACATGTGCAGGAAGGTCAGACATTGTCAAGGGTGCTGCGCCACTTTGGGAGACAGACCATTATGAAGATGGCATTCCTTTAGTTCCCTCTCCACTCGCTCATCTAGGTGCAGGAACGACATTCTGTCTCTTAGGGCTCCTTTAGTAGCTACAATGCTGCGATGCCCTTCATGCGCTAGTTTCTCGTTGCATTTTTACGTAGATAATCCTTTGCTGCGCAATAAGAAAAATGTATCTTTTTTGATACCTTACTTAGAAGGGATCGAGACAAATCCTGACTCCCCCTATTAGTGTGTAACTGTCGGGAGACTTCAATATTTATTTCTGCCCAAGACCGCAGGCATGTTCTAGATCCTCCTCCCCATGTATAATGATTTTAGCCAAATATATATGTTTGTACAGGAGTCTGGGTATGAAAAAGTAATGGGATCCACAAAAGTCAAACCACCCTCAATTTCCCTGAGATCCTAGTTTTGTGAAGTTTGGGAGGTTTTCCGGGGTGAAGCAACGCCCGGGCCAAAATTCAGCAGCTACCATTATTGCTAGACTGGGAACAAGTGGCAGCTGGTAATTTGAGCAGGCTGGGGCGGGGGCAACACACACACACACACATACATAGTCACACTCACTCCTCTACATGCACACTCACTCACACCTATACATTCACAGGTACACACACATACACCCATCATTCACAAGGACATACACATGAACAAACTCATTCACAGCACACACGCACTAATGCACATACATTCATACATGCGCACACACACACACACACACAGGCACCAAGCTTAAAAAAAGAATAACATTAGCAGGCTACAGCTGTGATCTTGGGTGGCAGGAAGCTTTCGAGGTTCCTAGAGGGTTGTGCGATCTTGGGTGGCAGGACACCTTCGAGGCTCCTAGAGGGTTGGGACTACTGCCTTCTCTCATTGGCTGACCCTTGATCATCCAATGAGATGAGGCAGCTGTCGCTAACTCATCACAGAGTGGAATGGGGTTAGTGAGACTTTTGCACTTCCCGTCTCTGTGATGATGTGTTACCGATGGACACTCAGCCCTGGGCACTTCAGGATTTAAAACTGAAGTGCCAGGGTCCGAGTCTATCAGTGGCGGACCTTCTCATCTTGACAGGAAGGACATTGAAGCTTTTTTCCAGGATGAGGAGGTCAAGCCCCATGGCTGTGAAATCCTCAGCACAGCAAAGTTCAGTTCAGACAGCCAGTCGCCTGTGCATTTAGCACAATTATAGCGCCTGGCTGCCTGAACTGAACATGAAGAGTGTCTTTCAAGCTGACCTTTGCTCAGCCTGACAGAGAATCTTTATGTTTTCATAAAGGTGGGTGGACAGAACCCATACTCTCTTAAGGACTGTCTGCGCCGGTTGAGAACAGGCGATAGTAGAACATTTCCTTTTATCTGTTGGATTTCTCTATTCATTTTTGGCTTCAAAATATAAACCAGCATGCAAGAAGAAAACATTTTGCAAGGTGCTCTCTGAATTGCATATTAGTACTGCCAATCGCAAATTCAGAGCTAAACAAATATTTACTATTCCTAAACTCCATATATTGGCCTCATTCGAAAAATGCGTAGAGTTCCTTCAGACCCCTTGTTTCATTTGTTAGTTTTTACCATATAGATTGCTGTATGGCCGATACACAATGAATAATCATTATAAGCTGCAGCTTAGTTGCTGGTTCTGGGTACTGCATGTTTTTAAACAACCAACAAGCACTATATATTCCTATTTTAACAAAATGATCAGCACCCCCTACCTGTTCTTTTACAAAAAATTATTGTACAATCCAAGGGACATAAATCAAATAATGCACAGACGCCATTCAAATTTGTTAAGAACAAATCTTTCCTCTTAGTCCATTATTCATATGGTTCTTTTGTCATATGTTATCCATCGAATGTAGCCAATTATTTAAAGGCTTTGAAACTGATCCCAGACACACCGCTCAAAAGACAAGGAACAGTGCTTGAGATTCTATTGCCAACATGGGCACGAAATGGGCATATGGAAGATGTTATTGCACAAATAATTGGAACGCCAAATATACATACTAAGATCCCAACTGTACTAAACAAATCCATCCCGGCACAAAAAAATGGATCTATAAACACGCGGTAAGGGGGTGATAATTTTGGAAACAAGCCCTAAAGAAGTTTCTAGGAAGAGACAAAACGGGTTGTGTATATTTGATGGATAACATATGACAAAAGAACAATATGAATAAAGTAACTAGGGGATTTATGTCCTCATATGGGGGATCAGGAGACTGGCCCTCCAGATCGGAACACCACTTGTTGACACTATATTAGTGATAGGTGCGGTGAAAAAAGGTCTTAGCCTCAATTTGTAAATCATTTACTATATATTCCTGTGGCTGGAAGAGATGGACAAACGTAATGGTATATTACTTTTGTAAACCGGCCTTCAGGCGCCATCAGTTTTGTATTCATATTTATTACTTTTTTATTCAACGATTGTGAGGAACAGATTTAATATTTTAACCCCAGACTGACAAACATTGCAGAAAATGTATACATTGGAGTGGTGTAATATTTACTATTCTAACTTAATTTTAACACACTTTGTGGAAAGTTCATACATGAGGTGGAGGTCAGATTAACTATTCTAACATCAGTTTAACAAACATTGTGGAAAGTTCATACGTTGGGAGGTGGTCAGATTTACTTTTCTAACTACAATCTAACACACATTGGAGAAAGAGCATACATGGGTATGTTGGTGTTATAACTTAGTCTAACAAACGTTGGTTAGAAGAATGCATATATTAGGGCGGGGATATCCTACCTTTTCCGTAATAGGAGCTACTTAGGGTAAATGAAAATCATCCTGATCCACTAATATAATTAGGGGTATATTCACAAGAACGTGTGATAACTATCCCAAGAGTAGCGTAATGCAACTTTCAACATCGCAGCCTATTGCGGGACAATAACCCCGTGTCAACGTGGAATTCACAACAAGGTGGGAGCATGCGATAGACACCGGATAACGCACCAAATGTCCGTGTGAAAATCAACTCCACACCGCAAAAATGCGATACTCGAACCCCAAAAAACATGCGATGAAGCCAACCGCGGTACAAAAAGTAGCGAACACCAGCCACAGGCATTCAAATCCCACTCGTCTGGCGGGACAATGCACTATAAAAACAACAGAAAAAGTACACCAAAAACGATCCAAACTGTGTAGCAACATGGATGCACCCTGACCCAGCGCAGAGGCCAACTCGAACCCTACAACCCCACAGACTACCAGCAAGGAACAATGGGGTCAGGGAAGGCCAAGGAGAAGAGGGAGAACTGACCCACAAGCAAACCACCTGAATTGCAGTCAGAATACTAAGGAGGCCAATCCAGGAGGCCAATAGGCGCCGTCATGACGTGACAACCCAAACCAGGCACCAACCTGCTGCCAACAGGAAGACAGCCACGGCCACAGGAGGTGGCAGTCCAGCGCCACCGGAGGAGCAGGAGGAAACCCAGGCCACAGTCATCAGTGTGGAGAAGGTGCAAGAAGTAGGGAGCACTGACACAGGTCAGGAGGACCTGACACAACATCAACAGAGAGTGCATCGAACAGGGACTGGGGGACGGGGGGGAGATGGGCACAATGGCACACATGCACAACGAGGTGTAGCACACTGCACACCCACAAGTACCCAGGATCATGTCCCAGAACCTCTTGGCACACTGCAGCACATACACATAGCAAGAACAGCACACACACATTGACGACAACATGGTACAATGCGCATAGCTGACACTGCAGAACAGAGGACACAACTGGCTGCGCACATGCACAGAAACATGCCTACTACATCTGACAGAGCCGGAAACTGTGAAATGAAAATGTACATATACCTCCTCACATCCGTCATGTAGGCCAAATGTACACTGTCTCGCAGAAGAATCCAGCACCCCCAAACAGTCACAATATACATTGCCATACAGTCTGCATGCAAACCTGCACAATGTGCCAACATATATGGCAACAATACGCACCTCCCCTTCACATCGCAGAGGGGCACACGCCACCTTCAGCAGAGCACAGAATACAACACATCCGTGACGCCAGAGAGGACCACCACACCGTCAACACCGATGCCCTACAACAGCACATGGATATCCCACACAACCCCCCCCACCAGTACCCGGACAGCCAAGCCACTCAGAGGAGAACTCCAAGCCTGCAACAGACCACACAGCAGGATGCAACCGCAAGCACAGCTGGCACACAACACTTCACCCACCCACACATGGCACCCCAATGCCATTGGGTAGCACGCCAAAAGGAGTTGGCCCAACAGGTGTGTGTGGGGCCAGACCCATGGAATACAAACTAGAACACATATGTAGGTGTCTAACACCCTTCAGGGACCACCCACCCACCACTAAGGAGGCCCACACTGCCATAGAGAAACATGCAGATGCATAGTCACAGTACAGAACCACACCCAGGGGCACTCAAATTGCAGTCACACACCCATGTCGGCCCTGCGTACGATGGCCCTGGCCACTCCCCTTACGAATTGAGTGGCTGACAACAAAGCTCCATGTCCACGCTCCAACCCGCTGACTGCGGTGACATGTCTGCATCCGATGCACACAGCACAATGTAATGTGGTAGGGCCCAGGGCCCTCATGCATACAACAAGACCACAGGGACACCTTCAGATATCATGTTGAAATGGCTACGGGCACATGCACCCGGCCCCTTTATTGGCAGGGCCACATGTACAGTGACGCCTGTGCTGAATGTGTGTAGGTTGAGTATAAGCCATTCCGCACGAAATGTCTGGTGCTGGCAACCACTTGAACAGTGGACACCAGTGCTACGGAAACAGAAAACACATTCATAACAGAGTCAACTGCTGAGCAACATGGAGGGAGCCTGGAGAAAGTCCAGAGGACAGCCAACATGCAAACAAAAATGTCAGTGAGTTGCAGTGCACTGGGGACGGGACACTAGAGATGAGCGCGCTCATGTGAAGAAAGAGTCTCGGATTTTGTCCCTTAGATATATTCCTGATGCAGATGCAGTGGGGTGTGTCAGACCTTCAGCATCTTTCCCATCTTTGTCTCAGGGCCCCAACACTGTTTGAGGTAACATAGCTGCGCAACATCTCCACAGCACAAAACTCAATCAGCAATGGACAATGGCCTGCGGAGCCTTGTCAGGACCACCGTTTTAACTCTGGCAGATGCCGGTTGGAGGTGGTGCTTGCGGTGGTGGCGTGTGCCTCCTGCGGTGATGCCTCATCCGGGCCAGTCAGGACTCGATTTGGCGTGTGATCCCTGGTGGGACGTAGTTTGGCCAAGAGGCTGTGCACAGCGGTGCAGATCAGGAATATCGCCGAAGAAATATCGTGAGACATAAATATCGCCACACAAATATTGTGGGGAAGAAATATCGACAACAAAAATATAGTTGACAAGAATATCGACTGACAGGTAAGTAATATCGATTTCAAAAATATCGACGTCTTAAATATAATTTACAAAAATATAGTTGACAAAAATGTTGAATTATTAATAATGTTATGTAGTTTAGTGTTTTTAATGAGGATTGTTTGTAATGTTATTATATGTTTTAAAATTGTACTAGTTATTAATTCATTTAAAGTTTAATTTTGTGTTTTTGATTCTGTAGCGGGTTGTGAGTTTGTAGGGGAGTAGGGTGGGAAGTAATTAAACTATATAGATTTAAATAATTATTTATAGTAGTTAATATTTTTTTTACATTGAATTTTGCGTTTTTAGTTCTGTAGCGGGTTGTGAGTTTATAGTGGAATAGGGTGGGAAGTAATTTAATTATATAACATTTATCGAATAATTAATGTGTTAATTGATTAATTAATAATTGTTTAATAGTTAGTTGTTAATTACTTTCAAATAATCAAGTAATTAATTATGTTAATTGTTTAATTTTAGGTGTGTGTTATGGTGTTTATATGTGTAGATGGTGTGAAGGGTGGTAAGTAATTAATGTTTTATTGAATAATTATTAAATATTATTACATTAATTTCCATTCATTAATTAGTAATTAGTAAATGTAAATGTGTAATTAATTTTAGTTGTGTGTTGTGGATATTACAGTGTTAATTAATGTGTAATTAATGATGTTTTATTATTTTTGTTAATAATATATTTACATTTATATATTAATTATGTTAATATTGGATATTAAATTTATTAAAAATGGAGATTTTTTTGTTTTTTATTGTTGTGGGATCCAGCACTTTCCCTACTGTTGCATTCATTGGAGTGGGAATAGTAATTTTTACCCCTCCTCTATCCAGCGCTTTCCCTAGTGTTGCACTCACTGGAGTGGGAATAGTATTTTTACCCCTCCGCTATCCAGCGCTTTCCCTACTGTTGCACTCACTGGAGTGGGAATAGTAATTTTTACCCCTCCGCTACCAGCGCTTTCCCTACTGTTGCACTCACTGCATTGGGAATTGTAATTTTTACCCCTCCGCTATCCAGCGCTTTCCCTACTGTTGCACTTACTGGCGTGGGAATAGTAATTTTTACCCTTCCGCTATCCAGCGCTTTCCCTACTGTTGCACTCACTGGAGTGGGAATAGTAATTTTTACCCCTGCGCTATCCAGCGCTTTCCCTACTGTTGCACTTACTGGAGTGGGAATAGTAATTTATACCCCTCCGCTATCCAGCGCATTCCCTACTGTTGCACTTACTGGAGTGGGAATAATAATTTTTACCCCCTCGCTATCCAATGTTTTCACTACTATTGTGTTTATTTTGTTATTAAATGTATATTTTAATAGTTTAATGTGTTAATTAAAAATAGAATATTTTATTTAATGTTAAATTATTTATATGTGTATATTTTATTTTTATATAATTTAACTGTTTATAAATTAAATAAAGATAATAGTTAATAAAATGTATTTAAGTAAATATATGTATGTTTACACATTTTTTTGTGTTTATATTTATTAAATTAAGTTTATTTGTTATAATTAGTTAAAATATATATTACATTTAATAAATTGTGTTAATAATATTAATATTATTTAATTAATTTTATTTTTGTGTCGATATTATTGTACTTACCTGTTTATGTATAGGGAGTCGATATTTTTGTTATCGATATTTTGGCATCAGTATTTTTTTCATCAATATTTTTAACATCAATATTTTAACATGGATCCGCGTACAGTGCAGGGCCACAGAGAAATGGTGTTGATGAACCCAAGGCCAACGCTTCAGGGGCCATCCAATATCTCGGAAGAAGGGGTCCCGGACTGGACTAGCACAGAGTTAGTGGCCCCGGATGCACTGCAGCCGGCACAGGGACCCAGCCACGGGACAGTGACTTGCTGTGCAGTCAGATGGGCCATGCGACCTGAGCGGGTCCTCATTAATGTCTGAGGTGTATGTTGCGGAGGGTTACATGGGACAGTGGAAGGTGTCCTCCAGGACATGACGCATAAAGGTTTGATTTTATCCGGCTGCAGCAAATTGTGGAGTGGCAAGCGCAAGCCTCGTTTTCACCACCAATTCGGTATCAGCTACATGAGGATGAAAACAATCCCCAAGTCCATAGACCCAGACGCCACCAATGTACGACCAGTGAGTGTCCATGAATGTCAGGGAACCAACTTAGTGGCACCGGGGCCGAGTGGGGATGCAGTCTGCGATGATGCCGGTACACTGACATGAACTCAGCCATTGCAAAATGAAGAGTCTGTGACTGACTGGACCGCCGTGTAGTCTGGAGGCAGCGGTCAGCACGGGCCATTCACTGAGTGTCGCTGGCAAAGATTGGTGGCCCCACCGGCCTGCGTAGTTCAGTTTTGGTGGCACCACGTGTTCAGTCACATCCATGACTGTGACCCTGCTTTCGTCCGGACTGAGCCGCATCTTCCTCTTACTCCTCTCCGTGTGACCACTGTTGTTGGCTCATCGATTGGCAATTCGCGAATAGGTGCTGGATGTGAAACCTACTGGCCCGAAGGGTAGTCCTGGGCCCTTATCCACATGTCGCCGGCTAGCGTTGAACAGGGTTAGTGGCACTACGTGTTGCCGGCTGGCGTTGAACAGGGTTTGTGGCACCATGATAATAATAATAATAATAATAATCCACATTTGTATAGCGCACAATCACCCGTTAGGGTCTCTAGGCGCTGGGGGCCGTCGGGAAGATTAAGCAAGCTATTGCCCAGAGTCGCATGGTGCTGGGCTAACCTGCCGCCGGAGCCGGGGATCGAACCCTGATCCCCAGATTCCAGCGTCAGTCGCCCTGGCCGCGGCGCCACACCTCTCCCTATGTGTCGCAAGATACACATATGGAACTATGCCTCACTGATCGGGGGTCTGGTGCTGTGGCCACTGTCCCGGATTTGGGGTCACTGCCAATCAAGAGCCAGTGTCTTGCACGCACCTTGTTGTCTCAGGAGTGTCGTGGAAGCTCGTAGTTAGGTACCCAACTTCACCCCTATCACCGCTTGGTGTCAGGATATGGCTCTAACACCAAGGTGGTAACCAGGGGGAAACGGGGAAAACAAAACAAGGATAGAAGGGAAAGAAAACAGCACTCCTCAATCTTCACAGGACCAGATTCTTTGTTACTCTTCAAAGATCGGGAACTATGTTGAAAGAAAGCAGAACATTAGTACAGGCCCCTCCGAATTATTTCTCTAATACTGATAACCGGGAAGGCAGGTATACCTTAAGAAGGCTGGATGTTGGCTTTATAACAGGAACTTTAAGGTGCAGAGTGTACGCTGTGTTCTTTTCTCAAAGGTGCAAGGGAAAACCAAGTGTAGTAGGAGATGATGTATCTAGACCCTAAAGATAAGAGGTACTGATTAGGTCAAATAAAGGTAGGAGGTGAATATACCACAGGATTGTGTTGCTAGGCTCACCTTACTCGAACATGCCAAAAGCCTAAAAATATAAGAATCACGACACGGATAACATCTGATGGAAGTATAACCTTGTTCGAATCTCACAAGGACGAACCATACAGATATAACTAACTGAGATGGGTCTAGGCTGTATCTAATCAAAATACTGAATGTATACAAAACGAATACTCAGCCCAATAAGTGGAAACTCCACTAAGGCACGAAAGGGATACTATATCTCTCTGTATGCTCACACGAAAAGCGAGTCAGTAACTTGCCCAGACTGCCTAAGAAAGAATAATTTAACAAAAAAGGAGTTATCGTGAGGAAAGCAACAACATTACTCACGACCCGCGGAACTCGCCGAACTCGGAACGCCAAAACCCCTGACTCCTCGGACGAACACCACACCGTGACCCGGAACGAAAGTCCAGTAGCTGGCTAAACGCGAAGCACTTCCGGGAGCGTAGGGAGGGCCTAAATACGCTAGCAGGTACCGTGCGCATGCGCTAATACTTGCGCATGCGCCCTAGAAGAACTGTCAAGCCTTTTGCCAACCATGGGTTTGCCAACCCCGTATTCCGGATCAGCTTGCAAGCAGGCACGACAGAACACCCCTCCCACCCCCCCACAGGTTTGGGTTTGTGGGGGTATCTTCTGTGGAATGCCCTTACCAGACGAGGAGCATGTACCTGGCTAGCTGGTTCCCATGAGCGTTCTTCCATACCATAGCCTTTCCAATGTATTAGGTATTGGAGTCGACGTCTTACATGTCTGGAATCACTGATAGCCCCGACTTCGTATTCTTCGTTGGCATCTAGTAGAGTCGGGACAGGCGCGGTTGGGAGACGAGTACCAGGTATGACAGGCTTCAAAAGAGATACGTGAAACACCGGATGTATTTTCATAGATGGTGGTAGCATCAATTTCATGGCTACAGGATTGATTACCTGCGAGATAACAAAAGGACCCACATATTTAGGTTTGAACTTGCAGGAGCCTTTCAAGGCCAAGTGTTTAGTGGAAAGCCATACTTTATTGTCTATTTGATAGACCGGTTCTGTTCTTCTATGTGAGTCTGCTTTTCTCTTGTATTCAATTGTGGCATTATCGAGATTATCGTATATGTTTGAATGCACTGTCTGGATGTGGTTAACCAGGTCCTGTACAGCAGGAGTATTCCAGGTTTTACCGGAGAGAAGGGTAGCACTCTGGGATGAAAACCATGAGAACCATAAAAAGTAGTGTACAATGTGGAAAAATGGTGACTACTATTGTATAACAGTTCGGCCAACCAGACTAACTCATCCCACTCATTCTGATCTTGTAGGAACTGGCACCTAAGGAATTGCTCAAGGCTCTGGTTCACCCTTCCGGTTTGTCCATCCGTTTGTGGATGGTGACTTGATGAGAGGCGCACATCGATGTGTAGTGTCGTACATAACTGTCTCCAAAATCTAGATACAAATTGTGTTCCCCTATCAGTTATCAATAACGATGGCAATCCGTGTAACTTAACAATGTTGTGCAAAAAGACCTTAGCCAGGATGGATGAGGTAGGAAGGCTCTTCAAGGGAATGAAATGGGAGGTCTTAGTGAACATGTCCACTACAACAAGAAACGTGGTGTTCCCCCCTTTTGTACATGGCAACTCCACTATAAAGTCCATGGACACAGTATGCCAAGGTCCAGGAGGAGTAGGGATAGGATGTAATAAACCCACCAATCCATTATGGGAAGCCTTTCCCTGGGCACACACATGGCATGTACTCACGAATTGCTGAATGTCCCTCGCCACAAAAGGCCACCAACAATGTCTTCTTACCAATTCCAATGTTCTTTTATATCCCGGATGTCCTGCTAAGCTATGTGAATGACACCAATCTAGTACCTGTTTCTGAAGGGGTAATGTAGGGATAACTAGCCCTCCTTGCACATAATGGAGCCCTTCTCTGACTAAGGATGATTGTTGTCCTAACATTGTTTGCATGGAAGGGTCCTGCTGAGCAATTGTGATCTGTTGCAAAAAACGTCCCTCTGCAGTAAGCACCCCTATGATCTTTTGAGGACTAATAATACTGGGAGGTGTTTCCTCAAGGGGAAAAGGCTCAAAACCCATGCGTGATAATGCATCAGCATTCCCATTCTTCCTACCTGCCCGGAAATGAATGATAAAATCATACTCGCTAAACAATTGTGTCCATCTCAATTGCCTCATGGATAAGGCTCTGGCAGTTTTTAAGTACTGCAAGTTACGATGGTCTGTCAGTACTGTTACAGTATGGCGGGTGCCCAACAGATATTGCCTCCATTCTTCCAACAGCTTCTTAATAGCAAGAAGCTCCCTTTCCCCCACCGCATAGTTGACTTCAGCAAGTGTAAGACGGTGTGAGTAGTAAGCAACAGGGTGTAGTTCCCCTGTATCCGTATCAGCTTGGGATAGTACGCCCCCCACTGCCACTTGGGATGCGTCTACTTCTACTACGAAAGGACTTCTTGGATCAGGATGCCTCAATATGGGGGCTTGAGTGAATGCTGTTTTCAAGAAACTGAATGCATCGTTCCCTTCTTTGGACCAAAGAAAGGGTGTACCCTTGCGCAATAAACAAGTGATTGGAGCAACAACTTCTGAAAATTGATGAATGAAACGCCTGTAGAAATTTGCGAATCCTATGAACTGTTGGATTTCCTTAACACTCTTAGGAGGCGGCCATTGTAGAACCGCTTTGACTTTTTTTGCCTCCATTCGCAACCCTTGAGCTGACACTATATATCCCAGGAAGGCTACTTGATGTCGGTGGAATAAATACTTGTTCAGTTTACATAACAACTGGTTATCTTGTAACTTGTGTAACACGGCTTGTACATGTAGGATGTGTTCCTCTAGGTTTTTAGAATAAATTGGGAGGTCATCAATATAAGCGATTACGCTTTTGTCAAGATACTCCTTCAGCACCTCATTGATGAAGTATTGAAATGCTGAAGGAGCATTACAAAGCCCAAAGGGCATTACCAAATATTCGTACAAACCGTACTTGGTACAAAAGGCCGTTTTCCACTCATCTCCTTCTTTGATTCTCACAAGGTGGTAGGCGCCTCGTAAGTCCAATTTCATGAACCATTCGGTGTCCTTTATTTGGTCTAGAAGAGAGGAGATGAGTGGCAAAGGGTATCTGTTGTTGATTGTGATAGAATTCAGAGATCTATAATCTATGCAACAGCGCAATCCCCCTTCCCGTTTGGGTATAAAAAAAAGCGCTGAGGAAGCAGGAGATCTAGAGATCCGGATGAATCCTAGATCAAGCATAGTGTCAAGATAGTCCCTTAAATATTGATTTTCCTTTTCTGTTAATGAGTATACTCTACTGGTTGGTATACGAGCTCCTGGTTGCAAATCTATACGGCAATCGTATATGCGATGGGGGGGGCAGGAGGTGGCCTGTTCTTTATCAAACACAGAACGGAATGATTGATACTCGGAGGGCAGTTCTGTATCAGGTTGTTCTACTGAGTCTTTTACTTCTTGTGGGAGAGAAACAACACTAACTGCTTTTTCTTTGGGAAGGGGAGAAGATTGGTCTTGGTTATCAGGAATCTCTGTATTAATCGTGTCTTTCCTGTGAAACCTACACTCTTCTCTGAACAGAATTTGTGTTTGTTGCCAATCGATATGAGGATTGTGAAGTCTTAGCCATGGGAGTCCTAATACTACCGGAAACTGAGGTGAGTCTATTAGATCAAAAGTGAGCATTTCCCAATTGGTGGTATTTATCTCTAGTTCTAACTGGATGGACATATGTGTAATCGGTCCAGATTTCAGTGGACTATCGTCAATAGTGAATACCTCTTCAGTGACCAGTTTTTGTACTTTAGGAACAGAATAGGGAATAGCCGATTGTTTGTCCATAAAATTACCTGATGCCCCTGAGTCTATCATGATGAGCAGATCTATAGTGGTATTCTGCCAACCTAACTGTGCAGGGATAAAGAAGTGACCTTTATTAGTCAACAAGGATGAGACCATTTGTTTCAAAGGCCCGAAGGAGCAGTCTCAGTTAGCCTCGGGTCTTCTAGTTTTCCGATTTACGGAACTGTTTCGGTTTTACAGAACAGTCCTTTAGGAAATGCCCTGCTTTCTCACAATATAAACTGAGTCGATTGTCACGCCTCCTTTGTTTCTCCGCTTCACTTAGGGGTCCTTTTATACTACCGATTTGCATAGGCTCAGGATATTCACTTTTTACTTCTACTTCTGTCTTCTTTTCTCTATTCCCTAGTTTGGGATATTCAAACCGGACCTTGTCTCTTCTTCTTTCTCCCAACCGGTGATCTAATTTTACAACGAGGTCTATTAGTTCAGGACATGTGTCAGGAGGATCCACTACATGTGCTAACGCATCTTTTAACTCATCACGCAGTCCTTTATAAAAGAGGGCACTGTGTTTTTCAGCTGGCCAATCAGCCTCCACCACCAATCTATTGAACGTTGAAATGTAAGTTATGAGATCTTTGGACCCTTGCTTGAGATTCAATAGTTCTGTGTCAGCCGCATGAGTGAACGTGTGCTTATCAAACATCTTGCGTTATTCTCTTCTGAATGCATCATAATTTAGTAGAAGGGGATCATCTTTTTCAATCAGAGGGATAGTCCAGTTAGCAGCTGAACCTCCCAAATAGGAGAGAACGAATGCCACTTTGGCTTGATCATTAGGAAAGCAAGGAGCTTTACATAAAAAATGTAATTGACACTGGGTAAGGAAAGCGGCGCATTTAGTAGGGTCTCCATAGAAACGCTCAGGCTGGGCCAAAGGGATCGTGTGAGGAGTTACTACCTGTACCACTGGTGCAGCGGCACCACCCCCTTCCCTATTTATTCTTAGAGCCTCTATCTTGTCTGAGAAGGATTGTGTCTCTCTCTGGAGATTCCCTACCATATTAGCCACATCCTCTAATATGATATCCATGGCACTCAGGAGACAAATATATAAAGGCTTCGCGTTCTGTCTTGCACGCACCTTGTTGTCTCAGGAGTGTCGTGGAAGCTCGTAGTTAAGTACCCAACTTCACCCCCATCACCGCTTGGTGTCAGGATATGGCTCTAACACCAAGGTGGTAACCAGGGGGAGAGGGGAAAAACAAAACAAGGATAGAAGGGAAAGAAAACAGCACTCCTCAATCTTCACAGGACCAGATTCTTTGTTACTCTTCAAAGATCGGGAACTATGTTGAAAGAAAGCAGAACATTAGTACAGGCCCCTCCCAATTATTTCTCTAATACTGATAACTGGGAAGGCAGGTATACCTTAAGAAGGCTGGGTGTTGGCTTTATAACAGGAACTTTAAGGTGCAGAGTGTACGCTGTGTTCTTTTCTCAAAGGTGCAAGGGAAAACCAAGTGTAGTAGGAGATGATGTATCTAGACCCTAAAGATAAGAGGTACTGATTAGGTCAAATAAAGATAGGAGGTGAATATACCACAGGATTGTATTGCTAGGCTCACCTTACTCGAACATGCCAAAAGCCTAAAAATATAAGAATCACGACACGGATAACATCTGATGGAAGTATAACCTTGTTTGAATCTCACAAGGACGAACCATACAGATATAACTAACTAAGATGGGTCTAGGCTGTATCTAATCAAAATACTGAATGTATACAAAACGAATACTCAGCACAATAAGTGGAAACTCCATTAAGGCAGTAAAAGGATACTATATCTCTCTGTATGCTCACACGAAAAGCGAGGTCAGTAACTCACCCAGAATGCCTAAGAAAGAATAATTTAACAACAAAGGAGTTATCGTGAGGAAAGCAACAACATTACTCACGACCCGCGGAACTCGCCGAACTCGGAACTGCAAAAACCCTGACTCCTCGGACCAACACCACACCATGACCCGGAACGAACGTCCAGTAGCTGGCTAAACGCGAAGCACTTCCGGGAGCGTAGGGAGGGCGTAAATACACTATCAGGTTTCGTGCGCATGCGCTAATACTAGCGCATGTGCCCTAGAAGAACTGTCAAGCCTTTTGCCAACCACGGGTTTGCCAACCCCATATTCCGGATCAGCTTGCAAGCAGGCACGACTGCCAGGACACAGTTTCACATATGTAACCCACTGGGCCGCAGTGACGCCGGTGGAATATGTAAATGAAGAAGGAGTAATGTGAGCCAGCGTCGGGGGGCCAGCGATGCTCAAAGAGGCTGGCAGGCTCGCGGGCCTCGGGCATGGAGCTTGTGCAGGCACGTGGTGGGCCCTCATGGACCCACGTTGGTGTCGGCTGGTGATCAGTGTGGCCTGGCTGCGCAGAGTCGAGCCTGACAGGTTTGCGGTCCAGCGGGCGCTCAGGATCGCAGGCAACTCCGCTAACAAGGACGGCGTCAGCCTCGTGCTGTGTGGGAGGCGCCGCCCTGGCAGAGACGTTGGGCTTTCCGGAAGAGGCCCACGCCAAGGGCTACGTGCTGTTTAATCACACCCCTATGCTGGCCTGACGTACGCCGGGCCATCCCACTCTGCTCACGCTTGGGGGGTGCGTAACAGGCAACATTTCCGCGAGGACCCCCACTGGCTGGGGTGACATGGTTGCGTCCACTGTCCACTACACTCCATACACCAGAGGTATATGTCAGAGTGGATAGGGGTGTGTTCTGCATACTACGGTCTGTCCAGCACATCGCGGCCACTCCTGGCATTGGGTACTTTACCAATCATGGTTCTACTGCATCCTTCACACATGCATGGTTGCCACCTCGCCCCACATTCGGCGATTGTGTGGCTATGGTGCCATGCCATTGATGGCTCATGTTCATGGCTTGCCCAGGTTACCATTGTAAGTTGTTCTATCGTGTCTGGTGGGTGGGCATGTTGTTGTACATGTTGGTTGTGATTTTGTGACGTGCATTTCCAGAGTTGTGAATTGCATGGATGTGGAGTTGAGGTGAGTGGGGTGTTAATTTGGAACTTGCCAAGGGGCTGTGCATTTCCCTTGGTCCCAACCTGGGAACACTGGTTGATGATGGACTGTCGGAGGATGATGGGATCATGCACACTGGCTGTGTATTTGGAGGCGACATTGGTGAAGGCTCCACGGTGTTCGGATGTTGCCTGCACATTGATGTGTGACGTGTGCTTCCTGTTGCGCTGATTGTGTGGTGTGTCACCAGGGGGTACAGGTGGGACATGCAGTGGATTACCCTCAACACTTGCGTGCATCCGGCTATGGCGTATTGTCCTTGCTTGGTCTCCAGCGGTTCCTGCGCATTGTGTTGTCCCTATTGGGACTGGCGGTGTGAATGTTTTGTTTGTGTCACACGTGTGAAAGGTGTATGAATGGCCTGTAAAGAGGTTGGTGCCTTGTCGTGGCCTTACAGCTCACGAGCTGTGAGTCAATGGTTCAGTTTCTCATCCTTTTAATTATTAACAGGGCATTTTTGTGAAATCACTTGCGAATACAATTGTATATACTGAACCATCACTTGCCCTCGTACGAAATCTAACCAGTATGTGTGTGTGTTTGAGGAACTGATGGCTGTGTAGTAATTGCTTTTTTTTTGTATTTTTGAAGCAGGGTGCCCCTTGTCTCTTTTTTGTGAATGTTGTGATGTGTTGTTTTCTTGCCTGGTGGTGTGAATGGTCTTCTGTGTATCAAGTATGAAAGGTGTGTGAATGGCCTGTAAAGCGGTTGGTGCCTTGAAGTGGCTTTACAGCTCACGAGCTGCGAGTCATTGGTTCGTTTTTTTTGTCTATGTAATTGACAGTGCATTTCATAATTTTAGGAAATGTCTTGTTAATAAAATGTTATATACTGAACCATCACTCGCCCTCGTGCCAAATCCAACCAGTATGTGTGTGTGTTTGAGGAATAGATGGCTGTGCAGGAACTTTGTCTTTTTAGTCTCTCTACCAAGGTGTACATTCCACCTACGAATAACCTACCAATTGTAGATATTGTTTAAAACCCATGGGAGTACATGGTGATGTCTCTCTGGTGAATTCTAACAAGTTATTTTATCCACAATATCCTGCAAAATCACAATGTCTGTCACATTTTCCTTGTAATATTGTGCCAAAATTGGCACGCTGCAGAACTAAACAACAAATTTTGTCAAAACGATCTGGTTTTGCTAGGAGGGTCACCAGGGTTTTTCACTCCGTGCTCGGCGGCCATTTAGGGAAACCTACCAAACTCACACATTTCTGAAAAGTAGACACCAGGGGGCTTCCAAGGAGGTATGGCTTGCGTGGATCCCCCAAAGTTCCCTTACCCAGAATCCCTTGCAACCCTCATTTTTAGCTGAACAAATCAATTTTTTCACACATTTGTGTTTGGGAAAGTGTGGCATTACCGGACTCACACAAATTTCCTACCACCCAGTGTTCCCCCAGGTCTCCCGATAAAAATGGTGCCTCACTTGTGTGGGAGGCGTAAGTACCCAAGACAGGCAAGGGCCCAAAACGTAGTGAGGCGACATCAAAATTGCCTATCTCAAAAACCACCTGCTTTTGCAAGGGGGTCACCTGAGTTTTTGGCCCAGTGCTCGACGGGCATCTAGGGAAACCTACCAAACCCACACATTTCTGGAAGGTAGACACCTGGGGGCTTCCAAGGAGGTATGGCTTGCAGATTCCAGAACTTTCCACCACAGAAATGTGGAGAACAGGTGTTTTGTTTGACAATTCTTTAAGTTTTCAAGGGTTTCAGGGTAACAGATCCTGATGGGAGGCAGTCAAGGCACCCCATCCTGGATTCCCCTGGGTGTCTAGTTTTTAGTAATGTATAGGTTTGCTAGGTTTCCCTAGGTGCCGGCAGAGCTAGGGTTAAAAATACTACAGCTAGGCACTTTGTAAAAAAAAAGGGTCATTTTCACTGCGAAATTGAGGTGTGACCACGTTGCGTTTTGCGCCGTTTCCTGTCGCAGGCACTAGGCTGACCCACACAAGTGGGGTACCGTTTTTCTCGGAAGACTTTGGGAAATGCAGGGTGGAAGGAAATTTGTGGATCCATGCAGATTCCAGAACTTTCCACCACAGAAATGTGGAGAAAATGTGTTTTTTTGTCAATTTGTTAGGCTTGCAAGGCATTATCGGTAACAGAACCTGGGGGGGGGGGGCAGTCAAGTCACCCCATCCTGGATTCCCCTGGGTGTCTATTTTTCACAAATGTATAGGTTTTCTACGTTTCCCTAGGTGCTGGCAGATTTCGGGTTAAAAAACTACAGCTAGACACTTTGTAAAAAAAAGGGTCATTTTTCACTGCGAAATTGAGGTATGACCAAGTTGCTTTTTGCGCCGTTTCCTGTCACAGGCACTAGGCCGACCCACACAAGTGGGGTACCATTTTTCTCGGAAGACGTTGGGGAACGCAGGGCAGAAGGAAATTTGTGGATCAATGCAGATTCCAGAACTTTCCACCACAGAAATGTGGAGAAAATGTGTTTTTTTGTCATTTTTTTAGGTTTGCAAGTGATTCTGGGTAACAGAAGCTGGGGGTAGGCAGTCAAGTCACATCATCCTGGATTTCCCTGGGTGTCTTGTTTTAAAAAATGTATAGGTTTGCTAGGTTTCCCTAGGTGCCGGCAGAGCTAGGATTCAAAAACTATAGCTAGGCACTTTGCCAACAAAAGGGTCATTTTTCACTGCGAAATTGAGGTGTGACCACGTTTGGGTTTTACACCGTTTCCTGTCGCAGGTACTAGGCCGACCCACACAAGTGGGGTACCATTTTTCTCTGAAGACTTTGGGGAACGCTGGGTGGAAGGAAACTTGTGAATACACGCAGATTCCAGAACTTTCCACCACAGAAATATGGAGAAAATGTGTTTTTTTGACAATGTTTTAGGTTTGCAAGGGTTTCTGGGTAAGAGAACCTGGAGGGAGGCAGTCAGGTCACCCCATCCTGGATTCCCCTGGGTGTCTAGTTTTCAAAAATGTATAGGTTTGCTAGGTTTACCTAGGTGCCGGCAGAGCTAGGGTTAAAAAACTACAGATAGGCACTTCGTAAAGAAAAGGGTCATTTTTTACTGCAAAATTGAGGTGTGACCATGTTGCGTTTTGTGCCGTTTCCTGTCGCAGGCACTAGGCCGACCCACATAAGTGGGTTACCGTTTTTCTTGGAAGACTTTGGGGAACGCAGGGTGAAAGGAAATTTGTGGATCCACGCAGATTCCAGAACTTTCAACCACAGAAATGTGGAGAAAATGTTTTTTTTTGTCAATTTTTTAGGTTTGCAAGGGATTCTGGGTAACAGAACCTGGTGGGAGGCAGTCAAGTCACCCCATCCTGGATTCCCCTGGGTGTCTAGTTTTCACAAATGTATAGGTTTGCTAGGTTTCCCTAGGTGCCGGCAGATTTCGGGTTAAAAAACTACAGCTAGGCACTTTGTAAAAAAAAGGGTCATTTTTCACTGCGAAATTGAGGTATGACCACGTTGCGTTTTGCGCCGTTTCCTGTCCCAGGCACTAGACCGACCCACACAGGTGGGGTACCATTTTTCTCAGGAGACTTTTAGGAACGCAGGGTGGAAGGAATTTTGTGGATCCAGCAAGATTCCAGAACTTTCCACCACAGAAATGTGGAGAAAATGTGTTTTTTTTAACAATTTGTTAGGTTTGCAAGGGTTTCTGGGTAACAGATGCTGGTGGGAGGCAGTCAACTCACACCATCCTGGATTCCCCTGGGTGTCTAGTTTTTAAAAATGTATAGGTTTGCCAGCTTTCCCTCGGTGCCGGCAGAGCTAGGGTTAAAAAACTACAGCTAGGCACTATGCCAAAAGAGGATAATTTTTCACTGCAAAATTGAGGTGTGCCCATGTTGTGTTTTACGCCGTTTCCAGTCGCAGGCAGTAGGTTGCCCCACACAAGTGGGGTACCATTTTTCTCTGAAGACTTTGGGGAACGCTGGGTAGAAGGAAATTTGTGAATACACGCAGATTCCAGAACTTTCCAACACAGAAATGTGGACGAAATGTGTTTTTTTGACAATTTTTTAGGTTTGCAAGGGTTTCTGGGTAACATAACCTGGGGGGAGGCAGTCAAGTCACCCCATCCTGGATTCCCTGGGGTGTCTAGTTTTCAAAAATGTATAGGTTTGCTAGGTTTTCCTAGGTGCCGGCAGAGCTAAGGTTCAAACACTACAGCTAGGCACTTTGCAAAACAAAGGTCATTTTTCACTGCGAAATTGAGGTGCGACCACATTGCGTTTCGCACCGTTTTCTGTCGCAGGGATTAGGCCAACCCACACAAGTGAGGTACCATTTTTCTCAGAAGACTTTGAGGAACGCGGGGTGGGTGGAAAGTTGTGGATCCACGCAGATTCCAGAACTTTCCACCACAGAAATGTAGGAAAAATTAGTTTTTTTAACAATTCTTTAGGTTTGCAAGGAATTCTGGGTGACAGAACCTGGTGGGAGGCAGTCAGGTCACCCCATCCTGGATTCCCCAGGGTGTCTAGTTTTCAAAAATGTATAGGTTTGCTAGGTTTCCCTAGGTGCCGGCAGAGCTAGGGTACACAAACGACAGCTAGGCAATCTGCTAAAAAAGGGTCATTTTTCACTGCGAGATTGAGGTGTGACCACGTTGTGTTTTGCACCGTTTCCTCTCGTGGGCCCAAGGCCGACCCACACAAGTGAGGTACCGTTTTTATCGGGAGACTTATGGTAATTCAGATTTGTAAATCAACTATTATTACCTATTGAGTTTTCATGCATTTCTCTCTTCCAAATGAAAGACATTGTATAAAAAAGAAGTCATTTTGAAAAATGACCAATAATTCTCATGCTAGTATGAGTACTTCCAATTTTGAAAATGTGCAAATATGTACTGTTTCTAAACTCTATAATTTGTACTCATTTCAGAAATACATAGGTGTCTTTCATACCGCTTTTTCCATGTATACATTTTCCAAGAATAATTGCACTATACCCGGTACATAATAAAATACCATTGAAAGTTACTGCTCAGTTTTTGATTCTGGGTTCGTCTGGTTCTTGGTGAACCTACAAGTCCTATATATCTCCACAACCAGGAAGGTCAAGTTGATGTAACGGTATATTGCTTTGAAAGAGCAGGGAAAATTACAAGAAGTTACAGGTGAAAACGTTGACACAAAAGGCTGTTTTTTTCAACTATTTTTCAATGTTTCCTTAATTTAACTGTTAGTTTCTATAAAGAAACCTTCATGGATTTAGACAAATGACCCCTTTCTAAATTCAGAATTTTGTCTACTTTTCACAAATGTATAGCTTTCTAGGATCCATTATTGCTTTCATACTCATTTTTACCATTAACTGGAAGAAGGTGAAGAAGGTTGAAAGCACTAAAAAATAGCAAAAATAGGCTATGTCCCAGAAAAATGCCAAAACTGTGTGAAACGTGTTGGTTCTCTGACAAAAGACTGTCATTCCGTAAAAGCTGGGAAAATGGTGATTTCAGCCCCACAAACCCTTTTTTGATAACATTTGCAGGGAAAAACCCAGAGGCTTTTATTTGCAGCCTGTTTTTCCCATTTTTCTGAATAAAACAAAAATGTTACTGTATTTTGCTTAATTTCTGGGACCCCTCCAAGGGAATCCACAAACCATGGATATCTTTAGAATCCCCATGATGTTGGAAGAAAAGTACACAAAATTGGAGTGGATACTTTATGTGGTCAAAAAGTTACAGGGGCCTAAGTGCGCACTACCCCAAATAGCCCAAAAAAGGCTTAGCACAGGAGGGGATAAGGCCTAGCAGCGAACGGGTTAACTGCTTATGTGCAACTGGGAATGACGTGGGAACACTTTGCCAGATGCGCTATAGATCGTTGGTGCCAGACGAAGTTGGGGGAGGAAGGGAGGGTTGGGATAGTTGCATTCAGGGCCGGACTGGGAACCAAAACCGGCCCTGGCAAAGTGCTCGGCCGGCCCCCCTGCCCCCCGGGCGGGAGGGGGGAGAGCGCTTTGCCAGGGCAGCTTTTCAGCCGATTTTGTTACAGGGCCGATTTTGCAGCTATGCTGCAAAAACGGCTCTGCAACAAAAACGGCCCCCAGGGCCCAAAACCGGCCCCCACCCTTGCGGCCGACCGGGGGATTGCCCGGTGCCCACAACGGCCAGTCCGGGCCTGGTTGCATTGCTAAAAATGTACACTTACTGTTGATGATAATGTTTGTACACTGTGCGTTGATCTCAATGTATTACAAAATGGTGTAGAACTGCGATATGTTGCAATTGAAGGGTTGAAAACTGGAAAAACCTGTTAAAAAAATGTACCCTCTCATCAAAACTTGACACGAGGATGTTTTTTGCGCTAATTTACAGTGCTAGATGACAGATTTGCATTTTGCATTCTTACACGTAATTTCACGTATTTTTCCTGAACTTTTGTGCATTTATGCAAACGCAAAGTATTAGAATATCACGCACCCGTAGATGCAATCTGCCTGAAATTTGACCTAATAGCACTTCCTTTACCTTACAAAATAGGTGAACGCTAACCAGCCTCTGAGTACTTTCAAATCTTCGGAATTTACATTCCCATCCTGGGTGCGACTGGAAATATGCACCTGTTGAAGAAAAGTATAAAGCTATGTTCACAAACGGGACAGGACATTAACATCCCCAAAATTGGTGAGGGTGTACTGGAATGTGTTTCTCCTCGAGAAAACTATTTTCCTCTGCAGAATAAAGTTAGCATGTGCAACGTCATATCTACTAAAGCATTTGCACATGCATAACTGTGTACCATGTATCTTCAAATTATCTGGCGCGTGAGTACTCATAGAAAGATGTGACTGCTTCAGTTTCCATCGTCCAAGGAGTACACCATTTTTGTCAATTTCAATAAATCCAGCCTGACAAACTGGAGTTTGCCTCGTAAATGAATGTCTGTGGCACCTGGTAACCAATTAGGTAGCCCAAAATAACTCTTTATCTATTAGCCACTTGGCTGACATTTACATTGATTTTGTACCTGCAATTAGTGATTTATTTTGTTATGATACACTAGTGCCACCTACTGAACATCGCAGTGGCCAGGATCGTAGCCTGTGGTATAAACGAGCTACCTTTTTGGAGGATGCAGAACATTTGCCAAAAATCAGCTGAATTCTGATCCTCTAGATCTGAAGAATGCCAGTATTATTTTAAATTCAGCAGCATGGCAGTGAGCTTGGCATGCCCTGCCTGCTCTGTTTGCTGTCAAAGATGACAATCATTAGCTGCCTATGTAGACTGCAGCGGGCATAAGCATAATCATAGCTGAAAGTCCAACACACCAGGTATGGAGGTAGGAAGCTATAAGTAGGAAACGATAGGTAACAACCACAACTCTAGAAAGACATTGAACATGACCTTCCTGCTACCAGCAATTGTACTCATTTGGAGGCAGCAAGCTGAGTTTGGGCTGGTGTTACCAACAACTAAATGCAAGTGCCAACACCACCCCATTAACATCAACACACATACAGCCATCCATAAAGAAAATAAACCACACTTAGGCAAGCACCGACAAGCAACTGTACCTACAATATGTCACTTACAAAAGCAACATTTCCAGATGCAGCATGTAAAATGATTCAGTGAAACTAGATTACTCCATGTCAGTGAAAATACATGTTCCCATTGTTGTGCTTCCCTTTAATATCTTAATTCTTTCTGGGATTTGTAGTTCTGCGTCATTTTAACATAACACAGATGAAGCCAAGGTTTAGTAAAAAGAAAGCCTAGGACTGAAACTTGAGAGGATATGTACAATGAAGTTGTAGAGCGTGTAATTAGCCTCCTTGGCTTAACGACACGCTCCGCCACTTCGGAAACACAAGGCTGTACCATATTTACAAGAATGTGGTTCAGCCTTTTGTTTCCCCCTGCGATGGCGGACGTTTAACAACCTAGTGCCAACGCAGGCACCCATGCACCAGAGTGCAAAGGTGTGTGTGTGCAGGGGAGGATTGGTTATGTGTAGGAAGGTGTCCCTTCCTGCACATAAATAATCCCAAAATGCCATTTTGTAACTTTCATGTGTGCTGCTTCATGCAGCACACATGAAATTTACAAACTGGCATTTTTTTTTTAAAAGGTTTGTTTATGTAAAGGAAGGGGCACCTTCCTGTACATGATCACACCATGGCATATTGCTTTTTTCATGTGTGCTGCACAAGGCAGCACACATGGAAAAAGCAAAAACGAGGAGAAATAATGCATTTCTCCTAATTTCGCCAACTTAAGACCAGGATTTTCGTGGTTTTCATTTTGGCACTGCCTTCTATGTACACCACCCTTGCACATAGGGGGCAGCCTCAAATACAATGGGTGTTGCGGTGGAACGCCCACCACAACACCCTCTGCACGCCCCTTCCACGCTAAACAAAGCATGAAATGGTGCCTTATGTACAAGGCAGCGTTAAGCCACGTTAAGTGGCTTAACGTTGCCTTGTACATAAGGCACGGCCCCTATTACCACGGGAGCGTCACATAAAGTGACGTTCCAGTGGCGACAGGGGCCTTGTACATATGCCCCTGGTGTCTTCAATACGTTATAGAATGAAGAATGCATTATGATACATTAATTCTTTGATTTTCCAAAGTGTTATATGTCATCTGTGGAAGTCTATATTTTCCATAAAAAATATTTTAACATGTTAACTTGACAACCTGTGCCCTTGGATTGGGATTCATCTCTCAGATTTACATGAGTCAAGCAGATGAATTGTGGGTGTTTGATTCTTTAACATTGACTTGCTCCATTAACACCCAGATGACACTTTGCTACCTTTGTAGCAGCCCAAGGGTTGTGTTATGATAAGTGTACCAGGGCACTTTGGATGTGTGTGTCCACTTTCTGTGCCCACGGGGTACTTTGGTTTTACAGGAAGGGTCACATATGCTTGCATGGCCACTTCTGTAATGCAGATTGCACATATAGCGATTTTAAAGAAGAACAAACATATACCCATATCCAGAAAACAATACAAAATAATATTTATAAAACATAGGCTATCTCCCAAAAAGTTTCACTCACACCAAAATAAGTTCCAAAGTTACTAAGAATGTATGTACAGTTCTGATGTTGCCAGCCTACTGACTTACTGCCATCACCATCATCACCCAAGTCCTGATGCCACCGAAAACGTCCTCAATGGAAGAGGTACATTCCTATGGACATGCATGGCCCCACATTTCTTAGGTAGCGATGGGGTTGGTGTAGCGTCCTCCCGAGCCCCGTGAGCATGCAAAGGAATATGCTACACACAGAGCTCTGGATTGTATGCCTTTATTCATCAGCATACATCACACACTGACCTCTCATTATGTCATAACCCTTAATAACCACACCTTAACATCTCCTGGCAGATTATATAATTCCTTATTGAGTCTGTCCAGAACCACAAGTATCCTAGCGCACATAGTCTCACGACACTACATCTCCCCTTTGTTCAATAAAAAGTACAAACAATAGTCATATCTTATTTCTTCAATAAGTCATCGAGCGCTCATACTAGCCAGATCGAGTGATAGGAGATGGTTAAAATGCACTCTGATTTTGCACCCATGGAACAGATTCTGGTGCTTGACCTGGACTGTCAGGTGGGGTCACCTCATTCATGATTACAGGAGCTGACGACCTTTGAGGTAGCTGTGTAAAGTGCGATGAGTCCCGTATGAAGGACTTTCTGCAATGAAGCGCTGTTGCCATATATCATTTACATGTCACAACCCTCAAAGGATCAATGTCCACTGTGGCAGTTTGCTTCCGATGGCTCTCCCAAATAGCAAGGTTGCACGACTCTCACCTGTTGTGGAGTGGGGAGTTGAATGATAGGCACAAAGGGTTTGACAAGGACGCTGGTTTAACTTGATTCCCTTCATCGATGCTCATTGAATTTCTCATTTGAGGTTAATCATGAATCGTTCCTCAACACCATTAGCTTGGGGCGACAGAGGTGTGCTCTTTTGATGCTCAACATTTAGTTTATCCAGAAATTCCTTGAATTCTTTTCTAGTGAATGGCAGACCATTGTCAGATTTGAAAATGGCGAGGATACCCCACTCTGTAAAGATGTTATCCAGCCGCTGAATGACCTTGTCATGAGTAGTTGACAATAGCTCCTCTACCAAAGGAAAACGTGAATACTCATCAATGACTATTATGAAATGATGTCTGTTGTCTAAAGGTCCCAAGAAATAAACTGCAATTCTTTCCCACACATGTGCAGGAAGGTCAGACATTGTCAAGGGTGCTGCGCCACTTTGGGAGACAGACCGTTATGAAGATGACATTCCTTTAGTTCCCTCTCCACTCGCTCATCTAGGTGCAGGAACGACATTCTGTCTCTTAGGGCTCCTTTAGTAGCTACAATGCTGCGATGCCCTTCATGCGCTAGTTTCTCGTTGCATTTTTACGTAGCTAATCCTTTGCTGCGCAATAAGAAAAATGTATCTTTTTTGATACCTTACTTAGAAGGGATCGAGACAAATCCTGACTCCCCCTATTAGTGTGTAACTGTCGGGAGACTTCAATATTTATTTCTGCCCAACACCGCAGGCATGTTCTAGATCATCCTCCCCATGTATAATGATTTTAGCCAAATGTATATGTTTGTACAGGAGTCTGGGTATGAAAAAGTAGTGGGATCCACAAAAGTCAAACCACCCTCAATTTCCCTGAGATCCTAGTTTTGTCAAGTTTGGGAGATTTTCCGGGGTGAAGCAACGCCCGGGCCAAAATTCAGCAGCTACCATTATTGCTAGAATGGTAACAAGTGGCAGCTGGTATTTTGAGCAGGCTGGGGCGGGGGCAACACACACACAAACACACATACATAGTCACACTCACTCCTCTACATGCACACTCACTCACACCTATACATTCACAGGTACACACACATACACCCATCATTCACAAGGACATACACATGAACAAACTCATTCACAGCACACACGCACTAATGCACATACATTCATACATGCGCACACACACACACACAGACAGGCACCAAGCTTAAAAAAAGAATAACATTAGCAGGCTACAGCTGTGATCTTGGGTGGCAGGAAGCTTTCGAGGTTCCTAGAGGGTTGTGCGATCTTGGGTGGCAGGACACCTTCGAGGCTCCTAGAGGGTTGGGACTACTGCCTTCTCTCATTGGCTGACCCTTGATCATCCAATGAGATGAGGCAGCTGTCGCTAACTCATCACAGAGTGGAATGGGGTTAGTGAGACTTTTGCACTTCCCGTCTCTGTGATGATGTGTTATCGATGGACACTCAGCCCTGGGCACTTCAGGATTTAAAACTGAAGTGCCAGGGTCCGAGTCTATCAGTGGCGGACCTTCTCATCTTGACAGGAAGGACATTGAAGCTTTTTTCCAGGATGAGGAGGTCACGCCCCCATGGCTGTGAAATCCTCAGCACAGCAAAGTTCAGTTCAGACAGCCAGTCACCTGTGCATTTAGCACAATTATAGCGCCTGGCTGCCTGAACTGAACATGAAGAGTGTCTTTCAAGCTGACCTTTGCTCAGCCTGACAGAGAATCTTTATGTTTTCATAAAGGTGGGTGGACAGAACCCATACTCTCTTAAGGACAGTCTGTGCCGGTTGAGAACAGGCGATAGTAGAACATTTCCTTTTATCTGTTGGATTTCTCTATTCATTTTTGGCTTCAAAATATAAACCAGCATGCAAGAAGAAAACATTTTGCAAGGTGCTCTCTGAATTGCATATTAGTACTGCCAATCGCAAATTCAGAGCTAAACAAATATTTACTATTCCTAAACTCCATATATTGGCCTCATTCGAAAAATGCGTAGAGTTCCTTCAGACCCCTTGTTTCATTTGTTAGTTTTTACCATATAGATTGCTGTATGGCCGATACACAATGAATAATCATTATAAGCTGCAGCTCAGTTGCTGGTTCTGGGTACTGCATGTTTTTAAACAACCAACAAGCACTATATATTCCTATTTTAACAAAATGATCAGCACCCCCTACCTGTTCTTTTACAAAAAATGATTGTACAATCCAAGGGACATAAATCAAATAATGCACAGACGCCATTCAAATTTGTTAAGAACAAATCTTTCCTCTTAGTCCATTATTCATATGGTTCTTTTGTCATATGTTATCCATCGAATGTAGCCAATTATTTAAAGGCTTTGAAACTGATCCCAGACACACCGCTCAAAAGACAAGGAACAGTGCTTGAGATTCTATTGCCAACATGGGCACGAAATGGGCATATGGAAGATGTTATTGCACAAATAATTGGAACGCCAAATATACATACTAAGATCCCAACTGTACTAAACAAATCCATCCCGGCACAAAAAAATGGATCTATAAACACGCGGTAAGGGGGTGATAATTTTGGAAACAAGCCCTAAAGAAGTTTCTAGGAAGAGACGAAACGGGTTGTGTATATTTGATGGATAACATATGACAAATGAACAATATGAATAAAGTAACTAGGGGATTTATGTCCTCATATGGGGGATCAGGAGACTGGCCCTCCAGATCGGAACACCACTTGTTGACACTATATTAGTGAGAGGTGCGGTGAAAAAAGGTCTTAGCCTCAATTTGTAAATCATTTACTATATATTCCTGTGGCTGGAAGAGATGGACAAACGTAATGGTATATTACTTTTGTAAACCGGCCTTCAGGCGCCATCAGTTTTGTATTCATATTTATTACTTTTTTATTCAACGATTGTGAGGAACAGATTTAATACTTTAACCCCAGACTGACAAACATTGCAGAAAATGTATACATTGGAGTGGTGTAATATTTACTATTCTAACTTAATTTTAACAAACTTTGTGGAAAGTTCATACATGAGGTGGAGGTCAGATTAACTATTCTAACATCAGGTTAACAAACATTGTGGAAAGTTCATACGTTGGGAGGTGGTCAGATTTACTTTTCTAACTACAATCTAACACACATTGGAGAAAGAGCATACATGGGTATGTTGGTGTTATAACTTAGTCTAACAAACGTTGGTCAGAAGAATGCATATATTAGGGCGGGGATCTCCTACCTTTTCCGTAATAGGAGCTACTTAAGGTAAATGAAAATCATCCTGATCCACTAATATAATTAGGGGTATATTCACAAGAACGTGTGATAACTATCCCAAGAGTAGCGTAAGGCAACTTTCAACATCGCAGCCTATTGCGGGAAAATAACCCCGTGTCAACGTGGAATTCACAACAAGGTGGGAGCATGCGATAGACACCGGATAACGCACCAAATGTCCGTGTGAAAATCAACTGCACACCGCAAAAATGCGATACTCGAACCCCAAAAAACATGCGATGAAGCCAACCGCGTTACAAAAAGTAACGAACACCAGCCACAGGCATTCAAATCCCACGTGTCTGGCGGGACAATGCACTATAAAAACAACAGAAAAAGTACACCAAAAACGATCCAAACTGTGTAGCAACATGGATGCACCCTGACCCAGCACAGAGGCCAACTCGAACCCTACAACCCCACAGACTACCAGCAAGGAACAATGGGGTCAGGGAAGGCCAAGGAGAAGAGGGAGAACTGACCCACAAGCAAACCACCTGAATTGCAGTCAGAATACTAAGGAGGCCAATCCAGGAGGCCAATAGGCGCGTCATGACGTGACAACCCAAACCAGGCACCAACCTGCTGCCAACAGGAAGACAGCCACAGCCACAGGAGGTGGCAGTCCAGCGCCACCGGAGGAGCAGGAGGAAACCCAGGCCACAGTCATCAGTGTGGAGAAGGTGCAAGAAGTAGGGAGCACTGACACAGGTCAGGAGGACCTGACACAACATCAACAGGGAGTGCATCGAACAGGGACTGGGGGACGGGGGGGAGATGGGCACAATGGCACACATGCACAACGAGGTGTAGCACACTGCACACCCACAAGTACCCAGGATCATGTCCCAGAACCTCTTGGCACACTGCAGCACATACACATAGCAAGAACAGCACACACACATTGACGACAACATGGTACAATGCGCATAGCTGACACTGCAGAACAGAGGACACAACTGGCTGCGCACATGCACAGAAACATGCCTACTACATCTGACAGAGCCGGAAACTGTGAAATGAAAATGTACATATACCTCCTCACATCCGTCATGTAGGCCAAATGTACACTGTCTCGCAGAAGAATCCAGCACCCCCCAACATTGCCATACAGTCTGCATGCAAACCTGCACAATGTGCCAACATATATGGCAACAATACGCACCTCCCCTTCACATCGCAGAGGGGCACACGCCACCTTCAGCAGAGCACAGAATACAACACATCCGTGATGCCAGAGAGGACCACCACACCGTCAACACCAATGCCCTACAACAGCACATGGATATCCCACACAACCCCCCCACCAGGACCCAGACAGCCAAGCCACTCAGAGGAGAACTCCAAGCCTGCAACAGACCACACAGCAGGATGCAACCGCAAGCACAGCTGGCACACAACACTTCACCCACCCACACATGGCACCCCAATGCCATTGGGTAGCACGCCAAAAGGAGTTGGCCCAACAGGTGTGTGTGGGGCCAAACCCATGGAATACAAACTAGAACACATATGTAGGTGTCTAACACCCTTCAGGGACCACCCACCCACCCACCACTAAGGAGGCCCACACTGCCATAGAGAATCATGCAGATGCATAGTCACAGTACAGAACCACACCCAGGGGCACTCAAATTGCAGTCACACACCCATGTCGGCCCTGCGTACGATGGCCCTGGCCACTCCCCTTACGAATTGAGTGGCTGACAACAAAGCTCCATGTCCACGCTCCAACCCGCTGACTGCGGTGACATGTCTGCATCCGATGCACACAGCACAATGTAATGTCGTAGGGCCCTGGGCCCTCAAGCATACAACAAGACCACAGGGACACCTTCAGATATCATGTTGAAATGGCTACGGGCACATGCACCCGGCCCCTTTATTGGCAGGACCACATGTACAGTGACGCCTGTGCTGAATGTGTGTAGGATGAGTATAAGCCATTCCGCACGAAATGTCTGGTGCTGGCAACCACTTGAACAGTGGACACCAGTGCTACGGAAACAGAAAACACATTCATAACAGAGTCAACTGCTGAGCAACATGGAGGGAGCCTGGAGAAAGTCCAGAGGACAGCCAACATGCAAACAAAAATGTCAGTGAGTTGCAGTGCACTGGGGACGGGACACTAGAGATGAGCGCGCTCATGTGAAGAAAGAGTCTCGGATTTTGTCCCTTAGATATATTCCTGATGCAGATGCAGTGGGGTGTGTCAGACCTTCAGCATCTTTCCCATCTTTGTCTCAGGGCCCCAACAATGTTTGAGGTAACATAGCTGCGCAACATCTCCACAGCACAAAACTCAATCAGCAATGGACAATGGCCTGCGGTGCCTTGTCAGGACCACCGTTTTAACTCTGGCAGATGCCGGTTGGAGGTGGTGCTTGCGGTGGTGGCGTGTGCCTCCTGCGGTGATGCCTCATCCGGGCCAGTCAGGACTCGATTTGGTGTGTGATCCCTGGTGGGACGTAGTTTGGCCCAGAGGCTGTGTACAGCGGTGCAGATCAGGAATATCGCCGGAGAAATATCGTGAGACATAAATATCGCCACACAAATATTGTGGGGAAGAAATATCGACAACAAAAATATAGTTGACAAGAATATCGACTGACAGGTAAGTAATAACGATTTCAAAAATATCGACGTCTTAAATATAATTTACAAAAATATAGTTGACAAAAATGTTGAATTATTAATAATGTTATGTAGTTTAGTGTTTTTAATGAGGATTGTTTGTAATGTTATTATATGTTTTAAAATTTTACTAGTTATTAATTTATTTAAAGTTTAATTTTGTGTTTTTGATTCTGTAGCGGGTTGTGGGTTTGTAGGGGAGTAGGGTGGGAAGTAATTAAACGATATAGATTTAAATAATTATTTATAGTAGTTAATATTTTTTTTACATTGAATTTTGCGTTTTTAGTTCTGTAGCGGGTTGTGGGTTTATAGTGGAATAGGGTGGGAAGTAATTTAATTATATAACATTTATCGAATAATTAATGTGTTGATTAATTAATAATTGTTTAATAGTTAGTTGTTAATTACTTTCAAATAATCAAGTAATTAATTATGTTAATTGTTTAATTTTAGGTGTGTGTTATGGTGTTTATATGTGTAGATGGTGTGAAGGGTGGTAAGTAATTAATGTTTTATTGAATAATTATTAAATATTATTACATTAATTTCCATTAATTAATTAGTAATTAGTAAATGTAAATGTGTAATTAATTTTAGTTGTGTGTTGTGGATATTACAGTGTAAATTAATGTGTAATTAATGATGTTTTATTATTTTTGTTAATAATATATTTACATTTATATATTAATTATGTTAATATTGGATATTAAATTTAATAAAAATGGAGATTTTTTTGTTTTTTATTGTTGTGGGATCCAGCACTTTCCCTACTGTTGCATTCATTGGAGTGGGAATAGTAATTTTTACCCCTCCTCTATCCAGCGCTTTCCCTAGTGTTGCACTCACTGGAGTGGGAATAGTATTTTTACCCCTCCGCTATCCAGCGCTTTCCCTACTGTTGCACTCACTGGAGTGGGAATAGTAATTTTTACCCCTCTGCTACCAGCGCTTTCCCTACTGTTGCACTCACTGCAGTGGGAATTGTAATTTTTACCCCTCCGCTATCCAGCGCTTTCCCTACTGTTGCACTTACTGGCGTGGGAATAGTAATTTTTACCCTTCCGCTATCCAGTGCTTTCCCTACTGTTGCACTCACTGGAGTGGGAATAGTAATTTTTACCCCTGCGCTATCCAGCGCTTTCCCTACTGTTGCACTTACTGGAGTGGGAATAGTAATTTATACCCCTCTGCTATCCAGCGCATTCCCTACTGTTGCACTTACTGGAGTGGGAATAGTAATTTTTACCCCCTCGCTATCCAATGTTTTCACTACTATTGTGTTTATTTTGTTATTAAATGTATACTTTAATAGTTTAATGTGTTAATTAAAAATAGAATATTGTATTTAATGTTAAATTATTTATATGTGTATATTTTATTTTTATATAATTTAACTGTTTATAAATTAAATAAAGATAATAGTTAATAAAATGTATTTAAGTAAATATATGTATGTTTACACATTTTTTTGTGTTTATATTTATTAAATTAAGTTTATTTGTTATAATTAGTTAAAATATATATTACATTTAATAAATTGTGTTAATAATATTAATATTATTTAATTAATTTTATTTTTGTGTCGATATTATTGTACTTACCTGTTTATGTATAGGGAGTCGATATTTTTGTTATCGATATTTTGGCATCAGTATTTTTTTCATCAATATTTTTAACATCAATATTTTAACATGGATCCGCGTACAGTGCAGGGCCACAGAGAAATGGTGTTGATGAACCCAAGGCCAACGCTTCAGGGGCCATCCAATATCTCGGAAGAAGGGGTCCCGGACTGGACTAGCACAGAGTTAGTGGCCCCGGATGCACTGCAGCCGGCACAGGGACCCAGCCACGGGACAGTTACTTGCTGTGCAGTCAGATGGGCCATGGGACCTGAGCGGGTCCTCATTAATGTCTGAGGTGTATGTTGCGGAGGGTTACATGGGACAGTGGAAGGTGTCCTCCAGGACATGACGCATAAAGGTTTGATTTTATCCGGCTGCAGCAAATTGTGGAGTGGCAAGCGCAAGCCTCGTTTTCACCACCAATTCGTTATCAGCTACATGAGGATGAAAACAATCCCCAAGTCCATAGACTCAGACGCCACCAATGTACAACCAGTGAGTGTCCATGAATGTCAGGGAACCAACTTAGTGGCACCGGGGCCGAGTGGGGATGCAGTCTGCGATGATGCCGGTACACTGACATGAACTCAGCCATTGCAAAATGAAGAGTCTGTGACTGACTGGACCGCCGTGTAGTCTGGAGGCAGCGGTCAGCACGGGCCATTCACTGAGTGTCGCTGGAAAAGATTGGTGGCCCCACCGGCCTGCGTAGTTCAGTTTTGGTGGCACTACGTGTTCAGTCAAGTCAAGTCAAAAACTTTATTCGGAAACATGTAAATCATGTCCATAAAAGTACATACATACAATACATGTTAAAAGGAAAATACACTTAACAATCGCAATCCGCTAAAAATACAGTATGATACATATAACGAATCAAATGACACACTTTAAAAAAGTTTCCAATGGATAAAATATTTTAAAAAATTTTATATTTGTTTTAAAAAATCATGCTTTTCCTATAGCTAATGGCCCTGAATAAATAACTAGCCGTATAAAAACAGATGTCAGGGTGATGCAAATTAAAAAGTAATTTCATTGCCGCTTTAATGGTTCTTGCTCCAAATTTAATAAATAAAGGTTTTAAAAAGAATTTACGATATTCACTATACAGGTTACATATAAGTAGAAAGTGCTCTGTGCTTTGTTCTGAAATGTTGTCGCACCGACATGGACCTGTAGGGCGCATCTTAATCTCAGGGAATGCAACCAATAGGTGGACCGTACCCATCCTCATCCTGGTAAGAACAAACCGGTGTTGCCCTTTAGTTACCTGGAGGAGGTAAGGGTGTAGGCCCACAGATTCATTCAAATGGTTGTAACGTATACAGGTGGAAAGTTTAAGATCATCCGTGGCTCGTCTTTCTGCACAATGTTTTAAGAAAGTTGATTTCAGACTCTCTTTAGAGAGATCCGAAGCAGAACAGTGATCTAATGTAACGTTTAACCCAAACACACTAGAAAAGGATTCAATTGTGTATTTAATCCATGGGATTTTGAGAAAATAGTCTAGACGTAAACAGTCCTCAATGATGGCCCTATTAAATGAGGTTTCGTCTTTCATCCAGACCGAACGCCATAACATCAGAGGTCTCAATAGTAATAGATCATTTAGATGATGTAGTCCTAATTCTTTATGGACCAAACTATTAGCAGTGGATGTCGGGAGACACAATAATTTTTTCAGAAATGTATTCTCTTCTACCTGTAGAGGTTCTACCCTGGATACCCCCCATACCCCTGCTCCGTAGAGAGCAGCCGAGAGACACCTAGCTTCAAAGATCTTAAGCATTACTTTAGGCCTTCTACTACCTAGTTTACTTGCAAAAGCAAATATTCCATTGGCACTCCTGATCATTTTGTCGCGCACCACCTTGTGCTCGACATCCCAGCGACCATTTATGGAAAAATTAACCCCCAGGTAGCAAAAATTTTCCACACACTGTACCACCTGGCCATCAATAAGATACCTATAGGGCTTTTTAGTTTTGGCTTTACTAGCTCCACACTCCATCACATATGTCTTGCTCTTGTTAATGACCAGCTTTCTTTTTTCAATAAAGGCCACAAATTTATCCATCAAAAGCTGTAGACCCCGAGGAGTCCTAGAGAGCAACACAGCGTCGTCCGCATAGAGTAACACGGGGATGGTACTTGTGTTTACTCTAGGGGCGTCCGCTGGTGCCTTCTTAAGGATCGAGTCTACTTCATTAATAAACAGAGTGAAAAGCAAGGGTGCCAAAACACACCCTTGTCTAATACCTCTCCTGACCCTGAATTTGTCTGTACATTCGCCCGAAGGCCCGTACCGAACACTCGAGCTAAGCTTCTCGTATAAACGGGCCAGAAAATATATAATTTCCCTAGGTGCTCCCATTTCTAGCAAGGTAGTCCATAGTATGGCGTGATCCACCAGGTCAAAAGCGCTGCTCAGATCAGCGAAACAGAGGTAGAGTGAACCATTTTTTGCTCGAGTGTATTTCCCTATCAGGAGTTCCAGGTTTAAGCATTGTTCAATGCAACCTCTTCCTTTCCTGAACCCGTATTGGCAGTCTGTCATTGTCTGATTAGACTCTGCCCACTCTTCTAATCGGACGAGGAGTACACGGCTCATAATCTTGACGGACGAATCCAGCAATGAAATTGGCCGGTAGTTTTTAACGTTTCCTCGGTCCCCTTTCTTGTGAATCGGAACTATTATTGATTCAGACCAGGTGCACGGAATAGTATAGCGAACAGCAGCGTTAAAAACTTTACTAGTACTGGCCCCCAAGTCTCAGGTGCGAATTTATACACATCAACTGGGACACCGTCGGGTCCCTGGGCCTTACCGCCCTTACTAGCCCTGATACTACTTAGGACCTCCTGTAAGGTGATATCTAGGCTAAGTACTGGCCAAGAGCAACTTATCGGCAACATTACCGTGTTAGGATTAAAAATGCCAGAAAAATGCTGTACCCATGATTCCTTACCCACGTTTGAGGTTAACACGGGAAGTTTATCATCTTTTAAAAGGGGGCTGTTTACTACTGCCCAAAAAAGAGTACAATTATTCGATACAGCCGCTAGATCAAGTCGCTCCCAAGCTTCCTCACGTAATTCAGCTTTCCTTTGCTTAAGAGCTAAATTATAGTCAGATCTAAGCTTAGCTACAACTGTTTTGTCTCTAGGTTTGATGGATAATGCCTTTTTTAGTGTCTTCAATGCCACAGTACATGCATTATTGAACCATCCCCTTGCTTTATTATTAAAATTTCCAGCAGACCTAGTAAACTTACCACTAATAAAAACATTGATTTTTGTAAAGTAAAAAATACAGGCCTCCATATTTGGTTTCTCATCAATAATTGATGTAATGTCATTTAAGCAGCATGAGATAATGCAATTAGAAGTTACTTCAGCCTTATCCCCAGCCCACCTTATTCTGAAACCGTTCGGCCTATGTACCTCAATGTTTATGATAGGGCTACTATCTGGAATTATGCAAACTTCCCAAAACCTAGTTTCAATAACAAGACAGTTATGATCACTAACCATGTGGTCTACAACCTTGACATCAGAGCTAAAATGAGCTAATTCGGAAGACATGCAAATAAAATCAATTACAGTGTTCGCCCCTCTCCCCACAAAAGTTGGCAAGCTATCACCCTTCCCGTCCTGCTCAATCTCTAGGATCTCCATATCATAGGCGAGTAGGAAGGAGTTCAGAGTTTCTCCATATGTATTGTGTTGGAAATGTGTAGCTGGCTCTCCAACACGGTTCAAAGTGCCACACAACTTTTGATTAGAGAGAGGGCAAACAGAAATGTTAAAATCTCCAACATATATGAACTCAAAAACTGTATTAGAAGCTTTCATCAATTGTTTGATTGCGACGTCTAATTCTAAAATAACCATGTGTCTGCTGGCATCAAAAACATTATTATACATATTAATCAACAGAATATTTTTGTCTGCCTCATCAGCTAACCACAACAGTTGGGAATTATTGCCCACGGTGATATGCTCCTTCACCCTAATTCGCATTTTCACAGAAATCAGAATTAGCAAACCACCTTTGGCCCTCCCTGAGGTAGTTGCCACTGCTGGTAGCTCATATGCTACAAAACCATCAAGGCCCTTGAAATTTAGACACCAGGTCTCTTGTAAACATAGGATATCAAATGTTCTAACTAGTTCTAACCACCCTAATACTTCAAATTTAGAGACTAGTCCTGCTATATTCCAACTAGCGATAAGGCAAGTTGTTGATGCCCCCTCTAAGGTATTGCAAGATGTACCCACAGACTTAGGCAGTATACTACCAGTAGTATTTGGGGACTGATTTAAATCTACTCCTGCAACCACTTCGGCAAACTCGTGTCTGACCTCTTGTCAATCGCAGTTATTAAGACCAGACAGGGCATCATATCTGTTGTGTAGTAGCAGGCTAGGTACTAGGGGGGAAGCCCAGCGGTTATGCATATTCAAGTTGTTATCCCATCCTAGTGCTGGCGTTTTAGGTAGGGTTACATTTTGCTGTTCCCCATGGAAAAATTTTAATGTTAGGGGAACCACCGTACCTCTTCTACGCTGAGGTGGAAGAATATGTGTTAAGACATTTGGAAGTACATCGGGGTGTGCAAATGTTACCACCACACAATCCCCTTTAAATCTTTTGGGGCGATTCCCTATCCAGGGGACACGTTTAACTGCTTTAATATCGTGCGCCAGTTGCTGTAACCCACCAGGCGCTAACCTCATATTACCTGAGAGCCAGTGGAGGGCCTTACTACTCAGAGAGCTAGATGACTCGGTAATGCCGTCATCCAAAGGGGGTACATTAGCTAACACCAGTACAACAGGTGAGGCTTCCTCAATAAACTGCAGTGGGTCTGTACCGTGAACTTGTGCTTGTGGTAAATTTACTGTCAACGGATGCCCTTCTGCTGTTGTTATATTGTGGTTAACTTTCGGGGCCGGCATATGGACTGGATTGGTCAGCACACCAGATGCCCCTTCTCCAACTTGGTTAACCCCTTCGGTACTATTTCTTGTTATTAATAAAGTATTAAGACTGCCTATTTCCTCCGTCAACTTTGTTTGCACACCTCCAAGTCTTTTTACTTCAGCCTGCAATTTATCAATTTTAGAGATCAGAGGTTTTACAATTTCAATAAGTTTACCCTCTACAACCTCAAGCAGTTTACTAAACATTTCGTCATCTCCTCTGTTTCTTATAGTCCCTTCCCCTACAGCCTTTTGGGGAGCTCTCGAGGAACCTGGGGATAATGTTCTTTTCCTTTTCACTCTTGGCCTTTGACCGCCCTGTTTCCGCTGATTCTTCACACAGGTGCGCACAGGCTGGGGTGTGTGCTCAATCGGTGGTAGATCATCCTCCACCGGACCAGTTACAGTTTCTGGATCTGAATCAATAACATTGTCAGAGTCTACATCCAGAATAACAGGGGATGCTAACGTGATCAATGGCTGGCTGCCAGTCTCAATAATAGGTGATGCATTTGGTGAGACCCTGGTTTCCACCAACACGAAGGGGCTATCCTCAGTTGACAGAGCTAATGTAGGGCTTAGCCTGCGCAAATCTGGTGACTGGCTTAGCCCAAGTGATTCCCTCCTTTGTTCATTTATTTTCTTTACTGTTTGCACAACATAGTTATCCATGGTGTTTGAGGGCAGAGCAGCAGGTTTCTTTTTAGACATCATCTATATATAACGCAGTTAACACACAACACAGCAACAGAGTCTTACTTGTTGGCGCGTCTCTGATGGAACAGGGGGTCGAGCCCTGCCCCTGCCTCCTCCTGCCGATGAGGGCCGTAGAGGGCCCGCCCTTTGCCCGGGCTTAGCCCCGGGCGTCCCGCTCGCGTCCCGCGACGCGGGGGCTCTCCTCCCTTTCTAGGGCTCTGGCGCCCTCTGCAGCGCGACGACCCGCGTCACTGCAAGCGCGCCGCCGCGAGGCCTGCCGGGATTTGCGGTCTCCCGGAGCGGCGGCGCGGAGTCCGGTGTCCAGGGACTCTTGGCGGTGGCGGCGGAGATGTCAGCGTTCCTTTGCGCCTGCTGCTGTCTGCCCAAATGACTCTCGTGGCGGTGGCGTCAAATGCAGGTTAGTGGTGGTTCCCCCCGCTCTGCCGGGGCTCTCCTCCCTTTCTAGGGCTCTGGCGCCCTCTGCAGCGCGACGACCCGCGTCACTGCAAGCGCGCCGCCGCGAGGCCTGCCGGGATTTGCGGTCTCCCGGAGCGGCGGCGCGGAGTCCGGTGTCCAGGGACTCTTGGCGGTGGCGGCGGAGATGTCAGCGTTCCTTTGCGCCTGCTGCTGTCTGCCCAAATGACTCTCGTGGCGGTGGCGTCAAATGCAGGTTAGTGGTGGTTCCCCCCGCTCTGCCGGGGCTCTCCTCCCTTTCTAGGGCTCTGGCGCCCTCTGCAGCGCGACGACCTGCGTCACTGCAAGCGCGCCGCCGCGAGGCCTGCCGGGATTTGCGGTCTCCCGGAGCGGCGGCGCGGAGTCCGGTGTCCAGGGACTCTTGGCGGTGGCGGCGGAGATGTCAGCGTTCCTTTGCGCCTGCTGCTGTCTGCCCAAATGCTCTCCATGACTGTGACCCTGCTTTCGTCCGGACTGAGCCGCATCTTCCTCTTACTCCTCTCCGTGCGACCACTGTTGTTGGCTCATCGATTGGCAATTCGCGAATAGGTGCTGGATGTGAAACCAACTGGCCCGAAGGGTAGTCCTGGGCCCTTATCCACATGTCGCCGGCTAGCGTTGAACAGGGTTAGTGGCACTACGTGTCGCCGGATGGCGTTGAACAGGGTTTGTGGCACCATGTGTCGCAAGATACACATATGGAACTATGCCTCACTGATCGGGGGTTTGGTGCTGTGGCCACTGTCCCGGATTTGGGGTCACTGCCAATCAAGAGCCAGTGTCTTGCACGCACCTTGTTGTCTCAGGAGTGTCGTGGAAGCTCGTAGTTAGGTACCCAACTTCACCCCTATCACCGCTTGGTGTCAGGATATGGCTCTAACACCAAGGTGGTAACCAGGGGGAAACGGGGAAAACAAAACAAGGATAGAAGGGAAAGAAAACAGCACTCCTCAATCTTCACAGGACCAGATTCTTTGTTACTCTTCAAAGATCGGGAACTATGTTGAAAGAAAGCAGAACATTAGTACAGGCCCCTCCGAATTATTTGTCTAATACTGATAACCGGGAAGGCAGGTATACCTTAAGAAGGCTGGATGTTGGCTTTATAACAGGAACTTTAAGGTGCAGAGTGTACGCTGTGTTCTTTTCTCAAAGGTGCAAGGGAAAACCAAGTGTAGTAGGAGATGATGTATCTAGGCCCTAAAGATAAGAGGTACTGATTAGGTCAAATAAAGATAGGAGGTGAATATACCACAGGATTGTGTTGCTAGGCTCACCTTACTCGAACATGCCAAAAGCCTAAAAATATAAGAATCACGACACGGATAACATCTGATGGAAGTATAACCTTGTTCGAATCTCACAAGGACGAACCATACAGATATAACTAACTGAGATGGGTCTAGGCTGTATCTAATCAAAATACTGAATGTATGCAAAACGAATACTCAGCCCAATAAGTGGAAACTCTACTAAGGCACTAAAGGGATACTATATCTCTCTGTATGCTCACACGAAAAGCGATTCAGTAACTCGCCCAGAATGCCTAAGAAAGAATAATTTAACAACAAAGGAGTTATCGTGAGGAAAGCAACAACATTACTCACGACCCGCGGAACTCGCCGAACTCGGAACGCCAAAACCCCTGACTCCTCGGACGAACACCACACCGTGACCCGGAACGAAAGTCCAGTAGCTGGCTAAACGCGAAGCACTTCCGGGAGCGTAGGGAGGGCCTAAATACGCTAGCAGGTTTCGTGCGCATGCGCTAATACTTGCGCATGTGCCCTAGAAGAACTGTCAAGCCTTTTGCCAACCATGGGTTTGCCAACCCCGTATTCCGGATCAGCATGCAAGCAGGCACGACAGAACACCCCTCCCACACACCCCCCACAGGTTTGGGTTTGTGGGGGTATCTTCTGTGGAATGCCCTTACCAGACGAGGAGCAGGTACCTGGCTAGCTGGTTCCCATGAGCGTTCTTCCATACCATAGCCTTTCCAATGTATTAGGTATTGGAGTCGACGTTTTACATGTCTGGAATCAATGATAGCCCCGACTTCGTATTCTTCGGTGGCATCTAGTAGAGTCGGGACAGGCGCGGTTGGGAGACGAGTACGAGGTATGACAGGCTTCAAAAGAGATACGTGAAACACCGGATGTATTTTCATAGATGGTGGTAGCATCAATTTCATGGCTACAGGATTGATTACCTGCGAGATAACAAAAGGACCCACATATTTAGGTTTGAACTTGCAGGAGCCTTTCAAGGCCAAGTGTTTAGTGGAAAGCCATACTTTATCGTCTATTTGATAGACCGGTTCTATTCTTCTATGTGAGTCTGCTTTTCTCTTGTATTCAATTTTGGCATTATCGAGATTATCGTATATATTTGAATGCACTGTCTGGATGTGGTTAACCAGGTCCTGTACAGCAGGAGTATTCCAGGTTTTACCGGAGAGAAGGGTAGCACTCTGGGATGAAAACCATGAGAACCATAAAAAGGAGTGTACAATGTGGAAAAATGGTGACTATTATTGTATGACAGTTCGGCCAACCAGACTAACTCATCCCACTCATTCTGATCTTGTAGGAACTGGCACCTAAGGAATTGCTCAAGGCTCTGGTTCACCCTTCCGGTTTGTCCATCCGTTTGTGGATGGTGACTTGATGAGAGGCGCACATCGATGTGTAGTGTCGTACATAACTGTCTCCAAAATCTAGATACAAATTGTGTTCCCCTATCAGTTATCAATACCGATGGCAATCTGTGTAACTTAACAATGTTGTGCAAAAAGACCTTAGCCAGGATGGATGAGGTAGGAAGGCTCTTTAAGGGAATGAAATGGGAGGTCTTAGTGAACATGTCCACTACAACAAGAAACGTGGTGTTCCCCCCGTTTGTACATGGCAACTCCACTATAAAGTCCATGGACACAGTATGCCAAGGTCCAGGAGGAGTAGGGATAGGATGTAATAAACCCACCAATCCATTATGGGAAGCCTTTCCCTGGGCACACACATGGCATGTACTCACGAATTGCTGAATGTCCCTAGCCACAAAAGGCCACCAACAATGTCTTCTTACCAATTCCAATGTTCTTTTATATCCCGGATGTCCTGCTAAGCTATGTGAATGACACCAATCTACTACCTGTTTCTGAAGGGGTAATGTAGGGATAACTAGCCCTCCTTGCACATAATGGAGCCCTTCTCTGACTAAGGATGATTGTTGTCCTAACATTGTTTGCATGGAAGGGTCCTGCTGAGCAATTGTGATCTGTTGCAAAAAACGTCCCTCTGCAGTAAGCACCCCTATGATCTTTTGAGGACTAATAATACTGGGAGGTGTTTCCTCAAGGGGAAAAGGCTCAAAACCCATGCGTGATAATGCATCAGCATTCCCATTCTTCCTACCTGCCCAGAAATGAATGATAAAATCATACTCGCTAAACAATTGTGTCCATCTCAATTGCCTCATGGATAAGGCTCTGGCAAGTTTTTAAGTACTGCAAGTTACGATGGTCTGTCAGTACTGTTACAGTATGGCGGGTGCCCAACAGATATTGCCTCCATTCTTCCAACAGCTTCTTAATAGCAAGAAGCTCCCTTTCCCCCACCGCATAGTTGACTTCAGCAAGTGTAAGACGGTGTGAGTAGTAAGCAACAGGGTGTAGTTCCCCTGTATCCGTATCAGCTTGGGATAGTACGCCCCCCACTGCCACTTGGGATGCGTCTACTTCTACTACGAAAGGACTTCTTGGATCAGAATGCCTCAATATGGGGGCTTGAGTGAATGCTGTTTTCAAGAAACTGAATGCATCGTTCGCTTCTTTGGACCAAAGAAAGGGTGTACCCTTGCGCAATAAACTAGTGATTGGAGCAACAACTTCTGAAAATTGATGAATGAAACGCCTGTAGAAATTCGCGAATCCTATGAACTGTTGGATTTCCTTAACACTCTTAGGAGGCGGCCATTGTAGAACCGCTTTGACTTTTTGTGCCTCCATTCGCAACCCTTGAGCTGACACTATATATCCCAGGAAGGCTACTTGATGTCGGTGGAATAAATACTTGTCCAGTTTACAGAACAACTGGTTATCTTGTAACTTGTGTAACACGGCTTGTACATGTAGGATGTGTTCCTCTAGGTTTTTAGAATAAATAGGGAGGTCATCAATATAAGCGATTACGCTTTTGTCAAGATACTCCTTCAGCACCTCATTGATGAAGTATTGAAATGCTGAAGGAGCATTACAAAGTCCAAAGGGCATTACCAAATATTCGTACAAACCGTACTTGGTACAGAAGGCCGTTTTCCACTCATCTCCTTCTTTGATTCTCACAAGGTGGTAGGCGCCTCGTAAGTCCAATTTCGTGAACCATTCGGTGTCCTTTATTTGGTCTAGAAGAGAGGAGATGAGTGGCAAAGGGTATCTGTTCTTGATTGTGATAGAATTCAGAGATCTATAATCTATGCAACAGCGCAATCCCCCTTCCCGTTTGGGTATAAAAAAAAGCGCTGAGGAAGCAGGAGATCTAGAGATCCGGATGAATCCTAGATCAAGCATAGTGTCAAGATATTCCCTTAAATATTGATTTTCCTTTTCTGTTAATGAGTATACTCTACTGGTTGGTATACGAGCTCCTGGTTGCAAATCTATACGGCAATCGTATATGCGATGGGGGGGGGGCAGGAGGTGGCCTGTTCTTTATCAAACACAGAACGGAATGATTGATACTCGGAGGGCAGTTCTGTATCAGGTTGTTCTACTGAGTCTTTTACTTCTTGTGGGAGAGAAACAACACTAACTGCTTTTTCTTTGGGAAGGGGAGAAGATTGGTCTTGGTTATCAGGAATCTCTGTATGAATCGTGTCTTTCCTGTGAAACCTACACTCTTCTCTGAACAGAATTTGTGTTTGTTGCCAATCGATATGAGGATTGTGCAGTCTTAGCCATGGGAGTCCTAATACTACCGGAAACTGAGGTGAGTCTATTAGATCAAAAGTGAGCATTTCCCAATGGGTGGTATTTATCTCTAGTTCTAACTGGATGGACATATGTGTAATCGGTCCAGATTTCAGTGGACTATCGTCAATAGTGAATACCTCTTCAGTGACCAGTTTTTGTACTTCAGGAACAGAATAGGGAATAGCCCATTGTTTGTCCATAAAATTACCTGATGCCCCTGAGTCTATCATGATGAGCAGATCTATAGTGGTATTCTGCCAACCTAACTGTGCAGGGATAAAGAAGTGACCTTTATTAGTCAATAAGGATGAGACCATTTGTTTCAAAGGCCCGAAGGAGCAGTCTCAGTTAGTCTCGGGTCTTCTAGTTTTCCGATTTACGGAACTGTTTCGGTTTTACAGAACAGTCCTTTAGGAAATGCCCTGCTTTCTCACAATATAAACTGAGTCGATTGTCACGCCTCCTTTGTTTCTCCGCTTCACTTAGGGGTCCTTTTATACTACCGATTTGCATAGGCTCAGGCTCTTCACTTTTTACTTCTACTTCTGTCTTCTTTTCTCTATTCCCTAGTTTGGGATATTCAAACCGGACCTTGTCTCTTCTTCTTTCTCCCAACCGGTGATCTAATTTTACAACGAGGTCTATTAGTTCAGGACATGTGTCAGGAGGATCCACTACATGTGCTAACGCATCTTTTAACTCATCACGCAGTCCTTTATAAAAGAGGGCACTGCGTTTTTCAGCTGGCCAATCAGCCTCCACCACCAATCTATTGAACGTGGAAATGTAAGTTATGAGATCTTTGGACCCTTGCTTGAGATTCAATAGTTCTGTGTCAGCCGCATGAGTGAACGTGTGCTTGTCAAACATCTTGCGTTATTCTCTTCTGAATGCATCATAATTTAGTAGAAGGAGATCATCTTTTTCAATCAGAGGGATAGTCCAGTTAGCAGCTGAACCTCCCAAATAGGAGAGAACGAATGCCACTTTGGCTTGATCATTAGGAAAGCAAAGAGCTTTACATAAAAAATGTAGTTGACACTGGGTAAGGAAAGCGGCGCATTTAGTAGGGTCTCCATAGAAACGCTCAGGCTGGGCCAAAGGGATCGTGTGAGGAGTTACTACCTGTACCACTGGTGCAGCGGCACCACCCCCTTCCCTATTTATTCTTAGAGCCTCTATCTTGTCTGAGAAGGATTGTGTCTCTCTCTGGAGATTCCCTACCATATTAGCCACATCCTCTAATGTGATATCCATGGCACTCAGGAGACAAATATATAAAGGCTTCGCGTTCTGTCTTGCACGCACCTTGTTGTCTCAGGAGTGTCGTGGAAGCTCGTAGTTAAGTACCCAACTTCACCCCCATCACCGCTTGGTGTCAGGATATGGCTCTAACACCAAGGTGGTAACCAGGGGGAGAGGGGAAAAACAAAACAAGGATAGAAGGGAAAGAAAACAGCACTCCTCAATCTTCACAGGACCAGATTCTTTGTTACTCTTCAAAGATCGGGAACTATGTTGAAAGAAAGCAGAACATTAGTACAGGCCCCTCCCAATTATTTCTCTAATACTGATAACCGGGAAGGCAGGTATACCTTAAGAAGGCTGGGTGTTGGCTTTATAACAGGAACTTTAAGGTGCAGAGTGTACGCTGTGTTCTTTTCTCAAAGGTGCAAGGGAAAACCAAGTGTAGTAGGAGATGATGTATCTAGACCCTAAAGATAAGAGGTACTGATTAGGTCAAATAAAGATAGGAGGTGAATATACCACAGGATTGTATTGCTAGGCTCACCTTACTCGAACATGCCAAAAGCCTAAAAATATAAGAATCACGACACGGATAACATCTGATGGAAGTATAACCTTGTTTGAATCTCACAAGGACGAACCATACAGCTATAACTAACTGAGATGGGTCTAGGCTGTATCTAATCAAAATACTGAATGTATACAAAACGAATACTCAGCACAATAAGTGGAAACTCCACTAAGGCAGTAAAAGGATACTATATCTCTCTGTATGCTCACACGAAAAGCGAGGTCAGTAACTCACCCAGAATGCCTAAGAAAGAATAATTTAACAACAAAGGAGTTATCGTGAGGAAAGCAACAACATTACTCACGACCCGCGGAACTCGCCGAACTCGGAACGGCAAAAACCCTGACTCCTCGGACGAACACCACACCATGACCCGGAACGAAAGTCCAGTAGCTGGCTAAACGCGAAGCACTTCCGGGAGCGTAGGGAGGGCCTAAATACGCTATCAGGTTTCGTGCGCATGCGCTAATACTAGCGCATGTGCCCTAGAAGAACTGTCAAGCCTTTTGCCAACCACGGGTTTGCCAACCCCATATTCCGGATCAGCTTGCAAGCAGGCACGACCGCCAGGACACAGTTTCACATATGTAACCCACTGGGCCGCAGTGACGCCGGTGGAATATGTAAATGAAGAAGGAGTAATGTGAGCCAGCGTCGGGGGCCAGCGATGCTCAAAGAGGCTGGCAGGCTCGCGGGCCTCTGGCATGGAGCTTGTGCAGGCACGTGGTGGGCCCTCATGGACCCACGTTGGTGTCGGCTGGTTGCCACCTCGCCCCACATTCGACAATTGTGTGGCTATGGTGCCATGCCATTGATGGCTCATGTTCACGGCTTGCCCAGGTTACCATTGTAAGTTGTTCTATCGTGTCTGGTGGGTGGGCATGTTGTTGTACATGTTGGTTGTGATTTTGTGACGTGCATTTCCAGAGTTGTGAATTGCATGGATGTGGAGTTGAGGTGAGTGGGGTGTTAATTTGGAACTTGCCAAGGGGCTGTGCATTTCCCTTGGTCCCATCCTGGGAACACTGGTTGATGATGGACTGTCGGAGGAAGATGGGATCATGCACACTGGCTGTGTATTTGGAGGCGACATTGGTGAAGGCTCCACGGTGTTCGGATGTTGCCTGCACATTGATGTGTGACGTGTGCTTCCTGTTGCACTGATTGTGTGGTGTGTCACCAGGGGGTACAGGTGGGACATGCAGTGGATTACCCTCAACACTTGCGTGCATCCGGCTATGGCGTATTGTCCTTGCTTGGTCTCCAGCGGTTCCTGCGCATTGTGTTGTCCCTATTGGGACTGGGGTGCCAGGGTGATGGTGATGTCCAGGACAGGCGTGGGGGACTTGGATGTGGCTGGCTGTTGGACTCCTCCGACTCTGGCGGGTATTGGTTGTGGTGAGCCAGGGGCTAACAGGTGCAACACAGCCAGCAGCTTGGTGTGGGCTGGGATGTTGGTTGTCTGCTGTGTTGGTGCCGTTGGCCTGTTAGGGGATGATGGTAAGGATGCGTAGGATGGTTTTTCCTATCGGCCTGTAGTGGACAGTGACATTGTCAGATGTTGGGCCTGTGAGTCAGGTGCGTTTCCTGGGTGGCCGCTGTCTTTGCCTGCGCTGCCTCTGTGGTGGTCGGAGGGCGGGTAGGTGTTGTTGCCCTCTTGGGTGTCCCAGCTGCGTGAGCAGTAGATCCATGGCATCTGTTGCCCTGTGTGGCTTTGGGCTGGACTCCTTTTTGTGATGCAGGCTGTGGTCTGACTTTACACCAGGTCAGAACATGTGTAAAATTCCTGCTGCTAATGCGCCTTATCGCGTGTTTGTGTTCTTATCGCGGATCTGGCTGGCTCTTTGAATGTTAAGGTGTGGTTTTGTCACGGCTTTTGGCATGGGAAAGCCTACTCTGCATCACATTAGCGATAGTTGCGGGGATCGTCTGTGCCGATGATTTTTGCGGCTGCTAGCGCGGGAAAACTGGGCCTGTGGGCTGTTAGCACCAGCTTGTGAATGGGGAGGTAAATTTATCACGACTTTGGCTGCGCAAAAGTGCTGTAAATTCGGTGCTAGGTCCTTGTGAATATGCCCCTTAGTGTTTTAATAGTGCAAACAAGATTGGTTGAAAATCATAATATCAAAGACTAAACTGTTTTAGGGTCAGAATATTTTGGCAAATATACTGAGAACCGAAATATCGAGAAGGTGGGTGCATATAGGTAAATATTAATTTACTATTCCTAACTCCACATGTGTACCCCAACATTACATATATATATATATATATATATATATATATATATATATATATATATATATATATATATATATATTGTTAAAGTACATACATGTAGTGTTAAGCAGAGTAAACTTATGATTACCTATATAACTTTACCTTCTCAGTATTTTGGTCCTTGATATATGTGTCACAATATTTTAGATCCACGATGGTGGAATACTAACAAGATTACTTTAGAGGCCATCCAGCAGTAAAATGTTTCAGCACCAAAATAATATTATTAGTGATAGGTCTCTCCAGCGCTGCATGATTTATCATTCAAATATCAGCTTTTCAAAAGAGCCACTGCCCTGCCCACACACAAGGCCATACATTGGTAAGCGGCTTTGCATTAGGAGGCGTCACCTTTGTGTTTCTCACATTGTCCTAGGCCCCCGCCATTCACCATTATTACTTTCTTTACCCTGCAAATAGAACCTTTGAACTTACCATAGGTCAAGCCCACAGGAATTCTTGCCTCTTGGACAGTGGCATTTGCCGAGCTACATATGTGTGGTTGCCAGCATCTCACTCCATCTTCCACACTGGGGTAAGGAACCATAGACAAAGCGGCCTCTGTGCACAATATTACATTTTTTCTGCTTCTCTAACTGCATTCCTCTTTTTTTTCTCTCACTTTTGTAGTACCCGGCTGGGTCCAGTGTGAGTATATCCTTACTTTTTCTTCTCACTCAACCGGTGTTCTCACTTTCCTTTCACGTGGCTGCGCAACTCCATAATTTCATGTACCACATGGCCTTGTTCATTCCTTTCAAATATTGTAGTCACTCCCAACATCCTCGGTGACACTGTTTTTCTTTGACTCTTAGATGTCCCTACATCCATAGGTCCTGAAGAGACCCTATATCCTATGTAGGGTCGAAACGCCGCCGACAAATGTATAAAGCGAACCATTGTATCAGCTCTGATTATTGTATATAGTGGCTGCAATTATTGTAAATTCATAGATGGTGGTTTTCTGAAAATGATGGAAACCAAGCTCTATATGTCACAAATTCACTAGTTTGTTTTTTTCGTTCCATTCACACTGGGGACACTAAGCACTGTTCTATTATATGTTTTTGCTTTTTGTATAAATTTATACTCGCTACTCAAATTTAATATATTGTTTGTGAATGCAAAACGGAATTGTACTCAGTCTCCTTTCCTTCTGACATCCTTGTTACCCGTAACCATTGCGATTGTGCACTGTGTTAACAATATGGATAAGTATTTTCCCACAGGAACCATTGTTTCTGTCACACATTACTTACCCTGGTTCCTAGTGAGTAGGGTGTCCCTTGTTTTTGTTTGCAACTTATAATTTTGCTGTACATATAATATTTCAAGCAAAGAAAAGTTTCCAATTTAGAAGGCAGGAGAGCTACTTCTGAGTAGCTGGAGAGCTACCAGTAGCTTACGAGCGAATTGTTGGAGAAACCTGGTAAACCTTCCATAAAAGACACAAACGAGTCAAGGACAGTTTTAAGGCCCATGGTGGTTTGAGTAAGGAGGACAGCTTCATCTGCGTAGAGAGAAGCTGGTATGAGTCTTTTCCCCAAGAGGGAGCAATCTGCTCCTGATGCTAATGACGTGTTCTCTAGAACTCAATAAATAAAAATAGAGCAAGGATACATCCTTGGCGAACCCCCTAAATTAATATTAAATAGCCACAAACATGATGCATTGTGGCAGAAGTATTGTTATGGAGGCCCCTCAAAAAAAGGCACAATGTTTAGGTCCACCCCTATTGTAGAGAGACCCCTCCACAATTTTGAACGACTGACTCGCTTGAAAGCCTAGGTAAGGTCCATACAAGCTAAATGGATCAAGCCCCACCTGACCACTGTATATGTGTTAGCAATTAAATATAGATTTAAGCACTCGACATTTGTTGCCCTCCCAGACCTAAAACTATATTGCAAATTGGATAAAATGTGATTGTCATCAGCCCAAACTAACAATCGATCAAATGCCACCCGCCCAATCACCTTCATGACCAAATCAATGAGAGATTTGGTCCTGTAACATTGGGGGTTGTCTTTGTCTCCCTTCTTAAACACTGGAACAATAATTTAGGTGGACCATGAATATAGAGGACCTCCTTTAACAGCGTCATTCAAGACCTGGGTGGCCCACATCCCCAGTTATTTAATATACAGCTCAACAGGCTCCTATTGGGCCGGTACCTTACTTCTAACAAGTCTCAAAATCCCCTCCTTGACTTTGTTGAGATTAAAACCGATGTTGGGCACCTCATCACCATAGCACACCTTGTCTGGGGTTAAGTCTGTAGCCTGACTGCTGTACATCCCAGAATAATGCGACACCCACTTCTCTGAGGTGATATGGTGACAGTGGGAGCAGTTATCATTAGGAGCAAAGAGAAGGCAATTAACTATCTTCCAAAATGCAGAGCTCTTATTTAAACAACAGAATTGAAAATGGCAAACCCCAAAACTCATCCTTTAAGACATTTTTCCTTGTTTTAACTGAAGCCTTATAGCTATTCTGGCAGGCTGTAATCGGATTTTTGTCCCTAGTTTTGTTCTTCAGGCCAACTTTAAATTCCTATGGCCCCTGTCACAGTCCTGTACGGTGTGCTCGATTTCTGTTGAGATTGAACAGACAAAAGATGACTGACTTTGCAATCAATGTTATTAAATGCACTAACAATCTCGCTGTGCGAGGAATTTCCATTTAATCATATTGCGAAGTCTGTGGCACTACCAGAGAATAACTTATTTTAAAGATTATCAGACTGTATCGGTGAACACCTTAATCTTCGTCATTCATCAGAAGAGACCATATTTTTGCACAGATTCCTAATCTTCGACATTTGAGTCTCCTACGAACAGAAGGAGAAACATTTGGGGTTGTGATCACTGAAACTGGTCTAAGGGATTGTGATATTCTCCAGATAACCTCTAAGAGAAGCAGATACGAAAATAAAATCAATTACAGAGAACCACCTTTGACTGGTAAAACTGAAAGAAATAGAGGAGAAAGTAGTAGAAGAAACATATTTGTCAAGGGAAAAGACAACATTGAATTCACTTGGAAAAGTGTTTAAAACATTCTCCCTGTCTGGTGTGCTCCATATGCAGCCCCAAGTTCATTATACATGGAGAGGAAGATCTAGTCTTGGGCACAAATTAATATTGAAGTCTCCCGAAAGTGATAGACAAGTGGGGGAGGAAGGATTTCCCATGATCCCTTCTAAGTAAGATCTAAAAAAATGTAAATTTTTCATATTACGCAGCGAAGGCTTAAATTGTAAAAATTCAACAGAAAACTATGTGCTTTGGGACAAGTGATCATTAAGGCCTGAAGATTGGGAGAAACAGCTACCACTCTGTGAACTTACATTTCGACATAATAGAAGTTAATATCGCTAGCCCCCCTCACCCCCTTAGCACAACCAAAGTTATAGGTAAAAGCATTTGCAATGCAATCGGTCTCGTCTTTGGGACCTTATATGTAATTAGCTATGCGGCACATTAGCCTGTGTGCTGAAAATCTACTGTTCTTTAACATGGAGGGAAAGTAAGCACCAAACTGATGAAGGTGTCAAGTATGGGAACACATGGAGAGAAATACTGCAGTGGGAAATTGTATCGTCAAAAGCTCTGTTTTTAATATAAAATTAGCCCCTTCGGTGGTCATATCATTAAAAGTATAAGATTTGAAAATAAAATATTGTCAATAGGTGCTCGTTAAATACAAGTTTCTATGGCCTGTAATCTAGGTAATGCGAAGGTGGTTCTGATATTTTACTGACCACTGCTGTTCATTTTCTCTTAAGAAAGTTAAATAGAGGCAGTCGCCAGAAAAATAAGAAAATAAAGTCCATAAGTAGAAAGCAAATCTGGTATTTTTCTGACCTTTACTGCTAGTTTTGTATCAAGACAGTTAAATAGAGGCAGTTGAACAGAAAAACAAGTCCCTAAGCAAAGGCAGAAGCAGACAAGTCCTAGGGGAGATCTCAAGATCCCACAAAGTACATACAACAGATCTGCCAGACAGCGCAAGCGCTGTCTAGGCTCGACCTACAAAACGACTGTTATCCATCCTAAAAAATAAATAATTGGCAGTGTTCCACATTTCTTGCAGGCAAATTAAATTAAAACCTTTAACATAAGTAGCCCATGTCTCCTCTTTAACTTTAACAGATAACCCCGCCACAAACCAACTTATGAGTCTAAAAACTGAAGCAGCCCTTGGTGCAGAAGGAACAACAACAGGTACTTTATCATGATCTAATGAACCCCTATTAAAATCATCATCAGGTCAATCACAATTCTCCATGGAGTTCAGGGGCTCGAATCTGTTCGAGATCCTAACTGCAAAACTATCAGGAACCTGACTCTCCTGCATATTCAAAATAGGAGCGTGTTCCCTAATAGTCAACTAAACCTTTTGTGGCCTATAAAACAAAATCCAATGGCAACGCAAATATGGGAGAGGCAGGGCCATATTTAACAAACGATATCTGAGCCATCAAATGACCTGCTTCCCCAACCATGTTAAAATTCATAATAACCAAGGGGCATATTGTCAAGGGGGTTTATCTCTGCTTTTTTGGCTTTAAAAGCCAAGAAAGCGGAGATAAAATTATCTTGCTATTACCTAGCTGTCGCTAACACCAGTTAGCGACAGCTAGTAGGAGAGAGCGACCATCTTGGGCCCCACTTTGCATGTCAGTGATATTTATCACTAATGACATGCAAAGTGGGCGTGCCAAGATGTTAGTGACTGGAAACAGTCGCCAACAAAGCTATCTCCTATTACCAACTTATGGAGATATTCGCGTTAAGCGCGAATATCTCCAAAAGCTAACACCTGCCCTGAGCAGTTCTTAGCCATGTTATCCAATGGGAGGTGGATAACATGGCTAAGAGCATTAGCTTGGTAATGCATGAATATCGCGGACTTTTCAGCGATATTCATGCATTGCGGCCGATTTGTATCGCATTTGCGATAAACCTTGGTAATACCAAGGTTTATTTGCGATAAAAATCGCCACAGCTCAGCGGTAAATTTTTGTCTCTAACCAAGCAATAGCCATAATTATCGCTATTGCTTGGTAATATGCCCCTAAATCCTTTTCGAAACATTTCTTATCCTTCCCGATCCAACTGACCCTTCTTACCTTATTGCTACATAGGGAAAATCTTGTGCCATGAACCACATGCCTCCCCATCCAGTAAGTCACTTTGTTCTGAAAGTGCTTGAAATGTACACCGAAGCAATCCAGTAATGGAGGAAGGTTACCCAGAACAACAACATAAGGGGTGGGCAATGGTAGGTTGACAAATACCTCTATATCGGGAAGCAAAGGGCCCTTGAGACACTGCGATGAGCGGACCCAGCCCTACTATGTGGAGAGAGGTGGATTAGACCTCTTCTGAGAGGAGGGACGGGGACTTGGACTGGGTAGTGGGCAGGTTTGAGAAGGCTCATTAGGGAGAGATGGCAAACCCTTGTGACCCTGGACCCCATTGTCTGCATCCTGTGCCCTCTGGTTACCTCTGGCACAGGAGAAAATCGCTGACCAACAGCCTTTTCCTGACCCTCCCTCCATACCACAACCTGCCCTGACTCATCGTCAGATATATCAGCTACCTTTTTAGTGATAGAGAGCCTTTGATTAACTCAAGGCGTTTAACCCCTTAGCTGCGGTGGCTATTCCGCCGCAGCGCTAAGGGGGAGGAGGGGCCGCGTGGCGCTCCCGTACTCATGACGGAACCGCTCCGTCACAGCCCTCGGGTGAGCTGTGCTTGTGACGGAACGGTGCCGTCACGGCCCCGCCCGCTCTTTAGAACGTCAGTGTAGGTGCTGAATTGGCGCCGCGCAGGCGCGGCGAGCGGGCCGTGACGGAACCATTCCGTCACCAGCACAGCCCACCCAAGGCTCATGACGGAACGGTTCCGTCACGAGCACGCAAAGGGTTAAGGCAAGGCCTAAGAGAATCTTGAACCAGCACTTTTGCAGAACAACGTGTCCAGTAAAGAGTATAATTGATCCACTTCTTTGGTGCTTAGAATCCCTTTGAGGGGACTTGGTTAGGGTTTACACTCTGGGGTACTGGGGTGAATGTATGACATTGTTCTGCGTTCTGTCCATCAATTGTTCTTTTTGCATTTGTTACCCCGAGGGGGGAGGATATGCCTAGACGTGGGTCCCGTGCTTTCCATGCCACTGGAGTCAAGCTATCCTGGCTGATGAGGGCTGAAAGCTCGAAACCGGTCCTAGGATGCTTGTTTGGAATCCAGGAAGGACCTTGTCTGGCCGTTGGGCTGGACTCTTCCCATTTGGTGCAGGGTCAAGTCTGATTTGCATATGGCTGAGTCCAAACTGGAATGGCATGGTGAGCAAAAGTAAGATGGATTTAGGCCCAGATCTCTGTACTGGGGTGAATATATGACATTGTTCTGCATTCTGTCCATCAATTGTTCTTTTTGCATTTGTCACCCCGAGTGGGACGGGTATGCCTAGACGTGGGTCCCGTGCTCTCCATGCCACTGGAGTCAAGCTATCCTGGCTGATGAGGGATAAAAGCCCGAAACAGGTCCTAGGATGCTTATTTCCAATCCAGGAAGGACCTGGCCCGGCAGTTCGGGCTGGACTGTTCCCATTTGGTGCAGGGTTAAGACTAATTTGCATGTGGCTGGGTCCAAACTGGAATGGCATAGTGAGCAGAAAAATGATGGATTTAGGCCCAGATCTCTGTACTGGGGTGAATGTATGACATTGTTTTGCATTCTGTCCATCAATTGTTCTTTTTACATTTGTCACCCGAGTGGGACAGGTATTCCCAGATATGGGTCCCGTGCTCTCCATGCCACTGGAATCAAGCTATCCTGGCTGATGAGGGCTGCAAGCCAGAAACCGGTCCTAGGATGCTTGTTTCCAGTCCAGGAAGGACCTGGCCTGGCAGTTCGGGCTGGACTGTTCCCATTGGGTGCAGGGTCAAGACTGATTTGCATATGGCTGGGTCCAAACTGGAACGGCATGGTGAGCAGAAAAATAATGGATTTAGGCCCAGATCTCTGTACTGGGGTGAATGTATGACATTGGTCTGCATTCTGTCCATCAATTGTTCTTTTTGCATTAGGTTTTACACTCTTGCAGTACTTTCCCTTTCCAAATCACGCCTCTTTTATCTTTCTCTTTCTAGCAGGAGGTTGATGGTCTGTAACAGTTATTGTCAGGAAAAATAGTAGGATCTGAGTTAGACTGGTGCACAACAGCTTTCACTGTCTTAGGTCTAGAGCCTTTTAGCGACCTTCTCTCAATGAAGAAGATTGGCAAATTATCCTAGGATGTAGGAGTGAGTCTTTCGCCTGGGCTCTACTGTGTTGTGGGGAAGGACGGCTACAATAGCCCTAACACACACAAACAGCGTCCGTCCATTTCCTTGTTCTTCAGGGGATGTGTCTTATGTGATAGAATAGGTGCTGTCAGGGCCGGCTTTAACGCTGTTGACGCCCAGTGCGGCAATGAATTTAGGTGCCCCACCCCCATGACATCCTCCTCAGATTCCCTCACTACCACCAGGCAAAAGTGCCCCTCATCTCTCCAAAGCCCCTCTTGCACATACATTTCATTTGTTTTAAAGCACTGGTGAAGGCTGGCTTACTAATAACAGTATCTACCCAAAAACAAAGTTTTCAGCAACATTAGACATTGATAATGAGAGACTGTGGGGGGGGGGGGGAGGGAAACATAATGCCCTAAACGATTTTATGCAATTTGCACGCAACTCTTTGATGATGGTTCATAGTAGTCATTGTTCTATATTAGGGTTATATCTTATGAACTATAGTAACAAAAGGATCTCTGTGACAAAAGCAGTAATCCACTCAGCTATCAATATAAAATTCAGATCTATGATTTGCACAGCATGCATACTAACCGTCTGCGCTTAAGCAGACGACACACAAATTGTGGATTCGTTATCATCTAAAGATGAAGGGGTGGCTAAAAATGTTTGCAACTGCATGGTTCATATTGTGAGCTGTATGCAAAGAAACTGTTCGAAATTAAACTCAGAAAAACCTGAGGTACTGCTCTTTGGGAATGACTCCACCTTCTGGAACTCTTCATTGCGGCCGTCCAATCTTGGTTCTCCTCCCTCCCAAGTCCAAAAGGCAAAAAATCTGGGAGTCGTATTTGACACCAAACTATGTTTTTCAGACCAAATAGATCAAACCACCCAGTTGTTTCTTCCTGCTTAGGACATTACAAAGAACACCCACAGCAACACCCATGAGGCTTCATTTACGAGGCCCTAGTGGCACTTTTTTGACACTCCGGTGGCACAGTGTGCCGCAACATATTTACAAGGCCATGCAAAGCAACTTTCCGTGGCTTTTAATGGCTTTGCAAATATGCCCCCCTTGGGGGCGTTCCATAGAAAGAGGAAAATGCCATCAATTACTGTTTTTGTGCAGAGAGGTGTCACTTCCTGCACAAAACAATCATCCCCGCAATAGAGGCACCCTTGCACCATGGCTCAAGGTTGTCTGAAATGGCGCACGGCTGTTGTTTGTGCGTCGGCACAGGGTAGAAGGACAGGAATGCGCTGTATTTTGTATACACAGCACATTCCTGCCCTTTTCTTTTGATGCACTGCAGCGTAGCAGGAATGGCTGCTGCGCTGCAATCATTTACGGAGCCACCTTCGGGCCATGATAAATGCTGAATGAGGCGAAACTGCCCCTTCTCCTTTTTTGGCACGACCCCAATGGGAGACACAATTAGCTTCTCCAAAGGCCAATCATCAAAAGGTCCCGCCATGCGGCCCTCGCACACCTCCTTTTCCAGCTTGCTCCGCACCACCTCCGGGTGCTCCCTGGTGGACTTCAAATTGTCGGCTCACCTCTGCTGCCTCAGCCCCTCGTAGCCCAGACAAAACCCCTCCTGAAACCCCGACCTCAAGCGCGCGGCAGCCCCCACGTCCGGGTAATCCTGCAGAGCCGCCACCAACCGGTCCACCCTAACCGGAGTATGAGCTCTTGGGCCCAGACCCCTTATCACCTTTACCTGCCCTTGCTGACTGCTGTGCCCACTTCCTTTAACCTCCTGTCGTACCCTGTTGTCCCCCTTTTGGTTGCCCGATGCTCCCCAGCACTTGACCAGGGGTAATTCCAAGCAAACTCTGGTCATGGAAAAATGAACCGTAATGTGCAGTAAAAAAAAAACGTGCCCATATTAAAAGAGATTTCTTCTGTTTGGCAGTTTCATGCATGAGTAGTACACCAAGGATGAAATGTGTTCCTCACTCCTGATGTCACCGATTGTCCCCTGCAGAACTAAGCTTGACCGAATTTTATTTTGTGCGTTTAATAAAGCACGAGCATAGAGACGCAAAAGAACGTTATGGGCGAAATTTGTGAACTGGCGTTCCGCGAATTCGCGCGAAATCGAATTCGCAATCCGCGAATTCGTGCGAATTTTTGTTTTTTTACGTGTTCACGGGGTTTTTTGCGTGTTCGCGGGGTTTTTTGCGTGTTTGTGGGGCTTTTTGCGTGTTCGCGGGCCGCTTGCATGGCGAAGTTACCCATGCGGTCGTGTATAGGCACAGCACCCTCTGGTTCACCACTGCCACCCTCTGGTTCATCACTGCCACCCTCTGGTTCACCACTGCCACCCTCTGGTTCACCCCTGCCACCCTCTGGTTCACCACTGCCACCCTCTGGTTCACCACTGCCACTCTCTGGTTCACCCCTGACACCTTCTGGTTCAGCACTGTCACCCTCTGGTTCACCACTGCCACCCTCTGGTTCACGACTGCCATCCTCTGGTTCATCACAGCACCTCTGGTTCACCACTGCCACCCTCTGGTTAACCACTGTCACCCTCTGGTTCAGCACTGCCACCCTCTGGTTCACCACTGCCACCCTCTGGTTCACCCCTGCCACCATCTGGTTCACCACTGCCACCCTCTGGTACATCACATCACCCTCTGGTTCACCCCTGCCACCCTCTGGTTCAGCACTGTCACCCTCTGGTTCACCACTGCCACCCTCTGGTTCATGACTGCCAACCTCTGGTTCATGACAGCACCTCTGGTTCACCACTGCCACCCTCTGGTTAACCACTGTCACCCTCTGGTTCAGCACTGCCACCCTCTGGTTCACCACTGCCACTCTCTGGTTCACAAAATACTACAAAGCCCTCGCACACACAAGTAAATTGTGACCCTTAGTAGGCAAATAGGAACAACAGGCAGTAATTAGAGCAAATTAAGGCAACAATATCCAGGACTGTAAATGTAGAAATCAGGTGTAGTTTTAATGGTTCCAAACAAAGCCAGCCGACACGTGTTTCGTCGCATGGAAACAAGTTACTGCGACTCTTCAGGGCTGGGAAAAAAATACAATAGTATGGGTACAACGTTTCTACAGTAAAAAGGGCATATGTACAAATATACACAATTACTGACTCTTTAACATAAATTTACGCCAAAAGGATAAAAGGATAAAAAAGTAACACTTTGTGTGAAAATGGAAACTGATAAGAAAAGTGTCGTTAAGATATCCCAAAACGCACCAGAGTGAATAGATAAAGAGCTAGAATCAAAAGGCCCATAAGTTTAGCAGATTGCACTTAATGCAGAAAAATAGGGCTCCTCCATATACAATCAAATTATAAACTCAAACACACGTGATGTGAAAGAGTAACAGAAAACAAAAAAGAAGAACCGCAAGAGCGAAGAAAAGGATGATAACAGCAGAGAAGAAGTGTTAAGACATAGCAAACCGCTAATGGCAGTCCGTCAGTATTGTGTATAAGTAGGCATGCATGAGAACCCCATGTGCAAGAAAAAAGATCTGAATATACACAAAAGCGCATACCTAACGACACGACCTAAAAAAACGTCACTCTTGGTCGAAATAAGTTGTGAGGGTATCAAATGGCTACTGCAACAGAGAAGAATACAAAAGGGGAAAACAGCGTATTAAAAATCACTGTGTTTGAAAAACTTAAGGGAAACAGGGAAGGAATGCATCGCAATGTGATCATAAGTCATTGTCACGATTGAAGCAAAAACAAATCTCTTTAAGGAAGTCTAGTAAAATTACAGGCCAAACGTTACTAGTCTAGATGAAATCTCTCACCTTAGTTGACAATAGTGGTTTTTAAAGGTCAGCTATCCAAAATTGCTGAAAATACGATCCTAAAAATAGAATTTCTGATTCCTAAAGAAGGGGGTCCAGGTGTGGTGGTACACTCCTATGATAAAGTAAAAGGAACATTGTTGCTAATGGGAGCCAACGCCTAAAGATACGTACTAATCGCGTGCTGGTCAATGACCAAAAGAGAAGTGCTCAATGGAAACTACTCACCTTCGTTTGCGAGTAGTCCGATGCAAAAACCTTTTGTAAGCAAACTCAATCGTAGGAGAGTTTTTTATTAAGAGTATTCTCGTCACAGAGTCCAAATAGGGACTAGTGAAAATTAGCGGTGCTAGGAAAAGGGAAACATAGAACACGAATAAATATGCTAAGCATGTTCATAGATTGTGCAATAGAAACAATTACGAGTGCAATTTGAAAAGCAAAATTACGTAATAGTATATTCAACTAAAAGGTACCTCAATGTTTGTGTACATCAAGCCCTAGACTAATAACGGAGTTCAATGCAATACATCATACTGTACAGAAAAGTTTCAATAAACATTGGAATCTTTTGAAAACAGACCCTGTAGTAAAGGAATTCATTCCTGATAAACCATCAATCACATACAGAAGGGGACTTACTCTGAAAAATAGACTCAGTCCTACTGTACCACATCATATTCCTATTAATAACTGGATGACCCAACTGAGTGCTGGTTTCTTTAAATGTGGTGTCTGTTCCATGTGTAGATGGGGTAAACACGGTACTAAAACATTTGCAGGGTTTGATGGCGCCACCTACAAAATTAAACATAACATCTCCTGTTCAACCAGATTTGTGGTCTACATAATTGAATGCCAATGTGGCAAATATTACGTGGGTAGCACCATCAGGGCTCTCAAAGAAAGGATGGCAGAACACATGAGGGCATTACAGAAAAAAGACCCAAAATACCCAGTGGCCTTACATGTTGCTGATTGTCAACCTACAGAGGTAGATGCCAAAGTACGCTTTTTTGGTATTGATGTAATTCCTCCCAGTGTCAGGGGTGGAAATCGCGAACTCACTCTTATACGCAGGGAAGCTATGTGGATTATGCGCCTTCACTGTATTGAACATGGGCTCAATTATGACCCAGAACTTCAATTCTTCTTAGGTGACTAATTGGGCTTAATTATGAATCTGTCTCTACCTGCATTCTGTTGCATTCAATTCTGGCATTTGCACTTTTACGTACTAATGTACAGTAATGTTTATTAAATTACACTAGAATCTGAAATGTGTTACATTCAAAGTGCTTTGACCAATTACAATGTCTCAGATTTTATGCTATTATGTCGGATTGTCTTATGTAATTAATCTTATGTTAATGTATAACTTGTAAAGTGTTTTATAACAATTACAGTGTATCAGGGAACACCCTATAACGTTTAATTATCGTACACAAACAATTCCTTGTACAACAGAATTTCTTGTAAAAGTCACGTTGAGTAGGGTGAGGTTTAATTTTCTCCCCCCTTCTTTCCTTTTTTCTACTCTTCTGTCTGTTCTGCATGACACTTCGAAACTCCGTTTTGAATGCGGCACTACAACTCAGCATCTAGTGACACTGATGAATTCCCATATTATCAACTTGATGCATAGCATTTACGTTTTTAACGTCTTGCAATTTTATAGAAACAACCCACTTTTTTGTGTTTCTTTGCCTATGCCATCGGTGGTTTTTCAACCAGGATACCCCCTTTTCTATGTCTCTCACCTTGCACTTTCCGCTCTAGGGCGGACTATATTGTATTAGTTCCCGTTCTAGTTGTTTAACGATTTGATCTATTTAATCGCTTCCGTTTCCGGTCTCGTGACCGTACCAGGAAGACGGCGACCGGGAACCATAGGAGGGGGGATTACATTGATACGGTAAGATTTTTTAATGTGTACCAGCATTTATCGGAGTATTCTCATTACTCGAGAATATATCCTTTTATCCTCTTTTCTTAAAGCTGGGCTTAACTTATGTTTTTGTAGAGTTCCGGCAAGTGGTTACAAATACCCGAATCGACATCCTAACTACACGTCCCCTCCCGGCCTAGGGCTTGATGTACACAAACATTGAGGTACCTTTTAGTTGAATATACTATTACGTAATTTTGCTTTTCAAATTGCACTCGTAATTGTTTCTATTGCACAATCTATGAACATGCTTAGCATATTTATTCGTGCTCTATGTTTCCCTTTTCCTAGCACCGATAATTTTCACTAGTCCCTATTTGGACTCTGTGACGAGAATACTCTTAATAAAAAACTCTCCTACGATTGAGTTTGCTTACAAAAGGTTTTTTCATCAGACTACTCGCAAACGAAGGTGAGTAGTTTCCATTGAGCACTTCTCTTTTGGTCATTGACCAGCACGCGATTAGTACGTATCTTTAGGCGTTGGCTCCCATTAGCAACAATGTTCCTTTTACTTTATCATAAGAGTGTACCACCACACCTGGACCCCCTTCTTTAGGAATCAGAAATTCTATTTTTAGGATCGTATTTTCAGCAATTTTGGATAGCTGACCTTTAAAAACCACTATTGTCAACTAAGGTGAGAGATTTAATCTAGACTAGTAACGTTTGGCCTGTAATTTTACTAGACTTCCTTAAAGAGATTTGTTTTTGCTTCAATCGTGACAATGACTTGTGATCACATTGCGATGCATTCCTTCCCTGTTTCCCTTAAGTTTTTCAAACACAGTGATTTTTAATACGCTGTTTTCCCCTTTTGTATTCTTCTCTGTTGCAGTAGCCATTTGATACCTACACAACTTATTTCGACCAAGAGTGACGTTTCTTCAGGTCGTGTCGTTAGGTATGCGCTTTTGTGTATATTCAGATCTTTTTTCTTGCACATGGGGTTCTCATGCATGCCTACTTATACACAATACTGACGGACTGCCATTAGCGGTTTGCTATGTCTTAACACTTCTTCTCTGCTGTTATCATCCTTTTCTTCGCTCTTGCGGTTCTTCTTTTTCGTTTTCTGTTACTCTTTCACATCACGAGTGTTTGGGTTTATAATTTGATTGTATATGGAGGAGCCCTATTTTTCTGCATTAAGTGCAATCTGCTAAACTTATGGGCCTTTTGATTGTAGCTCTTTATCCATTCACTCTGGTGCGTTTTGGGATATCTTAACGACACTTTTCTTATCAGTTTCCATTTTCACACAAAGTGTTACTTTTTTATCCTTTTATCCTTTTGGCGTAAATTTATGTTAAAGAGTCAGTAATTGTGTATATTTGTACATATGCCCTTTTTACTGTACAAACGTTGTACCCATACTATTGTATTTCTTTCCCAGCCCTGAAGAGTCGCAGTAACTTGTTTCCATGCGACGAAACACGTGTCGGCTGGCTTTGTTTGGAACCATTAAAACTACACCTGATTTCTACATTTACAGTCCTGGATATTGTTGCCTTAATTTGCTCTACTTACTGTCTGTTGTTCCTATTTGCCTACTAAGGGTCACAATTTACTTGTGTGTGCGAGGGCTTTGTAGTATTTTGCTGTAGTGCATGTTAGTTTTCTAACCTGCATTCTGAACGGTTAAGGGGTCTTATCCGCTCGCCTCTCCGCATCACTACCCTACCAGTTTTCTCTCCTCACTCACACGTTCACACTAGGTAGTGCGCTCATTTCCTTCTGAGAACCTAAAAACCCCACTTGGAGTTTCTACTCTCTGGTTCACCACTGCCACCCTCTGGTTCACCCATGCCATCCTCTGGTTCACCACTACCACCTTCTGGTTAACCCCTGCCACCATCTGGTTCATCACTGCCACCCTCTGGTTCACCCCTGCCACCCTCTGGTTCATCACTGCCACCCTCTGGTTCACCCCTGCCACCCTCTGGTTCACCCCTGCCACCCTCTGGTTCAGCACTGTCACCCTCTGGTTCACCCCTGCCACCCTCTGGTTCATCACTGTCACCCTCTGGTTCATCACTGCCACCCTCTGGTTCACCACTGCCACCCTCTACCGAGACCTTTTGTGACGCAGCGGCAGCTCAAAAGATGCGCCATGGTGCTGGGTATTAACAACGTGACGCATCTGAGATGCGTTACGTTGTAAAGCACTGCACCATCAGGAGGCATTCCGGCGCAGGGGAGTGCGTTCCTGCGCAGGAACGCCTCGTAAAAGTGGCTGAGTGAAATCTACAAGATTTCACTCAGTCACTTCTAGGCCAATGCTGCGTCAAAACCCGGTGCCTGATTGAAGCAGGCGCAAGGCTTGATGCAGCATTGGGGAGATAGGGCCCCCCAGAGCATTGCTGGAGCTGCGTCGCAAGCACGACGCAGCTCCAGCAATGCGCTGCTTTTACGGCACAGATGCGTGACGCATCTGTGCCGTTTTTGCCACATGGTGCGCCGCATTGTATCGCGGCGCACCATGGGTGGCGGAGCTGCGGCGCACAATAACTGGCGCATCCCTGGGGATGCGCCAGTTATTGTAAATCTGCCCCTATACATTTAGCCAACGAGGGAGCACTTAATGATTAGACAGTAGAAAGTACTCCAGATGAGTAGAGGTATTGCACAAAAAGGTGGCATCTTCATGGACAAACACGCAGGGCGGAATTCATTCTGCCCCCTGTTAGACTCGTTTTTTGTGCCCTTGTGCCCTCTGTTATTCTCTTGTTTTTGTGCCCTTCTGCCCTCTGTTAGACTAGTTTTTTGTGCCCTTCTGCCCTCTGTTAGACTTGTTTTTGTGCCTTTCTGCCCCGTTAGACTCGTTTTTTGTGCCCTTCTGCCCTCTGTTAGACTCGTTTTCCCTTGTTTTTCCGCCCTTCTGTCCTCTGTTAGACTGTTTTTTTGTGCCCTTCTGCCCTCTTTTAGATTCATTTTTCCCTTGTTTTTCTGCCCTTCTGCCCTCTGTTAGACTCGTTTTTTGTGCTCTTCTGCCCTCTGTTATTCCCTTGTTTTTGTGCCCTTCTGCCCTCTGTTAGACTCGTTTTTTGTGCCCTTCTGCCCTCTGTTAGACTCGTTTTTGTGCCTTTCTGCCCCGTTAGACTTGTTTTTTGTGCCCTTCTGCCCTCTGTTAGACTCGTTTTCCCTTGTTTTTCCGCCCTTCTGTCCTCTGTTAGACAGTTTTTTTGTGCCCTTCTGCCCTCTGTTAGACTCGTTTTTCCCTTGTTTTTCTGCCCTTCTGCCCTTTGTTAGACTGCTTTTTGCGCCTTTCTGCCCTCTGCATCACCACATCATCACTCAACGCTACCCCAGCATCACTCAGCACCACCACATTATCACTCAGCACCACCACATTATCACTCAGCACCACCACGGCACCACTCAGCACCACCACAGCATCACTCAGCACCACCACAGCATCATTCAGCACCACCACAGCACCACTCAGTGCCACCACAGCATCACTCAGCACCCCCACAGCATCACTAAGCACCACCACATTATCACTCAGCACCACCACAGCACCACTCAGCACCACCTCAGCATCACTCAGCACCACCACAGCATCACTCAGCACCACCACAGCACCACTCAGCACCACAACAGCATCACTCAGCGCCACTCAGCACCACTCAGAACCACCACAGCATCACTCAGCGCCACCACAGCACCACTCAGCGCCATCACAGCATCACTCAGCACCACCACAGCATCACTCAGCACCACCACAGCATCACTCAGCACCACCACAGCACCACTCAGCACCACCACAGCATCACTCAGCACCACCACAGCACCACTCAGAACCACCACAGCATCACTCAGCGCCACCACAGCATCACTCAGCGCCACCACAGCATCACTCAGCACCACCACAGCACCACTCAGCACCACCACAGCATCACTCGGCACCACCACAGCATCACTCAGCACTACCACAGCACCAATCAGCACCACCACAGCACCACTCAGCGCCACCACAGCATCACTCAACACCACCACAGCATCACTCAGCACCACCACATTATCACTCAGCACCACCACAGCACCACTCAGCACCACCACAGCATCACTCAGCACCACCACAGCATCACTCAGCACTAGCACAGCACCACTCAGCACCACCACACTACCACTCAGCGCCACCCCAGCATCAATCTGCGCAACCTTTCAACAACAACTGGTTCAAATATGTTCACTCAATGTTTCAAACTTTATTACAAATGTCACAAAAAGATGTTAATATTTCACTTCTGTTCTTGGATTTTCGTTACAATAAAATACCCTGAACATAATCTTCACAAAAGTTATTTACAAAAGTTTAAGCTATTGCCATTATAAATTAAAATCACTTTTATTTAAGTATTAATTATTTAAAAAAATTAAAAGCCATTGTAATTTGTAATATCAATACAGCTAAGTCACGTAAATACAAAACATGTTGCATTACAAATGCTATAGGTGTCACATTTGCGAAAGTTATAACTATTGGCATTGTAAATGACAAAGCTATTAATTTAGCTATTTTCAAAACCAACACATAAATAAAAAAAATTGTCATTTACAAGACCGATAGCTCAAACTTTCCTAATGCGAGACCTATTGCATTGCAAATACTTGTTTTTATATCTGTCAGTGCTTCCTGTTGAGGTTTAATTTTCGTGACAGGCGCCTCATTGCCTACTTGTAACTATTCTCTGACCCTGCTTCAAGGGTCAGAGCAGGGTCAGAGAATAGTTGCAAGTAGGCAACGAGGCGCCAGGAAGCACTTACTGGCTTACAGCAGCAGGTGCCCAAGTTGAAGTTAATTTCTTTGTAACCCTTTTGTAAAAGGTTTCAAAAAATTAGCTTCAACTTTTGCACCTGCTGCTGTAACCCTGTAAGTGCTTGGCTGAAAATTCGTCCCCGCTGATTCGCAGATTTTATGAGGTAATTCCCTGCCTTTGGCATGTAAGCATACACTTGTCCGTTTCTTATGCATTTCGTTCCTATCTTTTAAAATAAAAGACTACATGTCACTTTTTGGTCACTTCCGAGCACTACACTGAGACATTATGTTAAGAGACAATAGTGCTCATCTTCTTAGTCTTCTAAAGGTATGCAGCTTCATTCAAGCCACACATCTTTTTTATACCTGGCACCAAACTATGGCATTTCCTCCTGTTCAGTTTAAGGCACTCCCTGAACATTTTGAACATTTTGCTTTTCACAAAGCTCACGCTGGTTCATTTCTATTTATATTATTTTCAATTAGTTGTTTTGGCATCCATTTTTAGGTTGAGCCTGCAACATGTGCAAGACTACTCTTTAAAATAAAGGGCTTGGAGCCATTGCTTACCATTTGTTGGCTTCAGTTTCACCCTTCTTTTCTGTTTCCTAATTGGACAGCGCAGACCAAGCATCACTTCCATTCCTTTCTGTGGAGCATGGACCAATCACAGATTGATTCAACTTAATTAGTGCCCATCCGCTGGTTGCACTATGATAATTCACTGGTGTAGCTAAGGGGGCAGGGGCGGCACTATTTTGGGGGTGGCCGCGGGGCACTGGCACAGTGTTGCAGGGCAGACTGGCAGAAAAACAATAACATTGATTTGTGCCTCTGCCTAATGCCTTTGTCTACTGGGCCCCTGGATCCTCCAAGTGGCAAACAATCAATCAATCAAATCAGATGCTACAGAGCATCACTCACTGGACTCCAGGCCACTCTCTGTCTCAATGTCACACAGCCCAGGATGTGAGCCCTCATTAGCACGGATCTCTCTGTCTTCACAGCTGCAGTGCCTAATTAAAATTACAAGTTAGTCAACACAGTCAGCTGACTAGTCGGGTGTAATGAGCATTGGGCAAGCCTCAGGCTAATCCATGCAGTCATGTCACATAGCTCACAGCCGGTAGCCAGGGAGATGTGGTGCTCTCAACCAAATTATTAACATGAAGTGGTTATGGTTGGTGTGCCACCTTCTGGCTCCAGCCCCGCAGTCAGCAGCACAGATGAGCTCTCAACTCAGCTGCCTAAGTATAGTAAGTTTTAAGAGTCTAGCTGTCAGCACACAGAGTCAGTACTACCCGCTGACTGGCTCGACAGCAGATTGGGCAAGTCTCAGGCTAAGGCACTACAGCGCAGCAAGTGCTGTAATATTTCAAAAAGTACATTTTCACGTGGCTCGTCCCTGAACTACACAGTGTGTGACCTGAGTCCATACAGAATGAGACTCTCGCTGTCTCACTGTGTGTGACTGCAGATAACTTCAGTGTACCACAGAAGGGCAGGCAGCTGATACAGAGTGCGCGCTAAATTTATAAAGCAGTTTTAATAACAATCAGTGACATGATTAGGGCGCTCTTACACTCAGTCTCACTTACCTATATTTGCAACAAGGTGGAGGGTGCGCCAGCCCGAACATTTCGGTTTTTGGGGCACCTACAGCCCTGGCAGTGGAGTGGCTGCAACTTATCATCCCGCGGCAAACACGGTGCTCGGGCTTGATTCCAGAGATTCAGGCTCATCAAACAGCAGCAGCTGCACACAGTCAGTGCTGTGACTGCTGCTCCGGGCTCCAGCAGCCGCCGTGGTCCGTGGGTTGGCTCCCATTTGCACAAGAAAAATCATGTGCATTTAAAAATGAGCACATCACGTTTGTGCAGGTCCCCACTGCTTTGGGGGACCATGTTGTATGGTCATTTAATGTCAGCTGTAGGTGATGGATCCCTGAACAGTGTTATGTATGTGCATGTTTGCATTGTGGTGAGGGGATTACAAGGTAATCGTTTACGCAGCTTTCTGATGGATGTCACATGGGGTTTTTCTGAGTCCTCAGTTAGATCATGCAGTCTGTGTCTTCTCTTTTGTACTGCCAGTCACTGGGGTATTCAAATGTGTAGCCTCGGACCGTGTCATGAATGTGCATGTAACTTGCATGATCGAGGTAACTATTAGCGGCGATACTACGTGTCTCTCGGACCTCTTTCAAGTGCTCGCCGACCTTTTTCCCCGACACCCATCCCCCCCAGGGGCGGCAATCTGAGGAATAGCCTTGGGCGCCACAATCTCTAGCTACACCTCTGGCTGTGAGTCCGAGCTTCCTCAAGCGTGGTACAGCTGCAACAGGAGGAAGGACAGTTCCTTCTCAACAAACCAAGAATGCCGGGAGTCGGATTCAAAAAGAGGCATTTCTACGAACTGCTGGCTCTACTGGACTCCCAGTGCCTCTTTCGCCTCAGATTGGCTGCGTGAGGGAAGGCAAGGCCGATTGACAAGAACGTGTTTTAAACAATAAATGGGAGACAAATTGCACCGTTGTCTTTCCCTATTAAAATGTAGCGTCCATGCGTAATGAAATATCAATGTATTATTCGCATATGTAACCTCTTTACTAGTTGTTAAAAAATATGTATATATTTTTTTGTTTTAAATCATTCACTGGTTTTGGGTGTCGTCTTTTGGCTAAAGAAATTAAATGTATTACAAAGTCCGCTTTACTCAAAAAAATTACCATAAAGTATTTTCCCCATTTGTTTGTATGCTTTGTAATATTTAGAAATTACCATAACTCCTAGCGAGAAGATAGTCTCATGACTTTCTGTTTATTTTACCTGAACTTAAAATCTTTTTCCATTGAAAATGGAGCGTTTTACAATGCCCATCACCACTCTGTTTAAAGGCACAGCAAGGATGGATAGTGACTCTCCACAGTCCTATCTTAATACCTACACTGGCATGTGAAGGACCATGCTGCTTACTGCTGCTGCCCTGGGGAGACCTGCGCAACTTCTGAGCCATCAGCCATCTCATCTGGGTGTCCGCTCAGCCTCATGGGGGCAAGACTTTGATCATAGCTGGTGGCAACAGCAGTATTTGTAAAGCAACTGCTACCAAGTTGGTGAAGAGACAAGCGCTGGTGATCTTGGACTGCAGAGATGGGCAGAGGAGGCGGCATGAGATACGCTGCGGAGGGGGGTGTCGCTGAGCTCGGGGAGGTAGCCATCTGACTTCTGAATCTGGCTTCTCTGAGCTCTGTGCAACTTTTCTGTCATGGGGTGATCCAGGTAAATAAAACCCGCTCACCAGTAATCTTTGCCTGCCATAACGTTCTGTTCTCCACAGTCCCTTGTATTCTCTTCTGCTCCAGCCTCCACCACATGTTCTAAAATTGCAACTTTACTCCAATTATTTTTTTACCTAGGTGGCTAATTGTCAGCACCTGCTCCAACCTCACACAATCCATTCCCCTGCACTCCCTTTCTATGCCCAACACACTTTTGGGCACCCATACGTAACCAGGTTTCTCCCTCACCAACAAAGTGTTTCTACTGGTGCACCATAAAGAACCCGCACAAAGTCATGCATTAATTTACGCTCAAACGCCTGCACAATATTTGCTCCATGGTCGCTCATGGATATAGATGTATTGGTTAACAGCTTTCTTTTCACGTTTTGCTTTGTCACAGTGAGTGTTTTGGGGTGATACAAGTGTCACTTTCCATGACTAGATGGCATGAATGAAACTTCCTGTAATTTAATGTGTGTTAAGGAAATCTTAAAGTGCAATTCTTTCGTGCTTGATGCCTTGAGATGCTGTACAAGGCATTATCCAAAATTAGATATTGAGGATGTTACCAGTGCCCATTTCTAACATTGGATGTCTCTGGTTTTAGCTGTCCCTCTGTGCAGGGCTTTAAGTGGGCCGGGTCTCACCGGGTCTGAGTCTCTATCGTGTTCTGTTTTGTGCCCTGGCACAGGCAGTCCCTTTTTTTATTTCCGGACTACAGTGACAGCAGGCACATGATGTGCATGTGGTGACCGTTGTAGAGGATGGGTAATCCTTTAAAGAGAGTCATTTTCTCTCTGGATTTCCCTTCTCTTTTTGGAAATCAGGAGCAGCAACATTGTTGTGGTGTCAACCAGAACGTTAGAACACAGCAGCAGACCAAGGTCAAGCACATTCACTCACTTAGTTTCAAAATTACTACTTTGAGTGCAGCCACTTCCAGCATCTGCTGCTGAGAGGTGCCAATTTACAATAGGCATTAAGATCAAAAGGAAGGTGCACTACATGAACAAATCAAGAGGATGTAAATTCTTTGAAGGTTCTTCTCTTTTATTAGATTTTCTTTGGAAAACAACAACGGCACACAGCCAACGCATTTCGTTCCCCCGTGCCACGGGAACTGCGTCAGGGCTGCAAACAATTAAAAGTCTAACATAAATGTACATATATATAAACAATGGCCATAAAACAGACATAAAAAAAAGTACATTAAGAAAAAATTAACTGATAACAGAAAATAAGATACAATATTGAACAGGATGGCCTGATACATCGTACAACTACATAAGATTACACACAAAATACTACACAAAAAAATTCACATATAAAAATAGCCCCACACATGGTGTCACAAGAATACAACGTATATAAAATCACAAACAATATACATAACCAAGTTTCTGGATAGTATATATATGTATATTTTTTATACATTTTTCATTAAAAACCGTAAACTAACAAGAAGTACAATTAAAATTTAGGTGGGAACATGTTAAGTATACAGTAAAAAGAGAGAGAAAAAAAAAGAGAAAAGGAGGGTGAAAGACAAGAAAGCAGAGAGTGAAAAGAAGAGAAGAAAAGGGAAAGGAGAACAAGAGAGAGAAAAAGGAAAAGAGAAAAAAAGAAGAAAGAGGAAAGAGCACAAAAAAAGAGGATGAGATAATTAGGTAAGTAGCCATAATGTACATAAGAAGACGAGGAACAGCAATTTGACTCAATTCAAAGACTTTATTCGGCTATATTTCATAACCAGAAAAGTTCATAAAATCACAATAAAATTTACAAAACATCAAAACATCAAATATTAATAAAATAAAATGAAAGGAGAACAGTCTGCAAAGTACTTGTGCAAAAAAGGCCAAAAATCATATTATCATTGATTTACGCAAATGGAATAAAAAATTTTACCGCATGCGTGCGTGCGGAATTCCGCCCGTACGCTGAGATTTTCTAAAGCGCATGTTACGTGACGAGCTGGGCTCGTCATCAGCGTGCGAGGAGGCTACGCCATGACGAGCCCAGCTCGTCATCAGCGTAGAAGGGGTTAAAAATGCCACAACGGAACAAACGGAGAAAATATCCTCCAGTGTCTGTATAGCAAGAAAAGCAGGGCGACACTGTCTCTGATTCATATATTTTAGAATAGGCATTATCCATCTCTTCCTAGAAGTCACATAAAATCTGCAAAAGAATAAGATGTGTATGTCCGATTGATCAGAAACATCGTCGCAGGGGCATTTACATAAAGGCTTAGACCAATCATTCGTGGTTGGGAAACTCAGTAGTCTAAAGAAAAACCCGAATCTGAATCTAGTCAAAAGAAACCTTTCGTGCTCTTTCATTTGTAGATTAAGATAGGGCTGAGTGGTCCTTCCTTTGGTAATCAATTGATGTAAAATCACAGTCTTTTTCTTCATTTCACTTGACTGTCTTTGAGTCGTAAGGAAGTTTAAACACAAATATTTCAGAGTCTTCCTAGTAATGTCTAGCATAGATTCAGGCTCATAGAAGAACTCAGGGTGCTCAATGTTAATACAAACAGTTTTGATATAACATAACCATTTAATCCTTTTTGCCCCATCCAGCTTTAAGACATCTCCCAATATGAGTCTATTTAAATGGCATCTCTCATTAGTCCATACCCGCTGCCATAAGAGCACCGGTTGGATTCTAATTAGATCTTCCAAGAAAAACAGACCTAGTTCTGTATGGCAATTGTAGTTAGACATGCTCATTGGGAGTGCCAATAAGTACCGTAAAAAAACATTTTCAGTTACTTGTAAGCTGCTGACATTTAAGTTTCCCCATATGCCTGCCCCATATAGTGCGACCGAGACACAGCTAGTTTTGTAAATGTAAATAAGTTCTTTGACTGGTTTTTGCCCATCTTTTTACTGAAAGTCCTAAGAGCCATTATGGCTTTGGCAAATAGTAAGTTCCTAGCCTGTATTGCACTATTCCAATTCCCAGTATGCTCAAAGAGAATCCCCAGGTATGGAAAAGTCGGGGTGTGCTGTAAAGGGATTGATCCAATAAACATAGTTTTTTCCTTTTGTGGACATTACCACTACAGTTCATCACAAAGGTCTTGGTGCAATTAATTTGTAATTCAAGTTTGTCCATAAAAGTACTGAAGGACGTAATCATTGCCTGCATGGCTACAGGGGTTCTTGCCATAAGCACGGTATCATCTGCGTAAATAAGAGCTGGTAACCTGCGGGATGAAGCGTTAGGCATATCATTACATTCCTGTAGGAGAGTGTCCTCTAAATTATTAATATAAATAGAAAATAAAAATGGAGCAAGGACGCACCCTTGTCTAACACCCCTTCCAACTCTAAATTCCCTTGTGCATTCACCCCCCACGCCAAACCTAACCATTGCGCAGGCCCCGTTATACAGTTCTTTTAAAAAGCTGATAATATTTGCTTCAACTCCCAACCTGGTTAGAATAGTCCAAAGTTTACTATGATTTACGTAATCAAATGCAGAGATAAGATCTAAAAAAGTTAGAAAAAGTCTACCTCCCTTGGCCGTTGTATATTTTTCTATCAAAATTGATAGATTAAGTACTTGTTCAATAGTGCCAACTCCTTCTCGGAACCCATATTGAAGGTCACTTATGATATGGTGTTCCTCAGCCCATTTCTGAAGTCTGTCTAAAATGACTCTCCCAATGATCTTAATGGTAGAGTCAAGCAATGAGATGGGCCAGTAGCAGGCACATTTGGATCTGTCTCCTTTTTTAAAAATTGGTATAATAATTGATTGATACCATGTGTCAGGTAATCCTGTGGAACTAGCAGCATTGAAGAATCTGGTGAGCAGCGGGCCCAGAGACAAATGTTCTTCTTAAAAATGTCCACTGGTACGCCATCAGGACCTGGCGCCTTGCCCCCACGACTGGACTTAATACCCTTAATTACCTCATCTAGGAGGAAATTAAGATAGAGCCCTTCTACGTGCTTTTTCTTAGGCGTTGGCACTTGTGTTGAGTCGCCGATAGCTATAACTGGATTATAGAGAATTTCAAAATGCTTAACCCAGTCGTCTTCGTTTATAGCTATCTCCATTCGGGCCTTTGAGCTATCTTTGAAAAAGGGAGCATTGACTGCTTTCCAAAAAGCTGTCATATCCTTAAGTTCAGAGGCCTCCACTATGGATGTCCAAGCTTTATCTTTTAGCAACAGTTTTTGAGTTTTTAGTGCGGTTTTGTACTCCTTCCGTAGGGTCCTTATCAGAGGCTGGTTTCTCACTCGCTGTCCCAAGGCCATTTTTAGTTGTTTAAGGGCCTTGGTACAGGCCGGTGAAAACCAGGCTCGATTTTTCCTTGAATTGTTATTAGCCTTCACATTGACCCATAAACCGTTTTTTATACTGGTGATAATCTCTTTAAAATTAGCTATAATTGCTACATCCTCGGTTTCCGGGTCTAAGCAGACGTCAAAGTATGTGCTACAATCTTTAACCAGTTTACTTAGAAAAACCTCGGGGACCACCCTGGTCCATTTAACGGCATAACCATTTTGTCTATTTATGCCCACATCAATAGAAAAAGCTTCAGCTCTTTTATGCACAATTAGATCAATGTCCAATAGTTCCATCCTTATCGGGAAATGATCACTAAAGGGGACATTTAAGACATTATAATTGACAATACATTCCCGGTAACGTGATGAGATAAGGATAAAATCAATGGTTGACATCAATCCTCTACCATTAAAGGTTGGAGTGAATGCAGTCTTGTTACAGCATAGTTCATTTGCAAACCCTAGATCATGGAAAAAAAGAATCTCATTTAAGGCATCTCCTAAAATTGAATGCTCAAAATGAGATATATTAGTTTCCCTTTCCATAGACAGTCCACAATTTCCAGTTCCAGATCTATCACATAAAGAACAGTTAAAATCCCCACCCCAAATTACGGTGAACAATCTATTAGTACTATTAATGATGCTATTTAAACTGTTGTTGAGATTTTTAAGTACTGCCAGTGTATCAACGGGGGAAATATTGTTATAGAAATTAACTATTAGTATGGAGACAGAACTGTTAAAATGCAGACCAACAATGTGAAAAAAATTGGTATGAGAATATAGCTGCAATTTTTTATATAGGAGGCAATTTGAGATGTACATACATAGACCTGCTTTTGCTCGACCATGTACTGAAGCTACGGCAGGAATGGATACAGTTTTAAAACCACTCAGATGGTATTCACCCTCAGTCCAAGTTTCTTGAAGACAAATTACATCACAGTTTTCAATAAAGAGTTTCCAATCTGGGTTCTCTGTTTTTGCTCTGAGACCGGCTATATTCCAGAAAGTGATAGACCATTTTTCCCCAAAACTTTCAACTAATTTCCGACGATTGCATGACCCACTATCTGTAGTAATATGGGTTTCCTTGCCCACAGATATTTGATAGCACTTGTCTGTCACCCTATGTTCTTCCACAATGCTAACAGGTTTGTCACAACAAAGGTCATCACTTATACCTACGCTGCTCACTTTTGGGGTAAGTTCCCTAGACGTCACCATGCTTGTAATGTCCGTATTAGCCTACCCTAAATCTGGATTACTAGCCTCAGTGTTACCTTCGCTACTCTCTATTGGGGTAAATTCCCGAGACATCTCCATACTTGTAATGTCCATATTGGCCTTCCCCAAATCTGGATTACTAGCCTCAATTATCAATGGACTATTAGACGTATGACCACTATGCGATTTCTCATTTAACCATAGTACAGGGAGTCACTCATTTTCATCCAAACCAGAGAAGGGATGAAAAAGGTTAGATAGTGGTATGTCCCAGTATTCCCTGGGATTATTGGTATGAAAATTGTTATTATGAAATGATGATGGATGCAAATTAGGATTCATTGTTTGAAGAAAGGGGTTATCATTTTTGCCGTAGTATCTATGAACGGCCGGGTTCGGGATTAAATTTGGTCTACGTGGTATGTAAGGTCTATGCATCATTGATGGATAGTTTGTGGGCATATGGTTAAAAGAAGGAGTTTCAGTCTCACTGTAGTAGCTATGGACAGCCGGGTCCCAGGATGTACCAGTTCTAGATGGTACATCATGTCCACGCTTCATAGGGGGGTGTTTGGGGTACCGTGTTGATCATTTATTTATTGGGTTCATCAAAGCTTCAGGGTAGAAGTAACTCAGGTTCCGCGTAGATATGCCCCCCTCACAACTCCCGGGGAACCAGTCACTAATGTATGTGACCGGTCTGTGATCTTTAAAATTAACTATGATCACGTCCCCTTCAATGTCCTTGGGGCGCAGACCCACCCAATTACATCGTCTAACTGAGACAATGTCTCCATTTAGATGCGAGGGGAGCGGTCTATACTTACGCAGCCAATGAATAACTTTGTTTTTAAGGCTGGAATTATATTCTATGCTGCCACCTGACAGAATCGGGATGCCAGTCAGGATAATAATATAGTTTGATGATTCCGGTGGTAAATCTGCTATATTGCTGGTTTTAGTACTTGTTGCGTGGACAGCCTTACTAGAGGAATCCTTATTTATATTTTGTTTAGTAATTCCTACCTGGGCTTTTTCTTTATTTATTTTATCATTGACTGGAACAGTATTAATAGCCACTGATTCATTTGATTTAGCTGTAGTAGAAATTTTGTTGGGTATAGGAATAGCAGTTTGTTGCCTAGATGGATTATTGGTGTGCTGTTTAACCACGGGAGGCACGTAACTCGGGTTATTGGATTGTTGAGAATCTGTCAGACTTTTATTCAACAAGATCTGATCCTTCTTCTCCCCTAACCTTTTAACTCTTTCGGTGAGCGGGAGTATTAGGGCTTTTAAGAGGCATTCAATGTCCTCTAATAGCCCTATATGGTTAGGGGCAATTTTTCGATTGACAGTACAGTGCCCTATTGGATCTACTTTCCCACCATCTTTAGTGATCTTATGTGGAAAATACATATTACTGGTAGCCATTGTGAGAAATCTTTCTCCCTTTCTAAGGCCACCCTTTCTTCTCCTTTTCCTTGGTGGGGAACGAGAAATACTATTACTTCCCTTAATAGGAGGTTTTTTGGAATTCTTCCTTGATACGGTATCCGATTGCAAATCCGTACCTGGAGGTGGAATAGAAGGTTTCTTAAACTTTTTATCAAGAGAACTAACCAGTTGTAAATCAGTACCCAAAGGTGTGAACACAGGAGAGGGTACATTTACATTTGGTAGGGTTGCTACATCATTTGGTAGAGGTGTACTTAGGTCAATTAAGGAATTGGATGTTTGGATAGGATCAGTAATGTTAGAATCAGGAATGACTAAGATATCCTCAGAGGATAGTTGGGTGTCTTGAAATATTAATGGTATATTTTCTGTGCTGAATAAGTCAGCATCAGAATCTTTATGTATCACTGGATCTAATAGATTACAAGAGTCGATCTTCTGTAAAACAGTAAGTGGTTGTTTCTTTAGGAGTTCGACAGAGAGACGACGCCCGGCTCGCCTCTCGGCCATCGTGATCTCTCTGTCTACCTCACTTTTTGCTCTAGGAAAATATTTGTCCAGTGGCCCAAGAATAGATGCCCCTATAGTACTAGGTAAGGAATCCAAAACAGAGGAAGGCATTTTAAGTTTGAAGTTGATAGGAATCCCCTCAGGTAACTAGGTTAACAACTAGAAACACCCCAATTAAACAAGGCAAGCAGAATATAATGTGACTGACAATACTTTAAAACAGAAAGAAGACTGTATACGATGATAAGGGCTAATATCCCTGTCCCGGTAACCAGATGTCAGGGGGGTGGCCCAGCCCAGCCTACTCCGGCCTCTGACGGCCACAGACGGTACCGTCTTGTCCCGGGCTTCTCCTGGGACGCTCCCGCGCCACGGGATTAGCACTTGACTTATATCCGTGGGCTGTGGGAGTGAGAGTTGGGCGTGGCTAGCAGGGAGAGCGGCCAGGTGACGTGAGGCACGGTTTGCCGGGGCTTCTGGAGCTCGAAGTCCGGTTCCGAATGCTCGCAGCCCTGCTGCATACAGTTCGCCCTCATAGTCAGCCCAAAATTCCCTCGAGGCAGGAAAAGCGCAGCGGTACCCGCGGAGCGGGTACCGCAAGTTGTAGAAGTAAAAGCGGCTAGGAGAGCCCACAGCAACAGCCAACAAGGTCCGTAGGGTGTCCCACAGGATCCAGCACTGACGAGGTTTTTCTAGGTGAGAGTTGGGCGTGGCTAGCAGGGAGAGCGGCCAGGTGACGTGAGGCACGGTTTGCCGGGGCTTCTGGAGCTCGAAGTCCGGTTCCGAATGCTTGCAGCCCTGCTGCACACAGTTCGCCCTCACAGTCAGCCCAAAATTCCCTCGAGGCAGGAAAAGCGCAGCGGGACCCGCGGAGCGGGTACCGCAAGTTGTAGAAGTAAAAGCGGCTAGGAGAGCCCACAGCAACAGCCAACAAGGTCCGTAGGGTGTCCCACAGGATCCAGCACTGATGAGGTTTTTCTAGGTGAGAGTTGGGCCTGGCTAGCAGGGAGAGCGGCCAGGTGACGTGAGGCATGGTTTGCCGGGGCTTCTGGAGCTCGAAGTCCGGTTCCGAATGCTCGCAGCCCTGCTGCACACAGTTCGCCCTCACAGTCAGCCCAAAATTCCCTCGAGGCAGGAAAAGCGCAGCGGGACCCGCGGAGCGGGTACCGCAAGTTGTAGAAGTAAAAGCGGCTAGGAGAGCCCACAGCAACAGCCAACAAGGTCCGTAGGGTGTCCCACAGGATCCAGCACTGACGAGGTTTTTCTAGGTGAGAGTTGGGCGTGGCTAGCAGGGAGAGCGGCCAGGTGACGTGAGGCACGGTTTGCCGGGGCTTCTGGAGCTCGAAGTCCGGTTCCGAATGCTCGCAGCCCTGCTGCACACAGTTTGCCCTCACAATCAGCCCAAAATTCCCTCGAGGCAGGAAAAGCGCAGCGGGACCCGCGGAGCGGGTACCGCAAGTTGTAGAAGTAAAAGCGGCTAGGAGAGCCCACAGCAACAGCCAACAAGGTCCGTAGGGTGTCCCACAGGATCCAGCAATGACGAGGTTTTTCTAGGTGAGAGTTGAGCCTGGCTAGCAGGGAGAGCGGCCAGGTGACGTGAGGCACGGTTTGCCGGGGCTTCTGGAGCTCAAAGTCCGGTTCCGAATGCTCGCAGCCCTGCTGCACACAGTTCGCCCTCACAGTCAGCCCAAAATTCCCTCGAGGCAGGAAAAGCACAGCGAGACCCGCGGAGCAGGTACCGCAAGTTGTAGAAGTAAAAGCGGCTAGGAGAGCCCACAGCAACAGCCAACAAGGTCCGTAGGGTGTCCCACAGGATCCAGCACTGACGAGGTTTTTCTAAGTGAGAGTTGGGCATGGCTAGCAGGGAGAGCAGCCAGGTGACGTGAGGCACGGTTTGCCGGGGCTTCTGGAGCTCGAAGTCCGGTTCCGAATGCTCGCAGCCCTGCTGCACACAGTTCGCCCTCACAGTCAGCCCAAAATTCCCTCGAGGCAGGAAAAGCGCAGCGGGACCCACGGAGCGGGTACCGCAAGTTGTAGAAGTAAAAGCGGCTAGGAAAGCCCACAGCAACAGCCAACAAGGTCCGTAGGGTGTCCCACAGGATCCAGCACTGACGAGGTTTTTCTAGGTGAGAGTTGGGCGTGGCTAGCAGGGAGAGCGGCCAGGTGACGTGAGGCACGGTTTGCCAGGGCTTCTGGAACTCGAAGTCCGGTTCCGAATGCTCGCAGCCCTGCTGCACACAGTTCGCCCTCACAGTCAGCCCAAAATTCCCTCGAGGCAGGAAAAGCGCAGCGGGACCCGCGGAGCGGGTACCGCAAGTTGTAGAAGTAAAAGCGGCTAGGAGAGCCCACAGCAACAGCCAACAAGGTCCGTAGGGTGTCCCACAGGATCCAGCACTGACAAGGTTTTTCTAGGTGAGAGTTGGGCGTAGCTAACAGGGAGAGCGGCCAGGTGACGTGAGGCATGGTTTGCCGGGGCTTCTGGAACTCGAAGTCCGGTTCCGAATGCTCGCAGCCCTGCTGCACACAGTTCGCCCTCACAGTCAGCCCAAAATTCCCTCGAGGCAGGAAAAGCGCAGCGGGACCCGCGGAGCGGGTACCGCAAGTTGTAGAAGTAAAAGCGGCTAGGAGAGCCCACAGCAACAGCCAACAAGGTCCGTAGGGTGTCCCACAGGATCCAGCACTGACGAGGTTTTTCAAGGTGAGAGTTGGGCGTGGCTAGCAGGGAGAGCGGCCAGGTGACGTGAGGCACGGTTTGCCGGGGCTTCTGGAACTCGAAGTCCGGTTCCGAATGCTCGCAGCCCTGCTGCACACAATTCGCCCTCACAGTCAACCCAAAATTCCCTCGAGGCAGGAAAAGCGCAGCGGGACCCGCGGAGCGGGTACCGCAAGTTGTAGAAGTAAAAGCGGCTAGGAGAGCCCACAGCAACAGCCAACAAGGTCTCATAATTAATGCTACAAGCAACAGTATGTAGGGACGATAAAGTTGTGAAAATAATAAGAGGGGAAAAGATGTAGAGACCACAACCTCATAGCCTGTGAAGAGCCAGGGAAAGAAGGTTTGCCAAGATAAATCACTATATATCAAATTAAAACACTGAAAACCAGCCTCACCGAGTAGAGTGAAAAAGGGGCTTCCAAGTTGAACCCAAGGAAAATATATGTATACAGATGCAAAGTGAGCGTCACACACAGGAAGAGCAATGGTCGTCCTAAAGAACATATTAAAGGGGAATATAGCATTAGACACTCCTTGTCTGGAAGCAATAAGCTCTGAGATACGGAAAAAAGATCCAGCTAAGTATGGCGTGACTAGAGTAACAAGCATTTGCAAAGCAATAGGTCTCGCATTATGAAAGTTTGAGCTATTGGTCTTGTAAATGACAATTTTTTTTTATTTATGTGTTGGTTTTGAAAATAGCTAAATTATTAGCTTTGTCATTTACAATGCCAATAGTTATAACTTTTGCAAATCTGACACCTATAGCATTTGTAATGCAACATGTTTTGTATTTATGTGACTTAGATGTATTGATATTACAAATAACAATGGCTTTTAATTTTTTTTAAATAATTAATACTTAAATAAAAGTGATTGTAATTTATAATGGTAAAGGCTAAAACTTTTGTAAATAACTTTTGTGAAGATTATGTTCAGTGTATTTTATTGTGATGAAAATCCAAGAACAGAAGTGAAATATTAACATCTTTTTGTGACATTTGTAATAAAGCTTGAAACATTGAGAGAACATATTTGAACCAGTTGTTGTTGAATTGTTGCAAAGATTGATGCTGTGATGGTGCGGAGTGATGTTGTGGTGGCGCTGAGTGATGCTGTGGTGGTGCTGAGAGATGCTGGGGATGCGCCGAGAGATGCTGTGGTGGTGCTGAGTGGTGCTGTGGTGGGGCTCAGTGATGCTGTGGTGGTGCTGAGTGGTGCTGTGGTGGTGCTGAGTGATGCTGTGGTGGTGCTGAGTGGTGCTGTGGTGATGCTGAGGTGGTGCTGAGTGGTGTTGAGTGGTGGTGCTGAGTGGACTGAGTGGTGCTGAGTGGTGCTGTGGTGGTGCTGAGTGGTGCTGTGGTGGTGCTGAGTGATGCTGTGGTGGTGATTAGTGGTGCTGTGATGGTGCTAAGTTATGCTGTGGTGGTGCTGAGTGGTGCTGTGGTGGTGCTGAGTGATAATGTGGTGGTGCTGAGTGATAATGTGGTGGTGCTGAGTGGTGCTGTGGTGGTGCTGAGTGATGCTGTGGTGGTGCTGAGTGATACTGTGGTGGTGCTGAGTGGTGCTGAGTGATGCTGTGGTGGTGCTGTGGTGGTGCTGTGGTGGTGCTGAGTGGTGCTGTGGTGGTGCTGAGTGGTGCTGTGTGATGCTGTGCTGGTGCTGAGTGGTGCTGTGCTGGTGCTGAGTGGTGCTGTGGTGGTGCTGAGTGGTGCTGTGGTGGTGCTGAGTGATGCTGTGGTGGTGCTGAGGGGTGCTGTGGTGGTGCTGAGTGGTGCTGTGGTGGTGCTGAGTGGTGCTGCTGAGTGGTGCTGTGGTGCTGCTGAGTGGTGGTGCTGAGTCATGCTGTGGTGGTGCTGAGTGGTGCTGTGGTGGTGCTGAGTGATACTGTGGTGGTGCTGAGTGGTGCTGAGTGATGCTGTGGTGGTGCTGAGTGGTGCTGTGGTGGTGCTGTGGTGGTGCTGAGTGGTGCTGTGGTGGTGCTGAGTGGTGCTGTGTGATGCTGTGCTGGTGCTGAGTGGTGCTGTGCTGGTGCTGAGTGGTGCTGTGGTGGTGCTGAGTGGTGCTGTGGTGGTGCTGAGTGATGCTGTGGTGGTGCTGAGTGGTGCTGTGGTGCTGCTGAGTGGTGCTGTGGTGGTGCTGAGTGGTGCTGTGGTGCTGCTGAGTGGTGCTGTGGTGGTGCTGAGTGGTGGTGCTGAGTCATGCTGTGGTGGTGCTGAGTGGTGGTGCTGAGTGATAATGTGGTGGTGCTGAGTGATAATGTGGTGGTGCTGAGTGGTGCTGTAGTGGTGCTGAGTGGTGCTGTGGTGGTGCTGAGTGAAGCTGTGGCAGTGTTGAGTCATGCTGTGGTGGTGCTGAGTGGTGCTGTGGTGGTGCTGAGTGGTGCTGTGGTGGTGTTGAGTGATGCTGTGGTGGTGCTGAGTGATGCTGTGGTGGTGCTGAGTGATGCTGTGGTGGTGCTGAGTGGTGCTGTGGTGGTGCTGAATGATAATGTGGTGGTACTGAGTGATAATGTGGTGGTGCTGAGTGATAATGTGGTGGTGCTGAGTGATGCTGGGGTGGCGCTGAGTGGTGCTGTGGTGTTGCTAAGTGGTGCTGTAGTGGTGCTGAGTGATGCTGTGGTGGTGCTGAGTGATGCTGTGGTGGTGCTGAGTGATGCTGGGGTGGCACTGAGTGGTGCTGTGGGGGTGCTGAGTGGTGCTGTGATGGTGCTGAGTGATGCTGTGGTGGTGCTGAGTGATGCTGGGGTGGTGCTGAGTGATGCTGGGGTGGTGCGGAGTGGTGTGGTGGTGCTGAGTGGTGCTGCGGTGGTGCTGAGTGATGCTGTGGTGGTGCTGAGTGGTGCTGAGTGATGCTGTGGTGGTGCCGAGTGATGCTGTGGAGGTGCTGTGGTGATGCTGTTGTGGTGCTGAGTGGTGCTGAGTGGTGGTGCTGAGTGGGGCTGTGGTGGTGCTGAGTGGTGCTGTAGTGGTGCTGAGTGATGCTGTGGTGGTGCTGAGTGATGCTGTGATGGTGCTGAGTGATGCCATGGTGGTGCTGAGTGGTGCTGTGGTGGTGCTGAGTGATAATGTGGTGGTGCTGAGTGATAATGTGGTGGTGCTGAGTGGTGCTGTGGTGGTGCTGAGTGATGCTGTGGTGGTGCTGAGTGATGCTGTGGTGGTGCTGAGTGGTGCTGAGTGATGCTGTGGTGGTGCTGTGGCGGTGCTGTTGTGGTGCTTAGTGGTGCTGTAGTGGTGCTGAGCGGTGCTGTGGTGGTGCTGTGGTGGTGCTGAGTGGTGCTTAGTGGTGCTGTGATGCTGTGGTGGTGCTGAGTGGTGCTGTGGTGGTGCTGTGGTGCTGCTGAGCGATGCTGTGGTGGTGCTGACTGGTGCTGTGGTGGTGTTGAGTGGTGCTGTGGTGCTGCTGAGTGGTGCTGTGGTGGTGCTGGGTGGTGCTGTGGTGGTGCTGAGTGGTGTTGAGTGATGCTGTGGTGGTGCTGAGTGGTGCTGTGGTGGTGCTGAATGATAATGTGGTGGTGCTGAGTGATAATGTGGTGGTGCTGAGTGATAATGTGGTGGTGCTGAGTGATGCTGGGGTGGTGCTGAGTGATGCTGTGGTGGTGCTGAGTGAATGCTGTGGTGGTGCTGAGTGATGCTGGGGTGGCACTGAGTGGTGCTGTGGTGGTGCTGAGTGGTGCTGTGATTGTGCTGAGTGATGCTGTGGTGGTGCTGAGTGATGCTGGGGTGGCGCTGAGTGATGCTGGGGTGATGTGGAGTGGTGTGGTGGTGCTGAGTGGTGCTGTGGTGGGGCTGAGGGATACTGTGGTGGTGCTGAGTGGTGCTGTGGTGGTGCTGAGTGATGCTGCGGTGGTGCTGAGTGATGCTGTGGTGGTGCTGAGTGGTGCTGAGTGATGCTGTGGTGGTGCCGAGTGATGCTGTGGTGGTGCTGAGTGGTGCTGTGGTGATGCTGTGGTGGTGCTGAGTGCTGCTGAGTGGTGGTGCTGAGTGGTGCTGAGTGGTGCTGTTGTGGTGCTGAGTGGTGCTGTGGTGGTGCTGAGTGATGCTCTGGTGGTGCTGAGTGATGCTGTGGTGGTGCTGAGTGATGCTGTGATGGTGCTGAGTGATGCTGTGGTGTTGCTGAGTGGTGCTGTGGTGGTGCTGAGTGATAATGTGGTGGTGCTGAGTGATAATGTGGTGGTGCTGAGTGATAATGTGGTGGTGCTGAGTGATAATATGGTGGTGCTAAGTGGTGCTGTGGTGGTGCTGAGTGGTGCTGTGGTGGTGCTGAGTGGTGCTGTGGTGGTGCTGAGTTATGCTGTGGTGGTGCTGAGTGGTGCTGTGGTGGTGCTGAGTGGTGCTGTGGTGGTTCTGAGTGATAATGTGGTGGTGCTGAGTGATAATGTGGTGGTGCTGAGTGATGCTGTGGTGGTGCTGAGTGATGCTGTGGTGGTGCTGAGTGGTGCTGAGTGATGCTGTGGTGGTGCTGAGTGGTGCTGTGGTGGTGCTGTGGTGGTGCTGAGTGGCACTGTGGGGGTGCTGAGTGGTGCTGTGGTGGTGCTGTGGTGGTGCTGAGTGGTGCTGAGTGGTGCTGTGTGATGCTGTGGTGGTGCTGAGTGGTGCTGTGGTGGTGCTGTGGTGGTGCTGAGTGGTGCTGTGGTGGTGCTGAGTGGTGCTGTGGTGGTGCTGAGTGGTGCTGTGTGATGCTGTGGTGGTGCTGAGTGGTGCTGTGGTGGTGCTGAGCGGTGCTGTGGTGGTGCTGAGTGGTGCTGTGGTGGTGCTGAGTGATGCTGTGGTGGTGCTAAGTGGTGTGGTGGTGCTGAGTGGTGCTGTGGTGGTGCTGAGTGATGCTGTGGTGGTGCTGAGTGGTGCTGTGGTGGTGATGAGTGATGCTGCGGTTGTGCTGAGTGATGCTGTGGTGGTGCTGAGTGGTGCTGAGTGATGCTGTGGTGGTGCAGAGTGATGCTGTGGTGGTGCTGAGTGGTGTTGTGGTGATGCTGTGGTAGTGCTGAGTGGTGCTGAGTGGTGGTGCTGAGTGGTGCTGAGTGGTGCTGTGGTGGTGCTGAGTGGTGCTGTGATGGTGCTGAGTGATGCTGTGGTGGTGCTGTGATGGTGCTGAGTGATGCTGTGGTGGTGCTGAGTGGTGCTGTGGTGGTGCTGAGTGATAATGTGGTGGTGCTGAGTGATAATGTGATGGTGCTGAGTGGTGCTCTGGTGGTGCTGAGTGATGCTGTGGTGGTGCTGAGTGGTGCTGAGTGATGCTGTGGTGGTGCTGAGTGGTGCGGTGGTGGTGCTGAGTGGTGCTGTGGTGGTGCTGAGCGGTGCTGTGGTGGTGCACTGGTGGTACTGAGTGGTGCTGAGTGGTGCTGTGTGATGCTGTGGTGGTGCTGAGTGGTGCTGTGGTGGTGCTGTGGCGGTGCTGAGTGATGCTGTGGTGGTGCTGAGTGGTGCTGTGGTGGTGTTGAGTGGTGCTGTGGTGCTGCTGAGTGGTGCTGTGGTGGTGCTGAGTGGTGGTGCTGAGTGATGCTGTGGTGGTGCTGAGTGGTGTTGAGTGGTGGTGCTGAGTGATAAAGTGGTGGTGCTGAGTGGTAATGTGGTGGTGCTGAGTGGTGCTGTGGTGGTGCTGTGGTGGTGCTGAGTGGTGCTGTTGTGGTGCTGAGTTATGCCATGGTAGTGCTGAGTGGTGCTGTGGTGGTGCTGAGTGGTGCTGTGGTGGTGCTGAGTGATGCTGTGGTGGTGCTGTGGTGGTGCTGAGTGGTGTTGTGGTGGTGCTGAATGATAATGTGGTGGTGCTGAGTGATAATGTGGTGGTGCTGAGTGATAATGTGGTGGTGCTGAGTGATGCTGTGGTGGTGCTGAGTGATGCTGTGGTGGTGCTGAGTGGTGCTGAGTGATGCTGTGGTGGTGCTGAGTGGTGCTGTGGTGGTGCTGTGGTGGTGCTGAGTGGCACTGTGGGGGTGCTGAGTGGTGCTGTGGTGGTGCTGTGGTGGTGCTGAGTGGTGCTGAGTGGTGCTGTGTGATGCTGTGGTGGTGCTGAGTGGTGCTGTGGTGGTGCTGTGGTGGTGCTGAGTGGTGCTGTGGTGGTGCTGAGTGGTGCTGTGGTGGTGCTGAGTGGTGCTGTGTGATGCTGTGGTGGTGCTGAGTGGTGCTGTGGTCGTGCTGAGCGGTGCTGTGGTGGTGCTGAGTGGTGCTGTGGTGGTGCTGAGTGATGCTGTGGTGGTGCTAAGTGGTGTGGTGGTGCTGAGTGGTGCTGTGGTGGTGCTGAGTGATGCTGTGGTGGTGCTGAGTGGTGCTGTGGTGGTGATGAGTGATGCTGCGGTTGTGCTGAGTGATGCTGTGGTGGTGCTGAGTGGTGCTGAGTGATGCTGTGGTGGTGCAGAGTGATGCTGTGGTGGTGCTGAGTGGTGCTGTGGTGATGCTGTGGTAGTGCTGAGTGGTGCTGAGTGGTGGTGCTGAGTGGTGCTGAGTGGTGCTGTGGTGGTGCTGAGTGGTGCTGTGATGGTGATGAGTGATGCTGTGGTGGTGCTGTGATGGTGCTGAGTGATGCTGTGGTGGTGCTGAGTGGTGCTGTGGTCGTGCTGAGCGGTGCTGTGGTGGTGCTGAGTGGTGCTGTGGTGGTGCTGAGTGATGCTGTGGTGGTGCTAAGTGGTGTGGTGGTGCTGAGTGGTGCTGTGGTGGTGCTGAGTGATGCTGTGGTGGTGCTGAGTGGTGCTGTGGTGGTGATGAGTGATGCTGCGGTTGTGCTGAGTGATGCTGTGGTGGTGCTGAGTGGTGCTGAGTGATGCTGTGGTGGTGCAGAGTGATGCTGTGGTGGTGCTGAGTGGTGTTGTGGTGATGCTGTGGTAGTGCTGAGTGGTGCTGAGTGGTGGTGCTGAGTGGTGGTGCTGAGTGGTGCTGAGTGGTGCTGTGGTGGTGCTGAGTGGTGCTGTGATGGTGCTGAGTGATGCTGTGGTGGTGCTGTGATGGTGCTGAGTGATGCTGTGGTGGTGCTGAGTGGTGCTGTGGTGGTGCTGAGTGATAATGTGGTGGTGCTGAGTGATAATGTGATGGTGCTGAGTGGTGCTCTGGTGGTGCTGATTGATGCTGTGGTGGTGCTGAGTGGTGCTGAGTGATGCTGTGGTGGTGCTGAGTGGTGCGGTGGTGGTGCTGAGTGGTGCTGTGGTGGTGCTGAGCGGTGCTGTGGTGGTGCACTGGTGGTACTGAGTGGTGCTGAGTGGTGCTGTGTGATGCTGTGGTGGTGCTGAGTGGTGCTGTGGTGGTGCTGTGGCGGTGCTGAGTGATGCTGTGGTGGTGCTGAGTGGTGCTGTGGTGGTGTTGAGTGGTGCTGTGGTGCTGCTGAGTGGTGCTGTGGTGGTGCTGAGTGGTGGTGCTGAGTGATGCTGTGGTGGTGCTGAGTGGTGTTGAGTGGTGGTGCTGAGTGATAAAGTGTTGGTGCTGAGTGGTAATGTGGTGGTGCTGAGTGGTGCTGTGGTGGTGCTGTGGTGGTGCTGAGTGGTGCTGTTGTGGTGCTGAGTTATGCCGTGGTAGTGCTGAGTGGTGCTGTGGTGGTGCTGAGTGGTGCTGTGGTGGTGCTGAGTGATGCTGTGGTGGTGCTGTGGTGGTGCTGAGTGGTGTTGTGGTGGTGCTGAATGATAATGTGCTGGTGCTGAGTGATGATGTGGTGGTGCTGAGTGATAATGTGGTGGTGCTGAGTGATGCTGTGGTGGTGCTGAGTGATGCTGTGGTGGTGCTGAGTGGTGCTGAGTGATGCTGTGGTGGTGCAGAGTGATGCTGTGGTGGTGCTGAGTGGTGCTGTGGTGATGCTGTGGTAGTGCTGAGTGGTGCTGTGGTGGTGCTGTGGTGGTGCTGAGTGGTGCTGAGTGGTGCTGTGTGATGCTGTGGTGGTGCTGAGTGGTGCTGTGGTGGTGCTGTGGTGGTGCTGAGTGGTGCTGTGGTGGTGCTGAGTGATAATGTGGTGGTGCTGAGTGATAATGTGATGGTGCTGAGTGGTGCTCTGGTGGTGCTGAGTGATGCTGTGGTGGTGCTGAGTGGTGCTGAGTGATGCTGTGGTGGTGCTGAGTGGTGCGGTGGTGGTGCTGAGTGGTGCTGTGGTGGTGCTGAGCGGTGCTGTGGTGGTGCACTGGTGGTACTGAGTGGTGCTGAGTGGTGCTGTGTGATGCTGTGGTGGTGCTGAGTGGTGCTGTGGTGGTGCTGTGGCGGTGCTGAGTGATGCTGTGGTGGTGCTGAGTGGTGCTGTGGTGGTGTTGAGTGGTGCTGTGGTGCTGCTGAGTGGTTCTGTGGTGGTGCTGAGTGGTTGTGCTGAGTGATGCTGTGGTGGTGCTGAGTGGTGTTGAGTGGTGGTGCTGAGTGATAAAGTGGTGGTGCTGAGTGGTAATGTGGTGGTGCTGAGTGGTGCTGTGGTGGTGCTGTGGTGGTGCTGAGTGGTGCTGTTGTGGTGCTGAGTTATGCCGTGGTAGTGCTGAGTGGTGCTGTGGTGGTGCTGAGTGGTGCTGTGGTGGTGCTGAGTGATGCTGTGGTGGTGCTGTGGTGGTGCTGAGTGGTGTTGTGGTGGTGCTGAATGATAATGTGGTGGTGCTGAGTGATAATGTGGTGGTGCTGAGTGATATTGTGGTGGTGCTGAGTGATTCTGGGGTGGCGTTGAGTGGTGCTGTGGTGGCGCTGAGTGGTGCTGTGGTGGTGCTGAGTTATGCCGTGGTGGTGCTGAGTGATGCTGTGGTGGTGCTGAGTGGTGCTGTGGTGGTGCTGAGTGATGCTGTGGTGGTGCTGTGGTGGTGCTGAGTGGTGTTGTGGTGGTGCTGAATGATAATGTGGTGGTGCTGAGTGGTGCTGTGGTGGTGCTGAGTTATGCCGTGGTGGTGCTGAGTGGTGCTGTGGTGGTGCTGAGTTGTGCTGTGGTGGTGCTGAGTGATGCTGTGGTGGTGCTGTGGTGGTGCTGAGTGGTGTTGTGGTGGTGCTGAATGATAATGTGGTGGTGCTGAGTGATAATGTGGTGGTGCTGAGTGATATTGTGGTGGTGCTGAGTGATTCTGGAGTGGCGTTGAGTGGTGCTGTGGTGGTGCTGAGTGGTGCCGTGGTGGTGCTGAGTGATGCTGTGGTGGTGCTGAGTGGTGCTGTGGTGGTGATGAGTGATGCTGCGGTTGTGCTGAGTGATGCTGTGGTGGTGCTGAGTGGTGCTGAGTGATGCTGTGGTGGTGTAGAGTGATGCTGTGGTGGTGCTGAGTGGTGCAGTGGTGATGCTGTGGTAGTGCTGAGTGGTACTGAGTGGTGGTGCTGAGTGGTGCTGAGTGGTGCTGTGGTGGTGCTGAGCGGTGCTGTGATGGTGCTGAGTGATGCTGTGGTGGTGCTGAGTGATGCTGTGGTGGTTCTGAGTGGTGCTGTGGTGGTGCTGAGTGATAATGTGGTGGTGCTGAGTGATAATGTGATGGTGCTGAGTGGTGCTCTGGTGGTGCTGAGTGATGCTGTGGTGGTGCTGAGTGGTGCTGAGTGATGCTGTGGTATTGCTGAGTGGTGCGGTGGTGGTGCTGAGTGGTGCTGTGGTGGTGCTGAGCGGTGCTGTGGTGGTGCACTGGTGGTACTGAGTGGTGCTGTGTGATGCTGTGGTGGTGCTGAGTGGTGCTGTGGTGGTGCTGTGGTGGTGCTGAGTGATGCTGTGGTGGTGCTGAGTGGTGCTGTGGTGGTGTTGAGTGGTGCTGTGGTGCTGCTGAGTGGTGCTGTGGTGGTGCTGAGTGGTGGTGCTGAGTGATGCTGTGGTGGTGCTGAGTGGTGTTGAGTGGTGGTGCTGAGTGATAATGTGGTGGTGCTGAGTGGTAATGTGGTGGTGCTGAGTGGTGCTGTGGTGGTGCTGAGTGGTGCTGTGGTGGTGCTGAGTGGTGCTGTTGTGGTGCTGAGTTATGCCGTGGTGGTGCTGAGTGGTGCTGTGGTGGTGCTGTGGTGGTGCTGAGTGATGCTGTGGTGGTGCTGTGGTGGTGCTGAGTGGTGTTGTGGTGGTGCTGTGGCGGTGCTGAGTGATGCTGTGGTGGTGCTGAGTGGTGCTGTGGTGGTGTTGAGTGGTGCTGTGGTGCTGCTGAGTGGTGCTGTGGTGGTGCTGAGTGGTGGTGCTGAGTGATGCTGTGGTGGTGCTGAGTGGTGTTGAGTGGTGGTGCTGAGTGATAAAGTGGTGGTGCTGAGTGGTAATGTGGTGGTGCTGAGTGGTGCTGTGGTGGTGCTGTGGTGGTGCTGAGTGGTGCTGTTGTGGTGCTGAGTTATGCCGTGGTAGTGCTGAGTGGTGCTGTGGTGGTGCTGAGTGGTGCTGTGGTGGTGCTGAGTGATGCTGTGGTGGTGCTGTGGTGGTGCTGAGTGGTGTTGTGGTGGTGCTGAATGATAATGTGGTGGTGCTGAGTGATAATGTGGTGGTGCTGAGTGATATTGTGGTGGTGCTGAGTGATTCTGGGGTGGCGTTGAGTGGTGCTGTGGTGGTGCTGAGTGGTGCTGTGGTGGTGCTGTGGTGGTGCTGAGTGGTGTTGTGGTGGTGCTGAATGATAATGTGGTGGTGCTGAGTGGTGCTGTGGTGGTGCTGAGTTATGCCGTGGTGGTGCTGAGTGGTGCTGTGGTGGTGCTGAGTGATGCTGTGGTGGTGCTGTGGTGGTGCTGAGTGGTGTTGTGGTGGTGCTGAATGATAATGTGGTGGTGCTGAGTGGTGCTGTGGTGGTGCTGAGTTATGCCGTGGTGGTGCTGAGTGGTGCTGTGGTGGTGCTGAGTGGTGCTGTGGTGGTGCTGAGTGATGCTGTGGTGGTGCTGTGGTGGTGCTGAGTGGTGTTGTGGTGGTGCTGAATGATAATGTGGTGGTGCTGAGTGATAATGTGGTGGTGCTGAGTGATTCTGGAGTGGCGTTGAGTGGTGCTGTGGTGGTGCTGAGTGGTGCCGTGGTGGTGCTGAGTGATGCTGTGGTGGTGCTGAGTGGTGCTGTGGTGGTGATGAGTGATGCTGCGGTTGTGCTGAGTGATGCTGTGGTGGTGCTGAGTGGTGCTGAGTGATGCTGTGGTGGTGCAGAGTGATGCTGTGGTGGTGCTGAGTGGTGCTGTGGTGATGCTGTGGTAGTGCTGAGTGGTGCTGAGTGGTGGTGCTGAGTGGTGCTGAGTGGTGCTGTGGTGGTGCTGAGCGGTGCTGTGATGGTGCTGAGTGATGCTGTGGTGGTGCTGAGTGATGCTGTGGTGGTTCTGAGTGGTGCTGTGGTGGTGCTGAGTGATAATGTGGTGGTGCTGAGTGATAATGTGATGGTGCTGAGTGGTGCTCTGGTGGTGCTGAGTGATGCTGTGGTGGTGCTGAGTGGTGCTGAGTGATGCTGTGGTATTGCTGAGTGGTGCGGTGGTGGTGCTGAGTGGTGCTGTGGTGGTGCTGAGCGGTGCTGTGGTGGTGCACTGGCGGTACTGAGTGGTGCTGTGTGATGCTGTGGTGGTGCTGAGTGGTGCTGTGGTGGTGCTGTGGTGGTGCTGAGTGATGCTGTGGTGGTGCTGAGTGGTGCTGTGGTGGTGTTGAGTGGTGCTGTGGTGCTGCTGAGTGGTGCTGTGGTGGTGCTGAGTGGTGGTGCTGAGTGATGCTGTGGTGGTGCTGAGTGGTGTTGAGTGGTGGTGCTGAGTGATAATGTGGTGGTGCTGAGTGGTAATGTGGTGGTGCTGAGTGGTGCTGTGGTGGTGCTGAGTGGTGCTGTGGTGGTGCTGAGTGGTGTTGTTGTGGTGCTGAGTTATGCCGTGGTGGTGCTGAGTGGTGCTGTGGTGGTGCTGAGTGGTGCTGTGGTGGTGCTGTGGTGGTGCTGAGTGATGCTGTGGTGGTGCTGTGGTGGTGCTGAGTGGTGTTGTGGTGGTGCTGAATGATAATGTGGTGGTGCTGAGTGATAATGTGGTGGTGCTGATGATATTGTGGTGGTGCTGAGTGATTCTGGGGTGGCGTTGAGTGGTGCTGTAGTGATGCTGAGTGGTGCTGTGGTGGTGCTGAGTTATGCCGTGGTGGTGCTGAGTGATGCTGTGGTGGTGCTGAGTGGTGCTGTGGTGGTGCTGAGTGATGCTGTGGTGGTGCTGTGGTGGTGCTGAGTGGTGTTGTGGTGGTGCTGAATGATAATGTGGTGGTGCTGAGTGATAATGTGGTGGTGCTGAGTGATATTGTGGTGGTGCTGAGTGATTCTGGGGTGGCGCTGAGTGGTGCTGTGGTGGTGCTGAGTGGTGCTTTTGTGGTGCTGAGTGATGCTGTTATGGTGCTGAGTGATGCTGTGGTGGCGCTGAGCGATGCTTGGGTGGCACTGAGCGGTGCTGTGGTGGTGCCGAGTGATAATCTGGTGGTCCTGAGTGATGCTGGGGTGGCGCAGAGTGGTGCTGTGGTGGTGCTGAGTGGTGCTGTGGTGGTGCTGAGTGATGCTGTGGTGGTGCTGAGTGATGCTGGGGTGGCGCTGAGTGATGCTGGGGTGGTGTGAAGTGGTGTTGTGGTGGTGCTGAGTGATGCTGTGGTGGTGCTGAGTAGTGCTGTGGTGGTGCTGAGTGATGCTGTGGTGGTGCTGTGGTGGTGCTGAGCGATAATGTGGTGGTGCTGAGTGATAATGTGATGGTGCTGAGTGGTGCTCTGGTGGTGCTGAGTGATGCTGTGGTGGTGCTGAGTGGTGCTGAGTGATGCTGTGGTGGTGCTGAGTGGTGCGGTGGTGGTGCTGAGTGGTGCTGTGGTGGTGCTGAGCGGTGCTGTGGTGGTGCACTGGTGGTACTGAGTGGTGCTGAGTGGTGCTGTGTGATGCTGTGGTGGTGCTGAGTGGTGCTGTGGTGGTGCTGTGGCGGTGCTGAGTGATGCTGTGGTGGTGCTGAGTGGTGCTGTGGTGGTGTTGAGTGGTGCTGTGGTGCTGCTGAGTGGTGCTGTGGTGGTGCTGAGTGGTGGTGCTGAGTGATGCTGTGGTGGTGCTGAGTGGTGTTGAGTGGTGGTGCTGAGTGATAATGTGGTGGTGCTGAGTGGTAATGTGGTGGTGCTGAGTGGTGCTGTGGTGGTGCTGAGTGGTGCTGTGGTGGTGCTGAGTGGTGCTGTGGTGGTGCTGAGTTATGCAGTGGTGGTGCTGAGTGGTGCTGTGGTGGTGCTGAGTGGTGCTGTGGTGTTGCTGAGTGATGCTGTGGTGGTGCTGTGGTGGTGCTGAGTGGTGTTGTGGTGGTGCTGAATGATAATGTGGTGGTGCTGAGTGATAATGTGGTGGTGCTGAGTGATATTGTGGTGGCGCTGAGTGATTCTGGGGTGGCGTTGAGTGGTGCTGTGGTGGTGCTGAGTGGTGCTGTGGTGGTGCTGAGTTATGCCGTGGTGGTGCTGAGTGATGCTGTGGTGGTGCTGAGTGGTGCTGTGGTGGTGCTGAGTGATGCTGTGGTGGTGCTGTGGTGGTGCTGAGTGATGTTGTGGTGGTGCTGAATGATAATGTGGTGGTGCTGGGTGATAATGTGGTGGTGCTGAGTGATATTGTGGTGGTGCTGAGTGATTCTGGGGTGGCGCTGAGTGGTGCTGTGGTGGTGCTGAGTGGTGCTTTTGTGGTGCTGAGTGATGCTGTTATGGTGCTGAGTGATGCTGTGGTGGTGCTGAGTGATGCTGGGGTGGCACTGAGCGGTGCTGTGGTGGTGCCGAGTGATAATCTGGTGGTCCTGAGTGATGCTGGGGTGGCCAGAGTGGTGCTGTGGTGGTGCTGAGTGGTGCTGTGGTGGTGCTGAGTGATGCTGTGGTGTTGCTGAGTGATGCTGGGGTGGCGCTGAGTGATGCTGGGGTGGTGTGAAGTGGTGTTGTGGTGGTGCTGAGTGATGCTATGGTGGTGCTGAGTGGTGCTGTGGTGGTGCTGAGTGATGCTGTGGTGGTGCTGAGTGATGCTGTGGTGGTGCTGAGTGGTGCTGAGTGATGCTGTGATGGTGCTGAGTGATTCTGTGGTGGTGCTGAGATGCTGTGGTGGTGCTGAGTGGTGCTGTGGTGGTGCTGAGTGATAATGTGGTGGCTGTAATTTACCCGAAGTTACTTAGTGGAAGAGGTTATCTCTAATCTGGTTTATTGTTGCCCATTAGCCGGGTACTTGACAAGCAGAACAATTGACACTGTTTTTAAGATCTGGCCTAGAGACCGCTTTACCTCTCTTTTTATCCTCATATATAGGAAAACATCATACATAAATTGTAAATGCGTGTATACAACTACGAACGCGTGGGTCAAGGGAGGAATGCAGGACAGAGGATGGGATGGTGTGGCAGTGGGTGTGAAAAAAGCAAACAGAAACAGCTGTGAGGAAGGGAACCAACACAAGCGATGGAGCAGCAATGGCAGGAGCGAATTAAATTTAACATCGCTAATTAACAAATAAAGAAATGCAGGTAAAGGAGAAAATCAAACCATTGTGGCTTGTACAGGTCACTTCTACAACAACCATACTTCTCTCCCTCTTGCCTTGTCAGAGCCCAAGCCACAAAAATAAAAGTTTAGAAGAAAGGCTACTTACATCATGTCTATCGTCAGCATCCAAGCGTCTCTCGGCTGCTCCTCCTGCACCCGTGTGCCGGACGGACCTCTCTAAACTAAGTAATTTGAAACATGACTTACTATTGTGAATCCTTACGCCAGCATAAATGTTTGCTTTTCCTGGGCCTAAGAATTACATTTCCAGGTGGATCCCTCTTCACCAACTTAAAATTAGATACACAACAGAAGTTATGAACCTGTTACTTCTGGCATTTTCTGTTACAGTTTGCTGGAAAAAGGCACCTCAGTGCAATTGCTTCAATGGGAGCACACAGACTTCAACTCCTACAAGGCAAATAGGTAGTCAAATAAAAGGGGCTGGAACTTGGTCTCCAACCAACACAGACCGAGGTGGTAACTCACCTTTGTATGGAGCTTTGAAGCATGGATTTTTACTATTTTTGTTTATTAGAACGGCAGAAGGGAGAAGTTCCGTGCTCCTATCCTTTCAACAAATGCTCGTGAAAAATAGCATAAAATTATTGACACATAATTCTCTCACTTCTAAATGGTGCTTCATAGCGCATCACTCTCGGTTCTAATTTTATATTGCTTTTCTGGGTAACAGTACATGACAAATGTTGTGTTGGGACCCTCCTCACACTCAGCTGGACTCTGCCTTGATCCTAGCTTTTTAGTGATTTTCCATCTTGGGAAAGCGTTGTGAAGGAGCTGCAGGGAGCTATGTAGACCCCCGCCAGTGCACTAAAAAATAAAAGACACCGTTTGCAGTAGTGCAAAAAGGGACACGAGTGGCTCATAGGCACTTCAAAACAACCGGTACTTCTTTTTAAAAAATGACTCTACCCACCCCCCCACCCCCCCACCCAAAAAAAAAGAGCGAAAACACGAGAGGCTTCGAAGACTGGGAGCAGCAACATGAGGGAGGTGCGGGGAAGTACGGTGGGAGAGAGGATCGTGCAATTCATGCAGACACGCATGGTTGGAGAGAGCATGTCAAGCCGATCCTTGAGCAGAGACAGCTTATCAACACAGCTGCCCTCAGTTCTGGTTTTCACATCCTGTTGAGAGCATTGCATTGTGTGCGAAGCGCGACAAACAAAAGAAAGGCGGCCACCATCTTGACAAAGCGCTGTGAAGTAGCTATGTAGCACTGTGTAACCCCAGTCATAAGTAAACTAAAAATAAAAGAGACAGTGTCCGGTAGCGCAAAAAGGGAGGTGAGAGGCCCGTAGGCACTATGTAGCAGCCGGCACTCCTGTTAAAAAAGAATTAAAAATACCCCTACCCCCTCAAAACAAGCCATAGTTGCTGCTTATTTACCTCATGTAACTAACAGCGATTGACAAAGGCAATGGTCCTGGCTTGTTGTATGTATGATTCTACTTATTGTATCATGTATCTGTATACAGTGACCGAAACAGCAAAATATAAGTCGGGCGGCACACTATGCTAAGCACAGATTTTTAGTTTAAGTTTGTAAGCCACGCCACCAATTACATTAGCCACGCCCTCTTGAGTGACGACCTCCCCCCAGTTTTTTCATCCCACTTAAAGCCCCCGTGTACAGGTGTGAATAGTAAGACTCCAACCAGCAAAATGGGTTGGTTGTGGGGGCACTTCCAGATGCGAAGCATTCTAAGGCCTGATGTCTAAGCTACGTGCACTTAATACCGCCATACAACTGTTGGGCCAGGCGGTGAACACGTGTAAGTAAGCCAGTAAGTTTACATAGGGACGCAGATAATGGGCGCAAGACCGAGTGAACAGATCGCGCCTCATCCTCGGATATCTTTTGCAGAGTTATTAGTTTCAGCTCCATTGAATACCGTTTGCGAGCTTGAGATAGTGGCAGAGAAATCCACCAGGAAGGGCAGGGCTGCGGATTACGTCAGTACAACTACAGGGGACCTGGAAATTGATCATTTAAGGCCATGTCAGGGCTAGACCTGGCGTGTGTCTCCTCCACAGTGGTTCGCGCCTGTTCCCTCCATATTTAAACTGTCCATACACAGACTGAGACAATGATTTATAGACGTGCTAACAATAATTTGGAGGAAAATAAACTTGTGGGACGCAAACCTGGGCTTGCCTGCACCTGGAGCGTATGATAATGAGAGTCAAGTTTGGTCACCTCTAAACTGACTGACGAGTGAATTCGGCAGGCAGCAGCAGATTGAGCCGGGCGGAGTCAGGCATGCCAATGATTGGGGAGCGGATAACATTCATCGCTGTTAAGCTCCGACAGGGAAAGGTTACCAGTCGGGTGGAAGGAGTTTAGATTGAACTGCTAAATCATTACACCCGAATGGCAGATAAACAAGCATTGGCGGCCACAAAAAAAAATAAACAAGCCCTCACCCAAAGGAAAACAAGCTCTTGGCATTGCTGTGGGGAGGGGGGGAGGAGAAATGCGAGACACGGCCTGGCGGCCGTGAAAAGTGTGAAGCAGGGGGTGGGGGAGCGGATCCCTTTGAAGTGAAGCTCTCGGAGGCAGGTGGCTCGGGGAGCAAATGGTAAGCGCGTGCACGAGCACATGCACTCGACGTAATACGCCTGGTGGTTTCAGAGCTTGTTTTGCTCTCAATACTCTCGTCCTATTATCGATTGCGTGATTAATAGGACGAGACCTAAAAATAAGGTCGCATGAAAACATCGGGATAACGGGTATATGAAGACGAAGCAAATAAAGTATAAATTAGATATAAAGATATCGCAATGAAGAGTTCTCGCCTAATGAGTAGAAGAAAGTCTTTAATATTATAAATAGGAGAATTCGGTGCTTCCAAAAGTTTCAAAGGAATACTGTAAATCAAAAACCACAGATAAGACATGAGAAATATTTATGAATGGTCAGGCTGATGCCTAGTACATAAATAAGCACACAGGTGACAACCACCCTCCTCCTGCATGTGGACTTAAATCGAAGGAGATTCTCACCTACTATTGTTCGCTCTTCATAAATCCCAAATGTTTGAAGGTGACAGGAAATATATAAATTCTAATAACGCCACTGTTATATGGTCCCCTTCGGAATCAACCAACTGTAAAGATAAAAACAAGAGAAAAAAACACAGCCGCTTGTATTTCCCTCTTCTTATGTAAAATGTGCGATATTAGTAACCAACACGGGTATGAAAACCCCCAAAAACTATATATTAAAGACATGCAAAAGGGATGAAGTAGTAATAACAGGGTAAGCCCTTAATATATTAAGGCCAAATACTAGATTAATAGATTCACAGGGTCGCCTAGGATATACATTTAGAAAGACAAAAATCTAAGAAATCCGCCTATTATAGATGATGTAAAGTTGAGGCATAAAAAGTAAGGAAAAAGATTTAGCATATTAATCAGCAAGCAATTGCCCCACCATGCGTAAATAGCCTTACCGATAAGCTGTAGTAACAGAGAGTGAGGGTCCCAATTGGTTGGACGAGCAGTCTCCGTATAGTGCCCAATCTAAAGGTGAAAGTCAACATCAGAATTAAAATACAGTATTAACGGGAATATACCCAATATGCATCACCATGATACATGCATATGCCAGTTGTATGTGTCAAAAAGTAAAACTCGACGCCAAAACAGTTCGAAAATCGATTGTTGTGGTGTCACCAGGGCTTTAAGTGAAAGTTTTTATCAATATTATATACAAAGCAGCCTATTTATCTTATGCAACTAGCAACCATTGACAAAGCCAATAGTCCTGACTTGTAGGTATGATGTGACATGTATCATATATCTGGACGCAATGACAGCAAAATACAAGTCGGGCGGCACACTCTGCTAAACACAGATTTTTAGCTTACGTGTTTTTAAGCCACACCCTTAATTACATTGACCATGACCCTTTGAGAGACCCCCCAGTTTTTTCATCCCACTTAAAGCCCTGCCTCTGTGTTAGGATGTTGTTACGTGGCACTTTCTAAAAATCGATTTCTTCTGATGTTATTTCCACGGACCTGTGTTGTTTCTTGTAATGTTACAAGCACCCCTCTCTGGCTTTTAGTACCTTGATATTATAAATGCAATTTTCTAACTGTCGGGCAGTGAGTACTGTGTGCTGCTACTAGTACCCGTTTCTGGCAGTGGAAGATGTTTGGTCTTAAGTGTTCAACTTAATGACAATGAGTATCTGGGGATATTACAAGTGGTACTATTTGATTGTGAATGCTTTGGGGTGTTCAAAGTTCTATTTGCTGACAATGAGTGTCTGGAGATATTACCTGCGCTACTTACTGACAGTGGATGCAGTGTTTGCCAATTCCTGACAGTGGTGGTCTTAGGATGCTATAATTACCACTTCCAGACATTCAGTGTCTGATTATGCTACAAGTACCACCTGCCTCTAAATTCATTGGTAAATCAAACCATTTGCAGATGGGTACAGTTTCTAAAGAGTACATAATGTACAGCAATTGTATAGCTCTCCAATTCTTGGTGGCAAAGCGCCCAGGATAATTTGCTGCATTGCTAAACACTTATATGTTCCAAAGGCGAGACTTATTGGCTATTCCAAGCTTGTTATCTCTGCTCTAGACCAGGCCTTGTGAAATCTCAGCCTTCAGGGGCCCCACTCGTCTGGCAGGTGGTGCATAAATGCCCTGACAGGTGCAGAACAATATCTCCACACTAAACGTTTGTCCTTTAACAACACCTGTTCTGCTTGATGCCCCTGGGGGATAAACGTCCTCAGCTGGTTCCATAAGCTGACACACCCACACAGCTACGAGCTAAGGCGCACTATAAAACGTCAGGACATGGATTTCTTTAATCCAACCTTCAGGGCACTTTTGACATGATGCCTTTTTCACAAAGGGAACATAAAGGTGATTAATGGGTGATGAGCAGTCCTAGAGTCTAGAAACCAAACGCATACGTGTGATTCATAGACGTTCTTCGTGGTTACAATAATGTTATCACCATATCATTGCCTCTAAAATTACAAGCAACACTTTTTATTTGCTGTCAGGGAATACTTAATGATTTAAATGTGCTAACCAAGGTAGATTCTTGTTGCTTTAAAATGTTTTTTCTTTGTGTGATGTACGAGTTCAATTGTATAAGAGATACATGTGATAAATAAGAAGTGGAAATGACAAGTAAATGTGAATTCTACATTTTTAATCGTGACAATCCCTAGACTTTTTGAAGCGTATGATTAGCACTAAGTAGGAAGGATTCTACAAAACTGTAACAATAACATAAAGTTATCACACATCTCATTTAATATGGTTCAACGTGATGAATTTGAAAAATACATGTTAACAGTTAATGGGGTTCATACCTTCTTAATGTAATCCATTCATTCCTTGATTTGCGTGTGGTGGTTATCTTATTTCCTGAGATATGTTTACTTTTAAATGGCCTACTAGTATCTTGGCAAATATGTACCCACTAACTATGGTGCTTCTAAAATGTTAAATGGATATGTTAAAATACCATACTATAGGGTCTTTATTAAAGTTGATCCTGGCAGATAGAGAGTTAATAATTCATCATCGAAATATCCTCTATTTGATATTATGTTCCAAAAAAAATGTAGATTTTTTAAAGTTCGATACTACCAGATATACAATCTAAAAGTATGTTGGATAATATTATTTTATTGGAGCATATTGGAACATATTTACTACAGCATAAACTCCAAACTTCATAGGAAGATTTAGTTTAATCTAAGGTTCAGTGTTATAATATTACAACAGAAATTGCTTGTGGTTTTTTTCTTAAAATAGATGCAAAGTCTTATGCAGGTATGAACGCATTCATAGAATCTGAGGTGTTTCTGGTGTCTGTGAGGGGAATGTGTAACTCAACCTATTGTGTTAAATCAGCTCTGAACAGAGAGATTACCGATTTGGAAAACACTTGTTAACATATGGAAGGGGCCACAAGACAGTGAGACGGTATGAAGGAACTATCTTGTTCACTTGATTCAAACTCAGAGAACATAGACTGACAAACTATTTGACTATCACAAAACATAGTGAGACAGCTCAGTAAGGGCAACTGATCTGGCAGCCTTTTAGCCCGGTTGATAAAGTAAATGTCCTCTCTTCCCCTCTCACATGGTGGTGCTGTGTGATTTGGCAAAGAGCGCAGTACATTCTCAAGCCGACATCAAAGATACATTATTTCGTTATTATACACAGCTGGACACCCACCCCTGTGCAGGACCCCGTCCTGAAAAAGAGCAGTTTCTCCACAGATCAAGCTGAAAGGATCAAACCCAGTGCAAGTTGAGGAAGGTGACGCACTCCGTGATCTACACAAACTTTAGACTCTAATCAAGTCAATGGTTAGAGGTAGAACACGAGGAAGTGATTTGTTTATCATCTTAATTTATTTATGCCACATTTCAATATTTTTAGCACCCTGTATGCTCGATATGTATAGATCCACTTGATAGCTAAATGTCTTTCTCTTACCAGAAAATAAGCTATTGTGATTGCCCTCCTACAAACATAAGAAAGACCCATTGGGTGTGAGGGCCTATCATCCTCTACCCTTAACACATAAGCAGAGAGGTGGAAGGTAGGCCACCGTACATCTACCTGAAGTATCAATGTAATCACAAAAATTAGTACGGCTGCGCAAGCAACGAAAAAACAGAGATAGAAGATAGACTGTTTCTTAATCTTACACAAGCAATCGAAAGTCCAGAGTTTGGACGTCACAGGACTTTTTGCCAAGCTTTTGAGGAAAGTCATCCTTTATGGAAGAGGAAACCTCACACACATAATTGTGTCATGCTTCATCATTGGCATCCTCTTCCCACCCTGGTAGGTCAGTGCCACCAGAGCGGACTCAACCTCCTTGAAGACTTCAAGGATGGAGGGCAGTATTAGATAAAAACTACTGGGCAAGGTGGGTTCCAGTTACACTAAAAATCCCTTGGGGTTCCTAAGTGTTTCACCTTTATTAGTGAGGACCCAAGGTCTATCTAAAAACAAAGACGCTAGTCCCAGGATGCAGATGATAAAGCATGGCACTATTATGTGTGTGAGGTTTCCTCTTCCACAAAGGCGGTCTTACCTCAAAAACTTAGCCAGTCACATAGCTAGGGGCCAGCAGGGAATGGCAGTCCGCCCCGTTTGGCACTTTTTTGGGGCGGCGGCGAGCACAAAGTAAGTTGTCTTTTTTTTATTGTATTCTCTCCTGTCGTTTCCTGTTGCCTTGCATCAACACCCCCACCCCCTATTTTACCTGCACCAGCCGTCACTGGGTGACAAACTCAGGGATTGCCCCGGGCTGGAAACGCTCTAGCTACGCCACTGAGCTTGGCAGAAGTCCTGTGATGTCTGAACTCTGGAATTTTAATTGTTTCTGTAAGATTAAGAAACGACATATCTGCTATCTCAGTATTTCATACCACCCTCTATCCCTGCTCAACTTAGATGATAAAACGCTCAGTAAATTGCTGGCGAACAGATTATCTGGAAAACTTCATATCAATTAATGCGATTTTCTATAGCGCGAACATTACCCGAAGGTGTTAGAGCGCTTTACAAAAGAACCAGTTGCGATACATAAGGATTTAGGATTACATGAGTTACATAAAAGATACAAACAGGAAAAAAAATTGCAAATGTACAAGTTGTAATTACACACAGGGAAGAGTTATAAGTAGAACAAATTGCAAATGTACGAGTTGTATAGTCACTCAAGGAAGAGATACAAATGGATAAACTCTAAGAATCACATAGGAATGGTAGTGAGTACAAGGGTCTACTACATATACTAGTGGTTAGAGTTATCTCTATATACATATATATACAAATAATAGATTTTCTCAGGATTCAATTTTACCAGCGATTTGGCTTGGACAGGTATATATCACATATTTACAGAGTGAAAAGAGAAATACAATAAAAAAATAAATACATTTAAAATAAAAAGGGGTAGAGAGCAGTATGTGGGGGAGAAGAGTTAGAGGCTGAGATTGGTGAGAGGAGAGAGGGGGACCTGAGGGGGAGAAAGAGATAAGGCAGTCCAGCGTAAGTGAAATGTCTGAAGGTCAGCAGGATGGAATTCAAGGGACCAAAGGAAAGGAGACGAATCAACAAAATGGTGAACCCGGGTCATGGGCATGGATGCACCCAGGGCAAGAGAGACAACAGGAGAGGGTCCCAAAATGGCGGGGCGCACACGAGTTCCAGTCCAAAAGTTACGAGGGCCAAGTCCAAAGAAAACCAGGGAGCCGACCCAACGGAGGAAGAACAAGAGGGGAAAAGGAGAATGTTTCCCATGCATAAGCACAATACTAAATAATAGAGGATTATTTAATTTACCTCATAACTCACAGAGGTCAGTAACCTCTCCAGCTGTGGCTTCCATTAACATAGAGAAAGCACCTTATACTGTGATTATTTATTTATAGTGTTGACCAAATGGGATTTGGTGAACAAAAACCACAATGCAATAGACTCCTCTGTTCTTTCTCCACTGTGTGTTAGAAGTGAACATAATAGCTCTGATTCCTGGATAGTACAGTCATACCTGACAAGGATGCCCTTCGTCACCCCACCTGCTCACTTTAGAGATGGAGCCTCTAACTGTATGGTTTCATGAAAAGGGACTCTCTAGGCATATATGTTGCAGGCCACATACATACTCTCTTACTATATGAAAGTGACATGCTGATTCACCCTAAAGATGCATCATCTATGTCAAACTCAAGTAATCTCAGAATATGATTATTTCGGTTTATTATCCATGTTACTGGTAAACACAAGCAAACCCTGCCAGTTCTCACTTTAGTCACAGCCTCCCTAAACTCCAAAGACACCCAGATGCTTCCTCTTTCGTGGGAGACTTCCACTATTAAATGTTTAGGTATTCAAATATACTATAATTTGTCTACAGTTATAGATGGGAATATAACAAAGGCATTGGCAGCAACAAAATAATCTGTCTTTTTTTGGAAGAAATTGCCTTTCTCTGCACTAGGCAGAGCAGCACTCTGTAAAATGGTAGCCCTACCCGGTTGTATATATTAATGCAACAATATCCCTGAAATACTGCTGAAGCAAATACTTAAAACCCTAACCCCAATATTGTTAAACTTGATATGGGCAGGAACCCGGCACACGGTTGCGCTATGGAAGCTACAACTTATGACAACTGATGGTGGACTCAAAGCCCATGATCATGAACTTTACTACATAGCATTGTAATTACAGTGGTTTCTTGGTGGCTTGGAGACTTGCTACAGAAGGGAAAAAATATCGAAAGCAAGCTCTGTCAGGCACATCCCTTCAGTTATGATATGTATCTTGCACACTTCATGCCACATAAACTACGCAAGTTCTATCCTAAAGTTTTGGATCCATGTCCAAGATCAAACGCCACTGAGGCCAACTTTATGCATGTGTGGGGGAAGCGATTCCATTCTGCTCCAATATGGGCTAGCAGGGGCCTGAACTACATATCCCGGGAGACTCAGCTGCCAGGAGATGGGGAGATCTTTGTGCATAAAAGACACCCTTGTTTCCCGCAGCACTTGGCGCTATTCTATTCTGCTCAAATGGCAGCCAGCTGGAGCCTGATACTGTGTCTCATTTTGCTGACCCAGTGGAAAACAGGTTTGCAGCATTAGCTAATTGCGATGCCTGCCATTAACTGTTAAGCTCGACCATCCCTCCTTATTTAAACAATAGCATAATTGCTGGGGATATACCTCAGAGGATTGATACCTGAAGGATGGCCTTGCTTCTGATTGGCTCAACGCTTTTTGTATCTGATACCGCTGGACTGATGTCAGGACCTGGTGCCGCGGGTCTCCGCCAGCAACAGGGGCACTGGGAGTTTGGGCTGTGATTGCATATTTAAATTTGCATTTTGGCTGGTTACTCCTTATAAATGTCTTTGGCATTATTTATAGTCAGTAAACATGGGCTTTATAGACCTTCTGCACGCTTATTTTTGAGCTCTAAGTTTGTCCATAAACCATGGCTCGGAAGGACTTTTCCTCCTGAAGAGGCATCTCTTCGTATGGGCTACAATGTCTACTGCTGTTTTGATCCACGTGGATTTTTTTTTTTCAAATTTGTTTTTATTGACACAATAACAGTTCAGAGTAATACAGTAATCAATTCTACATCATTGGTCAGTGTACTATTACTCCATATACATACATCACAGAATTTTGTTATTTTTAGGTGTATCTATCGTACGTTTCTATGTGTAACCAAAAACAACCCCCTTATCCCCCCTCCCCCCCTAGCACTCATGTAGCATACATAACTGGTGGCTCTAGTCAATGTCTTTCGGGTAAAGTCTCATAATTGCCTAGTAATTGGAATGGCTCCATCGTCATCCTACATTCATTCATAGCATGTGTTTAATGTGGTACTTAATATTAGCTTCTGCATCCTGCTTCATGCAGGGATCCTTAGTGTAGCACTCCCAGTAAACAGAACAAAGTCACCAATCTGCAGTCTCAAGTGCATTTAGACAGTCACCCAGTGGCACTCCCAATCATCAGTCGGTATGTGTCGAGGAGTGGGTTTCGAACTCTCCCAATATCGAGTTCCAATCTAGGGAGATGTGTGTTTTTCTGAGGCCTCTGCGTTCCTCCCTTTGCAACTCTACACCTTCAGCTTTTCCCCATCTCAGTACCTCTCCGCGCCATGCCTCTATGTCAGGTGGCCTAGCTGATTTCCAGTTCATCGCTATTGCTCTTTTCGCCAACAGCATAGTTAAATCCGTAAATCGTGTGGCTACGCTCCTTTTCTTTTCAGTGTATCCTAGACCTAGAATCCCATATAACCATGACGTGTATGGCCTGCCCGGTGCTATCTCCTCTAGTGTCTCCTGCACCGCCCCCCAGTAGTGGTTGAGCTTGGGGCAGTCCCAGAACATATGTAGAAGGCCTGCATCATCCACCCCACATCTAGGGCAGGTATTTGCTGATCCCGGGAACATTACGTGCAGTCTGTGTGGAGTTAAGTATGCCCTGTGGACTATCATTAATTGGATATACTTAAATTTAGGGTTTCGCGCCACTTTTTTGGGGTGCTTCAGCACTCTTTCCCACTCTTTGTCTCTGAGTGCTCTTCCCGCGTCTGCCTCCCAGCGGAGCCTGAGGGACTGCAGGGAGATTGCTCTGCCCTCCCATATTCCACTCGTCAGCCATTTCGTTAGATGACTACCTGTCCCCATTAGATATTGCATGGTGAGCAACGTGTTTGTGTCTGGTTCCGTTCCGGCTCTCGCCCAGTGTGTGGTGATGTAATGCGTTATCTGCGCATGTGTGAGAAACAGTTCTCTCGGGGTGTGATGTAGATTAGTGAAGTCCGTATACGTCAGTATATGCCCATCAGAGAAGAAATCTCCGACCTGTAGCACTCCTGCTTCGTGCCATGGTGTCAGCCTACGTTCCGTGAGTGCACCTGTTCCAAGGGGTATTCCTAGCAGCGGGACCGTGGGCGCGTATGTGGAGGTTTTATTCGTATATTTCGCAGCCGCCTCCATTGTCGTAATGCGAGCCTCAAAAGCGGCGGAGTATTGTCCGGTATTTTGGCTCGTGGTAGAAGTAAGCAGTGTATGGCCCCCCCGTGCTCTATCAGCGTCAGACATGTTAATCTCATGGAGGTTGCGTCCCGCTAGCCAATAGGCCAGCCATTGTAGTTGGCATGCATAACTATAAGCGATCAGGTCCTGGACTCCCATACCTCCCCTGTCCGCCGGTAACTGTAATTTTGCCAGACTGACACGCCGCCTGCCAGTGCCCCACACCAATTCCGTCAAAACCGTATTTAGCGCCTTAAAAAAAGGGGTAGGTATCTGTATCGGAAGGTTCGTGAAGTAATAGATAAGCCTGGGCAGCACCACCATTTTCGATATCGTAACTCTGCCCGCCACTGAGATCGGTAATGTGATCCAGAAACGAACCTGCTTCCGCAATGTCCTAAGGGTCTTCCCCAGGTTACCCTCCAATAGGTCCTGCGGACGTCTGTATATCTGAATACCCAGATATTTAAAAGTCTCAGGTGCAATCTGGAAATTGTGTGGTGCAAACTGCAATCGAGTGCCCATAAGGGGCCTGCGAAAATAGTACCCATAGGATTTATTTTCATTAATTGTGAGGCCCGAGAGTTCCCTGAAATCGCGAAATAATTCTGGTAGTGGCGTTAGGGGGCCCGACATATCCTTAAGGAATAATAATATGTCATCCGCATAGGCAGAGATGATATGATGAGTATTGAGACTGGTTATTCCCCTATGTACTGCCACAGTTTGCGCCTTTAAAAGTAAAGGTTCTAAAGCGATGATAAAGAGTAGGGGTGATAATGGGCAGCCCTGCCTGGTCCCTCTCGCAATTGCACACTGCTCAGAGACACACGCGTTGGTTCTAATTCGCGCTGTAGGTCCGTGATATAGCAACCTCACCCATGTTATGAATTCCTCAGGAATGCCAAATTTGGTCAGCACTGCTAACATGTAATCCCATTTCAGGGAGTCGAATGCTTGCCTGAGGTCTAGGGAGATACACCCTTCGTTTACTCCCTCCTCCCCTTGCGTTATCGTCAGCTGACTCAGCCTCCGTAAATTCATTGCGGTGCTTCTCCCCGGGACGAATCCATTTTGATCAAGATGAATAATATCCGCGACATAGTGCGATAGCCTTGTCGCCAGCAGTTTACTAAGGATTTTATAATCCGTATTCAGTAAGGATAATGGCCTATAGTTGTCCAGCTGTAGTGCGTCTCTACCCGGCTTCAGTAGGGACACTATTATTGCCTGCAGTGTCGATTCTGGTAACGCCCCATCTGCCAGGGCTTCTTGGTACAGTATTTGTAGTCTTGGTGCCAATGTGTCTATGAACGACAAGTAAAATTCAGCCGGCAAACCGTCTGATCCTGGGGCCTTGTTTCGCGGCATAGCCTTAATGGCCTGCCTGATTTCCGGCAGCGATATGGGTTTCGAGAGCTCAGTCCGTTGTGTTGGTGTTAATTGTGGGATTTGGAGATCCGAAAGAAAGTTGTCTAAGTCCTGCATGTCAATTGGGGCATGTGGGCCATATAACATAGTGTAATAAGTTCTGAACGTATTATTGATTTCTATTTGGGGTTGTATAATCTTCCCGTTTTGATCTTTCACTTCCGTGATGGGGTTGCTCTCCGGAGCATTACGCGTCAAACGCGCCAGTAGGGGGCCCGCTCTGTCCGCTTGTGTGTGCTGCCTACATGTGTATTCTTTGTAATCTATCAACCGCAGTTCCTCTAACAGCTCCGCGTGTTGAATGTGTGCCTCTTGAAGCTGTGTAAGGACACCATCCGTACCCACAGCTTAGTTTTCCAGTAGTGCCAGTCCTCCCTCCACCTTCTTGAGCTTGTCTAACAGCGCACGCTTGGCACCCACTTTAGTGCCCATTGCTACCCCTCGTAGTGTCACCTTAAACGCGTCCCATTCGATTTGCCTAGACCTGACTGTATTCTCATTATCGATAAAGTATTGGGTGGTGGCTTAGAGTATAGTGGAGCGGATACTGGGCGATAAATGCCACATTGGTATAGGGTTAGGGATCTTCCCCCACTGTAGTGTTAGTTCTACTGGGTTATGGTCTGACAACGTCTTGCCCATATGTAGCACTGCTGTTATGGACCCGACCAGTGTTCGTGAACAAAAAATTCGGTCAATTCTAGTGTGTAGATTGTGGGGCGGGTAGTAAAATGTATATTCTCTATTTGTCGTGTTCAGGACCCGCCAGGAGTCTACCAGGTCCCAGCCTGTCTTCTACTGTCCGTGGCGTGCAGAGGGGGGTGTGAGCGATCCAAAGTAATATCCAACACCGCATTACAGTCTCCTCCTATCACCCAGTCCTGCGCTACCCATCCTGACAACACACCACTGAGATCTTGAAAAAACTTGGATTTCTCAGAGTTAGGCGCAGAAATACAACCCAGTATCACACATATACCATCTAGCATCCCTCGTAACAGTACAAATCTCCCTTCCTTGTCTATCTTTTGCTCCAGGACTTTGAAAGGGGTGTTGTTCCGTATCCAAATGGCTGCTCCCCGTGAAAATGCCGAATATTCCGTGGCGAATAATTGGCCTTTCCACTTCCGTCGCATTTTAGCTCCCTCCTCCCTATTTAAGGGGGTTTCTTGCAAGTATGCAATGGACACCTGACGTCTATTCAGCTGTGCCAGTGCTCTATACCTTTTGTGTACTGAGCCCAATCCCCTTACATTCCAGGTGCAGATTTTATAATTATTAAAAGTCAACATAGTACCTAGCTTTCCCAAACCTGGACCTCACCCTAGCTCTCAAGACATTTGAAATTGCATACATTATTGTGAGTGCTTCATCTGTACTGGACCTCCCAACCATAAGGTCCCTCCTACTGAACTGTGAGGGACCAAACCATAATGCCCAACTGGGGTAGAAACAAAGCATTGTAATGCCTTCGCCTGAGGGGGTGTGCCCAGTTGAGCACCTACTGCAAGTGTCTGCTCAAAGTCTCTCCGCTTAGACACCCCGTCATTGATAAGCTACTTGGCACCCATATTCTCCTATCAGCAATGTATTTGTCGTGGGGTTACGTTACCAATCCGCAGCTCCTGTGACATCGTTCAAAGGTCCTCTGCCAGCTGCGCCGTGATGCGTGGGAACAATTGTACACTAGTGTCCTATCTGATGCGGCCATGCAAGAGCTGGCCTGGCTATTCGTGGCTCTGTCCATGTCCGCATCATGAGCTGCCAGGGCATCTGTTGTGAGGACTGCGACTCGTAAAGAGGTGTCCACATCTGACCGGTCTCTCTCCTGATTTTGTGGGTGTGCGTCATCCATCCCCCCCCTCCGGTGGCCGATCTGAGCGTTTCCTCAAGGTTCCTTGCGATTGCTCACTCTGCATTCCCTGACTGTCTCTCCGGGAGCGGGGCGGCGTGAGCGACACTTCCATCCACTCCGATGCCTCCTCCGGGGTATCAAAGAAAGAGGACTTTTGGCCATGGACGACCCTAAGCCGCGCCGGGAGGAATAGCGAATATTTCATATTACGTTCACGAAGTAACTTTTTCACTTCCCAGAAGGATGCCCGGGCTTTCTGTACTGCCTGAGTAAAGTCTGGGTAGATGGAAATTGTTTTGTTCTCAAATTTTATTGGTGTCCTTTCTCTGGCAGTTTTCAATATCGCATCCTGGTCCCTAAAGTGCAGAAGTCTGGCTATCATCGGGCGTGGTGGGGCTCCCGGTGTCGGCGACCTGGGCGGCACTCTGTGTGCCCTCTCCACGCTGTCCATCGGTGTTAGGTCCCCTGCGTCCATGATCGTCCTCAGCCAGTCCTCACAAATCTAGTCGGATTGGCCCCTTCACTTCGCTCCGGCAGACCTAAAATGCGTATATTGTTGCGGCGGGAACGCCCTTCCGCATCGTCCACCCTCTCTCGCAGGTTCTTGACATGTTTCTCCAGTTCTTCAAGTTGGTTGAGGTATCAGATCATCCAGTGCGAGTTTATGTTCGGCTACTTTTTCCGATAGTTTTTTGTGGTCATCTTTCAGCAAGGACAGCCCCGTTGACATCGAGTCCATTCTCGCTTCTAGCGCTTCTCTGGAGGCCCTGATTTCTGTGAGGATAAGGTCCAGTTAAGCTTCCTGCGCCCATAAAACCCGTTGGCGGGTTGATGTCTTCAGTGGACGACGCCAGGGGGTCCTCCGAGCTAGAGGAGGGGACCGTCATGTGTGGCACCGGGTCATTGCGGCGTGGGCCGTTCATCACCATCGTGTCGTCTGTCTGTGACTGCTCCCTCAAATGTTCCGCAATGCTTGAAGGGCCTAAGTCCACAGCAGGAACTATCAGCTGTCCCACCCCTGTCTCAAGTTGGGGCAGTGCAATCCCACCATTAGACGCTGCCAAGTTGTCGTGCCCTACACCGGCCCTCCCCGGACCACACAGTGGGCCTCGACGTGTCGCACTTTCACTGGTGCAGCAGCACGTATATGAACGCTATCTCCACTGTCAATGGGCTTGAGGTCGCGTATCGTTCCCCAGATGAGGACTGTCTTCGCACGTGGCAGAGAGAGGGTGTATTAGCACTGTATGTGGCAATGGCCTCTGTCTAAATACCTGCGTAGGTCTCCCTGCGGTGTCCCCTCCACTCCCCGCCGCATTCAGCGCTGTTTAAATTCCCGCTGCTGCTCGTGCCTGTCTCGTCCCGAATCCGGGCCTCGATGGACAGCTCCCGGGGGGGGGGGAAGGGAGGGGGGAGAGAGGCGGAGGCGAGGAGCGGTGATCAATCCGGGACTTAACACCACAGCCTGGACCCGAACCCCGGTCTCCGACAGTCGAGTGTCGTTCGGGCTCCGTGCAACGTCCTCGATGTCCTCGATTCAGCCAGGTTGGAGCCACTCAATAATGGGGTTATGGAGGGGGAGGAGCATCGCCAACCCGCTATGCTGCACTGCCACTGAGGCATCCGGCGGTGATATTCAACAAGGGTCGCAAGCTGGCGCGCACCTCCCCGGTTCCGGTTCACTTCCGGTCCGCCCCGATGTTCACTGTGGGCCGGGGACGCTGTCTTGCTTGTGGGCCTCACCCCTGCTCCGGGGCCAGCTCGGCTGCAGGCGACCTCTGGCGCTCAATTCGATCCTTTTTTGCGGTCGGTAGTCGTAGTCGCTTTCAGCTTTTTCGTGGATAGGAAGGTTTCCGCCGAGAGAACAGGATAAATAGCAAAAATTGGGGTTTTAGGCACGGAGCTATGGCGGCTCACGTCCTACATGTTCGGCTGTTGGCCACGCCCCTGTTGATCCACGTGGATAACCTATGAACATCAGAGTTGGTATCCATCAAGAGGTCTGGCTTAGTACCAAGTAATAATGCTTGTAGGGTAGGAGGGTTGATATTGGCCCAGTCTTGGTGGGTGACTAGAACAGGTGTGTTTGTGGACATTGGGGGGTGCTTAGGGTGAACATTATGGCCTGACCAGGGGGCAGGAATTACTTCCACGACTTTGAGCGTAGAATTTGAAGTAAAGATTCCAGCTAGGGAGTGTCCGGCAACATGAGTATTGTGCATGATGATCTATGCCAGAGAAAAACTAGCCATTGAGTCGGCTAGTGAGGGAGTATCACGGCCTGCTGATTTTTCTAAATGATAGTTAAAATCTCTTATTATAGTGTAACTGGATGCATCTAGACTGGCTTCGAGGAAGGGGCTGATAATATTTAAAGAGGGGACCATGCCCTCAAACACCTGTTTAGAAGAAGGCCTTTTAGTGTGTAATTATTACAGAGTAAGATCTGAAAGGATAACGTTTCACAGTCTTGGGAGTGTTGTATGGCGTTTTAGATTCCAAATGGATTTTCCCGATTCATGCCCTTATATAGGTACAATTCACGCTGCCCTTATATTGGCATAGAAATCAAGCCCTTATTTAGGCATAGCCCATGCAACTCAAATGCAGGCATTGCTACTTCCATCCGTTCACCAAACGTCACAACGATTTCTTGGAAAACCAGCATAAGCCATTAGGGACTTCCCCTTGCTTGACTATTGATTTCTCCAAGAACTCAGTTAGTTTTACAATGAACATCTATTCCTTAGGGGTTTATTCATGACGTTCATATGCCAGACTTTACATCAAACATGGCATTCCTAAACACCTTCAAGGTATAAATATACCTTCACTTACTATGGCAAAGCACAGTGCTTCGGAGCAGTTCGACAACCTACTTGCCCGACGCAGCTCGCTACAGCAAGTGCCGAAGGAAGCCGACTCTCCAGCTAACACACTGACCAGGAAGCTGCCCTCCTCTGCTGAGAAATCCAGCTCCAGTGTTTCTGACTCCCCTTGCGGGATGTTGGGAAATCGAGTCCTGAGACAGAGATACAAGACATCCTTCATTCTAAGGTATGGAGCTGATTAGAACCTAGAGAAACCTTGGGTAGATTCTTGGCAAAAACAAAACCTATGCTAAAGATCATATTCACTTCTTCCCTCGTACTAGTCTTAGGTTAGGTACATTGGGGTAGGCGTATTTTAGAAGCACCAGTTGAGTATTTTAGCCTGTGTTATTCATGTAAGTATTTTTATATGGCTTAGAAACCATACATAGCTATTACAGTATTAATTCATAATACTATTCTCGCTTTACGCATTATACTTTGCATTCTGTCTAGCGATTGAAGCAGTTTACCTCTCTTGCATGAGAAAGAAGACTGTTCAATAAACCTTTTATTGAAAACGCCCATCTCACTATTTCTCTGCAAACTCTGTAGAAACGAAGCATGCACGATTGACTGAGTGAAATACTTATCTATTGTTTCCATGACTCTGAAGATAGGTATTCCAGTCCTAGGAAACAAAGTGGTCATGTTTATGCGGTTGTCAGAAACTAATCCCTTCTTGTGATTTCGAGAAAGTTTTTAGTGACCTCTGAGCTAGCTGGCACTCACAATTAAGTTTAGTATATTCGATAGAGACACATACTGACCTAAGTTCTGCGTCATAGCTATAGGATATATTATTCCAATGTGCAGAGCCTATTGGGAATATAGGAACTACACTACATGGCGACCAACATTGAGTAAGGCACTAATTTAACGCTAGATACTAAAGTAACTCAGTCGTGTTTTTCTCAGAGACCCCTTTTTCCGTAAATACTCCAATAGACGTCTGGAGTTGGTACAAGGATAATAACCGCCATATCTGAGTAGGACGAAAATCCTATGTATTAGTTTTTGGTTTGTTCAATGTTGAAGGATACAGTGTTCCAAAATATTGTGCACCTTATCTTTGTTTCCTTGAAACTTGCTTTGCAAACTTTCAGTCAACAAAATGGCCGACAAAGTACTTCCTGGGGCCAGTGGAGCTGCGGCTGATCCAGCCGATACAGCTTTTAACATAACAGGTTTCCAAGAAACTGATGAGGATGCTATAATCATTCCTCCAAATTTAAGGAAAGCCATCACTATAAAACCTATTAAAAAATGGCCTTTTAGCAAGAGGTGGTAGAGTAATTTTTGTGATAGAGGCACATGAATATCATCAGACAGAGGTATTCTACTCATGGATAATCTTCCCTGAAGCAGATCCAAGACCAAATGTAATTTCACTTCTACAAAGAAGATGAACCACCAATGAAATACATTCCTTTTGAGGATATTGAAAGCCCACTAACATACCAGGAGCATGCGCTCTGGTTTAAAGGCACCCTAAAACATATAAATCACATTACCAGGCTCGGTCCACTAGGTAGACCAGGAGCAACATGGCTAGCTTTAGCCAACTACAGACCTGATCCTGACATTGAAGCAATGCCAGACGATGAATTACTAAGTAATATACAGAATTTAGTAGAATTATCCAGTGAAACCCCAACTGTCTGAAAGTCCTGATAAGGTCTTTACTAAAAACATGCCTACTCCTATTAAAAAGAAGTGGGAAAATAGCAAACAAACTTCTAAAGAGAAGCGTTCTCATTCCAGAGGTAGGTCTCCTCAAAAGGAGCCCTCTAAAAGGAGGTATAACCTCAGGAACAGGGATAATTTGGGAAAACTTGATAGATATCAAGATACTGATCCACATTCCTCTCGTACCTTTCAGACCTTGTCACAAAATCCGAAAGAAGAGGACGGCCAGAACACAAGGAAGAACGCGTGAAGTCCATCAGACATGAAGAGGATCTTGAGGAAACAACTCAAGAACGGGGAATGGGCTTAGACAATGTTGGACAGTGCAGCAGAAGTCACCATAGCTTGCAAGAACTTGAAGGATCATCTGCAGACAGTGGACTTGAATGAATTCATTCAAGTTGAAACTGCAGATTACCAGGGTTCGTTCTCCACATAGGTTTTATGAAATAACACTCTGGATGGAGGGAGACATACAAAGAAAAATGAGAGCACTCTTTTGGGAGCGACCTTCTAAGGGTTATGACATTGTTTCAGCTGAAAAAGACTGGCCACCAAAATTTGTCAGGGAGTGCCCACATGGCGAAGCCATCATTATGCCAGCCTTCTCCAACCGCATTCCAATTCATTTAAAATATACCTATGCCTGGAAATGGGCAGTAGCCCAAGCTCCTGCATTATATAAAAATCATGTAGGATGGGATGATGACTCACCTCACCATAAAATCCAACTAAATAATCAACCAACTGCACAAAGGCAGTACCCAGTTAAGCAAGAAGCTAAAAGACCGGTCAGGGAGATCTTAGATCAACTTGAATACCAAGGGGTGATTGAAACATGCACCTCGTCAATGAACAATCCTTTGTTTCCTGTCTCCAAACCAGACAATACATATCGTCTAGTTTCGGATTCCAGACATTTAATCTCTTGTTGCAAAACTTTCGCAGTACAAAATGCACACAGTGCAGCATTAATGAATAACATTGTGCGTAAAAAATATAAAACCACATTAGATATTTCTAATGTTTTTTTCTGTCAAAATATTGCACCAGAAAGTAGGTATTTGACCGCTTTCTCAATTATGGGCATGCAGCGTTACTTCTGTTGTCTCCCTCAGGGATTTAAGAATAATCCTGGGTTATTTTCAGCGAGAGTAACAGAGTTACTACAAACGTATGATGACGAAGCCTTATTGTATGTGGATGACATCTATCTAACAGACGATGACTTGGATAGGCACTTGAATAGGGTGAATCCAATTATATTGGGATTCGCCTCTGAAGGGTACAAATTCAATTAACAAAAATCTAGAATTGCCCATTTAAACGTCATCTTCTAGGATATGAACTTTCAAGTCAAGGCAAAAGCCTGGCAGCAAACTTTCTAGAGAAATGTGTGCTGCTCCAACCTCCAGAAACACTGAAAAACTTACAGTTGATTCTAGGTTTCCTGAATTTCAGAAGAACATACATTCTAAACTATGCAGAAAGGGTTAAACCTCTCTAAGAATTAATCAAACCTGATTTCAAAACAGTTAATTGGACACAAAAACACACACAAATTTTGCGTTCACTCCAAACAGACATGTTAGCAACTAAACATTTGTAAACACGCATAAACGTACGCAACTTAGTGATCCGAATCATTCCAGGACAATGCAGATTTACGTAGTTAACTTTTAACGAAGGTGAAAAAGTACCAATAGCATAGAAATCACATTTGTATACACAAGCAGAAATGAAATTCACTTCAACAGAAAAAATCCTGACAGCGGTTCAAACTGCAGTAGCAAAAGAGAGAGCCCTCGCACATTGTAAACGCATTATGGTCGTTACACCTGTACCTGCCTTAGAGGCAGTGACAAAAGCGAGCATTCCAAATGCTAAAGCTTTACATCCGAGATGGATAAAATGGGTTAATTCTCTTGCTGTAACAGACGTTGAATACATTTTTGATCCTTATTTGAAAACACAAGCATTTCTACAATACGAACAGCAATGTCCTCTGCCTACTGCAATTCTGCCTCTAGATCAGTATGAATGTATAATTTATACTGACAGATCAGCTCAACCCGCTACAGGGGGTAAACAAGCCTATAGTGCTGCGTGCGCGATCGTTAAAGATCGTTGGCACCAAGGCAAAATCCGATCAATGGTCACTAAAATTCAATCCCTAGGAGATTGTACAGCTCAGCGAACTGAACTACAAGCATTCAAGATGGCGCTTGAGAATACGGACCGCGAATTCCCCACACTCATAGTGTGCAATTCGTATTATTGTGTTCAATCTTACAATAGATTCTTGCAAAACTGGATTCAAAACGGTTACACAAATGCCAAAGGTGGCACAATCAAGCTAAACTGCTTTAGGAACAAGTAGTTCAGTTATGACAGGGACTACAAAACACTCACGTGATACATACGCTGAGTCAGCAACGTGATGGTGTTCACGTTGCAGGGAATTCATTGGCTGATAAAGCTGCAAATGCAGCTGTGCATACGGCTTCTGTTGCTGCAATCACTCGTTCAAAAACGAAAATAGACAGCGAAATAATGCTAGCTGTAAATGCCACAAGCAAAGGCAGCGGTGCAGTATTACCTAATAAGTTTCCACTCAAATACTCATATATAATTGATGCAAACTCCGTTCCTTTTGCTCGAATCCCTGGAGTGGGGGATAGGGTAATTCCAAACAGGACATGTAGAGTAGCTTTGATATATGAAGCACATTGGGGAGAGGGTCTGATACATCAGGGGATCTCTAAGAGAATACTTGAATTGAAAGAGATGTACTGGTGTCCAGGAATGAATGCACACACTCACACATTTGCAATTAACTGCAATAACTGCAATAGAGATCGCAGCACAGAACGCCACCAGATTCTTGACTATAGCACGGCTAGCCCAGTACAGACACCATTGTTAGACAGCATTAGACTTTCTACACGCAGACATCCCTGTGGACAAATGGCGTCCCACAAATATTAAGACAAGATTCATTTGGATGTGGCCTCATCGCTCGGCTGACACTCAAACTGTTATAAAAGATTTGCGAGTCTTTATCGGCACACACGCAGTCGGCACGCTACATTCTGACCAGGGTCGTGCATTTAGCTCTCGAGCTTACAATGAGGCCATGGCCAAATTGGGCATTGCATTGCGGTACTTTAGTCCATTCCTGAGGGAAATTCGGTTGTGGAGAGAAAAAAACGGGACATAAAGCAATCTATAACAGCTAGGGTATTAGGCTCGGGTGACAGGTGGGTCAAACATCTAATAAGTGTCCAACATAGTCTTAACAATCTGCCAAGAAGTTCTCTAGGGGGTAGCACTCCATATGAAGTCCTTTTTGGGACCAGAATGATAGTGGTGGACCTTGATTGTCAGACTTCAGTGGTAGACCAAAAACCCTTTGATATCAAAGACCATTTGGCTGTTTTACAGGACTTAAATGAAATAGGAACGAAACAAAGTAACGTATTCCTGAAGCCAACCACCACTGAAGAGAAACCGACCGTCCCAGCAAGGCCTGTCTGGATTCCTAAGCTTGGGGATCTAGTCAGAGAGAAGATCGCAGACAATAAGGAATTTGGGCCTTCTTACAGAAAACCAGTACCTGTCCTAGCAATCCACGGATCAAGAACAGTATTACTGCCGCCCCTTGCTGGTAATAACGAGAACAGGTTTGTGTCCATCGACCTGGTCAAACCACATCATGTGGCCGATCATAAGCAGTAGGCCAAGTGGACTCCGCCAATGTAGCAGACGCCCAGCTCTGGCTACTATCCAAGAGGTTCAAACTGAGAGACTCATCACCTTTGAAGAATCTGCAGTGCAAAATGAATGACTAAGCAACAAAGCTATGGAACTTGTACCTCTTGAGACCCAAATAACATTTTGTCAAGAAACACCTTTCTACAACGAAGTAGCATCAGACTACACGAATGTATCAAGTGATCAAGTGGTTCCAGCGATTTCAACGAATCCTGATGCAATCCCTACAATTGACAGAACTGCCTATGGCTATTTCATTAATTTTGATACGTTTTCCGAGGATTCCAGTGAACCTGAAACAACGCCAGTAAAAAGAACTTTGAAAGAACAAGCAACAAACTTTTTTCATTACTTGGAAAAGACTTATCTGGTTTCATCATGGATTGAACTTTGGATTGTGTTGGGTGTGCTTTGGTTGACTCTGGAAATAACTTCGGGAATGCTGATAAATGAAGGATATGTTAAAAAGGACACAGAAAGTAAGAACATCAACTTACTACTCAAGCCACACAAATCATCTCATTGTGAACAAAGAGACTTGTCATCAGTGAACATCACAGCCATTCCTAGACCAGGCGGTATAGATTGGGACAGAACCGACTATGACTTTTTTGGCCCATTGGAGCTGTTGAAGATTCTACAACAGTTCAAGATTTCCTTGAATTACTTTGTTTCATCTAGTACCTTTTCTGATGATTGGGACTTCGAGACTGTTAATATTATGATGTCCAACTTAGAAATGCCTGCTGTATTTACAAATCATGATTATTTAGAAGATTCATAAGATTATGAACAAATGTATTGTTAAAATCACTATGGTCATTATTTCTTGCACAAATCTGCAAACCCTAGAAGTGTATTGATGTATAACCAATGAGAACATTGTCCTACGCCACCAAAGGGTAGCTCAAAAACATTTTTGGGAAAATTTCCATACTTTTCAGGTTTTAATATTTCCAATCCAGAATCATTTTACTTGAAAAATGTTAATAAGACAGGAATGAAAATTATGTTGACAAATACCAAGCACATTTATTCTGCAGCCTTTTATGCTCAGCTGTCTTCACTAGGTTTCGACTTTTGGAAATACAACATTGAGACAAAAACTGTCTGGGGCACAAAAGATTGGCAAGTGCAGGGGATAGAAGCTTTATTTAGAGCTTGCATCATCCCAGAGCAAATTATGTTTTTGAACGACACTGTCCAATAGACATCTTATCTTGGGTTAGTCAAGATAAAAGACCTAAACAATCTGTCCATACCTACACTTACACCTGATAGCAGTACGACTTCTGAGGGGGAGGTCGACGTACATACAGTTCAGTTCATACGTCCTTATTTCGGTAAAGTTCACCATAAAAGACATCACAAACAAAATACAGTAAAAACGTTAAAAAGAGAAAACACAATAGATAAATTACATAATACAAAGTCACATCTTAGTCAGTGTTTTAGATGGAAACTATTTGTTTGTATTTAACCAAAGAACTTATTTAAAAACTCTAATTAAATTTTGTCAAAAAGATGTACGTTTAGTAACACTAATATAAAAAAATATATATATATATAAAAATGGGGAAAAAACATCACTCATAGGGTATTCAAATAGACTAGCGCTGTGGGTACCTAGCTCTAATGACCCAAGACCAGCCTAGAAATTTAGCTACTGCTATGACCACTGGGAGTGATGTTACCGTCCCTAACAACCATAAGGTCTCATTGCCCCCTCTAGTGTTTAGGTTTCTACAAATTAGTTTCAGCCATTTTTTTCGTGGGGCGACATAAGCGGGGCAAACGAAAAAGAAGTGTCCCACAGACTCCTCCTGGTCATTACACCACAGACACAAATTCCCAGACCGACCCTTCCATTTATGTGTGAACGATCTCAGGGGTAGCGTTCCTACTCGAAATTGGTGAAAAAGTTTTCTGTCGCTACTCTTAGTTATGGCGTCCCAGTAGCTTTCCAGAACTGGATCCACCTTGTGACTCAAAAACCTGCCAGAGAGAGTTAACGAACTATGTTCCACAATCAACTTATTTCTATAGGCAGCCCAGAACTGGTCCTTAAGATCCTTTTTTGAAGGGAACACATTACTCCCGGGGTCAGACCATAGTTTAATAAGGCCCATATCTGACAAGATGGATTTTACTGCTTTAAACCAGGGAAGATTGCCACTACCCACTATGTGTCTAAGATCATCTATTCCCCCAGCAAAAGTAGCCAATTCAGGAGTTACCCAAATTCTCCTCCAAAGTAAAATAATCCTCAGTTTTGCCAATTCTTCTATGGGATTACAACCCAAGTCCAACAATAATGGTAGCATAGGGGTCGATTGGGGGAGACCCACCAAGTTACGTAAAAACTTATTTTGGATTTTCTCAAGTTGGGACAGGTCAACATAGCCCCAAAGGTCAGCTCCATATACAATGGCCGATCTTATTTTGGTGTTATAAATTTTAAGTGCTGGGCTTATTCTCTTGGTAAGGGAGGATCTCTGCTCCTTAATAAGTGTCCCACTCAACTGGGAGAATTTTAATGACAGTACATCTAGCTGGGATGTCCATCTTAATCTGTAATCGAGTACCACCCCTAGGTAAGTCATCTTGTTTACCTGTTCCAGATTTGTGCCATTAAGACTTACTTGGCCTACTCTTGGTCTATTTTTAGTGAGAACCATAAACTTGGTTTTACTTGTATTAACCTGCAGGTCATTAGCATCACAAAATTCTTCAAATTTGCTAAGTGCCAATTGTAGCCCTTTTTGTGTTTTTGAAAGTATGAGCGTATCATCCACAAAGATGAGGAGGGGAAACCTCATACCGCCCAAGCTAGGGGTGTCAGTGGGTGTGTCTGAAAAAATTCAACAACTCTATTAATGAATAAAAGAAAAAGGGTTGGAGCAAGGACACACCCTTGGCGTACTCCTCGTGTCACTGGAAACTTTTTGGTGACTTGGCCCTGCCTACCCCATCTAACCTGGGCATAATTTTTCTCATGAAGTCTTACGATTATGTTCAACAGATCCTTCGGCAGACCCATGAGTGTCAGAGCTTCCCACAATTTGGCCCTCGAACTAAGTCAAAGGCGGACTTTAGGTCCACGAATGCCGCATAGATCACTCCGCCCCCTAATACCACCACCTTCCAATATATAAGAATAAATCTTAGGACATGATCAATTGTTCTTACGCAGGGCCTAAAGCCAGCCTGCATGGGTGACAATATTGACATTTCATCCATCCATGCTGAGATTTTAAACAACTTTGGAAAAGGGGGGTGGTGATGGACAGAGTTTCTGAATGATGCAGAATACTATTACCAAGTCAATAGATCATGGTTTTAATCCATCACCGTTTTTTAGCTCACTGCACCATCCCAGCTCAGAACCTGGCTACATGCAAATTAGTCTGTTCCTGTCCCAGTGCATGATGGGAACAGGGCAAACCAAACTACCAAGCCAATTCTTATACTGGGAAGGAAACAAGCTTCCGGGGACCGGTTTCTGGCATCACAGCCTTCTTCGGCCCGGCTTGCTTGAATCCTGATGGTGCAATGAGCAAGGGACTCACGTCTGAGTATACCCTCCCACACATAGTGTGGATAAAACCGATTTTGGAAAAGGGGGGTGGTGATGGACAGAGTTTCTGAATGATGCAGAATACTCTTACCAAGTCAATAGATCATGGTTTTAATCCATCACCGTTTCGACTTTTGGAAATACAACATTGAGACAAAAACTGTCTGGGGCACAAAAGATTGGCAAGTGCAGGGGATAGAAGCTTTATTTAGAGCTTGCATCATCCCAGAGCAAATTATGTTTTTGAACGACACTGTCCAATAGACATCTTATCTTGGGTTAGTCAAGATAAAAGACCTAAACAATCTGTCCATACCTACACTTACACCTGATAGCAGTACGACTTCTGAGGGGGAGGTCGACGTACATACAGTTCAGTTCATACGTCCATATTTCGGTAAAGTTCACCATAAAAGACATCACAAACAAAATACAGTAAAAACGTTAAAAAGAGAAAACACAATAGATAAATTACATAATACAAAGTCACATCTTAGTCAGTGTTTTAGATGGAAACTATTTGTTTGTATTTAACCAAAGAACTTATTTAAAAACTCTAATTAAATTTTGTCAAAAAGATGTACGTTTAGTAACACTAATATAAAAAAATATATATATATATAAAAATGGGGAAAAAACATCACTCATAGGGTATTCAAATAGACTAGCGCTGTGGGTACCTAGCTCTAATGACCCAAGACCAGCCTAGAAATGTAGCTACTGCTATGACCACTGGGAGTGATGTTACCATCCCTAACAACCATAAGGTCTCATTGCCCCCTCTAGTGTTTAGGTTTCTACAAATTAGTTTCAGCCATTTTTTTCGTGGGGCGACATAAGCGGGGCAAACGAAAAAGAAGTGTCCCACAGACTCCTCCTGGTCATTACACCACAGACACAAATTCCCAGACCGACCCTTCCATTTATGTGTGAACGATCTCAGGGGTAGCGTTCCTACTCGAAATTGGTGAAAAAGTTTTCTGTCGCTACTCTTAGTTATGGCGTCCCAGTAGCTTTCCAGAACTGGATCCACCTTGTGACTCAAAAACCTGCCAGAGAGAGTTAACGAACTATGTTCCACAATCAACTTATTTCTATAGGCAGCCCAGAACTGGTCCTTAAGATCCTTTTTTGAAGGGAACACATTACTCCCGGGGTCAGACCATAGTTTAATAAGGCCCATATCTGACAAGATGGATTTTACTGCTTTAAACCTGGGAAGATTGCCACTACCCACTATGTGTCTAAGATCATCTATTCCCCCAGCAAAAGTAGCCAATTCAGGAGTTACCCAAATTCTCCTCCAAAGTAAAATAATCCTCAGTTTTGCCAATTCTTCTATGGGATTACAACCCAAGTCCAACAATAATGGTAGCATAGGGGTCGATTGGGGGAGACCCACCAAGTTACGTAAAAACTTATTTTGGATTTTCTCAAGTTGGGACAGGTCAACATAGCCCCAAAGGTCAGCTCCATATACAATGGCCGATCTTATTTTGGTGTTATAAATTTTAAGTGCTGGGCTTATTCTCTTGGTAAGGGAGGATCTCTGCTCCTTAATAAGTGTCCCACTCAACTGGGAGAATTTTAATGACAGTACATCTAGCTGGGATGTCCATCTTAATCTGTAATCGAGTACCACCCCTAGGTAAGTCATCTTGTTTACCTGTTCCAGATTTGTGCCATTAAGACTTACTTGGCCTACTCTTGGTCTATTTTTAGTGAGAACCATAAACTTGGTTTTACTTGTATTAACCTGCAGGTCATTAGCATCACAAAATTCTTCAAATTTGCTAAGTGCCAATTGTAGCCCTTTTTGTGTTTTTGAAAGTATGAGCGTATCATCCACAAAGATGAGGAGGGGAAACCTCATACCGCCCAAGCTAGGGGTGTCAGTGGGTGTGTCTGAAAAAAATTCAACAACTCTATTAATGAATAAAAGAAAAAGGGTTGGAGCAAGGACACACCCTTGGCGTACTCCTCGTGTCACTGGAAACTTTTTGGTGACTTGGCCCTGCCTACCCCATCTAACCTGGGCATAATTTTTCTCATGAAGTCTTACGATTATGTTCAACAGATCCTTCGGCAGACCCATGAGTGTCAGAGCTTCCCACAATTTGGCCCTCGAACTAAGTCAAAGGCGGACTTTAGGTCCATGAATGCCGCATAGATCACTCCGCCCCCTAATACCACCACCTTCCAATATATAAGAATAAATCTTAGGACATGATCAATTGTTCTTACGCAGGGCCTAAAGCCAGCCTGCATGGGTGACAATATTGACATTTCATCCATCCATGCTGAGATTTTAAACAACTTTGGAAAAGGGGGGTGGTGATGGACAGAGTTTCTGAATGATGCAGAATACTATTACCAAGTCAATAGATCATGGTTTTAATCCATCACCGTTTTTTAGCTCACTGCACCATCCCAGCTCAGAACCTGGCTACATGCAAATTAGTCTGTTCCTGTCCCAGTGCATGATGGGAACAGGGCAAACCAAACTACCAAGCCAATTCTTATACTGGGAAGGAAACAAGCTTCCGGGGACCGGTTTCTGGCATCACAGCCTTCTTCGGCCCGGCTTGCTTGAATCCTGATGGTGCAATGAGCAAGGGACTCACGTCTGAGTATACCCTCCCACACATAGTGTGGATAAAACCGATTTTGGAAAAGGGGGGTGGTGATGGACAGAGTTTCTGAATGATGCAGAATACTCTTACCAAGTCAATAGATCATGGTTTTAATCCATCACCGTTTCGACTTTTGGAAATACAACATTGAGACAAAAACTGTCTGGGGCACAAAAGATTGGCAAGTGCAGGGGATAGAAGCTTTATTTAGAGCTTGCATCATCCCAGAGCAAATTATGTTTTTGAACGACACTGTCCAATAGACATCTTATCTTGGGTTAGTCAAGATAAAAGACCTAAACAATCTGTCCATACCTACACTTACACCTGATAGCAGTACGACTTCTGAGGGGGAGGTCGACGTACATACAGTTCAGTTCATACGTCCATATTTCGGTAAAGTTCACCATAAAAGACATCACAAACAAAATACAGTAAAAACGTTAAAAAGAGAAAACACAATAGATAAATTACATAATACAAAGTCACATCTTAGTCAGTGTTTTAGATGGAAACTATTTGTTTGTATTTAACCAAAGAACTTATTTAAAAACTCTAATTAAATTTTGTCAAAAAGATGTACGTTTAGTAACACTAATATAAAAAAATATATATATATATAAAAATGGGGAAAAAACATCACTCATAGGGTATTCAAATAGACTAGCGCTGTGGGTACCTAGCTCTAATGACCCAAGACCAGCCTAGAAATGTAGCTACTGCTATGACCACTGGGAGTGATGTTACCATCCCTAACAACCATAAGGTCTCATTGCCCCCTCTAGTGTTTAGGTTTCTACAAATTAGTTTCAGCCATTTTTTTCGTGGGGCGACATAAGCGGGGCAAACGAAAAAGAAGTGTCCCACAGACTCCTCCTGGTCATTACACCACAGACACAAATTCCCAGACCGACCCTTCCATTTATGTGTGAACGATCTCAGGGGTAGCGTTCCTACTCGAAATTGGTGAAAAAGTTTTCTGTCGCTACTCTTAGTTATGGCGTCCCAGTAGCTTTCCAGAACTGGATCCACCTTGTGACTCAAAAACCTGCCAGAGAGAGTTAACGAACTATGTTCCACAATCAACTTATTTCTATAGGCAGCCCAGAACTGGTCCTTAAGATCCTTTTTTGAAGGGAACACATTACTCCCGGGGTCAGACCATAGTTTAATAAGGCCCATATCTGACAAGATGGATTTTACTGCTTTAAACCAGGGAAGATTGCCACTACCCACTATGTGTCTAAGATCATCTATTCCCCCAGCAAAAGTAGCCAATTCAGGAGTTACCCAAATTCTCCTCCAAAGTAAAATAATCCTCAGTTTTGCCAATTCTTCTATGGGATTACAACCCAAGTCCAACAATAATGGTAGCATAGGGGTCGATTGGGGGAGACCCACCAAGTTACGTAAAAACTTATTTTGGATTTTCTCAAGTTGGGACAGGTCAACATAGCCCCAAAGGTCAGCTCCATATACAATGGCCGATCTTATTTTGGTGTTATAAATTTTAAGTGCTGGGCTTATTCTCTTGGTAAGGGAGGATCTCTGCTCCTTAATAAGTGTCCCACTCAACTGGGAGAATTTTAATGACAGTACATCTAGCTGGGATGTCCATCTTAATCTGTAATCGAGTACCACCCCTAGGTAAGTCATCTTGTTTACCTGTTCCAGATTTGTGCCATTAAGACTTACTTGGCCTACTCTTGGTCTATTTTTAGTGAGAACCATAAACTTGGTTTTACTTGTATTAACCTGCAGGTCATTAGCATCACAAAATTCTTCAAATTTGCTAAGTGCCAATTGTAGCCCTTTTTGTGTTTTTGAAAGTATGAGCGTATCATCCACAAAGATGAGGAGGGGAAACCTCATACCGCCCAAGCTAGGGGTGTCAGTGGGTGTGTCTGAAAAAAATTCAACAACTCTATTAATGAATAAAAGAAAAAGGGTTGGAGCAAGGACACACCCTTGGCGTACTCCTCGTGTCACTGGAAACTTTTTGGTGACTTGGCCCTGCCTACCCCATCTAACCTGGGCATAATTTTTCTCATGAAGTCTTACGATTATGTTCAACAGATCCTTCGGCAGACCCATGAGTGTCAGAGCTTCCCACAATTTGGCCCTCGAACTAAGTCAAAGGCGGACTTTAGGTCCATGAATGCCGCATAGATCACTCCGCCCCCTAATACCACCACCTTCCAATATATAAGAATAAATCTTAGGACATGATCAATTGTGCTTACGCAGGGCCTAAAGCCAGCCTGCATGGGTGACAATATTGACATTTCATCCATCCATGCTGAGATTTTAAACAACTTTGGAAAAGGGGGGTGGTGATGGACAGAGTTTCTGAATGATGCAGAATACTCTTACCAAGTCAATAGATCATGGTTTTAATCCATCACCGTTTTTTAGCTCACTGCACCATCCCAGCTCAGAACCTGGCTACATGCAAATTAGTCTGTTCCTGTCCCAGTGCATGATGGGAACAGGGCAAACCAAACTACCAAGCCAATTCTTATACTGGGAAGGAAACAAGCTTCCGGGACCGGTTTCTGGCATCACAGCCTTCTTCGGCCCGGCTTGCTTGAATCCTGATGGTGCAATGAGCAAGGGACTCACGTCTGAGTATACCCTCCCACACATAGTGTGGATAAAACCGATTTTGGAAAAGGGGGGTGGTGATGGACAGAGTTTCTGAATGATGCAGAATACTCTTACCAAGTCAATAGATCATGGTTTTAATCCATCACCGTTTTTTAGCTCACTGCACCATCCCAGCTCAGAACCTGGCTATATGCAAATTAGTCTGTTCCTGTCCCAGTGCATGATGGGAACAGGGCAAACCAAACTACCAAGCCAATTCTTATACTGGGAAGGAAACAAGCTTCCGGGGACCGGTTTCTGGCATCACAGCCTTCTTCGGCCTGGCTTGCTTGAATCCTGATGGTGCAATGAGCAAGGGACTCACGTCTGAGTATACCCTCCCACACATAGTGTGGATAAAACCGATTTTGGAAAAGGGGGGTGGTGATGGACAGAGTTTCTGAATGATGCAGAATACTCTTACCAAGTCAATAGATCATGGTTTTAATCCATCACCGTTTTTTAGCTCACTGCACCATCCCAGCTCAGAACCTGGCTATATGCAAATTAGTCTGTTCCTGTCCCAGTGCATGATGGGAACAGGGCAAACCAAACTACCAAGCCAATTCTTATACTGGGACGGAAACAAGCTTCCGGGGACCGGTTTCTGGCATCACAGCCTTCTTCGGCCCGGCTTTCTTGAATCCTGATGGTGCAATGAGCAAGGGACTCACGTCTGAGTATACCCTCCCACACATAGTGTGGATAAAACCGATTTTGGAAAAGGGGGGTGGTGATGGACAGAGTTTCTGAATGATGCAGAATACTCTTACCAAGTCAATAGATCATGGTTTTAATCCATCACCGTTTTTTAGCTCACTGCACCATCCCAGCTCAGAACCTGGCTATATGCAAATTAGTCTGTTCCTGTCCCAGTGCATGATGGGAACAGGGCAAACCAAACTACCAAGCCAATTCTTATACTGGGAAGGAAACAAGCTTCCGGGGACCGGTTTCTGGCATCACAGCCTTCTTCGGCCCGGCTTGCTTGAATCCTGATGGTGCAATGAGCAAGGTACTCATGTCTGAGTATACCCTCCCACACATAGTGTGGATAAAACCGATTTTGGAAAAGGGGGGTGGTGATGGACAGAGTTTCTGAATGATGCAGAATACTCTTACCAAGTCAATAGATCATGGTTTTAATCCATCACCGTTTTTTAGCTCACTGCACCATCCCAGCTCAGAACCTGGCTATATGCAAATTAGTCTGTTCTTGTCCCAGTGCATGATGGGAACAGGGCAAACCAAACTACCAAGCCAATTCTTATACTGGGAAGGAAACAAGCTTCCGGGGACCGGTTTCTGGCATCACAGCCTTCTTCGGCCCGGCTTGCTTGAATCCTGATTGTGCAATGAGCAAGGGACTCACGTCTGAGTATACCCTCCCACACATAGTGTGGATAAAACCGATTTTGGAAAAGGGGGGTGGTGATGGACAGAGTTTCTGAATGATGCAGAATACTCTTACCAAGTCAATAGATCATGGTTTTAATCCATCACCGTTTTTTAGCTCACTGCACCATCCCAGCTCAGAACCTGGCTATATGCAAATTAGTCTGTTCCTGTCCCAGTGCATGATGGGAACAGGGCAAACCAAACTACCAAGCCAATTCTTATACTGGGAAGGAAACAAGCTTCCGGGGACCGGTTTCTGGCATCACAGCCTTCTTCGGCCCGGCTTGCTTGAATCCTGATGGTGCAATGAGCAAGGGACTCACGTCTGAGTATACCCTCCCACACATAGTGTGGATAAAACCGATTTTGGAAAAGGGGGGTGGTGATGGACAGAGTTTCTGAATGATGCAGAATACTCTTACCAAGTCAATAGATCATGGTTTTAATCCATCACCGTTTTTTAGCTCACTGCACCATCCCAGCTCAGAACCTGGCTATATGCAAATTAGTCTGTTCCTGTCCCAGTGCATGATGGGAACAGGGCAAACCAAACTACCAAGCCAATTCTTATACTGGGAAGGAAACAAGCTTCCGGGGACCGGTTTCTGGCATCACAGCCTTCTTCGGCCCGGCTTGCTTGAATCCTGATGGTGCAATGAGCAAGGGACTCACGTCTGAGTATACCCTCCCACACATAGTGTGGATAAAACCGATTTTGGAAAAGGGGGGTGGTGATGGACAGAGTTTCTGAATGATGCAGAATACTCTTACCAAGTCAATAGATCATGGTTTTAATCCATCACCGTTTTTTAGCTCACTGCACCATCCCAGCTCAGAACCTGGCTATATGCAAATTAGTCTGTTCCTGTCCCAGTGCATGATGGGAACAGGGCAAACCAAACTACCAAGCCAATTCTTATACTGGGAAGGAAACAAGCTTCCGGGGACCGGTTTCTGGCATCACAGCCTTCTTCGGCCCGGCTTGCTTGAATCCTGATGGTGCAATGAGCAATGGACTCACGTCTGAGTATACCCTCCCACACATAGTGTGGATAAAACCGATTTTGGAAAAGGGGGGTGGTGATGGACAGAGTTTCTGAATGATGCAGAATACTCTTACCAAGTCAATAGATCATGGTTTTAATCCATCACCGTTTTTTAGCTCACTGCACCATCCCAGCTCAGAACCTGGCTATATGCAAATTAGTCTGTTCCTGTCCCAGTGCATGATGGGAACAGGGCAAACCAAACTACCAAGCCAATTCTTATACTGGGAAGGAAACAAGCTTCCGGGGACCGGTTTCTGGCATCACAGCCTTCTTCGGCCCGGCTTGCTTGAATCCTGATGGTGCAATGAGCAAGGGACTCACGTCTGAGTATACCCTCCCACACATAGTGTGGATAAAACCGATTTCCGAAAAGGGGGGTGGTGATGGACAGAGTTTCTGAATGATGCAGAATACTCTTACCAAGTCAATAGATCATGGTTTTAATCCATCACCGTTTTTTTGCTCACTGCACCATCCCAGCTCAGAACCTGGCTATATGCAAATTAGTCTGTACCTGTCCCAGTGCATGATGGGAACAGGGCAAACCAAACTACCAAGCCAATTCTTATACTGGGAAGGAAACAAGCTTCCGGGGACCGGTTTCTGGCATCACAGCCTTCTTCGGCCCGGCTTGCTTGAATCCTGATGGTGCAATGAGCAAGGGACTCTTGCCTGAGTATACCCTCCCACACATAGGGGCAGATTTATGATGGGAATGCGCCACGTTTGCGTCACGCAACTGCGGCGTAAACGTGGCGCATCCCTACGACCCATTTACAACGTGACGCATCTAGTCAGATGCGTCACGTTGTAAAGCCCTGCGCCACTTGTGGGTGTTCCGGCGCAGGGTGGGCGTTCCAGAGCAGGTGCGCCTCGCAAAAGTGGCTGAGTGAAATCTATAAGATTTCACTCAGTCACTTTCAGGCCAATGCTGCGTCAAAACCCTGCGCCTGCTTGAAGCAGGCGTAGGTCTTGACGCAGCATTGTATAGATGGGGCACCCCCGAGCCTTGCTGGAGCTGCGTCGCGCTTGCAACGCAACTCCAGCAATGCGCCACCTTTACGGCACAGATGCGTCACGCATCTGTGCCCTTTTTGCCCCATGGTGCGCCGCATTGTAAATGCGGCGCACCATGGGTGGCGGAGCAGCGGCGCAAAATAACTGGCGCATCCCTGGGGATGCGCCAGTTATCATAAATCTGCCCCATAGTGTGGATAAAACCGATTTTGGAAAAGGGGGGTGGTGATGGACAGAGTTTCTGAATGATGCAGAATACTCTTACCAAGTCAATAGATCATAGTTTTAATCCATCACCGGAAGCTTGTTTCCTTCCCAGTATAAGAATTGGCTTGGTAGTTTGGTTTGCCCTGTTCCCATCATGCACTGGGACAGGAACAGACTAATTTGCATATAGCCCGGTTCTGAGCTGGGATGGTGCAGTGAGCTAAAAAACGGTGATGGATTAAAACCATGATCTATTGACTTGGTAAGAGTATTCTGCATCATTCAGAAACTCTGTCCATCACCACCCCCCTTTTCCAAAATCGGTTTTATCCACACTATGTGTGGGAGGGTATACTCAGACGTGAGTCCCTTGCTCATTGCACCATCAGGATTCAAGCAAGCCGGGCCGAAGAAGGCTGTGATGCCAGAAACCGGTCCCCGGAAGCTTGTTTCCTTCCCACTATAAGAATTGGCTTGGTAGTTTGGTTTGCCCTGTTCCCATCATGCACTGGGACAGGAACAGACTAATTTGCATATAGCCAGGTTCTGAGCTGGGATGGTGCAGTGAGCTAAAAAACGGTGATGGATTAAAACCATGATCTATTGACTTGGTAAGAGTATTCTGCATCATTCAGAAACTCTGTCCATCACCACCCCCCTTTTCCAAAAAGAGATTTTAAACAACACCATCCGTGAGATGATCTTTTGGATGGCGTCGATTAGGCTAATCGGACGATAGTTTACTGGCAGTGAGCGATCCCCCTTTTTGAAAATTGGAAGGATTTCAGCCCCCTGCCATGAATCTGGTATCGGGGCTCCATCTGCCACAGCATTAGCAATTTTCAATATATAAGGAACCCAAGCCACTTGATCAAATTTGAAAAGATCTGAGGGAATGCAATCTATACCGGGAGCTTTCCCCCCTTTGGTCAGGGTTAAGGCTAGCTCTACATCTGTATGGTCAAAAAAAGGGACTAAGCCCAGAATTCTAGGCAGGGCCAAACACCCACTTGCGCCAGAGACTACTGAGGGCCCAAGGTTATCAAACTGTGCCCCGAAGTGTACAACCCAATCTTCTGCCGCTACATGGTTGGAGGGAAGTTAAGACTCATAAGAATTTCCCCATTTGAGAACCTGCCAGAACCTCGATTGATTGGGAGATAAACTGGCCTCATAAAGATCCTGACAGTGTTTATCATCCCATGCTATTTTGGCCTCCTTCTGGCACTTTTTGTATTCCTGCCTTCCCTTCCGTATTGCTGCACTATCACATAACTTGAGTGCTGCAATTAGGCCAGTGTAGGCCTGGCGAAACATACGATTATACCACTTACACCCACCCAAAGGTGATTGGATTTTTTTGCCGTTTTTTTTAGATGTAAAAAAGAGGGATTTCAAAGAGTTAAAAAGATTATCGTGTAGCCCACAGATATCAACAAGATCAGTCGTAGTCTCCATAGCACGCGTGGACTCCACAACTTTCCCTGAAATCATTTTTAGGATGGCGGGCGCCTCCACAACCCTACACAACTGCACCCTTCTCCTATTGTTCTCCAAGAACACGTCTGCCGTGGCACAATCATTCGGAGCTCCCTTAAGGTGATTTCTATCAAGAGCTAGGCTGAGCACCAGTGGGTTATGATCACTCTCTGGGCGATCCACCACTATCATATCAACCAGAGAGGACCAGCACTCAGCCCTAATAAGGATATAATCAATCCGACTCGACCTATGGCCATTGTCAAATGTATGTATCCCATTTTTATCTGAGGGGGTACGCCCGTTCACAGCTCTCAGGCCCCATTCTAGGCAGAACCCCATCCAGTGGAAAGCTGCTTCTGTCCCTTTCTTGATAGGTGCTAATTCCAGGAATGGAACCTTCCAAAGTTTATCTTCTTCTACCAGGAAGTCCATCTCACTTCCAAAGTATGGCTCAAAAGTGCAGTTTAGATCGCCTGCCAGGATGATGAAGGATTCCCTTCCAACTTGGTTAAGAATAAACTCTAAGTCATTAAACATACCAGTGGGACTGCGTCCGCCTGGAATTCCCCGTACATAAACATTTATGATAAATATCGCCTGGGAACCAGGTCTTGAAAGCTTGATCACAAGGATGTCTGGGTTTGTGGTGGGCACCTCTACGGTATGATAATCCAATGACTGCTTTATCCAAACACATAGGCCCCCAGTTGGTCTGCCCACTCCTGCCCTACTGGCTGGTTTATAAAAATTAAGAAACCGAAGATGATGGATAGGGTCAGTCGCCCAGGTCTCTTGAAAAGTTAAAATATCCTGATTATTCACCAGCTCCACCCACTCCTCAGTTTGTAACTTGCTACGTAGGCCGGCTTGATTCCACGAAATAAGTTTCAATGGAACCGGATGGTTTGCCAAATGCACCTGTGCGGATACATTCATGCTAGGTAGTGTGGGGTCACCATCCTTCTGGCCTGAAGTGACCTCTACTGGTACATCGACCCACCAAAGGGGGGAGCCAATGTTATTATTTACACCATCTCCACAGACAACCTTATCTACTTCCAAACTTTTGCCTTGATTCCCTATGTATATGTCAGACTCCTCATACCCAACCTGAGATGCCGTTACTTCCTGTGCATCATCATTAGATATTAATTTTTTTTTGGGTTCTTTATTGATTGGGCAAATAACTGTGGGGGAGCTAAGTCAATCCACCCCATCCAAATTGGACGGAGGATCAAATCTTTTAGATAAGCAAAGATAGTGACCTACTGGATCTAAATAATTTGGGATATGAGTCCGTTGCCTATAGAACTGCCTATGTAGTGGCTCGTTGGGGCCTCTAATACTCCCAGGGTGAAAGTATTCCAAACCCAAGGTTTGAACATCACCTTGCCTTCCAAATCTCGGGACTCTTTTAATATAGCCTACCACCCAGGGGTCCCTGAAGTTTACTAAAATACAGACCCCTTCCAGATCCTTTGTAGTTTTGCCCAACCAACTAACTCTACTAACTCCCAAAATATCGGCATTACAGGCAGGAGAGAGCCTTCTATTTTTATTCAACCAGTGTATCACCTTATGTTTCAAATCCTGGTGAGATTCTACCCTCTGTTCCTCCCCCAATGGGCAGACCCCTACCATTACAATCGTATAGGGTACGGCCTCGGGGGGGGGAGATTCACACGAGGGGGGCTAAATAAAGTCTTCCTCTTTTCTACTGTCGGGTAACTTGAGGGATTGCTGCCAACTGGCTTCTTTAGCATGGTCGTCTCTGGCAAGGGTCTCCCCTCTTTTGGTCCTACCCCCGCTTTGTTATTGGCCCTTACTACACCACCTACGTTCTTTTTAGGACCTGCATTAGGAGGCTGGATAGTGGTGTCTTGTACATGGATTGGGTTAACCATCATCAAATCCGTACCCTGCCCCACCCCATCTGCATTGGGAGTAGAGTTAGCAACCCCCCCGAGCCTGTTAATAGACCATCAAGTTTAACAGAATTAGCTAAAACTTGTTTCTCAATTTCAGTTAACTTAGTAGAAAGCAGCCTAGTTCTTTCTAACAAAGGTAACAACAAAGATTTCACAAGACATTCTATATTAAAAAGTAGGCCGGAGTTTTCACTTGTGGCACCCTTGATCACAGTGGTTGGAGGCGATGTTGTGCTAGAAGGGCAGGCATGTATCTGGACAAGAGGAATCTCGTCACTCTTCTTGCATAGCTTAGACCGACCACCCCTGGAACCTCCACCCCCTCTTTTCCTTTTACTAGGTTTGCGAATACGCGGTGGCAACTCTTGCATTAGTAAACTTGGGGGGTTGGATGAGAGATCCGGAGTAGAGGCATCGGTAAGTGAGCTGGAGTGCATGTCAATAATGTCATTGTTGGAGTCCCCCGAATCATTAGACAAAATAATATGTTCCGCCACAGGATGAACATCCACGATGGTAACCAAACAATTCGTCTTTGTAGGAGGTACTGGGGAAGCAGCACCCCCGATGGCACCCAAGAAAGACCGCTTACCCGTGATTAAATCAAGAGAAAGTCTCTTCTCAGTAAGTGCTATCTCCTTAGCTACAATTGACGTCGCTCTGGTGAAAAAGTCATCCAATGTGCCCGTCATCGCCCCTCCTGTTGAAGTGAGAGTTACTTTCCTTTCTTTGCCTGAACAAAGTGGCATTGTAACTAACTTGTTGGTTCTCCAGAAGTTAGGGAGATGGCCCAGCCCTGCCTTGGTCTGCCTTTGATGGCCGTGGACGGCCCGCCCTGTGCCCGGGCTTAGCCCCGGGCGCTCCCGGGCGCTCCCGCGCCGCGGTGTGGTTGGCCAGGTAAATAGGGAAAGAGGAAGCCAGGGGGCTGAGCAAGCTCAGGTGGTGCTCTTTAGTCCGGCAGAGACTCCTGGGATATGGAGTCCCTGCTGCACCGCTCGCAGCCCTGCTGCTGTGCCGATACCCCCCTTAAGAACCCCAGAGGCACTGCAGATTCCCGCTGATTGACTTTGCAAAGCGGGACCCGCGGAGCGGGTCCGGCAAGATGTCTGTTGGGTTGGACGGCAAAAAAACAGGATACAGAGTCCGTTACAGGGTCTCCACTGGCGAGATACTATTTTGCATCACAACAGAACAGATCCAGATTGGAACAAATGGTTAATCTGGCCCACAGACACAAACAACTGTCAAGATAGATTCCTGAATAAAACATGGGGGTTCACATTCATTAGGCCAGATCCAAGATATGTTCAGAAACAGCATCCAGGAATAGTAACAACATATAGTGTAGGGAAACTGTGCCTTGAATGGTTACATAGATCTACACTCAAAGATGTAAAGCAACACTTATCTTTACTTAAAAATGGCGCTGATCTTAGGGAATTCTTGCTAGGACCAAGAACACTGCATCACAAACGTTTTATATATGCCGGTATCTATGCTGCTTATAATGAAACCTGGAAGATTATGCAAGCATAGACTGTTATGTTATTTTAATTTATAGAGCGCACGCTACTCTAAAGTGTCCCGGCGCTAGCTTCAGAAAAGGGAAAGATGCACACCATCACAGATTAAAAGAGCAGCGTTTTTAGTTTTTTCTTGAACAGCAGTGGGTCCTGTATGCCCTGAAGGGCCAGGGGCAGCAGGTTCCAGGCTAGACCCGCTTTACGCACAAAGGAATTCCCACCCAGTCATTGGCGATTAAACCTAGGGTTCTGTATCAGCAGCTGGGCAGACAAGCGCAGCTGTCTCCCTGGTGTATAGAAGGAAAACCTCTTCTGCAAATAAATAGGGCATAGGCCATAAAGGGCCCGTTGAGTGATTGACAACATTTTGAATTTCAGACAAGATTGAACAGGGAGCCAATGCAAGGAGCGCAAATGGGTGCTAACACTATGCCTTGATGACAAACCCAAGAGAAGTGTGGCCGCCGAGTTTTGAACAACTTGTAATGTCTTAGCAAGAGAACCTGGGCATAGTCTATGCGGGACGGAATTAGAGCACGGACCACAGTTTCTTCGGCACTACCTGGCAGAAGAGGGAGAAACTTCCCCAAGATTTTCAGAGTGCCAAAGCAGGTACCGGACAACTTCTTCACTTGTGTCGCAAAATTTAGATTTTCATCGAACCAGACGCCTAGATTTTTAACGCCGCCTTTGCACGCAATAAGTCGTGGAAAACAAGGAGGCCAAAGCCTTTCTCTGAAATCCGTCGAGAAGGAACCATACAGCAGCACTTCAGACTTTCCTTCATTGCATTTCAGCTGTGCATTCGCCAGCCAGTGAAAGACTGAAGACAGACAATGTTGGGCTGCCACAACCAAATCATCCTCCTTACTCCAAGAGAACAAAAACTGGGTATCGTTGGCATAGGCCATCACTTAAGCCCCCAGTGACTCTGCAAGGTAAACCAGCGGAGTCACGTAGATGTTAAAAAGTAGGGGGCTAAGTGATGACCCCTGCGGTACACCAGTAGTCATCTGCATAGGCGCAGAGGCGCACGGAGGAAGCCAAACCTGCTGCGACCATCCTTCCAAGAAGGACCTAATCCATTGCAATGCCAGGCCAGCCAGAGATACCTATTTCCAATAAACGGTCCTGGAGCAGAGAGTGGGGCACTGTGTTGAATGCCACCGAGAGATCAAGCATAACCAACGCTGCTCTCCCACTGGCATCCAGACACTCCCGAATCGCCTCTGTCAGCTCTAACAATGCTGACTCCGTGCTATACGAAGCTCAGAAGCCAGATTGTGCCGGATGAAGCATACCTGAGACCTCAATATAGTTGGTGAGTTGAGCCATAACCACCTTCTCGCATACCTCGGCCAAACTTAGAAAAAGCGAGATTGGGCGGTAATTCTCAGGTAACAGAGGGTCAAGTGACGGCTTCTTAAGTAAGAGAAGAATCAGTGCCTGTTTCCATAACATTGGAACGCAGGCCTCCCAAAGTGACTTATTAACCATCAAATTTACTTCTGAATTAATGGTATCAGCCACATCAGACAAAAGCCTGGCTGCACAAGGGTCATTAGGTGAGCCCGACTTAAGGGCCTTAAGAATTCTGAGGGAGCTGGAGAGATCAACAGACCTAAATGCAAAAAAGCGGGGGTAGATTCTGCCATTGTGTGGTGGGGTCGCAGAAAGTGGTCGGAGACTGGATCTGGGTAGATAAGGTTTTATTTTGATAAAGGTTTTCTTTTTGCGCAAAGTGAGTCTTTCCTTGGAAAATATGGCTGGATCCGCTGTAACTGGTGCCTCTCTTGGATGAAGTCTCGGGGTTCTTGCTTCTCGCTTGACCCAATGGATTCTGCTCTTCCTCGGTTGCTCCACCACAGGACATGCAGGAAAGAAATATATATGGGCCGTCAGGGCTCAGTTCTACTCGTATAGTGCCCGAGGGGAAGCAGGGAGTGATGGGAGCACCGCTGATAAGGTGTATATACACTTCACACTATATACACGAGGTGGTCGGTGAGTGGTTTGTGAGGAAAGCGTGATAGGGGTAAGAGGGAAAAAGGGGTAGGGAAGACTATATACAAGGGATGACCCACAGGTAGTAGCAGGTCAAACGAATTTCTGTAGAGACGAGTCTCCCCACCTCCCAACCCAGCCCGACACCCTCTGCCGTACCTGCTTAAGCCACACTCCTCCGAGAGTGTGGCTGGGCAACTCCTGGGGACGGTGGCCTCCTAGCGCTGCAATTCCATCAGGTCGTTCTCCTCCCGTCTTCCCGCTCCGATAATCTCCTTCTTCTCCGCACTCCACTCGATCTCCACAACACACCGCAAACTCCTCCGGGGTGAGGTCACATGCCGTTCTCCGTACTTCCTCCCTTTTGTGCAGTCCATTCGAACAAGCGTCATTAGGGGCGGGGCCTCTTCTCCTAGGTACGCCCAATTAAAGTATCCTTCTGGTATTCCCTCGACTTGTGTAGTCCACAGTGGCTGAGTGTCAGAGTGTCAGTATCCCACTCGCCCGCTCGTTCTGGTTTGGATGGAGAGAGGGAGGGGTAGTAGAGTCAGCAACCCACCATTCTGCATATGGAGAAACCTCTCCTAGCTGCCTAGTCTCCCCGTTACACATTGGCAACGCCCATACAGCCCGATGGGCTTCTTGGGAGAAGTCAAGAACGTCTCTTGGATGCTGATTATTTTATCCCTAAAGAATTTCGCCAAAGTATTGCACCAAGTCTCTGAGACAGGTGCGACCGCCACCTGGGTGCTAGGGGTCAAAAAGCTCTGAACAATTGCAAAGATTTCTTGTTGTTGGCCCGCTCAATGCGAGCGGAGGAGTACTGGCCTTTGGCCACTCCAATAGCCGCATAATAGAGCTTTTGTTCGGCTCTAAGAGCGTGTTTATCCGAAGGGCAGTAGCCACTGGAACGCCATGCTCTCTCCAATATTTTGCATGCATGTTTCAAAGTCCTCAGCTCAGAAGTGAACCAAGGCTTAGAGGGGGAATCTCTCCTCAGCTTTGGCTGACATGGTGCCGAAAGAGTAGCAACCGAGCTTGCAATCCAATCAGTGAACTGAGACACATTTTCCTCGAGGTTCCCCAGAAGCTCCCGAGGGCCGGGAAGCGGCCAATGAGTCACTGAGCTGGCCTGGGTCCAATTTCCTAGTAGATGGAGGGCGGTAGCAGTTGGCAGGTTGTGAAGAATGCTTCATATCCCAAGAGAAGAATATGGGAAAATGATCTGACCAAGCAACCGGCCTCCGCCTCACCATCGATACAGAGAAATTAGAGCAGGTGATATCCAAGGTATGCCCTCCTTGGTGTGTGGGGAACATGACTCTTTGTGAAAGATTGGCCAGAAGAGCTATGGAATCGTCATCTCAGTATGGTCAAGATAGAGATTAACATCCCCAAGAAGCATATAATTCGAGAATCGCAATGCACGCTCTGCCAGCGCTACCGACAAGCCGCTATGGGACTGACAAGAAAGAGGTTTGAGAGACTTCAATAACTCACTTGATAGAGGAATGACATTACCACTCCTTCATTCATATCGGGCAGAATGGCTCGCCCTGAGCGCTGACTTAGCGCTGACGGGCGCAGAAGGGCTTGCATTAGGCACGGCTCCGGTGTGCCCGCTGCGCTCGCCCGTTGCACGTCCGAGCATACCCCATTTAAATAAGGTGTGGCTGAAGCTGGCAGGCAGCGTGCCTCAACTAGAACGCTGACCGCAAACTAGTGAGTTGCGTCCAAGATGGCCGCTATCCCGCAATGAAATCCCACGAGTGCAGCCCAAGAGCGTGGGGTATGGTGCAATCAATTTTAAATTCCCCAGAAGTGTCAGCAGACAAAATCCTTCCTACAATTTACTTTTTATTTAAAACTTCTAAAAATGCCACAATTCACAGAGCAATATTCCCCCCAATACCCTCTGCCAAAATAAACAAAAAACACTTTTTCAATTAGGGAGACTGCAGAAAGAATACGAGAAATTGATCGTATTCATTTAGAGAAAACTCTCCCTGTAGTTGACAATGGGTTAACAACTCTGTCATTCAGGATATATTCTTTGGACAGCATAGTATCCTCTGCCATAGACATCATGGAATAGGACTTGGTCATGTTGCAACATGGTCAGTCTCAATTACGTTCTATCATGCTGTTACGTTGCATGTTGCAAAACCTTCGTTCAGGCTATGCGCCTTGGCGTTTAATCAATACTACATCACTGTTTTCAGAATTCAATCTCACTGATAAACAGATCAAACTAGCACAGAGGGGAGCAGACTATACGGTGCTGAGCATTGAAAAACTGGAAAGATTGCTATTTACTGTCGCTGAAAAACCAGCTACAGAATGGATTATATATGGAACAATCACTCCGCCTGTTACAATTTTCCATTTTCAGTATTGCCTAAAACATATACCAGCAGGCACATATGAAAGGTTGGGTAAAAAATACATCAAGACATCCTGGGAATTACCGTACACACACAGATGTTGGAGTGGGGGTCGTGAAGTGTTTCTTGGCGGGAAAAACTGTGAAAACACACTAAGTGCTTCCCTCCTTTGTCAGGGTAAAAGCCTACACGGGGCCTGCGATGGTTTCTCTAACAACTTATCCTGCCACCTGCAAGGTTCTCCGGCTGCGGTGATTGATCCACTTTTTGGACAACTTTCAAATGGAAGTTACATTATGTTGAACAATCACAGCTGCTGTGGCATGTTGCCAGGTTTACAATGTGAAGGTAAACACCCAGGCTATCTGACTTACAAAAACTAGCTATGTACTTAACTGCATCATTCCCAAACAAAATCGAAAACCTAAACCATAACACAAACAATCATGATGATATCAAAATTAGTATTTTTTAATAAAAACAACGATGAATTCATACAATGTAAATATACAATTATGATGGATTGTTGATAAAAAATGATGTATTTTTTATATTAAAAAAAACATAAATTTAAAAAAACATATTAGAAGGACAGTGATACATGTCCTATCTATTGTTGCTGTGGCTGTTGTATGTGAGTCAACGCGTTTCGACACATCGTGGTGTCTTCCTCAGGACAATTATAGTTTCAGCCAATTTGTCTATAAAGAATAACATAATATTAGTACTTATACTTTCTTAAAAGCAGTGTCACAGTTTACAATTTCATTTTGACTATTCATAATTGATGATTGACAATAGTGAACCCCAAAATAATTATTCATTTCATTCACGATGTTTGGTTCATTTCAGTTAGCATGGGAATATCGAGTGCAGTTCGTTATTTTATCTCGAGTACTACTTAATACATAGCATAGTATACAAGGTATACATTATCACTGGAGGTATCCTAGAGAGAACAGGCCTAGACAATTGCAGTTTTGATGTAATCTGTTTTGTCTACGATGTACATTTATTTCGCTGTTAATATTCATTAAAATTCCTGTTCAAATTTCATTTAATAACATCGATTTTATTATCCTTCTATCAAAAGTAAGCGAGAGAAACCCAGAAAAAAGTTTAAGCAGCAAGATAAGTAAGTAAAAGAGAATTTGCAGCTACAGAGATAGCAAGGTTCAGTCATTTCTTTCTCACAAGGATTCAGGAATTAGCCTGGACCATGCCTACAACCGGTATACTATCCTCTATTAATCCATATTGCTGGTACTGCATTTCACCCATACTGTTTTGCATTTAAGTTGGTGTATATCTATTCCTATTCTCCCACAATATTAGGCTTCCTATGTCTTTACCTGACAAGGACCTCTCTTCAGGGTTTATCAGTCGATATCTTCAGTTAAAAAACAGAATGAGTGAGGCACCGTTATTTTCTTTCCCTAAAATCGGCATGTGAAACCTGCAGAGGAAATAATTTTATGTTTCTTAATAATCATTCTGTTTATTCCCTTTGCATGATAGAGGACGGCATATAACTATCCTCATTCTCTCTTATTATCATATTGCATACCTTAGTGTTAAGGATTCACTGCTCCCATCTCAAACAGTCTGTATTTCCACTATTCGGTGGTTTTCTTCAGGTAAACGAATTCTTATAAGCTAGAGATAAAACCATATAAACTACTTGTCATAATGAGACACAGAAGTCTTACACTGATACAATTAAATGGGCTTGCAATGGTATCTTTTCTCACCTCGTATAAAAAAAGGATCGTTCAAATATACCGGGTGACAACGCATCGGGCAATAGCAGGATAATTTTCAAGTCAGACTACGTGGTGCCTTTAAGAGATTCCAGCTCCCCGCGTAAAGCGGCAACGTCAACATGGAACTGTTCGGGGAGAGTGAAATACAAAGCATGTTTATCTATTCTGACAGGTCCCTAACAATGCGCTCCTGTCTATGCCCCGTAGGATCGGAAAAACAGCCTATGTTCATACCTTCAGAAATCTCTTTTCAGAACAAAGGACCGTTCGGAGTTTAACTGTTGCAGACAACGCTGCCCGAGAACGGGTCTCCTCGTCTCTTTCTTTCTCACCGCGGGGACCAGCAGTTTGTGTTATTGAGCGTTAGTTTCTTGGAGGGCTCTATTCTTTTAGCAGAGTACCTGGGAGGTTTAAGACATTATAACATCAGTTCGTGAGCTATTCTAAATCTATAGCGTTTAACTAGTAGGAGCCAAGGGGACCATTTCTTTTCCTGCTTACCTTCTTGGCACTCTTTCTCCCTCTGGGGATGGTCCAATCAGCGGGCGGCTTGTAACGGCAGAAAACGAAGGGATTCACAAGCCGTAATTCTATTGGTATTTATACTCCACCTTCTCTCCAAAACTCCTCCCCTATTTAAAGCTACAATTACTTTTTTACCTATGTTGTTTGTTTTAAACTAAAAAGGAAAAATAGAGATTCTTTTCGCGTACTTCATATCAGTTCACTTTTCGTCGCTTTTCCTCGTTTTACATCGGTCAGTGCTTAATCTACTTTGGATAAATACATTAATCCTTTCATACTCAAGAGGTTTGCGGTCTATGAAGATTAATTCATCATTATGTTAAGATGGAATTACCTCTACATTTTAGTGAATTGATCCTATGCGGCTGTACATAGATTTGTTCTTTCATTTGGTAATTTTGTCATATTATAGCATTTGACCACGGGCATTCTAAATTCAGGCCATGTTCATATGTGTCAAGGGAAAAAATCCAATATAGTTCTCGCTTCTTCCTAATCTTTTCCCCTCCTTTGTCATTTGGCAACTGTATTTTCTCTAAGATTCGCCATTTTATTTCTTCAGGAGAATGTCCGAAGTCCAAGAAATGGCTAACTAAAGGTGCTGTTACTTTTTTCGTTTTTATTGCTGACCGGTGCTCGGTCAGCCTCGTTTTTATTGCTCTTCCTGTCTCGCCAACATACCCTAAGAGGCAAGGACATGTAATAAGATACACCACATTTTGTGTGTTACATGTCCACAAGTCTTTTGCCTTTATTTCAACATTGTTCAGGGTCATTGTCTCTCCAAGATGGATGTTCTTACATGACTTGCATGAACCACAGCTCGATGTGCCTTTTATTGGGTTATTATTTAAAAAGGACCTTTGCACAAATGGTGGATTTTCAGGACTTTTACTGAATCTGGATCGGACAATTTGATCCTTCAAGTTTTTATTGCGCCTGTGCGCATACATAGGTTTGGGTATTTTTTGTTGACTATTATTCAGGTTCAGCAGGTGCCAATTAGAATTAATAATCTGCCTAATGGTCCCATCTATGGTAGAGTGTTTAGTTATACAAACCAAGTTCGGGGCATTTTTCGTTCGGTTTGCCAGGTTTACCCTATCTAGTAACTGTGTCAGCCAGGGTCACTTGCTGTATGCAAGTATTGTTTCCAAAAATCAAGACAGACCGGAAGTCGCCATTATGGCCTTCACTGAACATCTCTTCTATACGAATTGATACTTTAAGCAGAATGAAAGCCATTCTTTTACAGAAAACTGTGCCACTGACCTCGGCTAAAGAAACCAATGATCTGCAAGTCGCAGGAACTTCTGCGGAGATACATGCCCTCTTAAGTATAAATTGCCCTATACATTTCTCAGAATTGTTAAGTCGTATCTTAGACATGTCTGATACGAGCGGTATTGTACTTGTATTTAAGACTGTATTTTCTGGACGGTTAGCATCTTTTGAAGCAATCCTAGGAATATTTGCTAACTTCGTGCACTCTCTTTGGCAGGATTGCCTCTCATTTTGGGACTCGCTGCAGGGATACTATTTTTGCTCCTGCTGCTGCAATATGGCAAGTCAATCCACAAGCCGCACCCAGTTCACCATGGAGACAACTCTACTGGCGATGAAGTGTTGTGAGCGCATCATCCAAATTTTGGGATTAACTTGTTTAGGAGAATTAAATACCACATGGTTTCTGTCATTCAGATCAATTTGGCAAGATTGCATCCTACCTGTTCTACGCTGCCTGCTATGCGGAGAAGAATGAGTGCTAGACACATGCCTGACACTCCCATCAGTCATGCCAACGGATGTTGATACTTTGCTTAAACCAGTAACGGCCCATGCACTGTGTTGTCCCCAGCGGCTACCAATTTTGATGACGGCATTCATTGAGATCTCACAGACGGAAAATGGTGACTGTGAGGTACGAGAGGAAATAGGCACACAGGTACCCTCCAATTTGAACATTACTAATGCGACCAATGCTGATGGCGATGCTTCACATATATGTGCGGTTGATCTTCTTAACAAGGTAATCCAACTCTCACCTACAATGGTAGGGGACTTTTTTACAGACTTAGAAGATTTGATGTTTTCTCCAAACAATAACACTGACTTTTGATTTGGCACACAGTGTTCTGAGACACTCTGAATTCGACCTTCATTGTTTCAATACAAAGTTCTAACTTTGGGACTCTTTTTCCTATGATTAACTTTTTTTCCAAAATTGTATTTTTACCTTTCTTTTTTTATTGGCACAAAGTATTCTGCTCAAAGTAGAACTATTTACAGAGAACAAGAATTATTTGAAAAACAATATTTGACCTTGTCCACATAACAAACAGTTTTATGTATTGTAACATGAAATGATTTCGGCCCTTTTTTCTGTATTTACGAGCCATTTCATAAATGTATATTTTCATGATTCATTCAGATAGCATTTTTTCAAATGTCAACTATATGCTTAGAATGGAGCATTGCTTAAATGCGTACAGCACAAATGCTCCTTTCATGTACAACTGATACCACTGCATTTTTATGTATTTTGGGTGAGTTTTAAACACTTGTTGTATAGATAGTATTTAGATACGTTTATTCATGCTTAGAACTTAGTATTTAGTAGAAGTCGTACATAAGAAAGTGGAGTGGGTGTTGTATGGTGTTTTAGATTCCGAATGGATTTTCCCGATTCATGCCCTTATATAGGTACAATTCACGTTGCCCTTATATAGGCATAGAAATCAAGCCCTTATTTAGGCATAGCCCATGCAACCCAAATACAGGCAGGGCTACTTCCATCCGTTCACCAAACGTCACAACGATTTCTTGGAAAACCAGCTTAAGCCGTTAGGGACTTCCCCTTGCTTGACTATTGATTTCTCCAAGAACTCAGTTCGTTTTACAATGAACATCTATTCCTTAGGGGTTCATTCATGACATTCATATGCCCGACTTTAAGTCAAACATGGCATTCCTAAACACCTTCAAGGTATAAATATACCTTCACTTGCTATGGCAAAGCATGGTGGTTCGGAGCTGTTTGACGACCTACTTGCCCGACGCAGCTCACTACAGTAGGTGCCAAAGGAAGCCGACTCTCCAGCTGATGCACTGACCAGGAAGCTGGCCTCCTCTGCTGAGAAATCCAGCTCCAGTGTTTCTGACTCCCCTTGCGGGGTGTTGGGAAATCGAGTCCCGAGACAGAGATACCAGACCTCCTTCATTCTAAGGTATGGAGCTGTTTAGAACCTAGGGAAACCTTGGGTAGAGTCTTGGCAAAAACTAAACCTATGCTAAAGACCATACTTACTTCTTCCCTTGTACTAGTTTTAGGTTAGGTACATTGGGGTAGGGGTATTTTAGAAGCACCAGTTGAGTATTTTAGCCTGTGTTATTTATGTATGTATTTTTATATGGCTTAGAAACCATACAATGCTATTACAGTATTACTTCATAATACTATTCTCGCTGTACGCATTATACTTTGAATTCTGTCTAATGATTCACCTCTCTTGCATGAGAAAGAAGACTGTTCAATAAATCTTTTATTGAAAATGCCGTCACTATTTCTCTGCAAACTGTGTAGAAATGAAGCATGCACGATTAACTGAGTTAAATACTTATTTATTGTTTCCACGTCTCTGAAGATATTTATTCCAGTCCTAGGGAAACAAAGTTGTCATGTTTATGCGGTTGTCAGAAACTAGTCCCTTCTTGTGAATTCAATAACGTTTCTAGTAACCTCTGAGCTAGCTGGCACTCACAGTGAAGTTTAGTATATTCGATAGAGACCTACTGACCTAAGTTCTACGTCATATCTACAGGATATATTATTCCAATGCGCAGAGCCTATTGGGAATATAGGAACAACACTACAGAAGCTTCCATCTGAGGCTCCAGCCACTTGCATATTTTCTTTGAAGATCATGGCTAGATCTCCCCCTCTTGACTGCTCTATCTGCTCTGAAGATAGTATATCCTGCTGGGAGCAACCAATGATGTAACCGCACAGCGGATTATAACTTCAACCTCATATGTCACCTTAGCAGGAACCACAGAAGCAACAACAGTTGTCATGACACAAGTACTACAGTGCAGTATACAAAAAAGTGATGAATGGAATGCTTGAATTCATCTCAGCCATCTGGGCTGTATCCCAGTCCACCATTGTGTTGTACACCATTAAATCTCATTTTGGACCCATCCATAAGCAAATCAGTCTTGACCCTGCTCCACGGTGAACCTACCAGCCCAAACTGCAGGTCTTTACTGAACAAGAAAGCTAGAAACCCAGGACCGGTTTCGCTCTAATTAGGGCCCATCATCCAAGTATAGCTAGGTTCCAGTGACAAAGTGTGCACTGGACCAAGGTCTGGCCATTCCCTTTCAACTTATGGTGACACACTATAGTATGCAAAACAATTATGGATTGAATGCTTGAATCAATCATAGCCACCTGTAATTACTCAAGCTGCCTACCATTCCATCGCTATTTTGCTCACCATGCCATCTCAGTTTGGACCCAGCCACTTGCAAATCAGTTTTGACCCTGCTTCAGTGGGAACAGTTCAGCCCGCATTGCCAGGCAAGGTCCTCCCTTGACCGGAACACACGCAATCCAGGGCCAGTTTTGTCCTGCTTGGAGTCATACTGTTGTGTTAATATTAATTTCATCCACACCAAGAAGATAAAAAATTAGAGATATAATCCTCATTATTGGTTCATGACTGAACATTTGGGTGTTGATTTGAATTGCTTTCTTCGGAGACCAGTGCTGTGCTTCTTCTTGGGCCTACAGCAGAGGAAGCTGAAGGGGGAATAGGGGATTGTCCACAAATAGAGAAAGAATTGTAATTTGTCAAATAAAGATGCAAGCTCTCTCCTTCACCCTGCACTGTGACCCACATGTGACTTCTCTCCTTCTCTGCTTCCAGCACTTTCTGTAGTCTCGGGCGATAGAGTCACAGGGCCAAAGAAACCTGAGTAAGAACAAACTCTTAACTACCAGAGAGCCGCATAGAAGTGAGTAGATTTATTTACAGCAGTGACATCCTATATTTTCTCTTCCTCAGCTGCAAGTTCTTCTTTCTCCATCAGACTTGCATAAAATGTAGACTGTCTAGGTATTGTAGAGTCAGCAGTCATCATTCCTCTGTCCTCTCAGTGTCTCTCTATCTCTGCATGATAGCCTCTATTGAGTTTCACCTAACGTTCTGCATGAATCGTGTAGCGTGTTCTGTTGATGGATAGCCCATACTGGATAGATTGTCCTCCACTGAATTTGTTTGTCTTTTAGTGTCTTGGGAGTGGATTGCTCCTTAATTGATGCTTTTGCTCAGGAGGTCATATGCACATAGCAGTCAAGCAGGCACTTGCAGTGTAAACCCAGTCTCGTTTCCTTGAGAAGGATTTCTCATAGAAGGAAACTGATGACCACTTAATATCTATGTGAATATGGCTAAATACAATAGTGATGGGTAAAAATAAAAAGAACACTGAACCTGTCAGAAGAATTAAGATCTTTTATTAGCTATATGCAATGGACGAAATATGTGTTGGCTAAACAAATTCTAAATCTGCATTCAGGTGTACAAATGAAGTCTATGTTCATCTTGTACATCACAATAAGGAAATTGACCTGTATGTATAGTAGTGTTGGACAGTGGACAACAAACAAGCAAGAACACATGATTTAAGGACTATTTCAGAACAATGCTTGCCACTGTGAAACTCCTCATGTTTTGATGTCAGCATGAGGTCTCTTTGGCAAGTATTGTCTGCGCACTTCAGTCAAAGTAAAAGAAACAAAAGTTTGTCATTTAAAGGTATGCCTTGTCTAGTGGTATTGTATGTCTCAGGGTTTTGGGGCTACTTGGTACCAGGGGGCAGACTCTTAGTGAAGACTTGTCTCTTAGGATCAGATCCCTTGGTTTGCTGTCTGAAACAAACTCCAATATTTGATGGAAATTTTTGACTTCTTAGAGGCAATAATAATGATGGGTTGTGTTGCATACACATGCCAATACATTGGCACAGCATCTCTCAGTAGGATACAGTGCAGCTTAAGATTTTTTGAGGTACTCGGCAAAACATATTTTGGGGCCTCATTTTTGTTAAATCTTCCTATTTACAGCTAATTCAAGCCCACATTATAACAAATATGACAGAATTATGCGTTAAACGTTCAGAAGCTTTGGCAGTAAAAATAGTTGAAAAGTCAAGGTGCCTAGTGTCTGCGAGCAAAACAGTACCAAACAAAGCTTACAGGCAAGGGGCTCCAGAACCAGAGTGAATAGGATCGGCCACAGCGGGCAGCCCTGTCTCGTTCCCCTGTGCACCTCTATAGGATCAGATATTTGTCCGTTCAGCCTAATTCTAGCTGTTGAGGCATGGTATAAAATCTCTTTCCATTTTAAAAATCCCATTCTACGCAACACCACAATCATGAACGGCCACTCCACCGACTCAAAAGCCTTTGCAGCATCTAGCAGTGCTGCTGCTGCTGGCAGTTCTGGATCCAGCTGATGATCAAGAGCAAAAATGGTGCGTATGTTTGGGTAGTTGATCTGGTGGGTACAAAACCTGCTTGGTCGGGCAACACCAGTGTCTCCTGCAGTAGCTGTATTCTAGTTGCGATGACCTTTGCTAGAATCTTTGTGTCTATGTTTATCAATGATAGGGGGCAGTACGAGTCACATCGTGATAGGTCTTTGTCTGGCTTGGGGAGCGTCACTGGAAGCGCTTCTTTCAGTGAGGCAGGGAATTTACCCTCTTCATACGCCTCTTCGTACATTTCCGCCAGGTGAGGTATCAAAAGATCTTTATATGTTTTGTAGAACTCCCCAGGTAATCCATCCAACCCAGGGACCTTGTTGTTTGGTAATGAATTTATTGCGTCCGTTAGTTCATCCTTGGCGATATGGTGGCTCAGAAATTTACGGTGCGTGTCTGAGAGCTATGCTAGAGCTACGTCCTGAAGGTAGTGATTTGCGTCCGTTAGTTCATCCTTGGCGATATGGTGGCTCAGAAATTTACGGTGCGTGTCTGAGAGCTATGCTAGAGCTACGTCCTGAAGGTAGTGATTTGTGTCCTCTGTTGTGGTGTTCGTTTGTTTGTCATAAAGTTGTGTGTAGTATTTCTGGAAACAGGTAGCTATACACTTAGTGTCGTACAACATTTGATCTGCGTCGCCCCTTATCTGTGTTATGTATGATGTTGTGTATGAGGGCTTGATCTTACCCGATAGGGCACATCCCGGCCTTCCGCCCTCCCTGTAGGTTCGTGCAGTGTATTGTTTCGATTTGTATTTTACCTCATCTGCAGCGTATATCTGGTAATCGCCCATCCTTTCCCTAATTCTTGCCAGTATAGTAGGATTCTGTGCCTGTATGTGTTCCGCCTCGAGCGCGCTGATGTCCCTTTCTATTATGCTTAGTTGCTGCTGGATGTCCTTCAGGATCCCTGCATGCTTGTTAATACAGTTTCCTCTAATTGTCACCTTGAATGCTTCCCATAATGTCCCCGCATTTTCTACCGATCCAGTATTTAATTTGAAGTAGTCTATTATTGCCTGTCGGAGCTCACTGCTGAACACTTGGTCTAACAAGGTGCTCCCCTGCAATCTCCATGTGAAATGTCTGGGTATGTGGGTGGGGACGTCCGACGTGAGGCTAACCGGAGAGTGGTCTGACAATGTCTTGGGTAGATGTTTGATCGTCCGCGCCCATGTGCATACTTCTGCCGTAAGCAGCCAATAGTCTATTCTGGACCATGTGTTGTGCGTCGTAGATTGTATTGTATTGTATTGTAATTGCATTTATATAGCGCTTACTACCCCTGGCGAGGCGTTGAAACGCTTTTTCGGCGAGTAGCACGCTACTCCGGGACCCGTAGAGGATTAGTGTTGAATTAGTATAGTGAAACATGCAGGTACATTTTAAATGGTGGATAGGTTAGTCAGTTATTTGGATTTTGAATGATAGCAGAAGGCTAGAGGAGGACAAAGGTTTGTATTTATATAGATGTGCACGTACCTTCCCTCCAGCCCTCATGTCTCATCCTCCATATGTCGGTCATTCCCCAAATTGCCATATCGTCTTTAAGGGTTTTGGCTGCCTGTCTGCCATACCTCTCATTGCCCGTTGATCTAACTAGCGCCAGGTCCAGATAAGTGTTGAAGTCTCCACCCCATAGTATCGTTGCTCTCGGGAAGTCCCTAAGTTTGGCCCATGTCTCAGCAAAAAAACTGGGATCATCTGTATTCAGACCGTATGATGTGATTATAGTTAGTACAGTACCTCCAAAGTTACCCTGTACCATAACATAACGGTCTTGATTGTCGCTTAGTGTGTGGATCAGCTGAAATGGGGTACTCCTTCTGACTAGCAGTAACACCCCCCTTACGTCATGGAGTATGATGATGCTACGCCATATGACGCCAATCTGGTGCCCAACCGTGTTTCAGTAGTGGAGGTAAGGTGTGTTTCTTGTATACACGCCACATCAATACCGTGTCTATCAAAATAGGCAAGTACTTTACGTATTATTTGTGGGTTTTGAAATCCCCTGACATTCCGTGTCAGAAACGTCAGTTGTCTAGTGTTCGCCCCGGTGTCAGCCATGTACACGTATCACAGCCTGGTATTGTCGTGTTCCTCGTATGCTGCATGTGTGAAGTGGTAATTGTGTTAAGCGCTTCTTGACATCGACCAGACATTTTCTATTGTCCCATTCCCCCGCCCCCACCCACTCCGCCCTAGCCCCTGTGGCGGAGCCAATCCAAACTCGGTTAACCATGAAAAACCCAACAAGAAAAATAAAAAAGCCCCTTCAATGAGCTAGTGTGGTGCACACATGAGGGCGAGGGCTGCCAGCCCGTTTACTGTGGTTTCCCCACAGGGGCACATGCCCTGCAAGAACACATACATCAAAACTAGGCATAACATATTCCATTAATTACGATGCGTTAGGGAATACCTCAATAAGTATGCAATGTCTCTGAGGTGAGCTGTGTACAAACATATTCAAGTGCAATACACAATACTGCATTATACAGGGTGATTCAGAATGCGCTGATGTTCGACTTATCTGCGTGGATCACTTGACCATCTGGATGTCGTCCAGCCATCGTCTTCGAACTCTGCATTTCTGTAGGTTATCAGAGTTGTCTGCGATTATGCCACTGTTCATGGCTAGGGTCTCTTAGTCCAAAAACAACAATCGATGGACAGGATGCAGAACAATGTCATACATTCACCCCAGTACAGAGATCTGGGCCTAAATCCATCGTTTTTTTGCACTCCACACCACCCGAGGTCACACATGGCCATATGCCAATCAGCCTTGACCCTGTGCCTCATGGGAACAGTCCAGCCCGAACTGCCAAGCCATGTCTTTCCTAGACCGGAATCAAGCATCCAAGGACCGGTTTTTGGCTATCAGCCGTCATCAGCCTGGATAGCTTGACTCCAGTGGTGTGGAGAGCATGGGACTCACGTCTGAGCATACCCATCCCACTCGGGGTGACAAATGCAAAAACAACAATTGATGGACAGAATGCAGAACAATGTCATACATTCACCCCAGTACAGAGATCTGGGCCTAAATACATCGTTGTTTTGCACTCCACACCACCCCAGGTCAGACATGGTCATATGCAAATTAGCCTTGACCCTGTGCCTCATGGGAACAGTCCAGCCCGAACTGCCAAGCCATGTCTTTCCTGGACCGGAATCAAGCATCCAAGGACCGGTTTCTGGCTATCAGCCGTCATCAGCCTGGATAGCTTGACTCCAGTGGTGTGGAGAGCATGGGACTCACGTCTGAGCATACCCATCCCACTCGGGGTGACAAATGCAAAAACAACAATTGATGGACAGAATGCAGAACAATCTTAGCAATCTTAGTCCACCATCTTCCAGGCTATAATAATAATACCATCCGCCCCCAGCAGTTGTGTTCATAATTCAACCATGCCTTGCTTCCCTGGTCGATTCGGATCGTGCACGCGCACATTGTTGTCTGCCAGCTCTTGGAATTTCCTGTTACTCGACGTCCGAGATTGTATGCTGTTCCTCCTGGTCTCCGCGTGGGGATCTCCGTCTTGGTTTTGCGTGTTCCTTCTGTTGTAGAAATGTTAGCACTTCTTTTGGTTCATTATAGATTTTCACCTTCCCCTCATCTGTGATCCTGAGTCTTGCCGGATACAGCATTTTGTACGTTATATTCAGATCTCTCAGTTTTTGCTTCACCTGGACAAACTTCTTTCTTGCTTCCTGTACAGTGACCGTAAAGTGATATGTCCATGCCTCATGCGTCTGTTTCCCCAACTCTCGTGCTTTACGGAGCGCCGCATCTCGGTCTCTATAGTTCAGTATCCGTGCTATAATCGGCCTCGGAGATGAACCGGTTGGTGGTTTCAGTGCCAAGGATCTTTGCGCTCACTCAACGATGAATATCTCAGAGAATATGTCCAGGCCCAGCATTGTAATTAGCAATTGTTCCTCATACCTCTCCATAGGACCCTTGTTTGTTGTCTCCGATATGGCCGTCAGGCAAATATTATTTCTGCGGGACCTCGCTTTCAAATCTTCTGCCTTTGCCAATATAGCTGCCATTTGTTTGTCCAACCTTAACTGTTTCACCGCCATCTGCACTTGAGCACCTTTGGCATCAGATATTCTGCGTTCGGCCATGTCCTGTCTTTCTGTGTGCTTGTCATAATTATCTTTATCTTACATTATTTTTGCCACATGAGCCATTGTTTCTTGACATACAGCAATTACCCTGGTTCCTTGTGAGTAGGGTTCCCTTGTTGTTTCTTTATAACTATTATCCATCTGGTCTCATGATTCAGGATGTTTAGTACGCAATCTGTACCTATGTTTTGATATTCTATTCACATGTTACTTTGAATAGTCTCTAGGTATATCAAGGAGCTTGGCTCTCCCATTAAAAGACAGAGTATTAGATCACTTGTCTAAAATTAAAATTGATATGACACTTCTACAAGAAACCCATTTAGATGAATATCAAATGAAGAAATTAAAGCTAGGTTAGCGATGTTTTCTCTTCACCTGTCTAATGGTGTTGTCATTATTTATTCAAACAAAATACAGGTTGTTTTATTAGCTCAAGAAAATTATACCAAATGCAGAGGATTACTTATTAACTTGAAAATTGATAATATTCCCATTACATTGGTTAATGTATATGGTACAACTCAAGCTGATAATACGTTTTGGAATGTAATGGCATCTAAATTAATGAAATATGCCGATGACAACTTGCTCCTTAGTGGTAATTGTAATCATGTACTTGATCCCTTTGTTAGACCGACAATCAAAGTTTAATAAAATCCCAATTCTATGCAGAATTTATTTTTAAATGCAATTTCTCAACAAACTCTTACTGATTCCTTGAGAATTGTTAGTCTTGATAAAAAAGAATATACCTTTTATTTTCTGGTTCATGGATCCCAGTATAGAATTGATTATTTTTTTCTGAGTAGAACACTATCGGGACAAATGACAACTGCTGATATTGGAGCAATATTATTTTTACATCAAGCTCCATTTTTTTATTGATTTGGATCTTGCTCTTCTTCCACAAGGCCCCTGAAGGTGGAGATTTAATAATGCTCTTGTCTCTGATCAATCTTTTACACAAGCTTTCCAGTTTTTGTTGAAGAATTGTTTAGTAATACAACATCTGAGATGCCATTTCACACAATTTGGAATTCTTTTTTTGTTTTGTTTAAGAAGTTGATTGAGTTTTCAAACCAAAAACAAACAAATAAAACATGATAGGCATAGCAATACAATCAATCTAAGACATTTTCATTACAGATCATCTGCATAATTATTCTAAGGATCCCTGGGGCCATGTTACAGAAAGTGCCCCGGATGCGCTTTGGTGTTACAGAAGGGGCTGCAGACACTTGTGCGACCACTTCTGTAATCCGGATAGCCCTGGGGCACTTAACGCACCAGCGCTATCTGCAGGGAGCGTTCCCTCATTTGCATCATATTACATAAGCGGGCGCAGAGGCAAAAAAGCCCTCAGGAGGCGCAGTCCCCGATGGCAGGCCTCTGGCAGGCAAAATGGGGTCCCATGGACTCCCCAGACATCCCCTTGCAGGTGGGTGCAGTCACCGGCTGCACCAACATGTAAGGGTCTCTCTAATCCCCTTCAAAAGTGGAGGCTGGCTGACACATGCACTGTGAAAACACAGAGGGGCTGTACCTCTCCTCTGAAAGCTCTGCCCCAGGGCAGTGCAAGTTCGCAGCTGCCCTGGGGGCAGCATATTTATCTTAAACGGGCTCATTTTCATAGTATACACGGGCGCACCTTTTTAAAGGTGTGCCCAGCGCAAACAATGAAAGTGCGCTTATTGTGTCATTTGGCCCCTGGAGGCCAAAATAGTCCCACCACGTTCCTCAGACTTTGCTATGCTTTTTGGGGCAGCCTCACACTGCGTAGACAGGCTCTTGCATCTTTGTACACCAGTCCATTGCCCTTTGCCATGCTTTCAAATCCAGGGCAGAGGCTGAGTTCCAATTCTGGGCAATAGCTCTCTTGGCGAGCAGTGTTCCCAGGCCAAAAAGATACCTGTCAGATCTCCTTTGACCCAAATCTTAGAGCAGGCCCAGAAGCGCAATGCAAGATGAACACTCCACTGGCCTCCCCAACACTTTGGACAAAACCCCCAGTATCTGGGTACAGTAATAATACACAGCAGGTGACAGCCATATGACATGATAGGTGTCAGCCATCTCCACATTGCCTATGTGTGAATGCACCAGACGTCACACAGTCCAAGACTGGATGCCCCATCTGCAAGGCATGGGGCTGTGGAGTAGGATCCATTGGATGTCTTAGAGCTGTGATGACAGAGGACATCACGCATTAAAATCAATGTGACACCTCTGAGAATGCCTGCCAGCTCAGCCCTCACTGCATTCAGTGTGGGGCAGGGCATCAGGGAGACATATACACTAATCAAGTTATAAATCTGTCCTCCAATTGCTCCCTCCACCGTGAAATTCCTACCCTGTGGGTCTGCTACACTATGGGTGGTCACCATTGGCAAGTGTTTATGGATCAGAAAGGCCACCCCCAGTGTAATGACCTACTTCTCTGTATGTTTTGGTGCTTCTGTCAGTCACCAGGTCATTACTTACCACATCCTTTATAAGGTTCCAGAAAGACACCACATTTCACAATACTTACCCAAGAAAGGAATAAACATTGACAACATATAAGACCATTGCCGAGGAGCTCCCAAATAACAACAAGTCACAACACCTCCACATCTGAGAGGGTACGCAGAGCAAGTCACAACACCTCTCTATCTGAGAGGGTACACAGTGCATGCTACTCCTAGCAATGTATTGGATCGAATAATTAGAATTTAGACATCCCTGATTGGAGTCGATTTCCCTTCCGTATCAACAATTACCCATTAGAGGGGAATCGCCCATCCCTCTGTAAGTACTTGGTAAAAAAGGGTCCCGACCTTCCCTCACAAGGAATGCAAACAAATGATATGCTCTAGGGTTTCTTTATTACATGATAATAGGATGACAAAAGAAAGAAAGAACTAAATATCACAGTGAACATTTATAGCAATCACCAGCACATACATATACATAGAACCTGAAAATAAAAGACATGGTTAGATACCATAAGCACACCTGGAACACCTCACCATAATCTTAGGCGTCTTGACATCTGAAGAAGGGTCCGTCTCTCTTTCCCTCTCTGGTTGGGTCTGGACTCTCTGTTGCACAAACACGACTGCATGTCTGCACAGTGATGTATCATCAGACCGCCAAACCACCATACCAGCATCTCAGCATCTCACCATCTCTGAATCTCAGAATCTCTCCTTCTCTCGGACCCCCTTTCTCTAATATAGAATGCAGCTCTCCATCGAAGTTTCTAGCTTACTCCGCCTACAGTTCTCATGGGATTCCTGTACCACCTCGTACCAAGAGCACAACAAGCAGCTGGCCAAGCGTTTTGCTCTGACTCGGCACGAAGAGAGCACATGCCACTCAAGAAGAACCGGTCCTGTCTGGTTCACTACTGGTGGACAACACATGTAATCTAAAATATAACCTCTCAACTACAGAGGCTCAGAAGATGGCTGCAGTTTAGAATATGGAGTTGCTCAAGCATAGGCCTCTACTACTTGGAAAGCAGAATGATGTTAGACCACGTCAGAGCCAATAGGCTAAAGTCATAATTCACCTAACTCAAATAACACTATGCACTTAATCCCTCAGTATCCACTATGGAGCACATGTGTGCACCATCACCAACAACACTGCACCTTGACATCCCATACCTTCTATTCTTTGGCAAGATTATTCTAATGCAAGACCATCCTACATTAAGGCTAAAGTAACATAGCACACTAAAATCAGTACACAATGGTGGTGATCGAGGGTCATCACAGACTATCAGACCACTAAAGTGGCTCATTCACTACACCCCAGGAGCCCCTATTATTGCCAGCATGGTAGACTTTCTCATACCCATACTGGTCCAGGAGATAGATCTCTAGCAGTAGGAAAATGTCCGGGCATGACGCTTCTAGCACCATTCTCCACTTAACATCATTCAGGCCATTAACATTCCACGTAATTATTTTATTGGCCATCGGGAGGTAACCTGGATGTAGGAACCTTGGTGACCCCATCATGTGCATTAGTGGAAGAATGGACTTGTACAAACCTACATAAAATACTCCGTCAGAGCTTACATATAAAGACAATTTACTATACATGTACACAGGGACAGCAGGCTGGGTAACCTAGAGTCCAATTTGCAGAAGTTTAGCATGGCCTTTTTACTTCTGTAAACCCCAAAAAGGCATTTCGCTACATGTCCAATAAAATCCCAAGTACATTAGAATTTCTTCTGAGTTATGAACTAATACATTATGTGTTCATCAGATAGTGCAGGTTACACAATTATTCGGTACAGAACCAATCGGAAGAAGCTAATAGTGCATGCCACCTGCGTGATGTAGGGTGGTGGTGCGCACGTGCCCAGTGATTGGGAGAGTGGGGATTTTCCAAGCATAAGACATGCAGTAACCAATCAGAAGGGCATTTTGTCTGATCTATATATGGTATGGTAACAGTGTCTGTTGTTGGGCTAGCGAGCTTATGCATGTAGCAAGTGATGTACTTGAGCAAGTCTCACATTACAAGGTGTCTAGTTTAGCAGGATACATTAATTTATGCGTAATCATTCTATTTCTGCACATATTCTACAGTCATTGTCATCAATGAATATCACAAAACGTTACAGAGACAAGATTAATTCCCCAAAAATATAACACAGTTCCACAGACTATCAGGATTGTAGCCTGCCTGAAATACAAGAACATATGACCAACTGGGTCAAACCACTCCAATCAACGCACCTAAAGCCTCGCTCCCCAAATTTCTACCCAAGAAGCATCTGTCGCCCCAAAATTGTAAACCACATACATTATGAAACCAACTTTGGAGTGAGTCTAACCACGTCGCTCCACCGGAGAGTACTCAGTGAAAAGATATCGTACTGAGGTACTGGGTTTTTAGGAACCGGTACCGAACCGGTAACCCAGCGGGTTACCAAAGACCTCGGGTTCTCCTGAGTCAGACCCACAGAAACTTCAGAGTCTTCTAGGTGAAGTCAAAGATTAGTTTATTGGCTGCAACCAAGGTGACAGGGTCCTAGAAGTACAATGCCAGTATATTCAGGAGACTGCACACTTTCACAAAGTTAGGCTTCTCTTCTTATACATAACATTTGCCCTTTGGCGAAACATTCCTTGGGTGAGCGGTATTTCATTTATGGTTACTGATTACAAAAGAAAGCAGAGTCATGATGACATGTACATATTTCACGTTGTGATGCCCATAACAAATCATCCGGCAAGGCCCAACATTTCATCAGATATCGCTGGACCCCTAATAAAAATGGTCACCTCCCCACCATAAAATAAATGAGGAAAAGGAAAGAAGAAAGATGTGAGCGAGATATGGCAGGTGTGCGTGCTGAAATGGCTTTATGGCCGGTTGGGCCTAGATACTATCTTGCTTGGTCACTGGGAGGGAACTGACCTAACGAGCTCGGCCTGGGGCAATGGTTCTAACTTGTACTGGGGTCAGGAAGAAGTCGATTAAGGAGTACGTGTCCTTGTGGAATCAAATTCGACTGGATTAAGGCCTATGAAAAGGGCAACATGCAATTAAGGGTTCAGAAGGTAAATGACGATTTCGAGGTGAAATTGTCACTCGAATATACTGAAAATACATGTGCTTGATGTACTCGTCATTTCCGGTCTTTTGATACCAAATTCGTCCTATTTCGACGAAGTTTTTATTCTCGAGTCCGGTACTGTTACGGATCCATATTTTTCAGAACCACAGACCCTCCTTTTGCCCTTACATAGGCAATTAATCTATCCTTATGTTAATCTGAGTCCAGATCTATATTCCTAAAGTCATTGAGGTGTTGCTGCAACATCATTCTAGTGCTGAGTTCGTGTCTTGACACAGGCTTCCTTACACATGATGTAGCACAGAGGCCACATATTGCAGGAGCACACTGTATGCATAGACAGAACAGGAAAAGAATGGCTAAGACCATCCCAATGACCATCAGAATTGTCCATCCCCAGGCAGATATCAGTCCCCAGAGCCATCCCATTAATGACCAATCTCCGTTATCCACATGAATAGATTCGGAAATCTTATGTAGTTTGGAGATGGCCCCGTACACTGTTGGAGCATTATCTGAAATGAAAATGCAACAACTGGACTGGATCAATTTGCATACTCCACCCCGGTCCGCAAGTATTACATCTAAAGCGACCCGGTTCTGAAGGGTCATCAGTCGATCCGACTGGAGCTCAGCAGTCAGGTTACTAAGGGCACCGGCAGTCTCGATCACAGTGGATTCAACTACCCTTGTCAATTGCCTTATGTTTCTGCTGTTAACCATGGCTCCCCAGAAGGGCAGAATACCCATTGCAAAGTCACCAAATTCTTGACCCGCAGTGTCTTCTTTACTCAAAACACCTCGGACTGTCCTTGTCCGATGGTAATCCGCCGCTGCTGTGTAGGTGGGAGGTAACAGGAATGAAACAAAACATGTGCCCGAGAAGTCAGGGGGCAACCATGTATAGGCTCTATCGTGACAGATGAAATAAGTACCCTTTGCGGCTAAAAAGGCGGGGGAAGTCTGAGATCCAAAAACATACGTTTCTGTGCAGACACTCTTCCCTAGCTGAGCTCTGGAATTCCTACCAATACCTTGCAGACACAGGTGCCCTTGATGGGGCACGATCCAGATAGGGGACGATCTCTTAGCTTGCTGTTTCTCACTTAGTGTAGTGCCATATCCGGTCACATTCCAACCTACATATGCAAGTATCTCATCGTCGGGGGTATCTTCGTAAGAAGTCACTTCCTTGATCATGTCAACTATACCCTTCACTAGGGCGCTAGTCTTGAGGTTGTCTTTTACAGAACGTAGGGGTTGGATTTCTCGTGCATATATGAACATTGTCCTATATGCCCATACTGACCCATTGTGACTAAATGGCAGGACCAAATAGGGGATACCTCTGTCCGTGGTGTGGGGCATGAGACCACACACCCAACAGTTGGTTGTGTTCATTACAAGTTGGTGTTGGTGTAATAGCTGAACGAAGGAGTTATTAATGAACTCTAATCTCCTATTTGATTCGTGGTCAGGCAAAGAGTGGAAAGAATGAGAGGAAACAGTAGGGGGAGGTATGGGTGATGTAGTAGGCGTGAATGTCATATGAGAAGAGAATAAAAAATAGCTTATCAAAAACACCATTACGCTAAATATCATAAAAATACACATCATTATAAAAATTTTCTTTCTCATTGTTTTCAAAAGTCTCTGCTTAAAGCTCATTTGTCTGGCAGTTCTCTCCACATCAGGAAACTCCATCCTCTCTAAGGTGCTGCCCGCGGCGGTAGGTTGTTTCTGCTAAGGGATGCTTCCGTCAGTCTAGGGTGGCTCCCTTCGACCAACTGGAACCAGCAACCTATTGTTGTCAGCTGCACCCAAAAGTCTTTAGTCAACCGCGACCCTAGCAGCGGAACCCGGATGGCGGTTCAAAAAAAACAAAAATAAGCAAGTTACCTAGATGGGAGAATCTGCATTTTCAAAATAGCATTTCGGAAGGAAAAAATTCATTATTTTATTAGTCCACAGGTTTTTCTCTCGGATCAAAAATAAATCACTTTTCCTTTAGTCTGTTTTTCTCGGTCGGAAATTATAGCGTCTTTTCCCGGGTGCTGTCTGGTCCGGAAATAGTAGCTCAGGTTCCACAGAGTTCAATTGTTCTGATGGCGGCGTAGTTTCTTGAAAAATGTTCTTACTGTCACAATCACGTTTAGCTTCTTTTACGCGTTCATCAATTGTGCGCTTTGAGTCAGTGCCTCCTGTCCGGACCCATTGGTCATGTGGCAGAGGGAAAGGTATTTTCTTACAATGGATCCCGTGGACCCAATTGGCCTTCCCCTCCACCTTAATAGTTGACCTTGTAGACAGGAGGACGAGGTGAGGTCCGGTCCATCTGGGCTGGTCGTTTCTTGTTCTCTGGAAATTCTTGACCAACACCCAGGTGCCGGGGTCAATGGAGTGACCCGGTGTCTCGGAAACCGGAGGCAAGGTGTTGTGGACCTGTTGATATAAAACACGCAATTTAGCCGTCAATTCATACAGATAGTCGAGCAAAATTGGGTGTTGCAGCTCGCTAAACCTCGTGGGCCTAGGCACTCCCCATATGTTGGCTGGCCGACCAAAGACTATTTCATAGGGGCTGAGTTTCATTCGCGAATGCACAGTCATTCTGGTGGATAGGAGTGCTAAGGGTAGAGCGTCGGGCCATTTAAGACCCGTGCTCGCTTGGATTTTGGCCAATTTAAGTTTAAGCGTGCCATTGTAACATTCCACTAATCCAGCTGATTGGGGGTGATTTGCAGCGTGGAACTTCTGACTAATGCCTAGCCCTTCACACACTCGTTTCATCACACAACCCACAAATTCACTTCCGTTGTCTGACCAGACCATTCTAGGCATTCCGAACCTGGGGAAGAACTCTTTCACAAGGGCTTTCGCTGTGGACAAGGCAGTATTGTCCCTTAGGGGATAGGCTTCTACCCATCTTGAGAAGGCGCAAACAACCACGAGCACATATTTTAAGTTGTTGCACCTCTCCATGTGTATGAAATCTAGCTGCAAAACCTCGAACGGATACGTAGGAGGTGCGAAATGACCAGCTGGAGTTGGGGTTCCCCTACCAGGATTGTGTTTCAGACATACCATGCAATTCTTGACAACATTCTCTGCACACTTGGGGATCCCTGAATTCTTCCACACTGGGGCCAATAACTCGCAAATCCCTTTCGCGCTGATATGGGCCATCCCATGAGCCATTGTAACCACTGCAGGCACATACGCATCGGGTAACAACCATCTTTGTTGCTCTGTCGATTCAATCCAACAACCATTTACATCCATTCTCCCTGTACTTTCTTTCCACATGCTTAACTCTTTCTCCGTGGCCTCAGCTTGGATGGACTTCACACTCTCTATTGTGTCTTCACATATTCCAACATCGCCAGTCCATCTTTCTGGGCTCGCAACATACATTCGGCTCATCACATTCTTTGCCGTTTCTTTAGCAGTTTCATCAGCAAATGCATTTCCACGACCAACATCATCGATCACTTTCTTGTGTGCACTACATTTCACAACTGCTACTTTCAGGGGCAACGTCAGTGATTCAAGAAGCTCATTCACCAACTGACCGTGCTGAATCTTAGCTCCATGCGAAGTCAGGAACCCACGTTCTCTCCACAATCGTCCAAAACTGTGAGCCACTCCAAAAGCATACTGACTGTCGGTATAGACAGTCACTTTCATTCCTTTTGATAACACACATGCTCTCGTAAGTGCCACGAGTTCGGCGGCTTGAGCCGAACCATGTGGTATTCGCGCAGTTTCAACGATTGTGTGCAAAGTTGTGACAGCATACGCTGTAGTCACGTTACCGTTTGGGAGTTTAAAGCATGAACCATCCACCCATAATGTACCATCACATTCGGCGAGAGGAGTGTCGGATAGATCAACTCTCCCTTTGGTCTCCTCCTCCGTCCTGAGGAAACAATCGTGCTTTTCTGAAGCATCTGATTCCTCAGCAATTGGTAACAATGTGGCTATGTTCAGGGTACTGCATCTTTTGATGTGCACATGGCTTGCTAGTAGCGTCAATTCGTAACTGGACAGTCGAGCACTAGTTAAGTGCTGTGTCTTGGTCCTATTTAACAATGTGTCTACTGCATGCGGGACCATCACGATTAGTGTATTATTCATTACTAGGCCTGCAGACTGTCGAATAGAAACAGCTGCTGCTGCTGTGGCCCTTAGACAACTTGGCAAAGCTCGTGCTACCGGATCCAAAGTTGACGAAAAATAGGCGCATGGCCGTTGTCTATCTCCGTGTAACTGAGTCAGCACAGACAATGCACAGCCCTCCTTCTCGTGGACATATAATGTGAAGGGCTTACTGTAGTTGGGGTTACCTAACACAGGGGCCGAACATAATGCTGTGCGTAATTCGAGAAAACTTTTCTGACACTCATCGGACCAAGGAATGGGATTGGGTGTATTTGTACACGTTAGTGCCAATAAGGGTTTGGCTAATAACGAAAAATTTGGAATCCACTGTCTACAGTACGATGTAATGCCCAAGAAAGCGCGTACTTCTCTCTGTGTTCTTGGCACATTCAATTTAGCTATTGCCTGAATTCTTTCTGGGGTCAGTTTCCTTCCCTCCTTCGATAAGAGATGACCTAAGTAGGTCACTTCTTGTCGGCAATATTGGAGCTTGGAAAGTGACACCTTGTGATGTAGATCACATAGATGACGCAGTAGTGCCAATGTGGCCAGTGTACATATTTTCTCAGTATCCGCGGCTATGAGCAAATCGTCCACATACTGTACGAGAGTGGAACCTTTGGGCAAAACCATTGCGTCAAGCTGACTTTTCAGAGCTTGACTGTATATTGAGGGGCTCTCACAGTAGCCTTGAGGAGCGCGTTTAAAGCGGAAACTGCGACCACCTAAACTAAAGGAAAAAATATCCCTGCTCTCCTCAGCAATCGGGATACTGAAGAAAGCATTCTTCAGGTCAATCACCGAAAACCATGATGCGGAGGCTGGAATCATAGTCAATAATGTTGTAATGTCGGGGACAACTGGGAATTGTGGCACCACTATCTTATTTACTTCCCTAAGATCAATCACGAATCTATACACAGGTGGCTGAGAAGGGTCAGTTCGTTTTAAAACAGGCAGAACAGGACTATTGCAAACATTGCCTCGTGTTTCTTCAATTACGTCTTTCTCAATCAACTCGTAAACAATCGCTAGCAAAGCTTTTTCGCCCTCATTGGATATTCTGTATTGGGGAATTCGTGGCATTTTGACATTCGACTTCAATGTTACAACGTATGGTGGAATTTCTATAAGACCCACATCATTCGGACCAGTAGCCCAAAGAATATCTGGAAGAAGTGTCAATTCTGTTGGAAGCGTATTTCTCGACAAATACATGGGAGAAACCACTTTCTTACCTAAAGTCAGTTGTACTCCTGAGGGAGAACAGTACAAAGTCGCATACAATCTTTTTAGCAAATCTAATCCTAGCAAATTTTCACCACAACCTGTTGTCAAAATAAGGGGTGCTTCGAATTCACAAGGACCAACAGAAAGAGATAAAGGGTCAGAAATCGTATTTCTAACCGGGGCGCCAGAAAAACCTACGGAAACGTTCATTTCGCCAGACAAAGGTGCGCCAGGGAGTTTGGAGTGCATAATAGAACTCTTTGTAGCACCAGTATCCAACAGAAAAGGTTCTGACACACCCGATGTAATCACCTCAACGTAAGGTCCACTCTGATCTACTGGAACTGAAACAACTCCCTCTCTTCGTCTAAGGCTGTCCTAGCAATCGTTATTCTCCCACTGCTCATTTTCTGTGTAATACTCATCGACGTAGTATTGAGCTGTCCTGTCAGATACGTTATTTTGCTGGTCAAACCTGTTCATAGAGTTTTGTGGTGGAAGGGGACGTGCGTCCTGAGGGGTGTTTCCACGCCCTCTACCTCTAGGCGCTTGCTGACTACCACGACCTCTTACGCCAGAAAATTCATTTGTACGTTGCGGCAGAGCAGGACAGTCATATTTGTAATGACCCTCTTGTTTGCAGTATAAACACTGGTTGGGACCTACGCGGTTTTCATTGTAATCGAATCTCTGCAAGTTTCTCTGCGGTTGCTGAAAAGTGGTCCGGTAGTGATTCGGACCATTATTATTTTTATTACCACCACCACGTGGAGGATATGCTTGCTGTAGCAAAACCTTCGTTTTGAGTTCTCTAGTTTTCTTCTCTACTTTATCTTTCTCATCCTTGTCTCTATTCTCATAGTATTGTGCGGTAGCTAATATCTGGGCTGAAGATGAGACTGCCCAAGAGCTTTCTGAATCTTTCAATTTTCTACACAAGTCTGGAAGCAGATTGTGCACAAATTTATCGACGAACAATCTCTGACCACCTTCTGTAGTCATATCTTGACCGCTGTGGTCAATGAATGTTTCTTCAAATCTGGTGAAGAAATCTGACACAGTTTCTTCTTTCTTTTGCTTGCATGCAGATAACTTATCCCAATTTACACGTATCGCAGGCATTATTGTCTTCATGTAATCTACTATCCTACCAGGTAATTCCGCTATCAGGGGCTCAGGCTTGGCACCACCAACTTGTCGTGCATCTGCAACAGTAATATTAGCCCACGTGTCACCTAATTCCTGGTCATGATCTTCATGACGAATTTTTCCCCATAAAGGCTGTGGAACGACGTTCCCGAATAACATATCGATATCGGCTAAATTCATAATGCATGATCCAGCAGTTTGCGACAATTCTTTATAGTACCCTGCAGGATTTTTACGCGGATCTGGTAGTGTTTGTTTGAGTGCTAAAACTTCAGCTCGCTTCCATGGAACATGTACCCATACTCGGTGAAAGTGGGGCAGGACAGGTGGGACAGCTGTCGCGTCACCCTCTCTCCATTGTGGGGGTACTTCTCTCATAGGGTATTGTCGTGCCTTTTTCCTACTAGATGCACTAGATTCTGGTGGTGACCCAGAACTACTCCCCTTACTTCGATGTGATAATAGCATTTCAACTGCTTCTTCCACATCGGGACCTACAATCATACCCAGACTAAAATGAAACCTTATACGACACATCTCTTGTGGGAGGCAATCCTGATCATTGTCTTCTAAATCTTCGCAAAGAAAAACACACATCTGTTCGAACACATATCTCTGTGTCGCTGTTTACCATTGATGGAAAACTTCCATGACAGACTGTAAATCATACTTTGCAGTGTCCATGACCCATTTCCGAGCTAAATTATTCAGGGAATCTCTCTCTTGATAATCGGGCAGTTGACTTCGCAACTGTCTTTTTCCTATGTTAGGGGTCGTAGCAGGCGACCCGAAAAGTGGTAAAAGAAGATTAGTAACAGTACTGGCCATTTTCTGCCGAAAGGAAGGTGAAACGGAAGGACAAACAGATGAAAGAACGGGGTGAGGTAAAGCGGATGCAGAGATGACAGAAGAGGTATGAGGAATAATCATAGAAGGGGCATTTGTAGAAAGTACAGTAGGCAAGATCGTAGAAAACACAGGAGCAACAGAATTGGCCGGTGGGCCTAGAGGAGGCTGCACCGAAGAAGTAGGAGCCAGTTGAAGAACAGCTGGTGGGTGCTGTGGAAAAGCCAGAGGCGCAGCTTGTGCAACTAAAGGTTGCGGGGGTGCGGTAGCATTCTGCGCATAGGGCGGTGGCGAGGTTAACAATTGCGACATTAATTGGTCTTTTTCACGCTCTTTTACTGTCCCTTGCTGAAGAGACGGCAAAACTGGATAACATTTATCTATTGCCATTTTACGTTGCCTGTGCAATTGTTCATTTATCTGCTCTTCCTCATTATCTTTAAACTGCACGGCAGCTTGTATTACTGAAAGTCCCTCTTCTCTCTTATTTTTCTTAGCTAATTTAATCTCTTTTTGTTTGGCTTCTTTGCGCCATATGCGGAAAGAGTCAAACATCGCCGGCCGGGCTTTCTTTTTGAAGAGTTTAACTTCAAGGTTGTCTAAGATTTCAGAATCAAAGCTACCATATTGGGGCCATTTTAAAACACCGTCTTTCCTAGTGTATTTAATCCATACCTCATTGTAAACGATGGGGCCTACCCCATGTTTAACGTATAGCTCGTAAGTCGGAGTTCCAACTGGAGGAACCGGACATGAGTCCTCCAATCGGGAGTCCCTATTATTATTACCAAGACAAAACAAATTCCCGAGTCTAAGACTAGGCATCCTTTCTCTCTAGTCTAGTTCCAAAACTTCAAAGGAGTTATCGATTACGATATTGCTCGTGAAAACACGAATCCTTCGGTTATGGTACTTGCAAGAACCAATAAAAACCTTTATGTATCTCTAAGATATCACAAAGTAAGTCCAACTAAGGACTAGGAGACGCTCCACTTATACTTAACTGAAAATTATCGATGGCTTCACCAGAAGACTCGTCTCAGCGTTTCGCTCTACCGAAAATGTCAAGGGTCCAACATCAGTGCGATAGCCAGGGCAGCAGTCCTTGTAGCCGTCGGGAAGCGGGGAACCTCGCAGTAAAGACCTTCGGACCACGTCGACATGCAGGGGTCGATGAGGTGGTGGGCCCTCCTCCGGAATTTTCACACGAAGCTCCTCACGATCTTCAGGCTGATTGGTACCACTGGAATCGCTCCAACGCTGGGCGCCAAATGAGGTACTGGGTTTTTAGGAACCGGTACCGAACCGGTAACCCAGCGGTGCCAGGGGATCAACACACCAAAGACCTCGGGTTCTCCTGAGTCAGACCCACAGAAACTTCAGAGTCTTCTAGGTGAAGTCAAAGATTAGTTTATTGGCTGCAACCAAGGTGACAGGGTCCTAGAAGTACAATGCCAGTATATTCAGGAGACTGCACACTTTCACAAAGTTAGGCTTCTCTTCTTATACATAACATTTGCCCTTTGGCGAAACATTCCTTGGGTGAGCGGTATTTCATTTATGGTTACTGATTACAAAAGAAAGCAGAGTCATGATGACATGTACATATTTCACGTTGTGATGCCCATAACAAATCATCCGGCAAGGCCCAACATTTCATCAGATATCGCTGGACCCCTAATAAAAATGGTCACCTCCCCACCATAAAATAAATGAGGAAAAGGAAAGAAGAAAGATGTGAGCGAGATATGGCAGGTGTGCGTGCTGAAATGGCTTTATGGCCGGTTGGGCCTAGATACTATCTTGCTTGGTCACTGGGAGGGAACTGACCTAACGAGCTCGGCCTGGGGCAATGGTTCTAACTTGTACTGGGGTCAGGAAGAAGTCGATTAAGGAGTACGTGTCCTTGTGGAATCAAATTCGACTGGATTAAGGCCTATGAAAAGGGCAACATGCAATTAAGGGTTCAGAAGGTAAATGACGATTTCGAGGTGAAATTGTCACTCGAATATACTGAAAATACATGTGCTTGACGTACTCGTCATTTCCGGTCTTTTGATACCAAATTCGTCCTATTTCGACGAAGTTTTTATTCTCGAGTCCGGTACTGTTACGGATCCATATTTTTCAGAACCACATGGCTATACTAGTTGTTTATGTTGGGTAGGCAAACTTAATGGCACTGGAAGCCCATGGTGAGCCTTACCTGCCCAAATAAGATAGGCCCATGTCTACAGGTTTGTATTCAGGAGGGAGGGTCACCTGAAGCAGGGGCCCCGATGCCACCCCTGCTTGTAGACCGGGGGGCTTACATGGTTGAAGAGGTGGGGGACCCTTCAGCCATGCTTGCCAACTACGGTGTCCCCTTCACCTGCCACGGCTCTGCAGGTCAAGACTGCTGCATGCATCCTCATCATGGGACTGCTCCCCCCCCACAAATCAGGTGGGTTGCCATGTAGGAGTTGTTGATCCGTTGCCCACTCTCAAGACACCTCAGTGGTACCAAGAAAGAAGGATTTGGTAACATGTATAACCTACTGTTGGTCTGGGAAGAGGAGCATGTAACATAGGTTTTTTGCCCACAGGTTTTTGTTTGTCGCCAGGGCCATTTATGAGGCCTGAATAGCAAGGAGGATATCTGTGGCATTCAGTTGTTCAGCTTGTGAGGAGGGAACAGAGTCAGGAATGTCATTATTGGAAGTTGCGGTTTGGGGGACCATGTATGTATCAATTTTAGTATGCATGTGTGCAGGAACATGACCCTGTGCCCCATGATGGACACAGACTGAGCCAGTTCGTGCCCCGCAAAGTTGAGTACTTTGCCTGGAGACATCACACCATGGGCTAAAGTCGGCCACAGGCAGCACAAGGGCAGAACCGAGAGGGGTGGGGGGAGTCTCACCAACCCGCTTGTACACAGGTTCATCCGTGCCCCCGGCAGCACAAGCAGTCAGTCCCCACCTACCTTGTCCAGTCCCAGGGCATGACACTGGAAGTATCAGAAGCAGGGGGTCGGGTCCTCAGGCCCCTGCAACGCTCCAGTAAACAATAGAGGTGCAGGGGGTGGAAGAAAGAAATCAAGGCCAGCGATTGAGCCCAGGGTTGCAGCCAGAGAAGAACCACAGTCTGCATCAAGGGACAAGAGCATCACAGCGGGCACTCTGACCCACCTGCACCCGCCCTCATGCTCTCACCCAGTAGTGGCAGTTCAAGGGGCACCAAGGCTGGTGCAGAGATGGTTCTTGCAAAGAGAGGAGCATCCACAGCTATAGAAGGGCAGAGCAGCATCTGCGGGGCTGGCTGTCATGAGCGTTCACCTCCTGTGGGCGTGAAGAGACTGACCCAAGCTCTGGGGTCTGCTTGTGGGGCCTCTGCTGCCACGCCCCTGGCTCAGGAACACTCCCCAAGTCCACCGCAGGTGCTCAGCATAGGGCCTCTTTGGATGCCGCCAACACCAGGGCTCATGCCGCAGATGCTGGTGCCACAACACCAATTTCCTTGTCCCTGCAGAGAGGCGGCGGTCACTGCCAGGGCCAGGAGATGAAAGCAAGCAGGGTCCTCCCCCTCAGGGAGGAAACTGAAGACACCAGCAGCCAGGATGAGCGACTGAAGAGCTGGGGTCTCCAGGAGTGACAAATGCCATTTTGGTTGACCTGGCCACTCAGAATTTGGGATTCTCTTAAAGCAGCATTCAAAGATTTTATTGTTCAATTTTTCTCTGAATGGGTATGTCCAGACGTGGGTCCCTTGCTAGCTGTGCCGCTGGATTCAAGCTTCCCTGGCTGATGAGGGTGATACCCCAAAACCTGTTATAGGATCCTTATTTCCGGTCTAGGGAGGACCCAGCTTGGCAGTTCAGGCTGGACTGTTCCCATAAGGAGCAGGGTCAAGACTGATTTGCATATGGCTGGGTCCAAACTGGGGTGACGTAGTGAGAAAAACAACAATGGATTTAACCCTGATCTCTTGACTGGGGGTGAATGTTTAATGTATTCAGCATTCTGTCCTTTATTTGTTGCTGTAGCATTCCTCTTAAGTGAGTTGGCTTTTGCCCTAAGATTCATCAATTTATATCATTATTTTTCTCAGCTCCCAAGGCATTTCTTTTTGTTAACGGATCTTCATCAGGATCCTTTCAATTGAGGTGTTAGTCAATGCTATCCATTATCTCCTCTTTTATTTATTCTACCCTTGAACCATTTTTGACAAAAATATGCCAAAATATAGAAATACCAGAATTTCCTAACAAAGATATACAATTAAAATTGTCAGTTTACGCGGGTGATATTGTTCTGTTTATTTCAAACCCTGAATCCTCACTCCCCACTTGTCTCAAGGAAGTTAACTCATTCGCTACTGTTTCAGGTTATAAACTGAATTCAGATCAATCTGAAGTCTTGCTATTAAATACATTTTGTTTTAAACATATCATTGATGTTTCACATTTTTCATGGAGTCCTTTCAAAATAAAATATTTAGGTATATGGTTTGCCACTTCGATTAGTGACTAGATTAAACTTAACTTTGAGGCAGTCTCCAAAAAGTTTGATACCATTATTTCTAGGTGGAACCCACCATTTCTCTTTCTCCCATGGTGGGGCACACTAGACTCAATAAAAACGATGTTGGTTCCCATTATTTTGTATATCCTTCCTATGGCTCGTGAGATTAAAACATTCCAAAGATAAAGAAAGAGTTTATTTTCCAGATTTTAATTTATATCGTCAAGCCTTTCCCCTTAAACAATCAGCATTTTGGGAGTCAGCTACTAATAATCATTTTTATCCTCTATAGGTTGATATTGAAAAATCATTTATGATCCCATCCAACTTTAAGAAATTTTTGCAATTTACTAACCCATTATTTACCCCATCATCTATTTTAAAACACTTCTTCTCTACCTCAGGCCCGTCAATGAAGATTTGGAAGTTTGTTCAACCAATGTTACAATACATCAGCAGTACCAGACTCATGCTAAGCCTCCATCCTGCACCCTATATATAAAAAGGAAGATTCTTCCAGCCCGGAGAACTACAGGCTGATCTCCCTGCTGGATGTTGATGGCAAGGCATTCACAAAAGTGCTCCTGAAAGAGCTAGAGGCCTGGATAAATGAAAACCACATCATACCCCAATATCAGACAGGAATCCTACCCAACTTATCCACCATGGATAATGCTATTGCCTTGCAATAGTTGGCAACTAGGGCCATAGAGGCTGAATCGCCACCACTTTACACTTGTTTAGTTGATTACAGTGCTGCCTTTGATGGCATTGACCGTAACATACTTTGGGCAAAACTCGCAAAGTGGGGCATCCCGATGAAACTCCTGGCGGCCATTATGACACTTCAAACAAGCACATGGGTCCGTACCAAGCTCATGCAGACACATGCAACGGCTAAGAACTACGTGAAAAAAGGGTTAACACAGAGCTGCGTGATTGCTCCCACTCTGTTAAATCTTTACACTGCAGACTTAGGAGAGGCACTATTGAGAGCTAACAACTTTCAACCCAAATTAGGCCACCTCTGACTCCCCATCATGCAGTGCGCGTATGATATGGTATTATTGGACCAAACCAGAATTGTATGAAGAGGGCACTGGAAATATTACATCTATATAACTCAGAGAACATCCTCTAAGCTAACTGCACAAAAACAAAGGTTCTGGTATTTGGCCATAAACCAAAAAAGCAACTGCTGGAATGGGAACTTGGCCGTTAAGGATACCCACAGCCAATACATATAACTACCTTGGCATACAATTCTCAGATACTGGCAGACCAACCATGCAGGCCAAGGCACTGGATGTCAAGGCGGCTAAGGTCATATACGCACTAATCAAACTACACCACAAGCTCCAAAGCCATTCTGCAGAGGGCATTCGACAAGTCCTGCGGGCAAAATTAATACCAACACCAACCTATGGGCATCTTGCCTTTCTGGGCTGTTAACTGAAAAATTGGAGCGCCTGCATATAGCGCCTTTCAGAAAGTTATTAAATCTCCTGAATACAACACAGTGGACACTGATTCGGTTGGAATTTAATATCTCAACGATGGATACTGAATGTAAAAAAGACAAATTCCACCAATGCGGGACCTGGCACAATCAGGGAAGCATTAAAGGCAATATTCCAGGACAATAAAGGTAGTTGAGCCAGGTACCTGACAGGGGCCAATAAGACACTCGGCCTGCCCTTAGAAACGATAACTGATACACCTTTAACAATGGCCAGCTTAAAAAGACTGCTAAACATACAGGGTAAATGCATTTCAAGGGAGCAGGACTTCAAACAAATCAGAAATATCCCTGGTGCAGAGGGCCTTGCCCACTCACACGAAGTTACAGTGTGCCAACATTATTTAAAGGCAGGTCTGGAAAGGCAAGCCTTACAGAAAATTCTGTGAACCAGGTTCCTTGTGATGTATTCCTATAGGTTCTGTATCGATCCCCCTATTCCTGACCCTGTTCTGGTTAATAATTAACTAGCAGCCATCCCACGGTACAAAAACCGTTATCTGATTAAGCCACACCACGGCACAGGAACGCGTTATCTGATTAGGTCATAACGCTTGCCATCTAATTAGGCAAGCACTATTCCTCCAGCCCCTGATAAGGCATACGGAGTTCTCAAAACAAATCAAACCTATGACAACCTGGGAAAATCCCTGCGGCCATTGTTTTGATTTCACCGAGAACTTCAGTAAAGAATGTGCTAACGACCAGTCCGTATGACATCCCTATTGACGTATCTATGTCCATCCATACGTCAATCTCGACACCTTACAGGTATAAATATTACCGACATTGCCTTAAGCAAACACACGCGGTGATGACGAGATCGGAGCAGCGAGACGTGCTGAGGAGCCCAGCAGAGAGCGAAGCCCACACGCGCTGCCCCGCCTTCCTGACGCGCTGAGAACGAGACGCTGCTTTTCTCCTGCCGAGAAATCCAGCTCCGGCGCTTCCAAGCAGCCCTCGCAGGCAGCTGGAATATCAAGACCAGAGACGAGAGATACCAGCCCTCAACCATTCTAGATCTCAGGTACAGAACTGAACAACCCCTTGCAGAGAATTCTTGAGTCAGTCACTTGGCAAAACAAACTTAACTTAAACTGCTACTTATCTACTCCCGCCCACGTATTAGGCTTAGGTCAGATACACTGGGGTAGGCGTGGTTAGAAGCACCAGTTGAGTACGATTAGTCAAATGTATATATGTATGTATCTATTTTATCAATTTTAAATATCATATGGCTTAGAAACCATATCAATGCTTCTGCAGTATTATTTTATACTCCTGCTTTTATTGTATGCACTTTACTTAACCATAAGTATCGCAATAATATCGATTCATTTCTCTTGTACGAGAAAAGAGACTGATCAATAAATAACATCTTTTATTGAACACGCCCGTCTCTTCCTTTTCTCTACAATCTGGTGAAACTAAGAATGCACTGAACTGACTGAGTAAAATAAGTTGTCTTTTGTTTTCACACGACTCTAGAGATACACTCTTGATTAGGGGAGAGCAAAGTTGTCATGTTCTATGGTTGTCAGAAACTAAATCCCTTCTTGTCTATCCAGGGAGGTTAAACTCCTCCTTGCCTATTCGAGAAAGTTTCTAGTGAACTCTGAGCTAGCTGGCAAAACACAAAACTTTAAGTCTAATATCGTCAGTAGAAGACCTAGTTAACCTCCGTCCTAGGTCTATACTATTGAAGGTATTATTCCAATGCGCAGAGCCTATTGGGATAATAGGAACTACACTACATGGCGCCCAAACGTTTGGATAGGCGATAAAACTAACGCAAGACATTAGAGTAACTCAGTCGTGCTTTTTCACACAGAATCCCTTTTTTTCCCATAATACTCCAAAGACGTCTGGAGTGGGTGAAAGGTCATATCCGCCAAACCTCGCAGGAGGAGACTCCTATGTATGGTTCTTGGTTTAAGTCAACGTTGAAGGATACACTGTTCCAAAATATTGTGCATCTAATCTTTGTTTCCATAGAAACCTGATCTGCAAACAAACAAAATAACCTTCCTGTCGGTAAAATGGTAGACAGTGATGATGAAAGGGAGACAGTTAGACTAGCAGCTGAACTCCTAGTAGCTGATAATACTCTGCTACAAAATGACCCGGATATAATACTCATCCCGGTCAACATAAGAAAATCTATAACCTTAAAACTTATAGAAAATGGACTGACATCGAGAGGTGGTACAGTCATATTCGTAATTGAGGCACACGAATATCGGCAGACAGAGGTATTCTATTCATGGATAAACTTTCCAGCAGCAAACGCTGTAACAAAAGAGTTCCACTATTATAAAATAGAGGAACCACCGGATACCTACACTCCTTTCGAGGAGGTAGAAGTACCACTCAAATTCCAAGAGCACCTGCTCTTGTTTAAAGGCGCCCTAAAACATAATAATCACATCACCAGGCTCGGTCCACTAGGTAGACCAGGAGCAACGTGGCCGGTCCTAGCCGGATACACACCACATCCAGACATTGAAGAAATGCCTGCAGCAGAGCTTTTAATACAGCTAAAACAACTAATCAAAATACATAGACAATTAGTCCAATATGTAATGCGGACTTCAACAGTCCAACCAGCAAGTAAAATTCCACAGCTGACCCCTCATCAGGGTAACACAAATAAAATGACACCACAGAACATACAGTCCTGTCTGGGTAAAGTACCCGCAAAACGGGAACAAATACCTTTCTGGCTAGCACAAAAAATCACTCAAATAGAGGCGGTGTTTCCAGACACCACCCCGGTAGAAAAACACAGGATTCTGACTATCTGTCTTCCAATGGGAATCGCACCACACGTGGAGGACTGTGACACTTGGGGTACAGTCTTTGCTTCCATATACACAAAAACACATGGTGTACCATCCATGTCAGTAATACCAGATGTGCTAAAACAGATTCAAGATGAATATGGTCCAGAACCCGCTTTAACTCTTGGTATGAAATTACTGAAAGACTTCAAGCAGGTCTCGGCTATATTATTAGCCAACATAAAGGGAGAAGCAGCAAACGTGGCGATCCGCCAAAGGTTAAAAGAGACAGATATAGCAGACCAACCAACTGAAATTGCCAGAATCATAGAGAAATCCTATGAAGAACTAGGAAGAGATAGTCTGGGTGGAATACCGGTAAAACCTCAACTGATTGAATGTCCTGAAAAGGTATTTATTAAAAATAATTTAAACACTCAAAAAAAGAGCTGGGATGGAAATAAACAATCCAATCCTAAAGAAAAAAGATTCCAGTCCAGAGGAAGGTCTCCTCGGCGGAGAGAAAGAGCTCCGAACCAAGGACGCAGGTCTCCCCAAAGTGAGCCCTCTGGGAAAAAATACAACCTTAGAAATAGGGATAATATAAAGAAACCTGATAGATATCAAGATAATGATACACGTCCCTCTCAATCTTTTCAGACTTCCTCGCAGAAATCGGAAAGAAGAGGACGATCAGAACACAGGGAAGAGCACGTCAAGTCCAAAGACAAGGAACCTGCTCATCCAAATAAAAAGTTACAATTTCCAAAAAAGAAGGTAGCCAGTATTAAGGTAGTCAAAGATGCCGAGAATACTGAGGACACAGCTGAAAAACGGAGAATGGGATCAGACAATGCTAGACAGCGCAGCAGAAGTGAGCATAGCTCGCAAAGTCCTTATGAATCATCTGGAGACAGTGGACACGAATGAATACATTCAGGTGGAAACTGCAGATACCAGAGTTAGCAAACCTCATAAAATATATGAAATAACATTACGTATAGAGGGGGATAAGACTAGAAAAATAAGGGGTCTATTTTGGGATAATCTCTCCCAGGGCTATGACATCCTTCTAGCTGAGAAAGACTGGCCACCCGAGTTTGTCAGGGAGTGCCCTCATGGCGAAGAAATAATTATGCCTGCCTTCTCAAATCATATTCCAATTCATAAAAAATATACACTTGCTAGAAAGTGGGCAGTAGCTCAAGCTCCTGCTTTATATAAAAATCATGTAGGATGGGATGAGGACTCTCCTCCTCACAAAATCCAATTAAAATCACAACCTACTGCACAGAGGCAGTACCCAATTAAGCAAGAAGCTAAAAAACAGGTAAAAGAGATCCTAGATCAACTTGAATACCAGGGGGTGATTGAAACTTGCACCTCACAAATGAACAATCCTTTGTTTCCTGTCTCCAAACCAGACAACTCATATCGTCTAGTTTTGGATTACAGACATCTTAACTCATGTTGCAAAACCTTTGCAGTGCAAAACTCGCATAGTGCTGCACTAATGAATAACATAGTGCGCAAAAAATACAAAACAACATTAGACATCTCTAATGGATTCTTTTGTCAAAATATAGCACCAGAGAGCAGATATTTGACTGCGTTCTCGGTAAATGGCTCGCAAAAAAGTTTCTGCCGTTTACCCCAGGGGCACAAGAACAGCCCAGGATTATTCTCAAAGAGAGTAACAGAATTACTACAAACATACGATGACGAGGCATTATCATATGTCAACGACATTTACCTAACAGATGATGACTTGGATACTCACTTGAAGAGAGTGAACACCATAATACTTGGGTTGGCAGCAGAGGGTTACAAATTCAACTTTAAGAAATCAAGAATTGCCCATCTAACAGTCCTGTTTTTAGGATATGAATTATCAAGTGAAGGCAAAAGCCTGGCTGACAATTTCCTAGAGAAATGTGCTGTACTCCAAGCTCCTAGAACACTAAAAAACTTACAATCAATTCTAGGCTTCCTAAATTTCGGAAGAACATACATTGCAAATTACGCAGAATGGGTCAAACCCCTTTATGATCTAATAAAACCAGATTTTAAAAGAATCAATTGGACTCAAAAACACACAGAAATTTTGAGATCTTTACAAACAGACATGTTAATTAAAACAAAATTAGAAACACGTGATAACACACGTAATCTTGTGATTCGAGTCATCCCAGGAAGATGCGGATTCACATACCTGACCTCTAATGAGGGAGAAAAGGTACCAATTGCATACAAATCACACTTGTACATAGAAGCTGAAAAGAAGTTCAGTATTAAAGAAAACATTGTTCATGCAGTTCAAACGGCTATAGCAAGAGAAAAAGACAACGCTGACGGTAGACGTATCACAGTCAGAACAGCGGAGTCAGCCTTTTAGGCATTAATAACCCCATGTAATTTACCAACAACAGCGTTGAATCCAGAATGGATACAATGGGTGAATTCAATTACAACGGACAGAGTAAAATACTACTTTGATCCAGAATTAAAGGAATTAAAATATCTAGAATATGAAATGACATACCCTCTGCCAATCGACATTCTGCCTGTACGACAGTAAGCCTGTGTAATACATACAGACGGGCATGCTCAACCCTCAGTTTGGGGAGAGCTGGCTTACAAGGCCACATGCGAAATTGTAAAAGAAGTGTGGCGCGGAGGTAAATTAAGACCTCTACTTACAAAAACACACTCAGTGGAAAATAATTCAGAACAACAAACTGAAATAATAGCGTTAAAAATGGCGCTAGATAATGCCGATCGCGAATTCCCGACACTTATTGTGTGCGATTCGTATTACTGCGTCAAATCATACAATAACGATTTACAGAAATGGATTCAAAACGGTTACAAAGATGACACAGGTGCAACAATAAGGCAAAAAATGCTTTGGGAACAAGTAGTTCGTTTACAAAAAGAACTACCAAAAACTCACGTGATACATTCACTGAGTCATCAGCGTGATGGCGTTCACGTTGCAGGGAATTCATTGGCTGAGAAAGCCACAACGGCAGCAACTGAATCGGCTTCCGTAGTGAAGAAAAAGCATGCAGTAAAATAAATTGACGGTGAAATAGTGCTGGCGGTGAAAACGTCATCAAAAGGCGACTGCTCAGCACTACCGATCAACTATCCACTCAATTATACATACATAATCGATGCAAACTCCGTTCCTTTTGCTCGAATCCCTGGAGTGGGGGACAGAGTGATTCCAAACATGGACAGGAGAGGTTTGTTAATAGCAGACGCACATATGGGTGAGGGTCTCAGACACCTTAAACAAAAAGATTCTCTGGAAGAATTACAATCGGTGTACTGGTGGCCAGGCATGAGCCTGCATCATCACATTTTTGTAAAAAACTGCCCAGACTGCAATAGAGATCGCAGTGGCGAGCGAGGAGGACTATTACCATGGCACTTCGCTCCAGAAACACAACAACAATAAGAAAGTACCCATCACGAAAAAGCGTTATATTAACATAAAAAGACTAATTTTCACTTATGATGTAAGACCCCAGCGCTCGGCTGACGTCTGGACTGTTATAAAAAGATTTGCGAGTCTATAATGGCATATACGCTAGGAGCATGCTACGTTTTGACTAATGTATTCCCTTTAGCCTTCAAGCTTATGGGGAAGTAAGGCAAAATGAGCATAGCATAGCGGGACTCTTCTCACTTCCTTCCTGAGGGATACGGGATGGTGTAAAGAAAAAACCAAGACATAAAGCAATCTATAACGGAAAAGGTATTAGGTTCGGGAGCTGGGTGGGTCAAACATCTAATAAGTGTCCAACGTAGTCTAAATAACCTGCCAAGAAATTCTCTGAGGGGATTCAGTCCGTACAAATTATTGTTTGGAACTAGAATGATGGTCTTAGATCTTGACAGTCAGACTTCAGTGGTTAAAGAAAAAAGCTTTGATATCAAAGATCGTTTGGCTATTTTACAGGACTTAAACGAAACAAGGAAAGACCTGAGCAACATAAAAGTTGAAACAACAGCCAACGACCACTGAAGAAAAACCACCTGTCCCAGCAAGACCTGTCTGGATTCCAAAAGTCGGGGATCTAGTCAGAGAAAAGATCGCGGTAAAGAAGGAATTTGGGCCTTCTTACAGAAAAGCAGTTCCTGTCTTGTCTATCAACGGGACAAGATCAGTAGTACTACCGCCCCTTGCTGGTAAAAAGGAGAACAGAGTTGTATCAATCGACCTGATAAAACCACAATCATGTGGCCGATAACAAACAGTAGGCCAAGTGGACTCCCGATGAGTAGTAGAACACCAAGGTTTGCTACAAACACAGAGGTTCAATCTAAGAGGCTACTCACATTTGAAATGCCAACAGAACAACAACAAGGACTATGCAACAATGCTATGGAACTTAAACCTCTAAAAACCCAAATAAAAACATTTAGCAGAGACACACCAATCTACAATGAAGTAACAAATGACTATGCTGCTGCAACAAAACACACTAATAAAGCAAACAGCAATCCTGAAACAATAGGAACAATAGACAGAACGGCATCCGGTTACTTCATCAACTTCAGTGATTCATCTGAAGACCTGAGTGAATCAAAGGAACAAACATCAACAAAAACCTTTAAAGATAAAGCTAAGGAACTTTTTCAACATCTGAAAGAAACCTATCTGATTTCTCCATGGATTGAATTCTGGGTGGCCTTAGGTGCACTTATCCTCATACTTTGGCTCATCATGGTACTATGTTTGGGACACTTCATTGAGGGAAAATATGCTAAAATGGACACAGCAAGCCAGAAAATCAACTTGGTCCTCAAACCACACACGTCTTCACACGTCGAGAAAAGAGAACTTTCTTCAGTCAACTTCACAGCCAATCCTATACCCGGTGGGGTAGCATGGGACAATACTGATTATGAAATCTATGGTCCGGTTGAAATCCTGAAGTATCCACATCAAATCAAGATCTCATTGAGTGACTTTGTAAAACCAAGCTCAGTTGCTGATGATTGGGACGTTGAAAGCATTAATAATATGATGTCTGACCTAGTGATTTCTGCTAAATTTACAAAACATGATTATTTGCAGGGTTCGTCTAATTATGATAAAATGTTCTGCTATAATCACTATAGTAATCATTATCTGCATAAATCTGCACAACCTAGAAATGTTTTAAATTATAATCAATGGGAACACTGTGCAACCCCTCCAAAAGGTAGCTCAAGAACTTTTTATGACAAATATTCATATTTTTCAGGGTTCAACACAAGTAATGCAGAAACATTTTATTTCAAATTATCGAATAAGACAGGCACAAAGACCATGCTTACAAACACTAAATTGATATATTCAGACTAATTTTTTGAGCAAATGAGTACATTTGGTTTTGATTACTGGGACAAAAATGTTGAAGTAAAAAGTGTTTGGGGTACAAAGGAATGGCAAGTACAAGGTATAGAATCATTGTTTAGAGCCTGCATGATCCCAGAACAAATTATATTTTTGAATGACACTGTTCAACAAACTACCTGTCTTGGCCTAGCTAAAATCAAAGACTTAAACAAACCGTCTATTCCAAAGCCTACAGTGAACGGTAATATATCTTTAGATGAGGAGATAGACGTAAACCATATATTAAGCCAAAACAGAACACATCCTGATTGGAAACAGTGGTTGATCTGGCCCACAGATACTAATAACTGTCAAGACAGATTCCTGAACAAAATCCAGGGGTTCACATTGACCAGGCCAGACCCTAGATATTCCCAAAGACAACACCCAGGGATAATTACCACGTACAGTGAGGGCAAGCTCTGCCTTCAGTGGCTACAAACATCCACACTGGCAGAAATTAAGCAACACCTAACTTTACTTACTGATGGTGCTGACTTGCGTGATTTCATTATGGGACCGCGCAAACAGCGTCAAAAACGCTTCATAGCAGCCTCTGTATATGCAGCTTATAACGAAGCCTGGAAAATAACTCAAATTGAAACATCAGAGAGAATACGGGAAATTGACCGTATTAATTTGGAAAAATCACTTTCTGTAGTGGACAATGGGTTAATGACTCTGTCCTCCAGAATATACTCTTTGGACAGCATTGTGTCTTCAGCAATCGACATAATATCGCAAGACTTACTGTTGTTACAACACGGTCAGTCCCAGTTGCGTTCTATTGTACAACTTGGCTGGACGTTACAAAATCTGCGTTCAGGCTATGTGCCTTGGCGTTTAATCAACACAACGTCACTATTCAATATCTTTAACCTTACTGATAAACAAATCAGTATGGCACAGAAGGGTGCTGATTATACAATCCTGAGCATTGAGAAACTCGAGAGATTACCATTGACAATGTCAGAACGACCTGTCAGTGAATGGATAATACATGGAGTAATTAATATTCCAATATCTACTTTCAGGTTTCAATACTGCCAAAAATATATACAGGCTGGCATGTACGAAAAATTGGGTAAAGGGTACATTAAGTCAACATGGAACTTGCCCTATTCACATGCATGTGTCAGTAATAAAGGCCGGAAAGTGTTTCTTAGTGGCAATAATTGTGCGATGTCACTAAGCGGTACACTTCTGTGTAATGGTATTAGTTTACACGGAGCCTGTGAAGGGTCCTCAAATAACCTTTCATGTCACCAGCTAGGCACACCTGCGACACAAATAGAACCATTCTTTAGGAGACTATCGAACGGGAGTTACATTATAATCGTAGACCACAGATGTTGTAGCTTGGTGCCCGGAATAGCTTATCTCATAACTACGACTGCGAAGGTTATGTGCTGTGAACGAGTATTGTTCCCCAGCGCAATGCCAGACAGGGAGGCAAGGTTATGGCCGAATTTGAAAATTGCTTCCATTTGAGTTGATACTTTAAGCAGAATGAAAACAGTGCTCCTTCAGACGCCGACCAGGCTCACGTCATCAAAAGAAACGTATGATCTCCAAGTTGCAAGGACAACGGCAGAGATTCATTCATTGTTATCAACTAATTCCCCCATACATTTCGCAGAAATCCTGAACGAAATCTTAAATATTTCTGATACCAGTGGAGTCTCAAATGTATTTAAGAGAGTGTTTTCGGGGGCTTTAACACCATTTAAAGCCATTCTGGGTATTTTTCCGGACTTTGTCCATTCCATCTTTGGTGGACTTCCTCTCCTTTTGGGACTAGTGGCAGGAATCCTATTTTTGATTCCGTTATTTCGCTATGGCAAACCGTGTCACAGACAAAACACCTGCGACAAGGGAAGAAACAATCCTAGACATTGGATACCGGGACCGGATATCTAAAATCCTTGGACTGTCCCGGCTTAGAGACCTGAACATGACTTGGTTTCTTTCATTTAGACCAATGTGGCAAAGCTGTGTTTTACCTGTATTAAGGTGCTTGCTATGCGGAGAAGAATGCGTGTTAGACACCTGTCTGACGCTACAATCGCATGCGACAATGGATGCAGAAACTTTGTTGGGTCCGGTCGCGGCTCATGCATTGTGCTGTCCCCAGCGGCTACCAATCCTGATGACGGCATTCGTGGAGACTTCACCACTACGATTGAGGGGTAGTGAGGTTCAAGATGAAAGCAGCATCGATCAGGTACGACCTTCTGTCAGCTATGCTGATCAAAACATCAATGAAGGCAATCATGCTCATGAATGCATGGTAACATCTTTTTCCGAGTTAATGGAACTTTCACAGGAAGCTGTTGACAGCTTTTTCGAGAGTCTAAATGATATGATGTTCTCACCAGAGCAGAAATAATGACTTTTGAGCAAGCTAGCACACGGCGTTCCCAACACCCTGAATTTGGCCTTCAACTTTGATAATAAAGTATCATGAACAATTTTTCTCCAGTTTACGGACAGCGGAACATAATTTTTTCAGCAGCCGCAAAATATTTTTCAATTTTTCGGGACACTTATCTTCTGCTTAAAGTAGAAACTATTCTTAGGGAACTAAATTTCTATTTTTAGGAACTTTAGAGACATTAGCTGCCCTCTGGCATGTTCATAAATATTTTATTTTGTGATGAAATGGTCTCGCATTTTTTTCTTCTGTATTAAGAGCCATTTCATGTGTTATTTTTCAATATTTTATTAATAATGATGTATGAATATGCGTGATTAATTTAGCATTTTTCTACTGCTTGAGTGCATATAATGCTTATGATTATATATTTTTTCTCGTGTATTACATAATTTCGAAAAGCATATGGATGTATTTTGGGGTGGTACGGTATACACATACACTACTGTATATTTACTATGCCTAGATTTGTAGATATGGACATAGTCTGCGTGGAGTGGGTGTGATGTATTCCTATAGGTTCTGTATCGATCCCCCTATTCCTGACCCTGTTCTGGTTAATAATTAACTAGCAGCCATCCCACGGTACAAAAACCGTTATCTGATTAAGCCACACCACGGCACAGGAACGCGTTATCTGATTAGGTCATAACGCTTGCCATCTAATTAGGCAAGCACTATTCCTCCAGCCCCTGATAAGGCATACGGAGTTCTCAAAACAAATCAAACCTATGACAACCTGGGAAAATCCCTGCGGCCATTGTTTTGATTTCACCGAGAACTTCAGTAAAGAATGTGCTAACGACCAGTCCGTATGACATCCCTATTGACGTATCTATGTCCATCCTTACGCCAATCTCGACACCTTACAGGTATAAATATTACCGACATTGCCTTAAGCAAACACACGCGGTGGTGACGAGATCGGAGCAGCGAGACGTGCTGAGGAGCCCAGCAGAGAGCGAAGCCCACACGCGCTGCCCCGCCTTCCTGACGCGCTGAGAACGAGACGCTGCTTTTCTCCTGCCGAGAAATCCAGCTCCGGCGCTTCCAAGCAGCCCTCGCAGGCAGCTGGAATATCAAGACCAGAGACGAGAGATACCAGCCCTCAACCATTCTAGATCTCAGGTACAGAACTGAACAACCCCTTGCAGAGAATTCTTGAGTCAGTCACTTGGCAAAACAAACTTAACTTAAACTGCTACTTATCTACTCCCGCCCACGTATTAGGCTTAGGTCAGATACACTGGGGTAGGCGTGGTTAGAAGCACCAGTTGAGTACGATTCGTCAAATGTATATATGTATCTATCTATTTTATCAATTTTAAATATCATATGGCTTAGAAACCATATCAATGCTTCTGCAGTATTATTTTATACTCCTGCTTTTATTGTATGCACTTTACTTAACCATAAGTATCGCAATAATATCGATTCATTTCTCTTGTACGAGAAAAGAGACTGATCAATAAATAACATCTTTTATTGAACACGCCCGTCTCTTCCTTTTCTCTACAATCTGGTGAAACTAAGAATGCACTGAACTGACTGAGTAAAATAAGTTGTCTTTTGTTTTCACACGACTATAGAGATACACTCTTGATTAGGGGAGAGCAAAGTTGTCATGTTCTATGGTTGTCAGAAACTAAATCCCTTCTTGTCTATCCAGGGAGGTTAAACTCCTCCTTGCCTATTCGAGAAAGTTTCTAGTGAACTCTGAGCTAGCTGGCAAAACACAAAACTTTAAGTCTAATATCGCCAGTAGAAGACCTAGTTAACCTCCGTCCTAGGTCTATACTATTGAAGGTATTATTCCAATGCGCAGAGCCTATTGGGATAATAGGAACTACACTACATCCTAACACTTCCAATATGGGATTATAGGGGCCACTGGAAAAATACATCAGCAGTAAAAAAGGAATGTTGCCTGTGCCAATACCATACAGAATCAACTGAGGACATTGTCTGCTGCTGCCCAACTTTGTCACACCAGAGAGGATTATACCTCCGAACAATGGTGCCGATTAGGATGGCGGACGGACCTGCGTCCGTCCGCCACCCCCGAGGTGGAGGGACCGACTGCAGGGGCAGCGGCGGTCCCTCCGTTGCAATTAGGATGTGACCGCCACCCTGGCGGTCACATCCCATATATTTTACATAGCGGCGGGTGCTGCTTTAAGCAGCACCCGCCACAATGTAAAATCTGCATGTTTACCTTTGGCATGCACAACTTTGCAGGCACCGCGTGGTGCCTGCCACCTTGTTCATGCCAAAGCAGGGGGGTACCATAGGTACCACCCATGTGCACCCCCACCCCCAACACCCTGGGGGCTCGCAACGGGCCCCCAAAACCAAAAGACGACATGCTTTTAAGCCGCCGTGGAAAAGCATGTTTCCGCCTGCATCGTGATATGGCTGGCGGTGTCTTGCAGACACCGCCACCATATCTGCGTACAACCACCATGGATCAGCGGCGGACGGACTTGCCGTCCGCCGCTGATCCCACCGCTATCGTAATGTGGCGGGTGGTGTTTTCACAAACCAAGGCGGTGAATCTGCATCCTCCAGGCCGGCGATGGCTTCCGCTGGCCCGAAGGATTCGGATTCACCGCCATCCTAATCGGCCCCAATGTTTTTGCAAAACGGCACAAGAACTTACAAAGAGGCCCTAACATTTATCTATACAACTGTGGTGCCAATAGACCTCGCACAAATTGACAAGTTTTACGTGGAAGCAGGATGGGCTCACAAATTGAAGACAAAAGACAGTAAAGCACATGTTGCAGATCGTCCATGGTTGTAGAAACATTTCCCTGGGGGGAACTTTATATGAATTGGCACTGAATGGCTTCACACATGTACCTCGTACGCCAGAACCTGGAGGCCAACATTCATACTCATGAAGCTTGCATTTCCTAGGACATGCGCGTGGGTCTAACTTTGCATTTTGTGCCTCATTCACCTCTTGCACACTCCGTCCGGTGGGGTCTCCTGCATGAAAGGGCGTCACATAGATCTATGCATTTTTTCTGCACGTTAGGATTTAGCAATTTAATGTTAATCTTTTCCGGGAGGTGCCCGGCATTTGATTAAGCACCACATGTATTTATGCACTAATCCTGCACTTTAGCATTGTGGAAGCCTATATTTGCACGCACGTACTGCACTTTACAGCTCTTTGGATGATTCAGCACCACACTGTTCTTTGTCTACGCATGTCCACGTACCTCAAAGCCTCATGTATGCCTGACCGTGATGCAAATCATCAAGTGCCACAGTGATATACTGGAATAATCTTCTGCAATTTGTCCATGTGCGCCCATGCACTTTACACCCCTATGTATGTATGTCTGTGTCTCAAAATTGGACACCCATTCACCTTACAGCTTTATGCATGCCTGGTTATGGCTTAAATAGCATGGCCATGTAACACAATTTCTTTTTTTTTTTTAACAACAAATGGTATTGATTTTCCATAGTACCAAATGGGCAACGCCTGGCAAGTATCAGACAGGTAAAAGGCACATTGTAAGATTTCCAGGCACTGTAAACTATCCCCTGTGGAGGTCTGCAGAACATCAGACCGTAACCCCCCCTAACCACGCACCATACTCATTACAAGACTCGTCATACAAACATATTGCAGAATTGCTCTCTTACCCTTGAGCAGCAACATTACACTAAACCGGTGAGTCGCTTACCACCAGTCTGTCTATTGGGTTCCGGGATACCGGAGGCCCAATGAGGGGCAAGTCAATGCCTCTGTATTTTGGCCCATTCAACAACACAACTGCCAGTACTGCCACTCTATTCTTATTTTTAGGAGAGACACATTGACCTCAAACAATGTATGACATAGACATCTCTTTCTGTCTGAAATAAATCACTTTCTTTTTTATTTTATTTACACATATCAAAACAATTTTTTTTCTTTTTTATATATTTGAAAACAAAATTGACATTTGCACCTTAAAACAACCTAACATTCTCATATACAATATATACATTTCACATTAAATATTTACAAACAGCAGCCATGGGATAACTTCAAATGAATTTGTGTTTGCGTCTTTTTTTAACACTCCTAAAGCTGACCAATTCATTCAGCCTTAGGAATGTTCAAAAAAGACGCGAACACAAATTTGTTTAAAGTTATCCCATGGCTGCTGTTTGTAAATATTTAATGTGAAATGTATATATTGTATATGAGAATGTTTGGTTAGTTTGTATGTTGAATGTAAGAATGTATGAAGAGAGTGTGATGAGCAAAAAGAGTGATTAAAAACAATTTGTTGTTTTTATAAGATGTTTTTTAGGTTGTTATAAGGTGCAAATGTCAATTTTGTTTTCAAATGTATAAAAAAGAAAAAAATGGTGTTGATATGGGTAAATAAAATAAAAAGCCTCGTGCCTGAAATACCACAACTTCGGCCGACATGCACCTATCCATGGCTTTTTTCCAATTTCCCATACTGGGTGGAGATGTAGCCTTCCAGTGCTATGCAATGTCGCGCTAAGCTAGTGTGAGGCCCAAGAATAATAGGTGTTGTTTATATCTGTTCCCCCCCGATATCTTCAGTGCTATGCAGGAGAGTCAGCCTAGGGTTCACTGGAATGTCCCACGCTAGTACCCGTCCCATGCAGGACAGAACACCCGACCAGAAGTGTTGCAGTGCCCCGCAGCTCCACACAGTATGGAAAAACAACCCCTTGTTGGATTCACAGCAGATGCATGTGGGGGACTGGATAGCCCCCATCTTCCAGAGGCAGATCCCAGACTTCTGTTGTGCCGAACACCGAAACTCCGCTCCGCTCCCTTGCTCCTTGCAGCAGTAGCCCTCCCCTACGCCAGACGCCTCATTTCACCAACAGCGCGAGCATCAGAGGCAACACCAGCACCCGCGCTCTACTAGCGCAATTGACGAGGAGGAAATGACGACGACGAGGAGCGGGAAAAGCACAACAGAGATAAGTGCCAATTTTGGAAGAGCCTGAGATAAAAAAATAAAGGACAGGATAAAGGCTACTGGACATTTAAAGGGTTGAAGCACTGAAGGATTGTACCCAAAAAGATCAAGAACCTAATTTGAATTGTAGAGAATGAAACCTTAACCCAAATTAAGCATTAGGGATGGCCCCCAAGAAATCCAAAAAGAAATTGGAGCATAAACTGAGACCAAGAGTGACCCAAGCTAATCTGAGCGTCTCAGAAGGAAGTGAAGAGAGCCCTGAGCTGAGCCCAGAGAAAGAGGCAAAGAATATAGCAAAGCGATGTATGGCCGTAAGCAAAAAGCAGGGTGGTTCCGCCTCAAAATCGTTAAAAGAACTTGTGGGGAAACATTTCAAAAATGTTTTCTCACCCGCAAAGGCCCCCGACATAGACATAGAAATAATAGAGACTGTGCCGTTGAATGAGTGTGTGAGTAAAAGTGGGAACGGGATTGGGAACAACTCCCTACTGCTTGAGGTTCACACGATTGAATCATTAATTCTGGCCAATCAGTCCCTAAAACTCTTGTTATCATCACCAAGGTTGTTCTCTTCACCGCGAGGTCTCTTCTCTTATGAACCAGAGACAGGACACCGGGATAGCCTGATTTCAAAGGAGGACTCAAGGATAGAAGAAGAGGATACACCTGGTAGAGAGTTAAGACAAAGAAGAAATGAAAAGCAAAGCCTGTTTGAAAACTCGAAAAAGACAGTGATAGAACAAAGCGTGGAATTGAATCTAACATCTGAATTAAATTTGGAACTTTCTGCTACACCCGCTTCATCGATGCTGGACCTTCTGTTAATATTACAGAGAACTATAAAAGGGCTTCTAGAAGTCACGCTGACAAATTATGACATATTAAAAGCAAAAAAAAATTACCTAGCTAAGATAGAGGATGATCTACATGGGATTAGATGCCAAATGCCTTCTATGCTAAGACCTGTCTCAGATACCGATCCACAGCCTACGGTAGAGGAACACCCCGAACTAGCTGACTTATCTAAAGAAAAATAGGAGACTTATATTTCAAAATGGCCAATGAGAGCAATAAAAAGAGGCGAGGTCTCCAGATTTCGACCAGCAATCAGAGGAGGGCGAGTAGGAAGGAAACCATTACAAAAGGGGAGTAACAAGATAGTGAAAAGATTAAGGGCGGTTGAGACGAGAGGTGGGGGCAGGGTGCAAGAAACAGAGTCACTCAACCCCATCAGGAGTATAATGAAGAAGAAAATCCCAAAGAAACAAATCATGAGGGCGTAATTAGATAGTAACCCAAGTACACAAGAGAAACAAGTCAGGAATAAAACCCCAATTCAGCCTGAAGATCCTGGTAGTCCCCTGGGTTATGGCTACGGAGGAAGCCTTCAAACCGGAAATACCCGGGAGGTAGGAATTAGTAGGCCAAAAATCAGATAAATAAGGTACAAATGATACAACAGCTGGAATTAAAGGGGGCAAGAAAGGAAGGTAAAGAGGATAAATGGTTATACTTTGAACATATCAACAGGTAAAGGGGGTAAGAAGTTAAGGAAGAGGTTGCCGCTAAACAGGTTACAACTTTTGCAAGTGTTTGCCAAGTGCCCAAATCTGAAAGGTATAGGGTAAAACGATCTAAAACAAGTGGGATTTAGGCAAAATATAGAAGGAAAGGATGTGACCAGAGTATTGATGTACTCGGATCTGGTAAAGAGTATGATTGACCAAGCAGTGAGTGACGTACAGAAAGAAGGGATACAGATACTATCTGAAGAGGAAGTACAAATAGAGGTAGAAGGGAAAGAGCGGCAGGGTAAGAATTTTTTAAGGTACCATGCAGGATTAAGAAAGAGACAGGTTAGGATAATCGACACGGAAGAAGATGAAGGACTTGGGAAACCTAAAAATAGTAGTAAATAATTCAGATGTGGAAAATTGGTGGGGAAACTGGAGCCAGGGATCATGCCACAAAGGTCCCTTTAAACAGATATACTGAGGGGCATGGGGAGGAAGGATCCCTAGATGATGTTGAATAGGAAAAGGGCACACTGCATGGCATAAGAATAGCCTCCTGGAACATAAATGGGCTCAGAGATCAATACAAACATAATATAAAACAAAATATAAGGGAAATAGGAAAAAACACCGAGATCACCTGTATACAGGAAACTTGGCTATGCGGCAAGACCCCAACATTCGCTGGCTTCCGCCAGTTTAAACGCTTAGCAAAGAAGCAAAGATTTGGGCGCCCAGGGGGGGAATATTGACATTGCTATCAACCAAAATAGTGAAAAAGTTGATTGAAATAACTGTAAAATGTAAATGGCTACTTGCATGTAGGGTAACTTTATCTACATCTGACAAATAGAATACAATGATGTTGTTAAATGTGTATATGCAATGGGGTACCAGAGAGGAATATGTTGTTGAAATGGGGTATTTCAAAGATGATATGGACACAATTTATGAAAAATATGGTATGGATCTGATCATACTATTGGGCGATTTTAATCATAAACTAGACCCAAAGAAAGTAGATTGTTGGTTCCAAGAATTGCTGGAGGCTTATGATATGATTGCAACAGAATTTAGATCCGGACACCGTAAGTGGCCGGAGCTTGGATTGGTATGAGGATAAAATTGAACAAGTGGTACAAAGTCTCAGCGTGGTCTGAAGAAAGACAAAATAAATGATAAAAGGAACCAAAGAAAGCAGGAGAGACAAAGAAGGTGGTTTACAAAGATTTTTTTTAAAAAGAAAAGAGAAATGAGGAGAACAGCACGTAGCCTAAGCATAACGTATGATCAGGGTAAGGCCGATACCCTCACGAAATTAAAAAGAGAATATAATATGTTAATTAGGAGGGCAAAAAGAGAATATAAAGAAGACTGTTGGACAAAGCTGCTTGAGGCAATTGAAACAAAGAATATACGTCAGTTCTGGTATTTAATTCAATCAGCAGTGGATCGCCCAGCGGCCACAATGAACTGTGTGGTAGAAGAAACAGCTTGGGAGGAAAATTTGCTGGATTTATATAGCCCAGGCAGAGTACCGGAAGAGGGTTTGCAACTGGATTTGAGCAGTCTGGTAGCAGTTTTAAAACCCGACTTTTCAGCCTCTGAAGTGAAAAATGCGATCAAATGTTTGAATCGAACAAGGGCAGCAGGTCCTGACAACCTTCCTACCCTGATCATTAAAACCCAGTTGGACTGGTGGGCAGAATTCTTTGCTAAAATGTTCCAAGTTATTTTAGAAACCGGGAAGTTCCCTAACAATTGGAAGGGTGCAATAATAAGACCCAAACACAAAAAAGGCGATCAGCAAGCTCAAAAAAACTATAGATTAATTAATCTAATAGATATTGGGGAAAAGATTTTCGCAAAGATAGTACTAGGTAAACTAAAAGTTTGCCGGACCAGAACTCAGTGGTACCGGTTGAACAGGGGGGGGTTCAAGAAGGTCATTCCACCATAGACCACTATTTCTCCCTCTGGGCACTAGCCCGGAAGTCAATAGAACAGAAGGGGTAATTGTATTGTTGTTTTGTTGATTTCCGGGCAGCCTTCGACCTAGTAGATCGAAAGAGCCTATGGGAGTGCCTGAAAAAATATGATATACCGAAAAGCCTATTGACCATCCTAAAGGAACTACATAGAGGGAACTGGGCCCAAGTAATAAAGGACACACAAGGGTCACTGACACAGAAAATAGCCATAGGTAATGGGCTAAGACAGCGCTGTGTCCTGGCCCCCCTGCTCTTTGCAATATTCCTAGCCGACCTACCTGCAGCGCTGGAAGTAGAAAGAAGTGCAAGTCCCAGAATGAGCGGCAGGAAAGTAGCAAGTCTTTATACGCCGATGACCTTCTGATAATCGATCAAACGGAGCTTGGGCTCCAAAGAAAATTAAAGGCTTTTAAAGAATACTGTGATGCAAAGTTTTTAGTTGTGAATATGGATAAAACAAAGATTTTATGTTTTGGTAAGAGAGACAAAAAATTTTGCCGGTATTCAGGACAAACAAAATTGGAAATGATAAAAGAATATAAATATCTGGGCCTTTGGTTCGACATCTCCCTAAAATGGTGTACTCACATAGAAGCTCCAATAACAAAAGCTTTTTCTTCCATCTAGGGGTTGAAAAAATTTAACAAAGACTACGGGGATATGTCGCATAAACCTATGTTAAAGGCTTTTGAAGCTATGATCCCACCCCATGTACTGTATGGGGCAGAAAGTGGTAAAGGAGGGTGGGATTGAGAGGAGGGTAAACCCTAAAAATGCTAATGTCCCTACCAAGCTCTGCAATGATCCAGGCAATTAGGATGGAGTTAGGAACAATCGCATGGAACAGTCAGGTCCAAATGTCTTTGGTAAGATTCCGGAAAAGCCAGAACACAGGGGGAGTGCAGAAAGTCTCACACTTGTGTATTGAGGAGATCCGGCACAGTGGCTTAAAATGGGCAAAGGAAGCAAGAAGGAAAATTCAGGTAATAACAGGGATTTTAAATGTGAGTTCAATGCAGCACCCCCTGCATGTAGAATTTACAAAGACGTCACTCTGGTACCAAGGCATGGAGCAGTCAAGGAAAAATGACCTAGAGTACCTGAGGAAGAAAAAATCAGTCCAATGTATAATAAACTCCTGGGCAAATGCTGCATGGTATCCATACCTAGAAACCTTACCAAACTATGGGCTTCGGTGCGAAATCCTAAGGAAACGAATTGGCACTAACCCATAGTTAATGGATGGAAAAATAAAGTCAGAAATGTTACACCCAGATGGAACATGCAAATGTGGCCTTGGGACCAAATCTGAAATCCAGCATATATTGCTAGATTGCCTTGCAGTTTTAGAATTGAGAAAATTATTTTTACGTCCAGTATTTTTAAAAATATGGAATAAGGTCACAAGCCCAAGCCAATGAAATGATAAATCTTGACATTGCTATTGCACCAGGAAGCTACATGAAAGGATTAAATCGTTTTGCATGGGACAAACTTAAACAAGGGTAGAAATTGTATCTATTCATAAAATCCCTTATCCAGAGTATATAAACAATGAAGCTTAAGGAACAGCCATAGATCCAATGGCTTGAATCAACTGCTGCTAAAAAGGAAGGATGTGGATAATGAATTCCCTCTTAATGAGAGTACCAACGATACCCCAGACTAATCATTTTTATGCTATTTTAATTATTTAACTGTGTATATAATATTTAAAGGTTGATGCCACCAGGGGAGAAGGTGGTTACCGGTTCCCTTTTTTAACAAAGTATTAGGCTAAATTAATTCTGAGGAATCAGTTTGTTTTATCTGTTCATGTAATCTTTTTGTGTATGGTATTATTGTTAATGAGATCTTACGTTGTATTTAAAGACTAAGGTCTAAATAAACAGAGTTCCCTCTCCTCTCCCAGAGGTGTGTGTAGTATATTCTGTGTAGATACTTAAACTGGATCAGCCTGTATCTAGGGCTAGCTAACGCCTCAGCCCAATCACCGTCTGTCAGGGCGGGCACATCAGTTTCCCTCGCCACCCGAGTCCGGTGTATAGTGGTTTTGGAATATGTAGGGATGGTTTGATAGATTTGTCGAATTTTGTGGGTTTAGAGATCCCCCATGAGCAACCGACCTTCTAGCGGGTGGAACTCGGGAAGAGTCGTGAGATCCCTTATTAGAGGGGACCCGGCGTGCCAGAGCTGCAGGTATCTGTGAAACTGTGTTTTATAGAGGTCCTGCAGCCTCTGGAAGGACTTCAGCTTAGACCCCTGCATTATATCACCCAACGTGGAGATCCCTATGTCGTCCCACCTATGGAACCCTACCAATGTCGAGACTGGTCTGAGGTGGGAGCCCTGCCAGAGGGGAGTTGCACAGGTCAGCTTGCCCCAGGTCAGCTTCCCCCTACATGCCGGGGGAAGCTCCACCAGAGACGAGGAGCTATACAGGAGGTGGAGCAGTGGGGTTTCCGCCATCAAGAGTCTTTCCACTGCATAAGCCGGTTCTGCCTGTGAGCCATACCACCATTCGTTTATCACCAGGAGGTGCAAAGCCCAATAATATGCCCGAACGTCAGCTGCCGCTATCCCACCGCAATACGTAGATTGAATACACGTTGCAAGTGCCACCTAAACCGCCCCCCCCCCCCCAGAGAAACCTATTCAAGAGTGCGTTGATTTGAAGAACCCACGATGAGGGGATGGGGAATGGATAGTTTTGCAGCTGATAGAGCAGGCGTGGTAGGGACACCATTTTGAAAATTGCTGATCTACCATATACGCCCCCAGGTACTGGAAGCCCGTCTTTGCGATGATCAGTTGCGAGGCCCAAGTTTGAGACTGCTGATCACCGCATATAGGGAACAAAATGGAGTTGGATGGGTTGGTGTAGAGCCAGGAGGTCTCCCCGAAGAGCCGCAGGATCTGGAGCACCCGGGGCCCGGAGGCCCAGGATCTGATATAAAACACAAAGCGTCGTTGGCATAAAGCACGATCCTATCCGAGCACTCCGGCGACCAGTCCAGACCCCGGAAGACAGAGTCTAGACATACCCATCCAGCCAATGGCTCAATAGCCAACGCGAATAGAACCAGGGAGAGTGGGCATTCCTGCCTAGTGCCCCTGCAGATGGGGAAGGGAGCCGAGCCGTGACCAGCCGCACGGACCGATGCAGTGAGGTCTGTATATAGTAGTTTCACATATGCCCTGAAGCGAGGACCCAGATTAGCTGCCTCCAGGAGCCTAAAAAGGTACATCCAGCTCAGCGAAGTGAACGCTTTGTCTATGTCTGCCAGCAAGACCGCCGCGGGGCACCCCAGGCTATTGGCCTCCGCCACAGCGTTATGGGTGCACCTGATATTGTTTTTGGTGGAACATTGTGGCATAAAACAAGACTGGTCCAGATGCACCAGATCCTGTATGCACGTGCGGAGGCGGTCGGCCAGGACCTTCCCCGGCAGTTTAGGATAGAAATTTTGCAATGAGATGGGACGATACGAGCCCCGATCGTCAGGTGGGCGGCCCGGCTTGAGGAAGACTACGATTTCGGCATGTCTCTAATCCGGAGGCAGAATGTGCCGCTCTAAGGCGTCGTGCATCACCTTGAGCAGATGAGGGCCCAGAGTCTCCATATGGGGACGCATGAAGTCGCACGGGAACCTATTCGGGGCTGGTACACGTCCTGGGTGTGTGTTGAATAGCGCCGACCGCAGCTCATCCAGGGAAATGGGTTCATCTAGGACGTCGCGTTGCTCATCTGAGAGGCAGTGGGGAGGGATATCGGTGAAAAAGGCATCGATAAGGGGTTCTGCAATGACCTTGCGCTCCTCGTAAAGTGCCGCGTACAAATCAGCAAAGGCCTGTACCATCGCCTTGGGGGAGGCACACAAGGCCCCCTCAGGGGACCTCAAGAGGGGGACCTGCGTCGGGATGCTCTGGCCTGATAGAGCCTATGGAGCATCTGGCTAAACTTATCGCTCTATTGATAGATCCTATACTCGGTGGCCAACTAGGCCTCTTTGGCACAGTCGGTGTGCGCCTGATGAAGCTGCTGTGAACATGCAGGAGGTTCCGACGGGCAGTGGGATCCGAGCCCCCCACCACAAGGGATTGGAGCTCAACCTGCCTGTCTTCCAGGTCTTGCACCTGAGCCAGGCGATGCTGTTTCTCCCCCATACAATAGCTTTTGTCCACCCCTCTAGTCGTGGGCTTGAACGCCTCCCAGAGGATGACCGGAATGGGCAAGTTTGGGCATTGCCTGACGTAGCATCTCCCGATACTCCGTGTCGGAGCAGCCAGGGGAACATGCGCCACCTATAGGGGGCCCGGCTGGTCTGCAGGCGCAGCTTAACTTGGATTGGTGAATGATCAGAAAGTCCCCGGGGCATAATGGGGGTATGTGTCACCCTGTGCATGTAGCTATGTGGGAGGAACAGATAATCGAGACATGAAAGAGTGGGGTGGACTGACGATACATATGCGAACTCAGCTTTAGAAGGGTGAAGGGCCTGCCATGAGTCTGCCCAGCCCAGTGTGTGGCTAGTACGTTCAGTTTGGATTTAGCAGGGGGTGTATCTGGTTGTAGAGCTCGCCACCTATCCAATGGACTCATAATGTCAATCCAGTCGCCACCCAGTATCATCAGGCCACCCGGGAGATCTCCCCAGATCTGTGTTAATTTGTCTAAAAATATCTGGCCTAGCGGTAGAGGGGCGTATATGCTGACAATTGTGATCTGTTCGCCGGCTACAGTACCCAAGATCACCGTGAAGCGGCCACCGGTATCCCGTCAATGTTGTGTAATCTGGAACAGCACTCTAAGGTGAATAAGTATTGCCGTGCCCTGTGCCCCCCGCACAAAGCTGGAATGGTACACTGTAGTAAAGCTGTATCGTGCAAGGCATGGGGCTTTAGTGCCCAGAAGATGTGTCTCCTGGAGCAGTAGGATGTCAGCTGCCTAGCGCTTTGGCTGATGGAGCACCATCCCTCGTTTGACCTTATTAAGTAAACCTCGCACATTCCAGATGAGAATGTTCAGTTACCTCAATAGAGAATTACCCAGTGTGCGGGCCATTCCTAGGTTCCAGGGTGTAAGGTGGTGACCGGTGTGCGCACAATGGAGCAGTAAGGTGTGTGCATCGTGTGTAAACATAACGAATAAAAAAACAACAAGAACTTCCCCTGATTCCCACACCCCTCCTTCCCCCCACCCCCATGCTTCCAGGAACATGGAGTATCCGTCGCGGTGGAATCTCTCCCCAGGCCCCCAACATGATGACCCAAGCGGTTCCTCCAATGGATCCAACATCACCCAACATTACCCAAAATGTTCAGGGTGTTCCATGCCCGGTTCCTTCCAGGGCTGGCAGTAGAGACCCCAACACATAAAAACCTGAGCAACCTAGCCTGTGGCCGCTGCCAGAGACTACGTCCTGCCCCGGGAAGTGAAACAAGAGAAAATGTGTCCACAAGCCCCAGACTTCCTCAGTCGCCAGCGCCCGTCGGTTCATGGGCAGGCCAATTGGAGTGGGATCTATTTCGTCTCAAGGTCGCGTCTCTGCCCTGTTGCCCACTCCGATGCGAGCCCTGGGAGGAGACTGAGTCCAACGGGGGTGGTGAGCGAGGTTTAAGAATACATCGCTCGTCAGTCCACACAAAGACCTCTTCTGGGGTATCAAAGAAAAATGTTTTTGCATTGTATATCACCTTTATCCGGGCCGGGAACAGTAATGTGTAGGATAAGTTCAGTTCGCATAGCCGTCTCTTGGCCGCCACGAAGGACTGCTGTTGTTGCGGCACCAGCTTGGTATAATTGGGGAAAACCATGATGGGATGTGACTCAAAGATCATCTTGTCCTTATGTAGGTGGGGGTAACGGAGAATTGTGTCTCGATCAGCATAATTAAGGAGCCGGGTGATCACAGGCTTTGGACGCTCCCCCGGTGGCGGTTTCTTGATCAAAGCGCGGTGGGCCCTCTCGATCACAAAGCAGGGGAACATGTCTCCGGGGGCAGCAGCACCCTGAGCCAGCCCGAGATGAAGTTGTCCATAGACATCCCCTCGCAGCTCTCTGGGAAGCCCACCAGGTGTATAATGTTGCGGCAGGCCCACCGTTCCGCATCCTCGTCCCGCGGCGCCAGTTCCTACGAGTGCTTGGTCAGTTTGTCCACCTTTTGCTGGAGAATATATACAGTGTCTTCCATGGTGGAGGCCCTAGTCTCTGCTTCAGTGATGCGGTCAAAAGCCTTTCACAGATCTTGGCGGAGAAACGACACCTCAGAGCCTACGGCCCGATCTAAGCCTCGAGAGCAGTCCGTGATTGATTAATTGCGGTCTCCCCTCGGGAGGAGTGTTGGTGGTGTAGTGGTCCATTGTGTGGTGCTTGGGGGCCGCCGCACCCTGCCTATCCTTGCCCATGGCGACCGGGGATACCAACCGGAGAAGTCTGCGCCAGGTCAGACTCTCCCACGGCTGGCGCAAGGGGCAGCAGTGAAGATGTGTAGCCGCCAGCAATAGGTAGCACCCCACACTGGACCCAATTACAGGCCCTGCTTTGGCGTCCGTGCAGCTCGGCAAACAGAGGCCCTCGGTGGCTCACAGGATCCACTCTTCGATGGCTCCACAAACTAGAAAGGTCCGTCACTAGAGCGGCCCAGATGTCACAGGTTGGTTCCCGGCACAAGGAGGGGGCCAAGCGCTGACGGAGCAGCCCAGCCACCCTTGTGTGCCGCAAATCTGGCAGTCTCAGGGTCCCCGGCCTCCCGGCTGATCTCTCCGCTCAGGAATGCAGCTACTGGGTGCCGCAACGCATGAGACGGACGCAGGATGGGCCTCTCACCGGCACACAGCAGAGTCCCCGGCGACCACCACACCACTGCAGTAGCCTCTTCAGCCAGATGGCCTGGGCTGGACGCAGACCGCTCCCGGCCCGGGCCCCATGATGTCCCCACATGCAGGCAGCTCGATACAGGGGGCGGGATAGGCGGTCCCCTCAGTAGTCCAGGCCACGCAGTGTGCTGGGTCAAGTGCCCAAGGCCTCAGGCAGAGCCCCGCTCAGCCTTCAGCGCAGGCCTCGTCAGCACCAGCATCTAAGGTGGTGGGGGAGGGGTGCCGCAATGGCGCCGCGGTGCCCCTCCGTTTGGTCCGTGCGCAGCCGCTTCGCTTTGGTGACGCTCCGGTACCTGTGATCTTAGGGACTGCACTATGCAGGGTCATCTCTCCGCCACTGTCTCACTGACGAGGAAGGCACGCCGCAGCCGCAGCATCTCCTCCTCCGCCCTCAGCCTCATGCACGGCTGCTGCAGATCGGGAGCCGCTTACGGTGTTCTCAGCCCTCAGCCACCGCCAAACTTCGCTTGCAGGGTCTCTGTGGGTACCTCGGCAAGGGACCCCCGGGAATAATGGCTCGGGTCAAGGATATTGCAGGATTCTTGTCCTTGGAAGGAGCGAACTGCAGAGCTCTAGGAAGATGAACCCGCCATGTTCGGCTCCTAAGCCACGCCCCATGTAACACCATTTTTGGAGCTATCTGTTGCACCCCCAATACTTGGCCCATGCACATTCTAATGCTGGCAATATTGTTTGGGCTTCGAATGTGGTGCTTTTTATTCTTCTACATTGATTTTATAATCTTGATCTTTGTTTTAAGTTGCATACATATAAGCTGCCAACTTCACTTGGGGCCAAAAAAAAGGATATATGTTTTTAGTATAGTCTTAATAAGATTTTATAAATACATTTCGTATAGGTTTTAATCATCTAGTTTTATATTTGATTCCTGCTTTTATGTCACAATATTGATCGTTCTTTGTAAATGATTTTAGGTACTCATACAATAAAAAAACGTATTTACTTACTCCAACCCCTGTTTTCCTCTGCTCAAAATGACAAGGTCACGTTTTAAATTCTACTGTTTGGTACAATACACTAATTAAAAGCACAAGCTAGGGGAGCAATCCAATACGGAGCTGAATTGTGGGGGCATCGCCCGGTGGGTGGTTTTAGCAAGGCGGAAAATCAATTCTTAAGTTCCCTGCTGGCCCTCCCACCCAGTACCCCCCTCACCCCGTTAAGAATGGACCTCGGCATTAGACCTCTAGAAGATGAAGTTGCCCTACGCCCCATAACCCCATAATTTTCTGGCATAGGCTGTGGGTGACCCCTCAACTAATCCATTTTAGATCAGCCTTGGAAGAGGTATTAGCCCTCCCTGGGGCGGGGAAAATACCTTGGTTTGCCTTCATAAACAAGCATTGGAAATGCAATAGGTCTCGCATTAGGAAAGTTTGAGCTATTGGTCTTATAAATTAATTTTTTATTTATTACTGTGTTTGTTAAAATAGCTAAATTAATAGCTATGTCATTTACAATGCCAATAGTTATAACTTTCGCAAATGTGACACCTATAGCATTTGTAATGCAACATGTTTTTTATTTACGTGACTTAGATGTATTAATATTACAAATAACAATGGCTTTTATTTTTTTTGTTAAATTAATTGTTAAATAATTTATTTAATTTGTAATAGCCGAGTTTAAAGGAACAACACGAAAAGCCTTATGTGGGTTATTTCGTCAGTGGGTGCTCTTCAAATAGCGCGCTGAACGCATTTGCTTTTAGGTGACCTGGTTTGATGTTTTATGCCCGATGATTTGCAACCCTGTAGTATCCTGCGCACACATTGAATACATTAATAATTGCATGCATATTCAGATGAAAGCAGCTTTCAGGAAATAGCTCTGTGCGCAGGGAGAAGCGGCAAGTAGGGGAGAGGAGGGGAGTGCGAGTAAGAGATATTTAAAGGTACAGGCTTGCCTTGGCAGGTCTAAGGATCCATAGCAGCATACACCGAGAGAAAGGAAAATGAATCTTAAAGGCACCGCAGGAGAATTGTGAAATGGACAATCTGGTAGCTTGTTTTTTGCGGTCGCGTGAATGTTCATATGAAGCAGTGATTAAAAAATGTAAACACTGGAAAAATGTCCTACTACGGAGCGGGTAAAAAAAAACAAGACGGAGGGAAGGCAGAGAAGGGGAGGGGGGAGGAGAAATGCGACACGGCGGGCAGGGGAGGGGGCGGAGCGGGTAAAAAAAAAGAAGACGGAGGGAAGGCAGAGAAAGGGAGGGGGAGGAGAAATGCGACATGGCGGGCAGGGGAGTGGCGGAGCGGGGAGAGCGGCATGAGGGTGTGAAGCAGCAGGGGCCTTTGAAGTGAAGCTAAGCTTCACTTCAAAGGTGTGGGAGGAGTGCTGCTGGTGAATGACTGTCGATTTGATGAGGTGCACGCGCATTTTAGGTCAATGCGCTTGTGCATTGACCTAAAAGCGCACGGGCACAGCATCAAATCGCCAGTCAATCGCCAGTCTAGGTAAAGCTTATTTAAGCCCCTATAGTCTCGCTCTGCTCAATGCGCATGCGCATTGAGAGGCGAGACCTAAAAAGGAATGTGCAAGACTAGACATACCTTGCCTTTGGTCTAATCCTGCTGTTGGCTGCGCCCAGATGTCACGTGATGATTTGGTTAAGCTGGACCGCAGAAATAGGCTAGAGGCCATTCTTGGTAGTTCTTCTTTGGGCCCACTTACTACTCAGTTTTTTAATCTAAAAGATGCTTATGGAGTTGAACCATTCTTAGATGAAATTTTACCTTCCACAGCGAGGAAATACTATATACAATTTAGATATGGAACACTCCTGCTTAGGGTCTTCTCCAACAAATGGTCACCCATTAAATCCGTAGAATGCCCAGCGTGTGGGGCCAAAGAAGAATCAGAGTCCCACGTTTTCTTTTTTTGCCCGACATATAATACCATACGGCAACGCTGGCTTATTCAACTTTGTAAAAACTTGGGATTTAGGCATTATAAAGAGGCCCTTAGAATACTTAAGAGTAATACTTCTACCCCAGTTGTATTCTCAGTGTCACACTTTATTGATGCCATGTGGAGAAGGAGAAGTTCTTATTTGTAGGAAAAATTCTTACCTGTGGAATTGATTTATGAAATGTATATTGTGTTTTTAATGCTGTACAGTTTTTACATTTTTATACTTGTATTTATTATTAGTGTTAATGGACAGCGTTTTTTTTAATCAATGACTTGGATGGTTACTATGCATCTTTTATGATCTACGATCGAAATAAAGATTACTTGCCTGACTGACTGACTGACTAATTAAATTTAAACAAAAACCTGTATATAGTCCTTCTTGGAGACATTAAGGTCTTAAATGGGTTGATCAAATAGTTTTATATGATAAGAGAATTAATTTTTCTATGCTTATACATTATTGGCTTTTCCTTCTCATTATAAAAACAAATATGAATTATTATTACATGCTCTAATGGTTACATTACACTAATATAAGAACTTAAATGCTATCTCTTCACCCAATAATCAGCACTCTGAAATTATCATTACCTTTCCAAAAGCCTATTTAATCTACAAAGTATAGCATTCCTCCTCTCTTGTGGAAAGACCAAAATTCAATATAGAGCTCCTATGACAAGAAGACTTCACAATCTCTTGACCTATCCTGTTGTGGAATAAAAATTGGAGGAAACTCCAAAAATCATCTTGCACTGCAAATGCTACACAAACCTCTATTTTCTATACAATAGATTATTATTGACACCTGATCGATTACATGAAATGAATTCCAATTTGCTTAGTAATTGTTTGTCTTGTAATGCACCTCATGAGGTGAGATATACAAAGATGGAGAAAGAAACAGAGAGATGTGGTAGAGAGAGGAGTTTGAGAGATGGGTAGTAGATGGAAGAGAGATAAAGGGAGGTAACAAGGAAATGGAGCAGTGAGGTGAAGAGAAGGGTGAAATAATGAGATAAGACAGAGGGGTGCTGGAGAGGCGGATATAGTCCCAGAGCATTGCAGAGAGAACTGAGACCATGACAGAGAGAGAGGCGGGTGAGTGTTTGATGTACTGAGAGAGAGAGAAAAAGTAGACATAGGAGTGGTAGAGAGAGCAGAGACAGAGAGATGGGTAGTGTGGACCTGGCGAAGAATAGTGAGAGGAATGACACAGAAAGAGAGATTAGGCAGAGAAAAAGAGGCAGAGGGCCAAAGAGAGAGAGACAATAGAGGTAGTCAGAGATAGAAGCTAAATCGAGAATTGAGAAGTAGAAAGAAAGTAGTGAATTAGAAAAACTAGTTGTAGAGAAAGAAGGATGAGGTAAAGAGAGTAAGTTGACGAGATCAAACTATTTTTCTAACGAAAGCTGGCATGGTCTTTTTCACTTGGTGGTTTCAGAGACACTCCTGTACCAAATTGAGGCATAGTACTTTCCCTCCCCCTCCCCTTAGCGGCATGTCTCCTTTGATAGTAAATCCACACTTATATTCCTGCTCCAAGATAACATGGAAGTTTTATTTCTATATGAATTTCTTTTTTTCTTTGATTCCATCGTGGTTTATATTTTATTTAGATCTGTGCTCCATCTTTCTTTCTTTTCTTTTTTCTCTAATCATTCTTCCATCTTTACATTCTTCATTCTTTTTAGTACCTTGCTTTGCAACTTTTTTATTGTTACCTCTTTTTTCATATTCCTTCTTTTTTCTTTTTGATCTTTTTTCCCATTTTTGTCCTTCTCTCTTTATTATCCTTTCACACTTTCTTTTTCTCTTTTTGTTACATAGTCACAAAGGTAACTTACATTTCTGAGTAATTTACACGTGTAATTTACTCTTACACTTTGAGTAATACTACTTTTGGCTATTTCCAAAATCAGATTGTAACATACTCAAAAGTATAAGTGTCAATTACACTTGTAGATTACTCAGAAATGTAAGTTACATTTCTAAATAGCCCCTGCAGTTTGTTAATTGGCCCAGTCCCTTTAATTTGGTGGAAACATGCAGGTTACACTTCTGAAGTAAATTTAGGGCCTGATGTGGACCTGAGCGGACAGGTTACTCCGTCGCAACGGTGATGTTTTCTCTTTAACAAGTATATTATTCAAATCAGCTGTCATAAAGTATGTTTATTTATTTTCTGAAGATGCATAAATGATAGGATTAAGTGAACTGCTATGCCTGAAGCAAGTGCTGTACTGTAAGTGTTACTGAAGTTGAAGATGAACTCATGTTAGTACATGAACAGAGATTCACCTGTTTAGACTCTTTGAGGGACACAGTTTGTCATTACACAGCTCGCGCACACACCTAGGATTTATTTAACTATAAGTGACATCTGTCTGGCATTTATGTATTTTGCACTCTTTAAACTCCTCTGGTGAAAACGCAAAAGTAGAATAATAAATATGAAAAATGATAAAATTGTCGCTATTTTTACCTATGCAAGGAAATCGTTAGTCACAGATCGGTTTTTGTTTCATTCGTTCAACACATATCTGTTTTTGTTTCATTCATTCAAACATGTTTCTGGCTTTCCATGTGTGGTGTGATGTGGGTATATGTAGCCTCTTTTCCTACAGGTGTACAGCGGGCGCCTGCGCAGTGTTAGCCATCTTCACTGCGTTACTTCTGAACTATATGTAATATACATAAACACATTTAACAGGTATCTCGCGAGATTTTAGTTCACAATGGCATTACTCTCATGCAAGGTTTCACACAGACAACTAGTCAATTGTATTTCACGCAACAGCCGTTATTGTTGTGAAAATGGTGTGCCTCATGTATGGAATAAAATGGCAAGGTCAGCCATCCCTATATATAATCCTCGACACACATGATTATACACATGACCTAGACACTGCTGTAGCCACCTAAGTGCACAAAAAATTGCACTATTGTACAAATATTACGCAGGTTATTTCAATTAACAAATACATATTTAATGATGTAGGCTGAGCATGTTGAGGTGTGCACAATGTATGGTACATAATTAACAAGCATTGAAAATGCAATAGGTCTCGCCTTTGATTAAGTTAAAGTCATTTGCTTAGCTGATGGTATTGTTTAGCAAAGCAAATGGCTTTAACTTAATAAAAGGCGAGGCCTATTGCATTTTTAATGGTTGTTTTACACTTGAAGCCATAGTGAAATAAAGTCCTTTACACAGAATCACACAACGTCAGTCAACTGCAGAAGTTTGGATTAGGATGCATGATGGCAAGTAAAACAAGGTTAAAAAAAAAAACACTGGGAGGGGTGAGGAGAAACACGAGAGACGGCCTGCGGCCGTCAAAGTGAAAGTTTTTGAGTGTAAGCTCACCCAGCAATTAGAAGGCACTGTGTCACACCGCAAGTAAAACAAGTTTAAAAAAAAAAAACACTGGGAGGGGGGAGGAGAAACACGAGAGACGGCCTGCGGCTGTCAAAGTGAAAGTACGGCCGGCATTGCTGTGGGGAGGGGGGAGGAGAAATGCGGCACGCCTAGATATAGTGTGAAGCAGAAGGGGCCTTTGAAGTGAAGCTTCACTTCAAAGGTGTGGGAGGAGTGCGGTTCGGCTGAGCCAGAGCGCACGCTGGGGGAAGCTTGTGGGGCGGAGCGGGAAGAGCTGCAGGGGAACAGATGGCTGGCGATTTGATGCTGTGCACACGCATTTTAGGTCAATGCGCTTGCGCATTGACCTAAAAGCGCACAGGCACAGCATCAAATCGCCAGTTAGTTAAAGTCTGTTTAAGCCCCTATAGTCTCGCTCCGCTCAATGCGCATGCGCATTGACAGGTCGCGAGACCTAAAAATTAAGGTCATTTTACCTTACCTGGTATGTCTCGCCTGATGGATGAGATGAAGTCCATGGCTATGTTTGCAAAAGGTTCCCAGAATGATATGAAACAAAATCTCGAGTGTCTGCGTGAAGAGAGCTCTCTGGCCCAGAAGAGGCTTTTAATTTTAAGGATGGTGCAGTGCTCTTCACAATATCAGTGTGCCTGGTTTGCCAGAGGAGGAGCCGATGAGAACTAAACACCAAGGTTTAGTATTAGTTCACACAAAAAGGAATATATAGAATTAAAGCAGTTATTCCAGCATGCACCCAAATTAACTTAAATTGATTACCTTCTTCTCTAGTTAAAGCCTATCAAATATCAAACAACAGGGGATTAACGCACAATGCCCACCCCCCACACCCCGCTGCAAAATGTGAAGAGGGGCCCTAAGTCCCCCGTATCTCACAGATACACATTTTTAGATGCCGCGATCTGGGATGCCATGTATTTATCAATTTTAGTCTGCAAGTGAACAGGGGCATGCTGCCACCCTCTGGCTTGGTAGAACTCCCCAAGTCCGTCGCAGATGCCTGGCATAGGGCTCCCTTGGACGCTCCAACACTAGAGCTCATGCTGTGTGATTCCAGTGCCACAACATCAACTCCATCTCTGAGGAGAGGCGAAGGTCACCGCAAGGGCCGGGGGGTGACAGCAAGCCCCCCCCTCCCCCCGGGAAGGAAGCAAAAGATGATAGCATCAAAAATGGTAGCGGAGTATATCGACTGGAGAGCTCACAGAGGGACAACAGCCATCTTGGCTGGCCTGGAAAACACTCCGAATTCAGAGTTCTATTAAAGCAGCATCCAGAGATTCTATCATGCAATCTCTCCCTGAATGAGTATGTCCAGACTCTTTGCTCGCTGTGACACTGGATTCAAGCTAGCCTGTCTGATGAGAGGTGATACCCGGAAACCAGTCTCATGATGCTTGTTTCTAGTCCAGGGAGGACCCAGGTTGGCAGTTTGAGATGGACTGTTCCCATGAGGTGGAGGGTCAATACTGATTTGCATATGGCTGAGTCCATGCTGGGGAGGCATAGTGAGCAAAAGAACAATGGATGTAACCCAGGTCTCTTGATTGGGGTAAATGTTTGACCTATTCAGCATTCTGTCCATCATTAGATGCTGCAGCATTTTTTGCCCTAAGTGGGATGGGTATGCCCAGACTTGTGTCCCTTGCTCACTGTGTCACTGGATTCGAGCTAGCCTGGCTGCTGAGGGGTGATATCCTGAAACAAGTCCCAGAATGCTTGTTTCTGGTCCAGGGAGGACCCAGCTTAGCAGTTTGGTCTGGACTGTTCACATGAGGAGCAGAGTCAACACTGATTTGCATATGGATGGGTCCAAACTGGGGTGGTGTAGTGAGCAAAACAACAATGGGTTTAACAAGGATCTCTTGAGTGGGGGTGAATGTTTAATTTATTCAGCATACTGTCCATCAATCGTTGCTGCAGCATTTGTTGCCCTAAGTGGGATTGGTATGCCCAGGCGTTGGTCCCTTGCTCGCAATGCCACTTGATTGAAGGTAGCCTGGCTGATGAAAGGTGTGTAGTGACCAGGGCCAGGGGGCACTAGGACCCTGATCCCGCATGCTGGGAGGGACAGGAACAGGACACCACTTCCGGTCAGGGAGTGGGGAGGGATTTCTGGACAGCGAGAGCATGGACGTGCATGTAGGCAGCAGAAAGAAAAGACCAATAAAGCAACATATGCAACTGACCTGTCTCTGCGTGGGTTTGTGCGTCAAGAACATGACAACTGGCGACAAAGGTGGGATAACGAGTCACCACAAGAAGCATGTTGTGCCCCTCTATGACATCCACACGGAGCCAAGAACCCACTGTGGTCCGCTAAGAAGCAAACAGAGAAATTGGGATCACCAGGATTCCAGGGTTACCAGGAAACGAAACCAGGAGCCTACCATGGTCAGTTGGGCCCCAAAGAACGATTAGGCGAAATCGGGAGCCCAGCCCGATCGCGAGACAAACAGAGCCAGGAGCCCATCCTGGTCCGTGTAGAGCGCCAACAGCGACATTAGGAGCTCACCCTGGCCCCATCAAGAAAGTGAGGTGAGGGGAAAGCAAAAAGGCCCCCGACCGTGGAGAAAGCTGCTCACTGACTGAATGAGAGCCCCGAGCCTCCCGCGTTAAGATTTGAGCTGAAATCTTGCGACAACTCGGTGGCCATCTTGGAATCAAGCGGGACAGCCAATGAAGAGCTGAAGAAGACCCGACGGCCATTTAGAGTCAGGCCATTAAACAGATAGCAAATCTCGCCCCTACAGAAGTCCCGGCGGCCATCTTAGACTCAGGCGGGACAGCCAATGAGAGGCTAGAGAGGGCCAGGCGGCCTTTTAAAGTTAGGCATTAAAAAAAGCCATAGAAAAAAAGAAAAAGGTGGAAATAAAAAGAAATTGCAACACAAAGAGGAAACAAAGAACAAAAGTACAAAAAAAGAAGACGGATACACAAAGGAAAGAAGGAATAACAACAAAATGACCGACATAGGTTACACAAATAGTGCGCAAACCACTATCATTTAGCCTATCGGAACCACAGACAGGCATCAGGTGGGAAAGATGGATCAGGCAATTCGAAAGGTACATGCGCGCCACTGATATTGCAGAAGCAAAACATGTGAATCTATTTCTAAATTTTGTCAGGGATGAAGTGGAAGACCTGCTAATAACATTTCCCGCAGAGGAAAGAGCTACATACAAGGTACTGATAAAGTGCCTCACTGACAAATTTGACCCACAAAGAAACATAGACTTCGAAAGGTCCACCTTCAACACTGATTGTCAAAGAGCAGAGGAGTCCCTCGACGACTTCGCAACCAGAATGATCGAAGACTGGTCATGTACTGCGAGTTTGAGAAGTTTGACAACGAACAAGCAATGCGACTGCGCATCATTGAGGGCTGTCGGTCAGTGGAGTTCCGGGCACGAGTTCTGAAAGAGCCGACCTTACAAGAGAAAATACTGACCATGGCTCGAGCGGAAGCCAGGGCAACGATGCATGGCAGACAGATGGAACTCGGAAAAGAAAGAAGAGTGGGGCAAGCGAAATGTCTAACTGGAAACAGCAAGAGGAGAGATGCCACACCACCACCATCAAGAAGGAAGCATGAAAAAACGTGCTGTTGGTGCGGGCTCGAGTTTACGCATATCGGCGTGTGCCCAGCAGTGGGCAAAAAATGCAGGAAATGCAACAGGGAAAATCATTTTACAAGCACCTGCTTGTAAAATGACATGTTGGTACCCTGAAACCGGTCCCAGGATGCTTGTTTCTGGTCCAGCGAGGACACAGCTTGCCAGTTCGGGCTGGACTGTTCCCATGAGGAGCAGGCTCAAGCTTGATTTGCATATTGCTGGATACAAATTGGGGTGTCATAGTGAACAAAAGAACAATTAATTTGACCCATATCTCTTGACTGGGGGTAAATGTTTGATTTATTCAGCATTACGTCCTTTATTTGCTGCCAAAGCATTTCTCTTAAGTGATTCGGCTTTTCCCCTAAGATTCAACAATTAATAACATTATTATTCTCAGCTCAAAAAGCATTTCTTTTTGTTAACAGACCTTCATCAGCTTCCTTTCAGTAACAGAGGTGTTAGACAAGGCTATCCATTACCTCCTCTTTTATTCATTCTAGCCTTGAACCTTTTTTGACAAACATCTTCCAAATTATAGAAATACAAGGATTTACTTACGGACATATCCAATTAAAATTGTCGGTTTACGGGGGTAATATTGTTCTGTTTATTCCAAACCCTGAATCCTCACCCCCCTTTTCTTATTGAACTCATTCGCTATTGTTTCAGGTTATAAACTGAATTAAGATACATTTGAAGTCTTACCATTAAATACATTTTGTTTTAAACATATGTTTGAGGTTTCACATTTTTTTGGAGTCCTAACAAAATAAAATATTTAGGTTTCTGGTTTTCGACTTCTATTAGAGACACAATTTCACTTAACTTCGAGGTATCCTACAAAAGAGTTGATACGCTGATTTCTAGATGGAACCCACTCTTTCTCCCATGATGTGGCAGACTAAACTCAAGAAAAATTATGTTGGTTCCCATTATTTTATATCTTTCCTATGACTCCTCTACAATTTCTGATTTCTTTATATCAAAAAGTATGAATCCGAACATGTGCATTTCTTATGGAAAATATAAAACCATTTATCTCACTATCCAGATTAAATCATTCCAAAGATGAAGGAGGTGTGAATTTTCCAGATTTTCATTTATATCTTCAAGCCTTTCATCTTAAACAATCAGCATTTTGGCCCTCTGCTACTAATACTCCTATTCATCCTCATTGGGTGGATATTGAAAAATCATTTATGACCCAATCCAACTTTAAGAAACCTCTGCAATTTACTAAACCATTACTTACCTTATCTTCATCAATTTTAAAACACACTTCTTCTCTACTCCAACCCCTGTTTTCCTCTGCTCAAAATGACATGTCACTTTTATAAATTCTACTATTTGGCACAATACATTAATTAAAATTACACAAAAATATATTGCCCTTCTTGGAAACATTAAGGTCTTAAATTGATTGGTCAAATTGTTTTAAATGATAAGATAATCTATTTTTCTATGCTCAAACATTACTTGCTTTTGCTTCTCAGTATAAAAACAAATATAACTTATTATCACATGCTCTATTGGATACTTTACACCAATATAACAAATTAAATGTCCTCTCTTTACCCTATAATCAGCTCCCACCTACAAATTATCCTTACCTTTCTAAAAGCCTCTTTAATCTACAAAGTATAGCAATCCTCCTCTCTTGTGGAAAGACCAACATCTAATATAAAGCTCCTATGGAAAGAAGACTTCCAAATCTCTTGAACTACCTTGTTGTGGAATACAATTTGGAGGAAACTACATAAATCATCTTGTATTGATAATGCCACAAAACATTCGAATTTCTATAGAATAGATTATTATTGACATCTGATTGATTACATAAAATGAATTCCAAGTTGCTTAGTAATTGTTGGTCTTGTAATGCACTTCAAGCAAAGTTAAAACCAGGGGGTGCCCAAGCAGGTAAGACTGGTGGAGAGGTGAGGGACTCGACAGACGATGATGAAGGAAAGTAATTTTTTATTTGATTTTCTCTCCCCTCGTCTGTTGAGCCCCCTCCCCGCCTCACCACTCTTACCTGCACGAACCACTCCTGCTTAAAACATTCGCTTTTTGATTGCAAGAATGTCTTTGAATGTTGCCATTAAGTCTGGTGGCAGATTAACTGTAGTAGTAGGAAAGTCTCTTTATCTGGTTAAATAAATAACCATAAAAGATATAAAACATATTAACTGTATATTTCAAACTAATTTAATGTCATTGATCAGTTTCTAGGAAGTTTATTAGACAAATGGAATTTTTTTTGTTTAGTGTTCAAATTCTTGATCTTCTTATAGCTGTACCTTTTCAACAGATTACAAAACATTGGAGAAGTAATTCTGTTGCTTTTCAAGCATGGTGGTATGGAGTTCTTTTTAACTATAGATTAGATAGAGCAGTGTCACATCTATGAATTTGTTATCTAAATGAGAATTACTTTGGGTTTTAATGAGTACCTTTTTCTCCAAGGTTTCAGCTGAATCTAATTTGCTTTCCCCATTTATTGAGAAAGTATCGAAGCAACCTTATCTCAATCAATCAATCAGGAGTTTGTTAAAGCGCGACTACTCACCCGTAAGGGTCTCAAGGCGCTAGGGGTGGGGGGGGTTAGGGGGTGCAGGTTCCATTCCATCAAGGAGGGGGTCTGTCGAAGAGCCAGGTTTTGAGGTTTCTTGCGAAAATGGGGAGCGATGTTGTCTGTCTGAGGTGGAGCGGAAGGGCGTTCCATGCTTTGGCCGCGAGGAAGGAGAAGGAGTGGCCTCCCGATCTGGTCTTTCTGGTGCGGGGGACCACAGCGTAGGAAAGCTGGGCTGATCGTAGGGTCCTTTGGGGTGCGTGGAATTTGAGTCGGCTGTTCAGGTATGCTGGTCCGGTGCCGTGGAGGGCCTTGTGTGCGTGGGTGAGCATCTTAAAGGTGATTTTCGCCTCGACGGGGAGCCATTGGAGTGTGCGCAGGTGCTGGGAGATGTGGCAGTGTTTTGGCAGGTTGAGGACCAGTCTTGCAGCGGCGTTCTGGATGTTCTGTAGCTTGCGGATGAGGTTTTTGTTTATTCCGGCGTAGAGTGCGTTGCCGTAGTCGAGTCTGCTGGTGACCAGGGCGTGAGTGACTGTCTTTCGGTGTTCGAGGGGGATCCATTTGAAGGTCTTACGAAGGAGGCGGAGGGTGTGGAAGCAGGAAGATGAGACAGAGTTGATCTGGCGGTCCATTTTGAGCTCGGAGTCCAAGATGATTCCCAGGTTGCGTGCGTGGTCTGTGGGGGTTGGCGGGTTTCCGAGGGCGGTGGGCCACCAGGTGTCACTCCAGGCGTCGGGGTTTGGGCCCATGATGAGTACTTCTGTTTTGTTGGTGTTTAGTTGTAGGCAGCTGTTTTTCATCCATTTGGCGACGGCTTCCATGCCTTCTCGAAAGTTGCGTCTGGCGGTGTTGGGCTCGTTGGATAGGGAGAGGATGAGCTGGGTGTCGTCTGCATATGACACGATGTTGAGTCCGTAGGTTCTGACGATGGGGGCAAGTGGAGCCATGTAGACGTTGAAGAGCGTCGGACTGAGGGAGGAGCCCTGGGGGACTCCGCAGGTGATAGGTGTGGGGTCCGAGAGGAAAGGGGGGAGTCTGACCCGCTGCGTCCTGCTGGAGAGGAAGGAGCAGATCCAGTCGAGGGCCTTGTCCTGGATTCCTGCATCGTAGAGTCTGCGTATTAGGGTGCGGTGGGAGACTGTGTCGAACGCCGCTGATAGGTCGAGGAGGATGAGGGCTACTGTTTCTCCTTTGTCCAGTAAGGTGCGGATGTCGTCTGTTGCGGCGAGGAGGGCGGTTTCCGTACTGTGAATTTTTCTGAAGCCGGATTGGGAGGAGTCGAGGATGTTGTGTTCTTCAATGAATTTGGCGAGTTGGCTGTTGATGGCTTTCTCGATGACTTTCGCTGGGAACGGGAGCAGGGAGATGGGTCTGTAGTTTTTGAGGTCGGTGGGGTCCGCTGAGGGTTTCTTTAGGAGGGGGTTGACCTCGGCGTGTTTCCAGTCGTCGGGGAAAGAGGCGGTCGCCAGGGAGCGGTTGATGGTTTGGCGGAGCATGGGTGCGATGGTGTTGGCGGCTCTGTTGAAGATGTGGTGGGGGCAGGGGTCCGTGGGGGCCCCTGAGTGAATTGACTTCATTGTCTTCAGTGTGTCTTCGGTGGTGAGGGCTGTCCAGTCATCAATCGCTGGTTTCCGGGTGTCGGGGGTGGTTGGTGAGGGTTCAGTGTGTTGGTTGTCTTCGTCGAAGTTGTCGTAGATGCTCTTGATTTTGTGGTGGAAAAAGATGCTGAGTTTGTCGCAGAGGTCTTGTGAGGCAGGGATGTCGGTAGTCTCGCTGGTGGGTTGGGCGAACTCCTTGATGATGCTGAAGAGTTCCTTGCTGTTGTGTGCGTGGGTGGAGATTCTGTCTTCAATCGCTTTTTTACTCGTTTCTCTGATGAGTTGATGGTGGGCGTTGGTGGCGGCTCTGAAGTTGTTGTGGGCTTCTGTGGATTTGGTGTTTCTCTAGGCCTTTTCGAGGCGGCGGCATGTGCGCCTGGACTCTCGAAGTTCGTTGGTAAACCATCTGGCTTTCTTGGCACGGGTATTGTTGTTTTTCTTGAGGGGGGCTATGGTGTTGGTGCTGTCCGAGATCCATCTATGCAGGGTTCGGGCTGCGGTGTTGGGGTCGTCGTTTTCCGCGATGATTGGGGTGGAGTTGTTGAGTGAGGAGGTGAGCTGGTCATCGGTGATTTTGGTCCAGTTTCTTTGTGGAAGCAGGTGCTGGTGTCTGTGGATGGTGGGTGTTCGGAAGGTGAAGTGGACGCAACGATGGTCGGTCCATGGGAGTTCGGTGGTGTGGCTGAAGGTGATGGAGTTTCCTGTAGTGAAGAGGGGGTCGAGGGTGTGTCCTGCTGAGTGCGTGGGCTCGGTCACGATCTGGCGGAGTCCAATGTTGTGGAGGTTGTCCAGGAGGGATGTGGTGTTGGGGTCCAGTTGATTGTCGAGGTGGAAGTTGAGGTCTCCCAGCAGGGTGTAGTTGGTGGATGCGATGGCCTGCGGGGAGATAATGTCCGTGATGGAGTTGGCGAAGGGTCCGCGGGGTCCAGGGGGTCGGTAGATGAGGGTTCCTCGAAGGGCGGCGGTGGGGCTGGCCAGTATCTGTTATACTCTGAATATTTTATAGGAAAGTTTATTGCCTTTTATACAAATCCATGCTTTTTTATTTACAGATTCATATAATATATTTGCTTATATGTTATACATTCTCTCACACAACACTTTGAATTTTAGATTTTGTTTTCATAATTTCCCCATTTGCCCTTCCTTCTCTTTCCAACGGAATGCATTGTAGGTATGTCTTTCCTTTTCACTATTAGTCATATTCTTATTCATATCAACATTTATAATGTACTTTATTTTTATTATTAACATTTACTGTATTCTAACATAATGTCTATACATTTTCTTTAAACCCCTAAAAAATAAAGACATAAAGTGTTAGCGGATGGGGAAGGTCGAGAAAGCGAGTTCCAGAGAAAAGTAAGGGAAAGTGAGGAGTAGTGGAGATAGCTTGAGATAGGGAAAGGGAGATGCATTGAGAGGAAGAGAGGTGGTGTACACTGCGGGGTGAGGTTGGGAAAGAAGGGAATAAGTAGAGAAAGAGGTGAGGTAGAAAATGTAAGTTAAATTGTTAAGGAGGTGTAAAGAAATGATAGAGAAATGTTAGAAAGAGGAGGTTATGATATATAAAAAGAGGTAAAGATAGAGAAAGAGGTAGCAAGAAATGACCAAGATGTTGTTGGGGTCAGGGGTGAGGTACAGTGAATAGAAACAAGGAGAAAAGAGATGGAGGGGTGATATACCAATGAATGGTGAGGTACATTGCGAAGTTAGTTAGAGAGATGACATAGAGAGAGAAGTATATGAGAGAGAAAGGTGAGTTGGAAAGTGGTGAGAGAGCCTGAAAAGCAAGACACAGGTTTATAGAGTTGAGGTATGGAAAGATGGAGAAAGAGACACAGAGAGATGTGGTAGAGACAGGAGATTGAGAGAGGGTAGTAGATGGAGGAGAGATAAAGGAATGTGAGAAGGATAGGGAGCAGTGAGGTAAAGAGGCGGGTGAAAATAATGGGATAAGACGGGGGTGGAGAGGCGGATATAGTACCAGAGCGTGGCAGAGTGAACTGAGTCCATGACAGAGAGAGAAGTGGGGTAGTGGTTGATGTACTGAGAGAGAGAGATGAAAAGTAGACATAGAAGTGGTAGAGAGAGCAGAGATAGAGAGACTGGTGGTGAAGACCTGGTGAAGAATAATGAGAGGAATGACATTGAAAGAGAGACGAGGCAGATAAAAAGAGGCAGCGGGCCACAGAGAGAGAGAGAGACAATAGAGGTAATCAGAGATACAAGCAAGATAGATTGAGGCGGAGAGAAAGACAGGAATTAGTGATTGTCAGGCAGAGAGATGATGTACAAGAAGATGGAGAAGTAGAAAGAAAGAAGTGAATTAGAAAAACTGGAAGTAGAAAAAGAGGGATGAGGTAAAGAAAATAAGGTGACGAGATCAAAATATTTTCGTGATAAAACCTGGCATGACCTTTTTCACATTGTCATGTTAGAGACTCTCCTGTGCCAGATTGAGGATGAAGTATTCCCCCTCCACCGTCCCTTAGCAGCATGTCTCCTTTGATGGTAAACCCACACGTATATTCCTGCTCCAACTTAACAGCAAGTTCAAGGTGTGGTGCAATAGGAAACATCAAGCAGCAGCAGCAGGTAGAACATATGACAAGAAAAAAGGCAGGCCACAGAAATGGGAATTTTATTTCTATATGTATTTACTTTTTTCATTGATTCCATCTTGGTTTATATTTTATTTAGATATTTCCTTCATCTTTCTGTCTTTCCTATTTTCTCACATCATTCTTCCATCTTAACATTCTTCATTCTTTTTAGTATCTTTCTTTGCAGCTTAGATTTTCTTTTTGATATGTCTTCAGTCACAAAGGTAACTTACATTTCAGAGTAATTTACATGTGAAATTTACTCTTACACATTTGAGTAATATTACTACTTTTGGCTACTTCTAAAATCATATTGTAATTTCACTAAAAAGTATAAGTGTCAATTACACTTGTAGATTACTCAGAAATGTAAGTTACATTTGTGAATAGCCCCTGCAGTATGTTAATTGCCCACCTCCCTTCAATTTGGTGGATACATGCAAGTTACACTCTTGAAGTAAATTTAGGGCCCGATTTGTATCTCGGCAGATAGGCTACTCCGTCGCAGCGGTCAACGATATCCCATCCGCCAAAATACAAATCCCATCATATCCTACAGGATTTATATTTTGGCAAACTGGATATACATCACCGTTTTGATGGATATGGGAATGTATACTTTGGTCGACATGATATCCATCACTGTTGTGACGGACATGGGAATTTATATTTTGACACCATTGTGATCGAGATCTAAATCAGGCCCTTATTCTCAGATTTAATGAACAGCAAAAAATAGTTGTAAGTTTACCCAAAATTGTAAATTACTGAAATGTGTCAGTGGAACTTATTTTTGTGAATCAGGCTCAGAGTTGTTTTGGGGGGTCTACTGTTTTGACAAATGCCAAATTTCAATTACAACATCATGATGTACACTATCTAAAGAATTATAAGTAATTAAATGAATGTTAGAGAAAACTATTCAGTAATGTAAAAAAAGCGTTTTCTCTTGAACAATTGTACATTCAATTCAGCTGTCATGAAGTATGTTTATTTAATTTCTAAATATGCATAAATGATAGGGTTAAGTGAACTGCTATGCCTGAAGCAAGTGCTGTACTGTAAGCCTTACTAAAGTTAAAGATGACCTCATGTTAGTACATGAACAGAGATTCACCTGTTCTTTGAGGACACCGTCTGCCATTACACAGCTCGCGCACACACCTATGATTTATTTAACTATAAATAACATCTTTCTGGTATTTTTGTATGATGCACTCTTTCATCAACTCTGGTAAAAAAACAAAAGTAGAAAAATAAATATGAAAAGGATAACATTGTCGTTATTTTCACGTATGCAAGGTAATCATTAGTCATAGATCTGCTTTTGTTTCATTCGTTGAACACAGATCTGTTTTTGTTTCATTCGTTCAAACAGGTTTCTGGCTTTCCATGTGTGGTGTGATGTGGGTATATGTAGCATCTTTTCATACAAGTGTTCAACAGGCGCCTGCGCAGTGTTAGCAATCTTCACTGCGTGACTTCTGAATTATATATGGTTTTAATCTCCAAGCCCACGGTTCCTTCACTTTTGCTGGGGTTCTAATATACCGACCCCCTTGACAAGCAACCCAGTTTCTAGAAAGTGTAGGGGAGGCACTTGCCAATCTAACTCTTAGGTTTGCAAATTTTACCCTGCTAGGGGATCTAAACCTTCATTTGGATAGTGTTAGTGACCCAAATGTATTGTGTTTTAAAGAAATCCTACGTATCCTAGGACTTGCAATACAAACAGTAGAGCCAACCCATAGAGCTGGGCATATCCTAGACTGTATTTGCTCCAACATAAACACCATCAAAGTAGAACCACTGCTAATTACAAACATGGTCAGACCATAAGTTTATTGGCTTTAGCTTCAAAGTTGATAACAAAAAGGAAATTAAATCAATTTCCGGTAATACAAACTCAATTCCTTGCTGGGGGAAAATAATAGAACATCCAGACTTGAAGAGCTGGGTGGAGGCGGAAAAACCAGACCTGGCAGGGAACGTGATCATTGATAATGAGCATTATAAGGGCTGGATGAAAACTATTGGGGAAAGAATGAAAACCCGAGGTACGAAATCCAAACTAGACAAGGAAAAAAATCTGCCCCCTGGTATACAAGCTCACTAAAAAGAACACTGGGAGAAGTCAGAGTATTAGAGCGTAAATGGCGCCGCCACTATAAGATTGACGACCGGGAAAGCAATAAAAAGGCCAGGAGAAATTATCATGTCTCAATCAAACTCGCCAAAACAAGCTACTACACGAATCTGATTGAGTCGACTAATAACAAGCAAAAAGAAATATTCCAAACAGCTTTAGGAATCCCAAAATATTATCCCAGGAAATCCCGCCATCCCAGACCCTCTGCGATGAAATAGCAGCATATTTTGAACAGAAAATCATTAATCTCACAAAAGATTTCCCACAGATCAACCAAGAAGAATTAGATGTAGCATATAAAGCCCTAAAGGAAAGGCCGGGTATTACAAGCTGCTGGGAAAGCTTTGCTATGATCAGCCCAGATGAATCTTCCCAAGCCATCTCCAGACTGAATTCAGGTTCCCCTTTCGACCCATGTCCTCCAGCATTATTAAAAGTAATAAAAGAGTAAGTTAATCCAATAATTAACTCCATTCTTAATTCATCATTACAAACAGGAGATATTCCATCATGCTGGAAGGTCGCAGCTGTTAGACCTCTCCAGAAAAAATCCATCCAGGACCCCACAGTACTATCGAACTTGCGGCCCATCTTGCTTCTTCCAGCGATATGCAAACTTGCAGAGACCTGTATTAATAAACAGCTTACGGCATACCTGGAAGAAAATAATATTCTCCATCCAAATCAGGCTGGTTTTAGGTCCCATCACTCGACAGAATCTGCCCTTTTATTTTCTACGGAAACAATTAGAGCTGCATTGGATCAGGGCAAAAGAGCAGTCCTGATCCTGTTAGATTTATCTGCAGCCTTCGATACGGTGTCCCACGATATCTTGATACATCGCCTAAGGAGTGCGTGCATAGTGAGCACCGTGTTGAAATGGTTTAACAACTTCCTGAAACTATGAAAGCAGATTACCATGCTAGGGCAGTACTGTTCTGAAGAAAGGAAAATCCAGTCAGGTGTACCTCAGGGCTCTAGCTTGAGCCCCTTCTTATTTAATCTTTACATGGTCCCCCTGATTGAGCTCATTTCTTCCTTCAATATCAGCTCAATAGCATACGCCGATGACACTCAACTAGTCCTAATCCTAGACGAGGTCTCGGCGATTGCTGAATGCTCTTTGAGGGACAACTTTTGATTGGATGAATAATAATCATTTGAGATGCAATACGGCAAAAACAGAAATCTTACCTTTCGGTAAAAATAATCTGTTTTCCCCCCAGACCTGTTGGCCGATAGAGGCAGAGGCTCCCCCTAGTACCATCACAGCTGCACGAAACCTGGGAATCAAATTTGATGAGGCATTATCCTTCAAACAACAGGCAAGTGAAGTAGCAGGGTCATGCTTCAATGTAATAAAGGGTCTCAGAAAATGTTTCACCCTTCTCCCCTTATCAGCCAGACGTACTGTAGCAGTGGCACTAATTATATCCAGGCTGGATTATTGCAACAGTCTGTATGCATGGGTAAATAGAGCATCCCTGCACAGGCTGCAAATGGTCCAACATGCTGCGGCAAGATTAGTTCTTAAATGGCCCAGAAAAACATCTGCCTCTGCAGCACTGGACATGCTCCACTGGCTCCCCATCCAAAAGCGGATCCTGTTTAAGGTCCTGATAATTACTTTTAGGGCCTGTCAGAAACAGGGCCTACAATACCTGTCCAAAAATTTCAGTCGCTATCATCCTACTCGAGAACTTAGATCGTCAACAGCTAATTTGATTGTCATTCCAAAGTTCAGACTGGCTACGAGAGGAGGAAAAACTCTAGCGGTTAGAGGAGCTAAAGCCTGGAATAAATTACCCTATCAAATACGTGCAATCACCTGGGAAAGCAAATTTAGGAAATCCCTAAAAACGTGGATTTACAGTCTGGCAGACACAACGTGTAAAACACTGGTTTAAGATCTCAACGTTACTCTGAGAATAACAACTCTTACCATCGCTGAGTACACATGTCAAAAGCGCCAAGATGCTCCCGGAGCGATAGTGCGCTATAGAAATTCCCCCTCACCTCTCGAGATTTTAGTTCACAATGGCATTACTCTCAGACAACTAATCAATTGTATTTCACGCAATAGCCGTTATTGTTGTGAAAATTGTGTGCCTCATGTATGGAATAAAATGGCAAGGTCAGCCATCCCTATATATAATCCTCGACACACATGACGTAGACTCTGCTGTAACCACCTAAGTGCACAAAAAATTGCACTATTTTACAAATATTACGCAGATTAATTCAATTAACAAGTGCATATTTAATGATGTAGGCTGAGCATGTTGAGGTGTGCACAATGTATGCTACATAATTAAAAACAAGCATTGGCAAAGCCAATAGGTCTCGGCAACCTGAGAGCTATAGACATTGTTAATATTAAAGTCTTTTAGCTATGTGTTGTGGAGTGGATGTAAGTGATGTGGAATGGAATGATATGGATTGGAGTGCAATTGTCTATCGTGGAACTGTGTGGTGTTGAGTGGATTTATGTGCAGTGGAAATATGTGGCATGGTGTGCATTGGAATTATGTGGCTAGTAATTATGTGGTGAGGAGATTATATGCTAGGTGTTGATGACGGAAACGCAAGATGCAATGCCCACCCCAGCCCCGTCTGCTCCAGTCAGGGAAGGTAGTGGTGGAGGGGTGATCAAGAAAAGCAAAGAATGTAGAGAGAGATCAGCACAGGCTGCTTTGGAGATGCAGGAAGGTTTACTTTCCCACTAACATGTAACTTGCGTTATAAATATGTTTACTATCCCCACTATAATATAAAGTTGCCAAATTATTATGGGTACCAGAGGAGATCTCTGTTCCACTAGCGGCATACTTCATACAGTGTCTGGGATGTAGTTCTTGCTGAGGACCAACCCGGGGTTTAGAACTGTTTTAGCATCCTTACGTCCATTTGCCAAATTAAGTCCAGCCCTCCTTGTCCTGTAACCATTGACATCATTTGGAGGTTGCCATAGGTTGCATTTGAGATCCTTGGCTAGTCTCCTGTGACCACTGGAACTGTCTTTGTGACGGCTGGGCTCAGAAATGGGAAGGGCAGTATCACAGACAGAAGGTGAACAAGGCTCTAGTAAGCCTTGTTAACTAGCTGTGCCTCTCCGCTAAATCACGTGCACAAGAAGGCATGAGAACTCTCAACAGCAAGTGGATCTAAGCAAAGTGACACACATTTAAAACTATTAGCTATTTTGCAAGTGGATCCAACCCCTGTAAAATGCATCTCTGTACCTCCTACTGCTCCCGAGCAAGTTAAGGAAAGAAGAAATATAGGGGGGGATATGGGTGAGGGAGAAAGAGCGATAAAGGTTAGAGTGAAAAGACTGTAGGGGATATTCTCAAGAATATGTGATAATTATCGCAAAATTAGCTTAACGCAACTCTTCACATCGCAGTCTATTGCAAGAAAATAACACTGTGTTAACGTCGTATTCCCAACCTGGCGGCACCATGCGATAGTCTCAGAATAACGTGCCAAATGACTGCGTAAAAATCAACGTGACTCCGAAAAAACGCAAAACACGAACGCAAAATTAGTAGCAATGAGGCCAATCACGATACAAAAATCTGCGATAATCAGTGACTGGCCTGCAATTCCCAGGCAGGAAAATGCACCATGAAAGCAGAACAAAAAAAGGGTGAAATTGGAACCATGGATGCACCCGGCCCGAGTGCTGAGGCCAACGCAAACTCCGCCAGCACCACAGACCACTAGCAAGGAACCCCGGGGTCAGGGAAGGCCAAGGAGAAGAGGAAAATGCGGTACAGTCCGCAGGAACACTGGATGTCCGTCACAGAGGAGGTAGAACACTAAAACAACTGTTCGTCACCTCCACTGTGTCATTGGCAACACAAACGGAAACATGCCAGTCCATCGTGAACAACGGCAATGCAGTCTGAGTATCGAGGAGGTCAATGGAGGAGGTCAAGAGGCGCTGGCATGAGGTGAAAAGCCAGACCAAGCAGAAAACCGCTGCCAACAGGAAGGCAGCCACGGCGACTGGAGGTGGGAGTCCGGACACAGCTCGATATGACCTGACACTATATCAACAGGGTGAGTAACAACCAGGGACTGGGGGGACAGAGGAGATGCCACAATGGCACACATGCACAATAATGTGTAGCACACTGCACACCCACAAAGACCCTGGATCATGTTACTGATCTCCGTGGCGCACTGCAGCACACATACAAACACCAAGTAGGCCCCCGTCCACCATGTGCCCAAAGGGGTCCCACCCCAAACATCAACAATCCCAGAACCAACACATGCACACGTGTCAAAGCCAGCAAAGGTGCATATTTGTGAGCCACACTGACAATGCAAGTGACACTACATGACGATCAGCATGGCTGCAGTACAATCATCATTTCATTATGCATGCCACAACACTGAGGTGGCTGAGTGAGGACCACATCCAGAAAGGAGCAGGTCACACTCTGACACATCCACATGCACAAACAACCCTGATGTCAACAACACATCTGCAGACAAGCAATGCACAAGAGTACAAAAACCGTCCAAGAGCACACATTTTTTTTGCAAAACCTTTTTATTAGATTTTAGAAGTATACATGTCATACAATGATCAGACTCATCTGCTGCGGCATTACAGTTGATGTCAACATGTCTGCACTAAATAGCTGAGTGTCTGTTAATGGGGGGGGGAGTGTCTCTCCACCTCTAAATGAGATGTTGGGAAACACAATTGAAGAAGCCGTTGGTAGGGTTACTGTGTCACTCCCACCCATATAACAGTCACTAGTCCTTTGTTCCCCGCATAGGGTAATGCTAAATTGTAATCCAGGTTCTGAACTGAACTGGGGATTTATAACTCAGGAAGTGATGGATCGGGGAGGTGGGGGCACGCGCGTGGGGTGGGGGTAGGTGTGGCACAGCTCCATGTTGTCACGCTAACTGCGGGCAGTGATTTCCACCAATACTAACGGTGCGCTCTCGCAGGTGGCCTGGGGGGTGAGCCATATTGAAGGAGGGGACATTTTGGGAGGGGTCAGTGCGCGCTGGGCCCTAGTTCCATCGGGGTGTCTTGCGGGGGTTCCTCGCTGGCAGTGTGTGGTTGCTTGAAATCATGAAGGAGCATTGCACATTGAATGAAATAGGTTGCCGTCGCATGCTGCGAGACTTCTCCTGCCAGATGAGATCTTCTTTGGCTCTGCCCCATTTCTTTACCGCCCCCCACCATGCTGCTATTGGGGGACTACCCGATGAGTGCCAGGGCATTGCGCTTAAAGATGCCCAGGGCGCATGCTTCCCACGTGTGGAAATCTGACAGACCTGTGACTGTTTGTATGGTAGTGTGTACTGTTGCCCAAAGGGCTTGTATCATAGGACATGTCTAAAACATGTGGATGAATGTGGCATCCGGAGTATGGCAGCGGGGTCAGTCAAAGCGGGATGTCGAGTAAAAGCGCTTAAGCCATGCCGGCGTGAGATAAGCACGGCGCAGCACGTTAAACTGGACATTTTTAAATCTTTGATTGCGGGACACTTTTTTGTGGTGTTCCAAGGCTATAAGCCACTCTCTATCATGCAGGGCATGGGAATTTAGGTCTCGGAAAAAAGACTGCGCTGGGATGACCGGGATATTAGCAAAGTAGTAAAAGAGGCGGGGCACCATAATCATTTTGGATAAGGCTACCCTCCCTATGGGAGCCAAGGGTAGGGTCCGCCAGAAGCTAATTTGGCCTTTAAGCCCTCAAAGGGCTCTGTAGTGGTTGCCCTCCAGGAGGTCCTGAGGTGCATGGTAGAGTCGGATACCCAAGTATCGCAGGGCGTCCCCCGTCCATGCCAGCGTGGCATCTCCCAGCCGAGTTTCTCTGTGGGGTGTATTTGGATGCAGGGGATAGGTAGAGGATTTATCCCAATTCACCTTTATCCCTGCGGCTCTCTCAAAGTCTGCGAGCATGGACAAGAGAGTAGTGATGTCCGCTGGGATATCTCTGACATAAATGAGAAGATCATCCGCATATAGGGACACGCTATGAGTGCGGCCTCCTAGTGGACTGCCCCAAGGCTCGCCCACCACTGGCAGTCGTGCCGCCAGTGGTTCCATGGCAATGGCAAATATGACGGGGGACATGGGCAGCCCTGGCGTGTGCCGCGCATGATCTAAATGGGGAATGAAATGTGTCGACCTATTCTAACCCGTGTGGTGAGGTCAGTGTACAATAGCCGGGTGTACACTATGAATTGGGTTCCTAAGCCCACCCTCTGGAGCACCTCAAATAAATACTGCCATGCCAGTGTATCGAATGCTTTCTCGAGTTCCAGCACAAGGCACGCCGCATGCAGGAACCTGCCCAGCACACCGTCCTGGATCTGGAATAGCCAACGTATATTTTAGGAGGTGTTCCTCCCAGGGACGAATCTGCTCTGGTCCAAGTGTATCAGTCTGGGTAGTACCTCTGTGATTCTGTCCGCTAGGATCTTCCCTAGTATTTCGCAATACGTGGTTAAGAGGGCGATGGGGTGATAGGAGGCCAGAAGCAGGGGATCCCGGTCGGGTTGGGGAACGTCACCAGCACAGATTCCCGCATAGATTGATGGAGCAACTCTACCTCCAACGCTTCGTGAAAGACGGCGTCAAGCTGCGGAACCAGCTGCCGAGAGAATGTAGAGTATATTTCTATGGGGAAACCGTCATGTCCCGGAACCTTGTTTTTGGCCAGACGGTGAATGGCGGATTTAATCTCAGCGGTTGTGAGTAGGGTGTCTAATGTAGTCCGCTCCTCGTCTGTTATTTGGACTATGGTGTCCGTGGTCAGCATACTATGAATATGCTCCCCCCCTGTCCTGGATCGACTCCTTATATAGTGTGGTGTAGTAATCGTGGAAGGCTGATAGAATGTCCGCTTGCGTGTATACCACCTCCCCATCGGCATTCCGAATGCCGGTGATCGGCTGCGCTTGCGTGTCTTGACTAATGAGCCAGGCTAGCAGGGTGCCGGCACGGTTCCCTTCATTGTGGACTCTAGTGGTGTACGTGCGAAAATTATATCGTCGCAGGTTGGCACACGCCTCCTCGTATTTAGTTTTGGCCTCTGCAATTGCATGGGAGGGAGCTCCCATGGATCAGCTGCCTTAGATAAATGTGCCACTTGTTGTTCTGTGGTTTGTACCGCCCTCTCTATTGTTTGCCTCAATCCTGTAATTTGCCAGATGCACGCTCCCCGTAAGACTACTTTGAAAGCGTCCCATTCTAGTGATCTAGCTGGTGTAGTGCCTGTGTTTTCAGCAAGGTAGTGTTGGATGATTTCTGACTGCTTGTGTTGGAACACCGGGTCTGTCAGGCAGTCCTTGAGGAGGCGCCATGTAGGAATCGGTGGTGTGGGCGGGCGCCATGCGAGAGTCACGGTATGTGCATCATCGTCCGATATGACCCTGCCCAAGTAGTCCGAATGTTGAATGAATGGGAGGATAGACTGTGTGCACATGAAGTGGTCTAGACAAACTCGTAAGTTGTGGGGAATAGAATGGAATGAGTAGATTTTGGTGGTCGGGTATGTATGTCACCAATCAATCAATTAGAGTACTTGTAAAGCATGCTACTTACTCGTGAGGGTCCCAAGGTGCTGAAGGGAGAGGGGGGTGCTGCTACTGCTCAAAGAGCCAGGTCTTGAGGAGTCTTCTGAAGGCGAGTAGGTCTTGGGTCTGCCGTATGAGGGTAGGGAGGGTGTTCCAGGTCTTGGCAGTGAGGTAGGCGAAGGATCTGCCGCCGCCGGTCGTACGTTGGATGCGGGGGACAGCGGCGAGGGCGAGGCTGGTGGAGCGGAGCTGGTGGGTGGTGGTGTGGAAGCTGAGTCTGCTGTTCAGGTAGGCTGGTCCGACGTTGTGGAGTGCTTTGTGTGCGTGGGTGAGGAGCTTGAAGGTGATCCTCTTGTCGACAGGGACCCAGTGTAGGTCTCTTAGGTGGGGGGTGATGTGGCTGCGGGGGGAGACGTTGACGATCAGTCAGACGGAGGCGTTTTGGATGCATTGTAGTCGTCATAGGTGTTTGGCTGGGATTCCTGCATAGAGTGCGTTGCCGTAGTCCAGTCTGCTGCTGACGAGGGCCTGTGTCACCGTTCTTCTTGTTTCGGTCCATGCATCCATTAGGGACCAGTGGGCAGCCCAAGCGCGGAGTCTGACCGTGTGTGTGTGTGGGCTGGGGAGTGTTTGGTGGGGGGTAGGATCTATCTAGTGCAAGATCTACGGAGCAGTTTTAATCACCCCCTAGTATTCATGGGGAGGATGTGATCCACGCCAGGGTGCTCATTAGGGTCCCCAGAAAGGTGTCTGGTCTATGTTGGGGGGCGTAGATGCTACCTATGAGGATGGGCTGCTCATCTAGTAACTCATCCAGCAGCGCGTTGCGTCCCTCGGGGTCCGCCTTTCTGCGGTTTCGCGAAAGGGAACTCCGGGTTGAATCCAGACCAACGTTTCTCATGCGAAAGCAGAGTAAGTCGTGGTGCAGAATGTGCCACGCCATTTCTTCTAGAGTTTGCTCAATTCCTCGTGAGTGAGGTGGGTCTCTTGTAGGGAGATGATCTGCGCTTGTTTGCGCTTATCATAGGCATATATCACATAGCGTTTCCTGGCTGAGTGCATCCCCTCACATTGAGGGTTAAAAAAGTGAAGTCCGTGTGTGCCATGGTGGGTGATAGTTGTGTTGCTTCAGTGTTGGGTCTCCGGGGGTGTATATCCTCCCACCCCTTGCCCCTGGGTGTTGCTCGCGAAGCTGTGTGGAGCTGTGGGTGAACGCCCCCACCCTTTATATGGGAGGTAACAAGAGGTCATGGTAGACGGGGTGGGTGAACTAAGGACTGGGGTCGGGAAACAATCCCAATACTGGGGACTTATCGCTGGGGGCGATATATCCAAACTGGCTCTCCTGAAGGAAGAGAGCATCAAAAAGTAACCATGGGGTGATGCGTAGGTGCAAGGGTGGTCGTGGGGCGGGCTTGTGAAGGATCAGTGTTCGTCGTCTGGTCCCGGGAAGCATTGGGACAATGTTGCGTGTGTAACATGGGAGAGCTACAGTTTTGTAGGGGGCCGGGAAGCTGTTGGCAGGGCTGTTCCACACCTATCTGCTCCGGGGGTACCTTGGACAGCGTATCGGTGGCAGCCAGGGAGGTTACCGGGGGCGTGGCATGCCAGGCCCTGTGGGGGCGCCTCCCTTCACCACCGTCAACTGCATCCCAGGAGAGAGGAGGGGGCGGAGGGTCCCCCAGCAGGTTCAGTGTGTGTAGATTCAGCCAGCCGCCACCTCCACTGAGACTCCTAGCGTGTTCATCAATTTATGAGATCCGCCTTCTGGGGGGTGACCTGGGGTAGCGTGATTGAGTCTCCATTAGAGGATGTCTTGTCACTGTCCTCCTCTCCCGCCGATGAAAATAGGTGCGGGGCTCTATTCATGTCGTCTGAGGGTGGAGAGGCCTGCAGCGCTGTCACTGCCTGTAGATTGTCCCGGCGCTCCTGCATAATTGGCTTAAAATCCGGGGAGTCCAGAGTGGGTCTCCCTGCCATGGCGCTCTCTCCGTTCCGCACCGTTCGAGTTGCGACTTCTGGGTCGTGGCACCCTACGCCTCTGCCCTCGTGCAGTCTCTGTCCCAGATAGCTGCGGGCAGTGCTGGTCAGCCCAGGCATGCACCTCTTCTGCGTGTGTAAAAAACTATAGCAGAGCCGTTATGGATAACTTTGAGTCTGACAGGGAATAGCAGGGAATACTGAATTTTACTCGCCTTTAGCCGTCGCTTCACCTCCAGGAACAGCGATCTCTATTGCTGCACTGCCCGTGCATAATCAGGAAAGATCATCATTTTTTGTCCTCGACTCGGAGGGGGCCCGATCATCTGGCGACTCTGAGCACCGAAGGAATTTCGCCAGCATCGGCCGGGGGGGGGGGGCTACAGGCTGAGGTCTGCTCGCCGGGACTCCGTGAGCGCGGTCAATGGAAAAGAAGGCCGAGCGGTTGGCAGCCGGGGTAAAGGATTTCACCCACGCCTCCATGCGCTCCACCGGGTCCTCCATGCGCTCCACCGGGTCTGACCCCTCATTTCTTTGCGGCAGCTCCAGCACCCGGATATTACAGTGCCTCGAGCGTCCCTCCGGGTCGTCCATTCGCTCCTCCATAGTGGACAGATGGGTCAGGACATCGCGGATGGTCGTTTGTTGCTCCTTAACTGTGAGTTGCAAGTAAGCTATGATCTTCCCCCCTTCATTTACCTTGTCTGCCAGGTTTTGGTGGTCGTCCCTGATAAGGCTTATGTGGGTAGTCAAGGTGCTGAGCCGCTCCTCCATGGACACCCTAGAGTACAAGAGCAAAAAGGATCCAATTTGCCAACATTTCAGCACCGTAAAAGCACAAAAGTCAATGGAACACCTCCTCAAAGGGATAAGGGGCAGCAAAATCACTGCTGCAGGGGCCACTCCCCCACAATGCAGCACACACACATAGCACATCCACATTGACGACAATGTTGTACAAAGTGCAACACTTACACTGCAGAACAGAGGACACAACTTGGTCTGCTTGTGGGTAGAAACTGGCCAATCACACCTGGCATAGCAGGAAAGTGTGAGTTGAAAATGTACGTGTACAACCTCACATCCGTGATGTAGTGCAGATGTCCACTGTCCCGCATCAAATAGTCCACTCCTACCAAACAGTCACAATGTACATTGTCATGCAGTCTGTATGTAAACGTGAACAATGCATCAACATACATGTCAACACAATGTCAAAATGCATTGCCTCTTCACATTGCAGAGGGACAAACAACACCTCCAGCAGAGCAGAACAGACAACTCATCAGTGATGCTGAAGAGGACCTCCACAACTTCGACACCAACGCCCTACAACCGTTCAGGGACATCTTAGGCAATCCACCTCCTGGGGCAGGGCAGCCCAGCTGCATTGAGGAACCATACCCCCTGCACAGACTACACAGCTGGAAGCACCCACCACCACGGCTGGCTCCCAGCACCCCACCCAAGCACACATCGCATTTCAAGGTGAGATTTCAGACTGCCAGAAGGAGGTGGCCAAACAGGGCGGGTGGGGTTTGACATCATGGAACCCGACTAGATCACATACGTGGTTGTCTAAGGGCCAGTTGTAGGTGACCAAATACCGAGCGCTAACGCTGAAATTCACATAATTTCTGCGTTTGCGACCGCTATTTGGCTGAGAGCAATGTAGGTGAGTTTAAACCTGTACAAAAGGGGGTGGTGATGGACGGAGCATCTGAACCAATCAAACACTCACACCCAGTCAACAGATCTGGGTTTAATCCATCACCGTTCTTTAGCCCACTCTGCCACCCCAGTTTAGTCATGGCCATATGCAAATCAGTCTGACCCTGTACCTCATGGGAACAGTCCAGCCCGAACTGCCAAAACATGCCTTCCCTGGACCGGAAACAAGCTTCCGAGGACCAGTTTCTGGCATTTCAGCCGTCTTCAACCTGTCTTGCTTGAATCCAGTGGCAAAGTGAGCAAGGGACTCACGTCTGAGCATACCCTGCCAACTCTTGGCGAACAAAGCGGTACAAAGGGGGTGGTGATGGACGGAGCATCTGAACCAATCAATCACTCACACCCAGTCAACAGATCTGGGTTTAATCCATCACCGTTCTTTAGCCCACTCTGCCACCCCAGTTCAGACATTGCCATATGCAAATCATTCTGACCCTGTGCCTCATGGGAACAGTCCAGCCCAAATTGCCAAGCCATGCCTTCCCTGGACCGGAAACAAGCTTCCGAGGACCGGTTTCTGGCATTTCAGCCGTCTTCAACCCGGGTTGCTTGAATCCAGTGGCAAAGTGAGCAAGGGACTCACGTCTGAGCATACCCTGCCAACTTATGGTGAACAAAGCGGTACAAAAGGGGGTGGTGATGGACGGAGCATCTGAACCAATCAAACACTCACACCCAGTCAACCGATCTGGGTTTAATCCATCACCGTTATTTAGCCCACTCTGCAACCCCAGTTCAGACATGGCCATATGCAAATCAGTCTGACCCTGTGCCTCATGGGAACAGTCCAGCCCGAACTGCCAAGCCATGCCTTCCCTGGACCGGAAACAAGCTTCCGAGGACCGGTTTCTGGCATTTCAGCCGTCTTCAACCCGGCTTGCTAGAATCCAGTAGCAAAGTGAGCAAGGGACTCACGTCTGAGCATACCCTGCCAACTTATGGCAAACAAAGCAGTACAAAAGGGGGTGGTGATGGACGGAGCATCTGAACCAATCAAATACTCACACCCAGTCAACAGATCTGGGTTTAATCCATCACCATTCTTTAGCCCACTCTGCCACCCCAGTTCAGACATGGCCATATGCAAATCAGTCTGACCCTGTGCCTCATGGGAACAGTCCAGCCCGCACTGCCAAGCCATGCCTTCCCTGGACCGGAAACAAGCTTCCGAGGACCGGTTTCTGGCATTTTAGCCGTCTTCAACCCGGCTTGCTTGAATCCAGTGGCAAAGTGAGCAAGGGACTCACGTCTGAGCATACCCTGCCAACTTATGACGAACAAAGCGGTACAAAAGGGGGTGGTGATGGACGGAGCATCTGAACCAATCAAACACTCACACCCAGTCAACAGATCTGGGTTTAATCCGTCACCATTCTTTAGCCCACTCTGCCACCCCAGTTCAGACATGGCCATATGCAAATCAGTCTGACCCTCTGCCTCATGGGAACAGTCCAGCCCGAACTGCCAAGCCATGCCTTCCCTGGACCGGAAACAAGCTTCCGAGGACCGGTTTCTGCCATTTCAGCCGTCTTCAACCCAGCTTGCTTGAATCCAGTGGCAAAGTGAGCAAGGGACTCAGGTCTGAGTATACCCTGCCAACTTATGGTGAACAAAGCGGTACAAAAGGTGGTGGTGATGGACGGAGCATCTGAACCAATCAAACACTCACACCCAGTCAACAGATCTGGGTTTAATCCATGACCGTTCTTTAGCCCACTCTGCCACCCTAGTTCAGACATGGCCATATGCAAATCAGTCTGACCCTGTGCCTCATGGGAACAGTCCAGCCCGAACTGCCAAGCCATGCCTTCCCTGGACCAGAAACAAGCTTCCGAGGACCGGTTTCTGGCATTTCAGCCGTCTTCAACCCGGCTTGCTTGAATCCAGTGGCAAAGTGAGCAAGGGACTCACGTCTGAGCATACCCAGCCAACTTATGGCAAACGAAGCGGTACAAAAGGGGGTGGTGATGGACGGAGCATCTGAACCAATCAAACACTCACACCCATGCCAGAAACTGGTCCTAGGAAGCTTGAATCCAGTCCAGGGAAGGCATGGCTTGGCAGTTCGGGCTGGACTGTTCCGATGAGACACAGGGTCAGACTGGTTTGCATATGGCCATGTCTGAACTGGAGTGGCAGAGTGGGCTAAAGAACAGTGATGGATTAAACCCAGATCTTTTGACTGGGTGTGAGTGTTTGATTGGTTCAGATGCTCCGTCCATCACCACCCCCTTTTGTACCGCTTTGGCCGCCATAAGTTGGCAGGGCACGCTCAGACGTGAGTCCCTTGCTCACATTGCCACTGGATTCAAACAAGCCTCGCTGAAGACAGCTGTAATGCCAGAAACCGGTCCTAGGAAGCTTGAATCCGGTCCAGGGAAGGCATGGCTTGGCAGTTCGGGCTGGACTGTTCCCATGAGGCACAGGGTCAGACTGCTTTGCATATGGCCATGTCTGAACTGGGGTGGCAGAGTGGGCTAATGAATGGTGATGGATTAAACCCAGATCTCTTGACTGGGTGTGAGTGTTTGATTGGTTTAGATGCTCCGTCCATCACCACCCCCTTTTGTACCGCTTTGGCTGCCAAAAGTTGGCAGGGTATGCTTAGACGTGAGTCCCTTGCTCACTTTGCCACAGGATTCAAACAAGCCTGGCTGAAAACGGCTGTAATGCCAGAAACCGGTCCTAGGAAGCTTGAATCCGGTCCAGGGAAGGCATGGCTTGGCAGTTCGGGCTGGACTGTTTCCATGAGGCACAGGGTCAGACTGATTTGCCATGTTTGAACTGGGGTGGCAGAGTGGGCTAAAGAACGGTGATGGATTAAACCCAGATCTCTTGACTGGGTGTGAGTGTTTGATTGGTTCAGATGCTCCGTCCATCACCACCCCCTTTTGTACCGGTGAGTTTAAACCTACTAGCAAAATAAGGAATCGCAAAATTGCGATTCGTTATTTTGCTCCTTCATTTAAGGAATCGCTAATTGCTAATTACCACCAACTTCAATTTGGTGGTAATTAGCGATTTCCTTTAAAAAAAACACTTTTTTGCTCTTTTTAAAGTGCCATGTGACACATACATTCATGCCCTTAGGGCATGTATGTGCGCCACATGTGCACATGTGCACATTTTAGGGGTGCAACAGGGTGTCCTTTTGACACCCTGGCGCCCTTGAAATAGCTCCCGCTATTTGCGATTCTTTAATAGCGAATCGCAAATAGTGAATATCTTCCCATTCATTCCCATGGGCCTCCTAGCCCATAGGAATGAATGGGTAGATATTCCTTATTAGCGAATCTCTATTTGCGATTCGTTATTAAGGAATTTTAAGGAATCGCTAATATTTTAGCAATTCCTACCTACAGCCAATTTAGTGAGACTTTAATAGCGATTCGGTAACAATCGCTATTAAGGACTCGCTAAATTGAATTTACCTACACCTGGCCCTAAGTCTCATCAGGGACCACTTACACTCCCAACGAAGATACACACTGCGACAGAGACACTTGCAGGTGCACATTTCCAGTACTGAACCACGTCCACACCCTGGGATAATCATTCGCACCCCCACGCTGGACTTGCGTACACCGGCCCAGTCCACTCCTCTTACATACTGAGTGGGGGATGACAAAGCTACATGCCCAAGGTCTTACCCGCTGCCTGCGGTAACATATTTGCGTCCGCTGTACACAGCACAATGTAATGTTGTTGTTTGTATTTGTATTTGTAGAGCGCAACATTCATCCCTTGAGATATCACCGCGCTAAGAACGGACTGGTGATGAGCAGGGTCTGCGAGATTAGTAGGTCAGATATCAGTCTTTGGGGAATAGGTGTGTTTTAAGTTTTTTCTTGAAGATGTTATAATCTTTAGTCAGCCTGAGTTCGACTGGAAGCTCGTTCTAGTGCCGTGCTACAAGATACGAAAAGGTACAGCCTCCTGTTCTGGATTTTTTATCCTTTTCCATTTGGCAAGTGCAAGGTGTTGTCATCTAAGTGATATAGTTGGGGTGTATAAACGTATTTTGTTCTGTAGGATCTTGGGGCCAGTGTCATGAAGTGTTTTGTGGGCATGCCCTAGGAGCTTAAAGTGTGCTCTTTACCGCATGGGCAGCCAGTGGAGTTTTTTTAGGCAGTCCTTCGCTGAGCTGTGTTTGTCTTTGTTATATGCCAGTTTGGCTGCAGCGTTTTGTTCCACCTGCGGTCGTCTGAAGAGGTAGTCCGGCATGCCTACAAAAAGAGCATTGCCATAGTCCAGTCTACTGACCAGCAGGGCCAGTGTGACTGTCCTTCTGCTTTCTAAGGGGATCCCTGGAAAGAGCCTTTTTAAAAGTTTCAGGGTGGCAAAGCTTTTTCCACATAATGTTCGTGCATGAACCTGCATGGATAGTTTGTCATCGATTGTTACGCCCAAGTTCTTGGCAGAGTGCTTGGGTACTGGGGCGTCTCCAAGGGAGGACGGTCACCAGGAAGCGTCCCAGATATTTTTGGCTTCTCCAAGGAGCAGGATTTCGGATTTATCTGCATTTAACTTTAGGCAGTGGTCCGCCATCCAATTAGCCATTTGGGTGAGGCAGCTGTTAAGTTTAGTTTTAGTATCGTCATGCCCCTCCCCAGTGGCGATTGTTAGTTGCGTGTCATCCGCATAGGAGCATACGCCAAAACCCCACCTTGTTCCAATTTTTGCCAGGGGTGAAACATAGGCATTGAACAATGTGGGGCTGAGGGATGCTGCCTGTGGGACACCGCAGTTCCGTTTTTTTGGTTTAGATGAGAAGGCACCTAGCTGCACGGTTCGTGTTCTGTTGCTCAGGAACAAACTGAGCCATTGGAGGGCCCTTCCGTGAATTCCTTTCTTGTGTAGATTTTCTAGTAGGAGGTGGTGAGAGACCGTGTCGAACGCTGCCGACAGGTCTAAAAGGATTAGGGCCACAACCTTGCCCTGGTCCAATAATGTTCTTATATTGTCCGAAACGGGCAGAAGAGTTGCTTCTGTGCTGTTGGTGGTCCTGAATCCCATTTGTGAGCCGTCTAGCAGGTTGTTGTCCTCTAGGCAGTTGGACAACTGTCTGTTGACCAGCTTCTCCAGTACTTTGGAGAGGTACGGGAGTTGTTTCCATGTCTCGGTGAAAGTTTGCAGTTACTAGTGATTTGTTGAATAGCTGCGTAATAAAGGGAGTGAGGGTGGGTATAAACCGCCTGAATATAAAGTGTGGGCATGGGTCAAGGGGTGAACTTGATTTGGCTTCTTTCATAGTTCTGACAACTTCTGCATCAGTGATCGGGGCAAAACGTGCCCGTTTTGTGTGGTCGTTGGAGTGTGGGTCTATTTTTTCCCAATTAGTGGGGTCCACTGGTGGGGTATTAGTGTTAAATGTTGAATAGATTTTATCTATTTTGTCTGTAAAAAAGTTACTAATCATTTCACAGTTCTCTGCTGAAGGGTGCAGCGTTTGGGACATGCAGGTTGGTTTGCACAGTTCTCGTCTAATTTTGCTGAGTTGTTATTTTCGTTTATTCTTTGCCAAAGTATGTCTTTTTTGCTTTTTTTATGGCGTGATTATAAATCCGGAGAACGGATTTGTAGGATAGTTTATCGGTGCCTGATCTGGACATTCTCCAGTTGTGTTCCTGGATTTTGCATTTCTTTTTTAGTGCCTTGATGTCTTGTGTATAGCACTTTTCCGAGGCATTTCCTTTTGAGGATTTAGATTTGACTTTGGGGGCACATAAGTTCAATGTGTTGGTGATCTCTGTTTCGAGATTCACTCCACCTTTGTTGGTATGGGGAGTTCCTAGGTATTTTAGATTGTCTGTTGGCCAGTGAAGTTGAAATATGTGAGAAAATGACAAGTACCAGGCTCTGTAAAATTCGGGTATGGGTATGGGGGGTCTAGTGGGTATTGCGGGTAGGGAAAATGAGAAGGAGATTAGGGAATGATCCGTCCACGTGACAGGTTTGATCTCTTCAATCGTGGTGGACTCGATATTGAAGAATAGTAGGTCCAATGTATGGCCTGCATTATGCGTGAGGCCTTGGATCCATTGTTTGAGTTGGAGGGTTTGCATGTCATTGTTGAGATGTGTGGCCACTAGCTTGTCTGATTTTTCAAAGTGTTTATTAAAATCTCCGACCACCTCGAAGTTTTTGTATTTTAGGCATGCAGGGAATAATTGTGTGAGCAGCTTGGCGCTAAATTCCGCATGATAGCCAGGGGGCTATATATCATCACTCCCCCTAGTAAGATGTGGTTTCGTTTAGACACTTGGAATGGTAGTAGTTCGTGCTCAACGAGCTGGGCTGCTGCGATGGGGACGCACTTGAGGTCGTCTTTAAATAGTACAGCAAGCCCCCCTGCCCTTCTGCCTTGCCTATCTTGTCGTAGAATTTTGTATTTTGGTAGGGCAATAGCTATATTAGCTATATCAGGGCAATTATTTCTATCTAGCCAGGTTTCGGTGATAAAGGCTAAGTCGGGGTCCAGATCATTGATAGTGTTCCAGATCTCAAAGGAGTGAGATCCTTTTAGAGCACGGGGCCTTCATGCGTACACTATGACCACATGGACACACTCATATAGTTTGTGGAACTGGCTACGGCACCTCTATTGCCAGGGTCACATGTACAGTGACGTGTGTGCTGGATGTGTGTGGGGTGAGTGTAAGCCAGCCCCCATGGAGTGATTGGTGCTGGCCACAACTTGAACAGTGATCACAATTAAAAGTGGAAACAGAAAACACCAGCATAACAGTAACAACTGTGAAGCATCATGGTGGTAGCTGGAGCAAGTCCAGAGGTCACCCAATATGCAATCAGAAGGGTCCATGAGTTGCAGTGCACTGAGGTTGGGGCACCAGAGCTGAGCGTGCTCATGTGAACAAATTGTCTAGCATTGTGTCCTTTCGGGATATTCCTACTGCAGCTGCAGTGGGGTGTGTTACACCTGCATCATTTCCTCATCATCGTCCCAGGTCTTCCACACTGCCAGAGGTGACATTCCTTCGTGAGCTGCCCACAGCACAAAACTCAATCAGAAATGGTCCATGAGTTGTGGTGCACTGAGTTAGTGGCACCTGAAGAGCTGAGCAGGGTATCAAGCTGATGATGGTACCCACGACAGGTGTGAGCAACTCTAATAGTCTGGCAGTAAGACTCTTCCAACTCTGGCAATTGTTGTTTGGAGGTGGTCCTGGTGGTGGTGGCGCATGTGCTTCCTGCGGTGATGCGACATCCAGGCAGGTCAGGACTCGATTTGATGTGTGAGCCCAGGTTGACCGCAGTTGAGGCCGGAGGCAGCCGACAGCTCAGGGCCACAGACACATGGCGTTGAAGACCCCCAGTCCATCGACCCAGAGGCCATTCAATATTCAATCCGACAGGGTCCATGACTTGAGCTGCACAGAGTTAGTGGTCCCGGATGCTCTGTGGCCGGCACAGGCACACCGCCACGGGATGGTGACTTGGGTGCACTAAGGAAGGGTCACGCGGGCTGAGCGGGTCCTCGTCGATGTCGAAGGTGAATGCCGCAGAGGTTTGCGGGGGACAGTGGAAGGTGTCCTCCAGGGCACGATGCAGAGGGCGGAAGCCGGCAGGAAGCGGCAAATAGAGAGGTGGAATGCTACAGCCTCGTTATTACCACCAGGTCAGTATCACCTACATGATGACGAAGACACCCCCCAATACATAGACTCAGACGCCTCCAAAGTTGAACCAGAGAGTGTCCATGAATGTCCGGGAACAGACTTAGTGGCACCCGAGCTGAAAGGGGATGCAGTCTGCGATGAGGCCTGTACAATGATATAAACTCTGCCATAAATAAATCAAGGCTCAGTTCCAAATGTGTGACCTACTGGACCGCAGTGTAGGCTGTAGGCTGTAGGCAGCGGACAGCAGGGGCCCACAGCCACATGTCGCTGGCTTGCGATACACAGAGTTAGTGACACCAGAGCAGTTGTTGGTAGTGTTCGATCACCTCTGTAAAGATAATCCTTTTTTCCTCCGGACTGAAACGTGTCTTCCTCTTACAACTCTCCTTGCATGCAATGATACGAACTCTGCCATTGAGAAATCAAGACTCAGTTCCAAATGTGTGACCTACTCGACCGCAGTGTGGGCTGAAGGCACTAGTCAGCGAGGGACCACAGATATATGGATCCCTAGAGAAGGAGAACCCTATAGAGATTAACTTGTTGGAAAACAAAACCTCATCAGTGGTCTTTCAGGTTACAGAAGTGGAAGGGCTATAGAAGAGACGTTAAAGAACAAGGCTCCAGACCCTGATGGGGTCCCTGCCGATTTGTTTAAGTGCACCTCGAAAATCTGGGCAAAAATTCTGACCAACGTGTTTAATGCTCTGGGCCCAAATAGTTTAGCCGTATCTTGGACTAAATCAATTATCATCCCGGTTTTTAAAAAGGGGGATAGACAGGACCCCTCTTGTTATAGGCCCATCTCCCTGATAGACTCTTCAGTTAAAATATTGGGTCGTGTTGTCTTGCACAAACTGACGGAGTGGCTGGAAGATAGAGGGGTCCTGTCAAATGCCCAATATGGTTTTAGAGCAAAAAGAAGTACCCTTGACCAATGTCTTAATTTGCAACTTTTAATTAGTAAATATACGAAAGCTAAGGAGGGGTCACTGTATATGGGGTTTATGGACCTCTCCTCCGTATTTGACCTGGTGAACAGGTCAAAGCTGTGGCAAATGTTATTAAACATGGGCTTTGTCCCGTCCCTAGTTACATTTTTAGGTGACCTTCATTGTGGTCTTTTAGCCTCCGTTAGGGTTACCTCGGAAGGACGTTGCACGTGTCACTTTAGGTCAGAGAGGGGGGTCAGGCAGGGGTGCATTCCGGCCCCCTTCTCTTTACATTATATATTAATGCCTTAGTGCCAGCTCTAGGGGAGGTATCACAAGACGTAACGCGTATAGGAGATATGGTTATACCTGTTCTCCTCTACGCGGACGACTCCGTCCTTTTAGCTCGCACGGGGTTAGGACTACAAAGGCTACTAGATACTTTTGGCAGTTTTATGGAGTCCCTGGATCTAAAAATAAACATCAAAAAATCCCAAGTTATGACCATAGGGAATTGCTGTAGGAAGAAAAGAGTGAAAACTTTCCTTTGTGGAGGTGAGGAATATGGAAGGGTCCCTATTTTTCCTTATTTAGGGGTCCTTTTCGACGAAAGAGGGAATTGGGGCCCACAACAAAATATTAGAAGTACTGTAATTGCGAGATCGACCTCAGTGCTCCTGGGATTTACAAATAAATTAGGGGCTAGACCAGTGGAAGCAATAATGAAGGTGTATAAGGCTAAATGTCTGGTGGTTGCCACCTATGGCTCCTCGATATGGGGTTATTCCCCTCAAGATAGAATTCAGGTGATTGAAAATAAATTTCTAAGATCAGTCCTAACGGTGCCACAGTCTACTCCCACTTATACCATCCATACATAGTTGGGGGTGGGTTACGTAACTGATTTAATAAAAATCGCCCCCTTGACCTGTTGACTGAAGACCTGGCTTAATCAGGAAATTTCCCTGAATCACATTATCCTTAAAGACTGCCTTTTGTTGGATAATGTCAGCAGGATCCCTTGGTTGGCATACATTAAATCCAGCTTTCATAAGATAGGGCGTCCCAAGCTTTTTTCCTCTCCGGAGATTATAACAACAAAGGATGTTCTACAGATAAAAAATGCTTTCCAGAATCTGTTGTCCCTAGAGAGAGAGGAGGTTGAAATGAAGAAACCAACTGTCAGAGCAAATTATGTTTTAGTTAGCTCCCCTGGACCAGAGTTCTATCTTACTATAGTGAATCGTCCCTACCATCTGCACCTTTTAATTAGATTTCATTTTAATTTGATTCACTTGACATTAGGCTGTTTTCCTAAATGGTGAACTCCAGAAAGTTCTAGCCCATGTAAATGTGATAACTGCTCATCACAGGACACCTTGCACTTTATCATGTTCTGCTATCACTATTCTGACATTAGGAAGAAGTTCCTGCTTCCCATTTTGAGGGAGGCTGGGTTTTTACAGGTTAGGCCAGCTCTTTTGTACTTACAATTGTTAAATACTCACCGTATAATAGCTGCTGTGCGGATCAAGAACAAGAGTATTTGTGCCCCACTTATTTTAGGCTGACGTTAATAGGAATGAACTCATTTTAGTCTATGTCACTGATGTATTATTGAAACATAAATGAGATTTTTGTAGCTTTTTAATGGATTTTTACTAAATTTTTATGGAACATTTTTACTAAGTATAATTATTATTGTTTATATATGTCGTTTATGTTATATGTATATAAATGTGCCGTTGTCTTTTCATGATATTAATTTATCGAATAAAGTAATTTGACTGACTGACTGATGTGGTTGAAAGGCTATACACAGACTTGGTGGCACCACATCGAAGGGAGTACAGTGATATCAACCGTCCCATGAACATATGAACTCGGCCATCAGGATATCAAGACTCAGTTCCAAATGTGTGACCTACTTGACCGTAGTGTAAGCTGGAGACACTGGTGGAGTACGTCAACGAGAAAGGAGTCCTGTGTCGGTGAGGCCGTGATGTTCGGAGGAGGCTGCCAAGGTCGCGGGCGACGGGCTTGGAGCTTGCACCGGCACATGGTGGGCCCTCTTTGACACACGCCAGTGTCGGCAGGTGAGCAATGAGGCCTGGGTGTGCGGAGGCGGGCAAGACAATTTCGGGGACCAGCGGTCCGGGGTGCAGCAGGCTCACAGGATCGCAGGTACCACCGCTCGTGGCGACGGCGTCGGCCTTATGGAGGGGTGAGAGGTGCTGCCTGGCAGATATGTTAGGCATTCTGGAAGAAAACCACTCCCAGAGCTACGTGCTTTTTATATACACCCCTACGCTGGCCTGGCGTACGTGGGGACGCCCTACTCCCCTCAAGCTTACAGGGGGACATAACAAGCTACATTTCTGCGATCTTCCCCACTCGCTGGGGTGACATGGTTGCGACCACTCTCCACTACACTCCAAACACCAGCAGTGTATGTCGACATGGATATGTCTGTGGTCTGCATACTTGAGTCTGTCCAGCACATCCACACCACACTCAGCATTGTGTACATTCGCATTCATGGGTCACTTGCCTCCTTCGCACATGCCTGGTTCCCACCTCTCCTACATTCTGCTATATTGTGACTGAGGTGCTATGCCGTTGATGGCTCATGTACATGGCTAGCCCAGTTTACCACGGTAAGTTGTGCTGTCATTTCTGGTGGGTGGGCATGTTGTTTGGCATGTTGTATGTGAGTTTGTAATGTGTGCATCCCCAGAGTTGTGAGTTGCATGGTTTTGGAGTTGGGGTTTGTGGTGTGTTCATTTGGTACTTACCAACGAGCAGTGCATTCCCATTAGGTGCCATCCTGGAAGTGCTGGTTGATGATGGACTGTCAGAAGATGTAGGAATCATGCACACTGACTGGGTAGTTGGTGGCGACATTGGTGAAGAGTCCCCGGTGGTCCACTATTGCCTGCACATTGATGGAATGCGTGTGCTTTCTGTTGCGGTAATTGTGTGCAGTGTCAGCAGGGGGCACAAGTAGGACATGTGTGCAGTAAATTGCCCCCAACACGTGCGGTAAGCCAGCTATGGCGTAGAAGCCTTGCTTGGTCTCCAGCTGTTCCTGCACAGTGTGGGGGAAGTGAAGATGCTGTGGTACCAACCTGATGGCATCCAAGACAGTTGTGATGAACTTTGATAGGGCTGGCTGAGAGACACAGCCAACTCTGGCAGTTGTTGGTTGGAATGTACCAGAAGCCAACAGGTGCAGCACAGTCTGCAGCTTTGTCTGCGGAGGGATGTTGGTTGTCCACTGTGTTGGTACAGTCAGCCTGTGGGCAATGATGTTCAGAATGCGTAGGATGGTTGTCCTTTGAGCCTGAAGTGGGCAATGACATCCAGTGGTGTTGGGTCTGTGAGTCTGGTGTGTTTTCTGGGTGCAGGGTTGGTCTGGGGGGGTGCTGGCCTGGGGGTGGTGGCGGTGGGTGTTGTGGCCCTCTTGGGGCTCTGAGCTGCATGATTAGTGTCTCCATGGCATGTGTCGTTCTGGTTTGGCTCTGGGCTGGGCTCCCTTTTCTAGTGCAGGTTGTCATCCAACTTTACACCAGGTTAGAGCAGGTGTTAAATTCCTGCAGCTAACGAGCCTTATCGCCTGTTTTGTGATCTTATCGCCGATCTGGCTGGTAGTTGAGAATGTTGCAGAGTGGTGTTGTCACAGCTTTTTGCATGGAAACGCCTACTCTGCATCTCATTAGCTATAGTTGCCGGGGTCGTCTGTGGCGATGTTTTTGGCAGCTGCTATCGCAGCTAAACTGGTGATATTGGCTGTTTGCACCAGCTTGTGAATGGGGCGATACATTTATCACCACTTTGGCTGCGATGAAGTGCCGATAACTCGGCGATAAATCCTTGAGAATATGCCCCGAAGAAGGGAAAATTAACGCAAGGGAGAGTGGAAAGGGACGCTACAGAGAGAGGTGAGAAACTGAGAGAAAGACAGGTGTGTGTGAGTGAGAGATTAAAGTCATCAGAGAGAGTGAACAAGTGTGAAAGAGATGGCGACAGATGTGAAAGAGTGAGGCACACTTGAGAGGAATAGCGATATACCTATAGTCATGTAACAATGGACAATGCAATTAAACACTTTGTGCCAAGGGTGCAGGTGGCTAGTAAAAGCCATAGTTGGAAGTGGATAGCCAGTTCTATCCTGACACAAGCACACTCTTAACAAATCATTGCATCCAGAATGGCAAAAGGCCGCTGATCAGTTACTAAGTGCAACAAGTGCAACTAAGTGAAACAAGCTCATGTTTAATACCATTACACACTGGATGCCCTCATTGATGCATACAGCGCAGGAGGTGGTTTGAAAGTGCTCAGTAACCACCATAATCCTAGCTTGGGAACAGCAGAGCAACCTGTAGCAGCCAGCAAATGTAAGCTGACGTACTCCACCAGTGTCTCCAGCTTACACTACGGTCAAGTAGGTCACACATTTGGAACTGAGTCTTGATATCTCCCACCCATCCGCCATCCATCACACTGCTAAGTGTGGAGTCCCAAGACACAATACAAGCACAACTCTGGCCACTCACGTACAAATACGTTTACCTCATGTGCGTGGGTTTAGAGCAAGTACAAATCCTTCCAAGCAAGCATGCTTCAAAGCCATGCACGGGGCTGGAGGTGCTGTATCAGTTCAAGCACAAAACTACGCAATTCAGACAGCATATTATCAACGGCCAGCGATAATTATCGCTGGCTGTGCTTAGCGATAATTTTTTTTATCGCAGGCTATCTCTGGAATGTATCGCCCTGGTAGCGCATTATTAACAGCGCGTTTCTCCAGGGCGATAAAAATTCCAGAGATAGCGAGGTTATCGCCGTTCTGCAGGGAACATCGCTGGTTTTCCAGCGATGTTCCCCGCAAAACGGCGATAACCTTGCTGATACGACCCCGTATCAGCATAATCCATCCCCTTTGTAAAGCATAGGAAAGTCTGGATTTGAGCAGACGTTAGTTTTTTGCGAAAACTGCAGTTTTTGCCAAAATTTAATGTGTGCTAAAATCCTGTGGGCGGCCTTGTAAATATCGCGGTGTGAACATCAGCAATATTTGCAAGGTAATCCATCCGGGGAACGCCCAGTGACGCCCACTTTGCATCTCATTAGAGATGCAAAGGGAGGCATTGGTAAAAAGGGTGCTAACATGCGATTATGCATGTTAGAACCCTCTTGTAAATAGGGCAATATTTTGATCTCCGCTTTTCCGCTTTTTTGCCTTTTTAAACCAAAGATGCGGAGACAAAACCCTTGTAAATATGCCCCTCAGTTTTTGCTTTTCGTCTGGATTATCCAATTGGAGGCTACTACTACGTCCCACTTCCCAGAACTGGTTGGATGACAACACAAACTGGATCTTCCTGTTTGCTTAATCTGCTGCCAAGTGATCATCCCATTGGTTTAAAAAACGAGGAGCTGCCGTCTACTGACCACACACAAAACATAAAATGAGACACTGCTAGTTGGGTGAAAACTTGTTTTCCCGACCTGAAACTCAAGTAAGGACGCAGTTATACCACTGGGCATCCTATGCAATAACAGATCTCGAGCTGCCGCGTGAATGGTGTTAGAAATGGGCGGTGTTGAACCGCTTTTCTCTTGAAAAATATGTACTGTTTTCTGCCCAATTTCTGCAAATAGGCCTTAAATCTTGTTCTTATCTTGTCACATTTGAGGTGCATTCAGACCGAGGTCAAATGTCAGCTGTTGTTTGTTGAGGGCGCGCCTCTTTACTTTTCTTTCTCTGACTTCAGAGTGTAATTTTTTTTTTGTTAATGTCCAGGTGCTGATTTTCTTTACATTCTAGGCTATTATGTAATCTTGTTTGCCATTGTATGGCTGAGCTGTGACTACTCCATCAAAAAAGGAACGCATTTGCAATGCAATAGGTCTCGCATTTACATGAGTTTGAGCTATTCGCATTGTAAATGACAATTACTTTTATTTATGTTTTTGTTTTTAAAACGTAAATAAAAGGCCTTGTCATTTACAATGCCAATAGCTCTAAAACTCGCAATTGCGAGACCTATTGCATTGCAAATGCTTGTTTGTTGTGGCAGTCAGAAATGCTGCCTTTTTATTGGTGCATTGTCCCTCTTTTATGCGCTTGGTTCCCTTCCAGGCGATTTCACTCAGTGTTTAATTTGGTTGTCGATCCCAACGTGTTCATGCTCCTGGCAGAGTGTGAGATGGCTCCTCCTCCTGTGTTCCTCCTGGACAGTCATCACACACAACAGTAGTGGTATTTCACTCATTCACGATGTAACCTCTGTTCTTTAATATGTGGGAAATGGGCACAATGTGCCCCTTGTGCCACGAGGAGCCTTGAAAGGTTATACGTTCTGACATATTCAAATATTGCACCTATAATACGAGTCAGCAGCTTCCATAAATCTGGAGAGGCGTCAGGGAGCCAGAAAAGTTGCTTCCAGTCACTTGAGCTCCCCGTGAAAATTCACTTGTGAGCAGTGAGAACATTAAGTAAACCCACCACGAAATGTAGAGTGGGGATCTGTCTTTTAAGGGTCACTGCGCACTTAGGAGTCCAAAAAACTCCCCAAAGCAGTAAAGAATATAAAGTGCAGAAGCTGCCATCATCGAGTGACTTCCCGTGCTGGGGTATACACTAAGCCCAGTGCAATGCCGCAGCCTGTGATCTTGGTGCTGCCGGCCCCTTAATGTCTTTGGTGGGCGCTGTTCCCGAATGGTCAGGGACTACCGACCATCCCCCTCCCCTGCCTTGTGTTTCCCCCAGAGTTATTAAAATTGGACATGAGAGAGGATTTTCTTTGGAAGGCGGGGAGTCTTTCAACCCCCCGGCCGTATTTATTAAAACATAAAAGCAAATACAAATTTGAAATAAACAATATTTACACAATTATTTATGCAGAAAACGTACTTGACATTAGATTACAATTCCTGTAGACAGGTATCAAAGGGCTAACCTTAACATACTTCTAATACAAAGTATTTCCTATCCGAAACTAATATTTTGAATCATAATCACACATTATTAACATTTCAACATATCCTATTTGGGCCTACGGCAATGTTGCTAACCGGTGTCAGATCCTTATCAATCAGCCACACCCTCACGCATGAGTGCGCATGCGCAGAGGGCCCGTTTACCGAGAAGGTACTTTCGCCCCCCCCGGTTACCCCCGTACGCTCCAAGAACTCCATTAACAAAGGGGGGCCCTTGCACTCTGCGCCGTTTAGTGATGTCATAGTGCCCGTGCGGGGTGGCCAACCAGCCTAAAGAAAGCGTGACTCCCCCCTCCTCGCACCCTTCCATCCAACAAGATGTACCGCCCTTGGAGTTCTAGGAGAGACCACTTGTCCCTCTCCCTGGGCGACCACAATCAAGAATGGCGCCACCCCCTAAGAACCTTAAATAGACTGCTCACCAATCATGACCTTACCGCCTGACCAAGGAATATCAATAAATACGACGATTGCTGAACTGTAAACGGGAAAAAGTCCTAAGGATAAAAATACACACCACAACCCAGGTACTTTCGAAAAGAAAACCAAAACCATACAAACAACATTATCACACAAGAATCACTATCTGCTTCCGGGGATGGTGGGTGGGGAAAAGATAACAGCCTCCTAGAAGGCTGGGGGGCAAAGGGCAGGCCTGAGGAGCGCCGGAACAAGAGAATGCCTCCCGCGCTCCCCGGCCTTTTAAACCCTCTACCAGTCAGACCAGTTCCAACTGGCCTGACCTCAGCTCTCCCATTTGACCCGGAAGCGATCCTATCACTTCCTGGTCAACTGAGAGTTTTTACCCAATCGATGGTGAGACGCGCTTACCGCGCCATGATGACGCGGTGCGGCGTGCCCCACCATGGGTTGCAGACAAGGGGAGGGGAGCCGGTGCCCCGCCATACCTGCGGGGGGCCGATGCGGCCCCCGTCTTTCTCTATAGTCAGGGACTACCGACCATCCCCCTCCCCTGCCTTGTGTTTCCCGCCACAGTTATTAAAATTGGACATGAGAGAGGATTTTCTTTGGAAGGCGGGGGTCTTTCAACCCCCCGGCCATATTTATTAAAACATAAAAGCAAATACAAATTTGAAATAAACAATATTTACACAATTATTTATGCAGAAAACGTACTTGACATTAGATTACAATTCATGTAGACAGGTATCAAAGGGCTAACCATAACATACTTCTAATACAAAGTATTTCATATCCGAAATTAATATTTTCAATCATAATCACACATTATTAACTTTTCTGCATATCCTTTTTGGGCCTACGGCAAGGTCGCTAACCGGTGTCAGATCCTTATCAATCAGCCACACCCTCACGTATGAGTGTGCATGCGCAGAGGGCCCGTTTACCGAGAGGGTACTTTCGCCCCTCCCGGTTACCCCCGTACGCTCCATGAACTCCATTAACAAAGGGGAGTCTTTGCACTCTGCGCCGTTTAGTGATGTCATAGTGCCCATGTGGGGTGGCCAACCAGCCTAAAGAAAGCGTGACTCCCCCCACCCCCGCACCCATCCATCCAACCGGATGTACCGCCCCTGGAGTTCTAGGAGAGACCACTTGTCCCTCGCCCTGGGTGACCCCATTGAAGAATGGCACCGCCCCCTAAGGACCTTAAATTGACTGCTCACTAATCATGACCTTACCGCCACAGGCCAATGTAGTTGCCCAACTTTCTGGCCCCCCAATCCTCCTACACTGAAAGGTCATGCCCTGCCCTAAAAGCTCCTAGCCAAGCCATGATGTTTTCCAAGAATATGTCGTTGCACGCACTAGTCAGGTGAACCCCGTCTTTTAAGAAGCACGGTTCCCCCCTGATACACCCATGTGCTATGTTTTGCAATTGAGGTGACCTAAACAATTTCGCTATTTTATTGTTGATTTGTTTTACCGAGTGATTCAACGCTTTGACAAAATCCCCCCCCTCCATCTGAGTCTGGGTATCATCTGGGACCAAACTATGGTGCAGCCCTAGCATGTCTTAGCTAACCAATCTACCTCAGAGATTATCTATTCCATCAGGACCCTTCTCCCCAAGTTTACCAGATCGTTCCTGCCCAAATGCAGGATAACAACTGTGGGCAGCAGGGTGTGTCTGTTCAATAGCTCTGTAACATACCCCCTAAACTGACTGAGGCAGAGAAACTTCCCTGTTCAGCTCTCAGTCTGTAATACCTGCAAGAAAAACGATTTGACACGCCTTGCATAAGAATGATCAATAACCCATACAACATGTGCGTCCTTGTCCTGTGCATGCGTCCACCGTGGTGAAGAAACTTGCCAGTGATGTGCATGACGGCAGTTTCCACCCTGCGTGACAGGTTCGAGAAACTGAAATATAAGCAAACAAACAAAACAGGCATAATTGTTCTGCCACCCTCACAACATGTGCAGTCGCACATAACGCTTGTAACAATTAGAAGACCATCTCCCAATTCTTTTCACACTGCTATTGTGCAACCCTCTAGCAGTTGCCTCTGTCGCAGCCTCTATTCGGAACGAATGTGTCCCAAAGTCTTTTGGATTTAAACCAGTCCTATCAATTGCCATGGCCAACACCCTTTTGAATTGGAACCTGGTAAGTGGGGCACCGTCTGCATGCATTAATTGTGTCTCCAAGTGCATCACTGGGCAGCAATAGTTAGTTTGTGCCCGATGAAGTACCAGCTCCTCACTGTGGCCTTCTTGATCAGTTTTTGATTTCTTAATGGTAATCAACAGCGCATCACCCTGTATCTGTGCATGTACAAGCTGGAGTCCACCTAGCACATCCTGCTTATTTTGTGCCACCAGTTCCCCTACCCTGAATGCCCCATAAAAAGCTAGTGAAAAGGCAGCTCTAAACAGCAGCACCTCCCCTGTCGAACTGCAAAAGCCACTCAAGGCTGTTAATAGCCCTGCCACCCGTTCTAAACCTATCGGTTGTCTCGTGTCCATGGTGGTCCCCTGGAGACGCCGCCACCCCTTCAGAGCCTTCCTCACAATGAAGCTATTCATGGGGTCCTTGGTACCCCTGATCTGTGCAAAGAAAGAAACAGCTGCCACGTGCTGGCTGGCTGTCGCCGCCGAGCGCCCCTCCCTGCTCAATGTGTCCAAGTACTGTTGGAAGTTCCCTGAGTTACTCCAGTTCTCCGCCCAACCCTGTCCCAAAAAAGCACAGTAAGACCAAAACGCCCCTTCGTATGCTCTTCTTGTCCTGGGCGCTAGGCTAGCTGCCACGAGGTTCTGTAGCTGGGGGCACCAATCTGCCAGAGTGCTTCCGGGAAGTGTGTTGGTGTCGCCTCCGCAGATGGTAGATGTTCCCTGAAATTATTTACAACAAGGGGTGGTGATGGACAGAGTCTCTGAATTAAGCAGAGTACTCTCACCCAGTCAAGAGATCAGGGCTAGATCCAACACCGTTTTTTAGCTCATTGCACCATCCCAGTTTCAGAACCTGGCTGTATGCAAATTAGTCTGTCCCTGGCCCAGTGCATCATGGGAACAGGGCAGACCAGACTACAAAAGCCAATTCTTACACTGGGAAGGAAACAAGCTTCCGGGGACCGGTTTCTGGCATTTCAGCCGTCTTCGGCCCGGCTTGCTTGAATCCTGATGGTGCAATGAGCAAGGGACTCACATCTGAGTATACCCTTCCACGCTTAGGGTGGACAAAATTATTTACAACAAGGGGTGGTGATGGACAGATTCTCTGAATTAAGCAGAGTACTCTCACCCAGTCAAGAGATCAGGGCTAGATCCAACACCGTTTTTTAGCTCATTGCACCATCCCAGTTTCAGAACCTGGCTGTATGCAAATTAGTCTGTCCCTGGCCCAGTGCATCATGGGAACAGGGCAGACCAGACTACAAAAGCCAATTCTTACACTGGGAAGGAAACAAGCTTCCGGGGACCGGTTTCTGGCATTTCAGCCGTCTTCGGCCCGGCTTGCTTGAATCCTGATGGTGCAATGAGCAAGGGACTCACATCTGAGTATACCCTTCCACGCTTAGGGTGGACAAAATTATTTACAACAAGGGGTGGTGATGGACAGAGTCTCTGAATTAAGCAGAGTACTCTCACCCAGTCAAGAGATCAGGGCTAGATCCAACACCGTTTTTTAGCTCATTGCACCATCCCAGTTTCAGAACCTGGCTGTATGCAAATTAGTCTGTCCCTGGCCCAGTGCATCATGGGAACAGGGCAGACCAGACTACAAAAGCCAATTCTTACACTGGGAAGGAAACAAGCTTCCGGGGACCGGTTTCTGGCATTTCAGCCGTCTTCGGCCCGGTTTGCTTGAATCCTGATGGTGCAATGAGCAAGGGACTCACATCTGAGTATACCCTTCCACGCTTAGGGTGGACAAAATTATTTACAACAAGGGGTGGTGATGGACAGAGTCTCTGAATTAAGCAGAGTACTCTCACCCAGTCAAGAGATCAGGGCTAGATCCAACACCGTTTTTTAGCTCATTGCACCATCCCAGTTTCAGAACCTGGCTGTATGCAAATTAGTCTGTCCCTGGCCCAGTGCATCATGGGAACAGGGCAGACCAGACTACAAAAGCCAATTCTTACACTGGGAAGGAAACAAGCTTCCGGGGACCGGTTTCTGGCATTTCAGCCGTCTTCGCCCGGCTTGCTTGAATCCTGATGGTGCAATGAGCAAGGGACTCACATCTGAGTATACCCTTCCACGCTTAGGGTGGACAAAATTATTTACAACAAGGGGTGGTGATGGACAGAGTCTCTGAATTAAGCAGAGTACTCTCACCCAGTCAAGAGATCAGGGCTAGATCCAACACCGTTTTTTAGCTCATTGCACCATCCCAGTTTCAGAACCTGGCTGTATGCAAATTAGTCTGTCCCTGGCCCAGTGCATCATGGGAACAGGGCAGACCAGACTACAAAAGCCAATTCTTACACTGGGAAGGAAACAAGCTTCCGGGGACCGGTTTCTGGCATTTCAGCCGTCTTCGGCCCGGCTTGCTTGAATCCTGATGGTGCAATGAGCAAGGGACTCACATCTGAGTATACCCTTCCACGCTTAGGGTGGACAAAATTATTTACAACAAGGGGTGGTGATGGACAGAGTCTCTGAATTAAGCAGAGTACTCTCACCCAGTCAAGAGATCAGGGCTAGATCCAACACCGTTTTTTAGCTCATTGCACCATCCCAGTTTCAGAACCTGGCTGTATGCAAATTAGTCTGTCCCTGGCCCAGTGCATCATGGGAACAGTGCAGACCAGACTACAAAAGCCAATTCTTACACTGGGAAGGAGACAAGCTTCCGGGGACCGGTTTCTGGCATTTCAGCCGTCTTCGGCCCGGGCCGAAGACGGCTGTAATGCCAGAAACCGGTCCCCGGAAGCTTGTTTCCTTCCCAGTGTAAGAATTGGCTTTTGTAGTTTGGTTTGCCCTGTTCCCATCATGCACTGGGACAGGAACAGACTAATTTGCATACAGCCAGGTTCTGAAACTGGGATGGTGCAATGAGCTAAAAAACGGTGTTGGATCTAGCCCTGATGTCTTGACTGGGTGAGAGTATTCTGCTTAATTCAGAGACTCTGTCCCTCACCACCCCTTGTTGTAAATAATTTTGTCCACCCTAAGCGTGGAAGGGTATACTCAGACATGAGTCCCTTGCTCATTGCACCATCAGGATTCAAGCAAGCCGGGCCGAAGACGGCTGTAATGCCAGAAACCGGTCCCCGGAAGCTTGTTTCCTTCCCAGTGTAAGTATTGGCTTTTGTAGTTTGGTTTGCCCTGTTCCCATCATGCACTGGGACAGGAACAGACTAATTTGCATACAGCCAGGTTCTGAAACTGGGATGGTGCAATGAGCTAAAAAACGGTGTTGGATCTAGCCCTGATCTCTTGACTGGGTGAGAGTATTCTGCTTAATTCAGAGACTCTGTCCCTCACCACCCCTTGTTGTAAATAATTTTGTCCACCCTAAGCGTGGAAGGGTATACTCAGACATGAGTCCCTTGCTCATTGCACCATCAGGATTCAAGCAAGCCGGGCCGAAGACGGCTGTAATGCCAGAAACCGGTCCCCGGAAGCTTGTTTCCTTCCCAGTGTAAGAATTGGCTTTTGTAGTTTGGTTTGCCCTGTTCCCATCATGCACTGGGACAGGAACAGACTAATTTGCATACAGCCAGGTTCTGAAACTGGGATGGTGCAATGAGCTAAAAAACGGTTTTGGATCTAGCCCTGATCTCTTGACTGGGTGAGAGTATTCTGCTTAATTCAGAGACTCTGTCCCTCACCACCCCTTGTTGTAAATAATTTTGTCCACCCTAAGCGTGGAAGGGTATACTCAGACATGAGTCCCTTGCTCATTGCACCATCAGGATTCAAGCAAGCCGGGCCGAAGACGGCTGTAATGCCAGAAACCGGTCCCCGGAAGCTTGTTTCCTTCCCAGTGTAAGAATTGGCTTTTGTAGTTTGGTTTGCCCTGTTCCCATCATGCACTGGGACAGGAACAGACTAATTTGCATACAGCCAGGTTCTGAAACTGGGATGGTGCAATGAGCTAAAAAACGGTGTTGGATCTAGCCCTGATCTCTTGACTGGGTGAGAGTATTCTGCTTAATTCAGAGACTCTGTCCCTCACCACCCCTTGTTGTAAATAATTTTGTCCACCCTAAGCGTGGAAGGGTATACTCAGACATGAGTCCCTTGCTCATTGCACCATCAGGATTCAAGCAAGCCGGGCCGAAGACGGCTGTAATGCCAGAAACCGGTACCCGGAAGCTTGTTTCCTTCCCAGTGTAAGAATTGGCTTTTGTAGTTTGGTTTGCCCTGTTCCCATCATGCACTGGGACAGGAACAGACTAATTTGCATACAGCCAGGTTCTGAAACTGGGATGGTGCAATGAGCTAAAAAACGGTGTTGGATCTAGCCCTGATCTCTTGACTGGGTGAGAGTATTCTGCTTAATTCAGAGACTCTGTCCCTCACCACCCCTTGTTGTAAATAATTTTGTCCACCCTAAGCGTGGAAGGGTATACTCAGACATGAGTCCCTTGCTCATTGCACCATCAGGATTCAAGCAAGCCGGGCCGAAGACGGCTGTAATGCCAGAAACCGGTCCCCGGAAGCTTGTTTCCTTCCCAGTGTAAGAATTGGCTTTTGTAGTTTGGTTTGCCCTGTTCCCATCATGCACTGGGACAGGAACAGACTAATTTGCATACAGCCAGGTTCTGAAACTGGGATGGTGCAATGAGCTAAAAAATGGTGTTGGATCTAGCCCTGATCTCTTGACTGGGTGAGAGTATTCTGCTTAATTCAGAGACTCTGTCCCTCACCACCCCTTGTTGTAAATAATTTTGTCCACCCTAAGCGTGGAAGGGTATACTCAGACATGAGTCCCTTGCTCATTGCACCATCAGGATTCAAGCAAGCCGGGCCGAAGACGGCTGTAATGCCAGAAACCGGTCCCCGGAAGCTTGTTTCCTTCCCAGTGTAAGAATTGGCTTGTGTAGTTTGGTTTGCCCTGTTCCCATCATGCACTGGGACAGGAACAGACTAATTTGCATACAGCCAGGTTCTGAAACTGGGATGGTGCAATGAGCTAAAAAACGGTGTTGGATCTAGCCCTGATCTCTTGACTGGGTGAGAGTATTCTGATTAATTTAGAGACTCTGTCCCTCACCACCCCTTGTTGTAAATAATTTTGTCCACCCTAAGCGTGGAAGGGTATACTCAGACATGAGTCCCTTGCTCATTGCACCATCAGGATTCAAGCAAGCCGGGCCGAAGACGGCTGTAATGCCAGAAACCGGTCCCCGGAAGCTTGTTTCCTTCCCAGTGTAAGAATTGGCTTTTGTAGTTTGGTTTGCCCTGTTCCCATCATGCACTGGGACAGGAACAGACTAATTTGCATACAGCCAGGTTCTGAAACTGGGATGGTGCAATGAGCTAAAAAACGGTGTTGGATCTAGCCCTGATCTCTTGACTGGGTGAGAGTATTCTGCTTAATTCAGAGACTCTGTCCCTCACCACCCCTTGTTGTAAATAATTTTGTCCACCCTAAGCGTGGAAGGGTATACTCAGACATGAGTCCCTTGCTCATTGCACCATCAGGATTCAAGCAAGCCGGGCCGAAGACGGCTGTAATGCCAGAAACCGGTCCCCGGAAGCTTGTTTCCTTCCCAGTGTAAGAATTGGCTTTTGTAGTTTGGTTTGCCCTGTTCCCATCATGCACTGGGACAGGAACAGACTAATTTGCATACAGCCAGGTTCTGAAACTGGGATGGTGCAATGAGCTAAAAAACGGTGTTGGATCTAGCCCTGATCTCTTGACTGGGTGAGAGTATTCTGCTTAATTCAGAGACTCTGTCCCTCACCACCCCTTGTTGTAAATAATTTTGTCCACCCTAAGCGTGGAAGGGTATACTCAGACATGAGTCCCTTGCTCATTGCACCATCAGGATTCAAGCAAGCCGGGCCGAAGACGGCTGTAATGCCAGAAACCGGTCCCCGGAAGCTTGTTTCCTTCCCAGTGTAAGAATTGGCTTTTGTAGTTTGGTTTGCCCTGTTCCCATCATGCACTGGGACAGGAACAGACTAATTTGCATACAGCCAGGTTCTGAAACTGGGATGGTGCAATGAGCTAAAAAACGGTGTTGGATCTAGCCCTGATCTCTTGACTGGGTGAGAGTATTCTGCTTAATTCAGAGACTCTGTCCCTCACCACCCCTTGTTGTAAATAATTTTGTCCACCCTAAGCGTGGAAGGGTATACTCAGACATGAGTCCCTTGCTCATTGCACCATCAGGATTCAAGCAAGCCGGGCCGAAGACGGCTGTAATGCCAGAAACCGGTCCCCGGAAGCTTGTTTCCTTCCCAGTGTAAGAATTGGCTTTTGTAGTTTGGTTTGCCCTGTTCCCATCATGCACTGGGACAGGAACAGACTAATTTGCATACAGCCAGGTTCTGAAACTGGGATGGTGCAATGAGCTAAAAAACGGTGTTGGATCTAGCCCTGATCTCTTGACTGGGTGAGAGTATTCTGCTTAATTCAGAGACTCTGTCCCTCACCACCCCTTGTTGTAAATAATGTTCCCTGAAAACCTGCATCTTGAAGCGAGAGAGTGCATCAGCTGCATTGTTTAGCACCCCCGGAACATGTTTGGCCTTAAACTGTATGTTCAGCTTCATACACACCAGCACTATCTCTTTCAACAAGCGGAGTATTATTTTTCACCGGGCCGCCTGTTGGCTGATACATTCCACTACTGTCATGTTATCGGACCAGAAAATTACAGATTGATTACACAACTGTTGAGGCCCAATGGTCAGTGCAACCCAGATTGGAAATAGCTCAAGGAAACCTATATTGGCTGTCAGCCCAGTCTCCCCCCACCAAGCCGGCCACTGCTGTGCCACCCACTTGTTCCCAAGTATGGCGGCAAATTCCACACTGCCCGCAGCCTCAGTCCATAAACCTAACTCTGCAGACGTAGTGTGGGGACCTAGCCTCACTACCCTGCCGTTGAAACCCTCCAGAAATGCGATCCAAATCCGCATGTCCTGGTGGACCTCGGACGACAGTCTTGTGTGATGGTGCTTCTCCCGCAGACCAGTCATGGCCTGTGAGATTGACCGGGAGAATGGCCGTGCCATGGGTATCACTCTCAATGCAAAGTTCAACTGGCCAACAGTCTGCTGTAGCTGGTGCAGTGTCACCCTGTCTTTTGCCAAACATTGCTGGAGTGCTGCTCTAAATTTCATGATTTTTTCTTCTGGTAACCTGAAACAACCTTCTACCGAGTCTTTCCCGGTGCCAGCGGGACTCCAAAAGCCCGCATGAGCACGTACATTTCCTGCAATGCCCATGCGCACTCCTGAGAGTCCGCTGACCCAAGGAAGAGAAATTCATCCAGATAATGCATGACGTTTTGGTGCCGTGTTGTCTGTCTAAAAACCCACGCCAAAAATGAACTGAATTTCTCAAAGTAGGCGCAGGAAACGGAACAACCCATGGGCATACACATATCCATATAGAATTTACCTTGGAATGAAAAACCTAGCAGATGGCGATCTAGAGGATTTACCAGCAGTAGCCGGAAAGCGGATTCAATATCTGGTTTGGCCATCAAGGTCCCTGTTCCCAAAACCCTATATTCACTGCCTGGTCAAAAGAGGCATATTTTACACTACAGACTTCTTCATTGATGGCGTCATTTAGTGATGTGCCTCTAGGTGCTGACAAATTATGAATAAGTCTAAACTCGCCTTCCTCTTTCTTCTGGACCACGCCCAAGGGTGAGCAAACAGAATTGTGCACAGGGATGTGATCAAAGGGACCCACTATTCTGCCCAAGCGCTGTTCTTTTGTAATTTTTGCTGCTGCCACTCCCAGATTGTTCCTAACAGACAGCTGATTTCTATACTCTGGAGTCCCTGTGTAATCCACACTTGGGATCCTAAAACCATACAAAAAACCTTCTTGTAACATCCTAGCAGAGGCATGGTCTGGGTACTTGTTCAGCCACGGAGTCATAGCCAGAACGTCAATGGGTGAATGTCACACCAGTCGTACATTTTCTTTATTCCTGTTGTTTCAGGGTAGGAAGGTTGATTACATATGGAGCATGCGTGTCTAAATTTACACATGCCTTGTGCCCTGATGCATGATCGTTTATTAAAATCCCAGCAGACCCCTTTTTGCCCCCCACTGCTCCCTGCACAAGGGGCCGTGCCCCCGACCTGCGCTGGCCGAAAGGGCTGAGATGATTTGGGGGTGTAACTGATGAAGCAAAGCTTCGCATATTTTGCGGCTTGCCGAAGTCAAGAACCTCGTTTATGTGTAATAAGGTAACAAAATGTATGTTTTACTAACATTTATTCTGTTTAGGCAAAGTTCCCGAAGCTTGCCTATGTGTATTTCTAATGAATTTAATCCGTGTCCTCTAATATGGCCGCCGCTTGTATTTTAGTTACTGCGCATGCGTCAGCCACACTCACGTGTCCTGACGCGTCTGCAGAAGTGGAGGGAAAGTTATGCGCATGCGTAATTCATAGCTGTGCTTATCATGTGGTACTGCTCGTGCCACTGCTCTTGTGCCCGTATCAATGTAGCTAACATTTAGATGCAATAAGTTTATTTCTTGATGATGAGTTAAAAGTACAAACCCTGTGATGTGTTTTCATAATGACATTATTATGTATTAATTTGTTTTCGCTTACTTTTCATGTACCGCGGGAAATGGGGGTCTGAGTGAGAGGAGAGCCATATTGGAGGTCCCTTCTGCGCCTGTGCGACATTCGGCAGCACGAGGGACCTTGACAGATGGAACACCGCCAGTTGGCAGTGATGGGCAAGATGCTCCTGAGAAAGTCACCTCTGCCCTGCGAGAACAGCGAATGTGGCTTATTATATGTTACAATGTAAATGTATTGCTGCTTGCCGTGTAGTCTCCCATGGGAACCCCTATCTCAATAGGCGGTACCAGAAAATGTTAATGTGGCATACAAATAGACTGTTCTGATTGGTGTGTTACCCAAATCCTACCTTAGGACCAATCCAAATTGAGGGATTTTGACACTTTGCAACATTGGGGGGTGGTACACTGTCCCCAAACTGTATATCTACCCTGGGTTCACCTAGTGAACCGTCCGACTTGTCTGGTTTAGCTGACCTGTCACTGACCCAACGCACTCAATAGGTGACTGAAGATACAGAGCGCTGCAAGCACTCTGTCCGAATTTGACCATAGACTGAGGTTCTACTGAACCTTAAAGGGCTGGCAAAAGCACTTAGCTGGGAGTTCGCTGACCCAATCGGGGTCTTGATCGATAGCTGCAGAGCGGGTGGAGCGCAGGCGTTGCTTCCGAACTGTGGGTTCCGGTCCTGTCCTGAAGAGGGTCCTGTCCTGAGGGTTTGCTGTCCTGTCCTGAGGGTCCTGTCCTGATTCCTATTCCGAGGGTATCCTGTCCTGTCCTGGGTGTCCATTCTGCACCTGCCGTCCTTGAGGGGTATCCTTCCTTGAGGGTTTCCTGTCCTTAACCGACCCGTGGCCAGGGTTTGGTTTCCACACCTTTCTAGGTAAATATTGCTCTGAACCTCTTGAAATTCTTGCACCTTCTGAATTTCTAACTTTTGCTTTAATAAAGTTCAACATTGCATATGTGATATTTTCCATGCCTTTCTGCAACTATTGAAAGTCATTTATATTTTCCATAAGTTTATTCCTATGTCTTCTCATTTGTTAGAAATTATATTTTGCATAGCAGTGTGTCATTTCCTGATATGGTCTAGAACTTCGTTGCCTAGATTGTTCAAAGGCCCCTTCACCTTAAGTGAAGCGTGTTATTCATTATAAGCTCTCCTATAGTCACTCACACTTAGGCTATCCCTGTTTAGATAATACTGACTTGCATAGTATCTTTTCTCGTTACATTTTATTAGTACTTTGATGATTACTCTGTCATTATTTCTTTATGCCTATGTGATTTACGTTATCTTGGTTATTGATTGCCTTGTTTTATTGTACCTCATGCAAGAAAATAATGAACTTTAGATAAACATTTTAAAACTTCCAGTTGTCCGTGGTCATTTAAACAGTACTTGAATGTTATTGGTTGGCTTTGTATTTTGCTGCCTTTCCTTACAGCTAGCTCCCTGATTCATTGTGGTCATTAGGCACCCGCATCGGTGGATGGTAAGTCGGGTGCACCGAAAATTGGTAGCAGGGAACACACACACACCAACTTGGTAGAGCTCGTGAAGTCACCTGATCGATGTATATGGTGATTTTGAAAAGTATATGGGCCCTGAAGCCGGAAACGGCGAAAACTATTGGTCGGGTGGCCTCGCGCGCTCTATCAGTTTTCTGGTAGCTAGAGGATGGTTAGGGACTAGTTGAGAGTAAGGCAGGGATTAGTTGGACTAGTTAAGTCGGAAGCTGCTATTATATTAATGCTGCTATAAGAGCGGCTGTTCTGAGGGAACTGATCACTCTCTTGTGAATACGCTGCTGAAATTCATGAATAACTGTATTGCCATTATTCTTGTTCTTATATTGTTATATGTACTAATCCATGCAATTGTCAATCGTTTAGTTGTATGTTGTCCGAACTCCCCGGGGAATTGAAAGGGCAAGTGGTGAATAGAATCCATTGTCCTGAGGTCACAGGTTCGAGGAAAGTTAGGTGCAGGTTAGGATAACCGGGAAGCACTAACTAGGGTTTTCTGAATACATGTGTGAATAAATGACAGTAACGGGGTTCATTGGCAAAATTCCCATAGTGGCGTAACCTAGTAAGGGTCACATCGGAAGAGTAGCAGGTTCCTCGGAGCTAGCGTGAAAGCAGAGGGGTCCGCTGAGAAACCTTAAACTCGGAATATATCCCGGAAAGAAGTGGATGAGTTTAGGGGAATAACAGGTTCACCGATGCTAGAGTGAAGGGTAGGCAGAAGAGATCTGCCCGCAGCGAGTGAAAAGTAAATGGAAGTAGTTTACTTGCAGTAAAACAATTCTTTCTCTGTCTAGACACTTGAGCACTGTGGCGAATGTGTATTTGTTGTAAATTAACCAAGCACTGAGCACTTTAAAAGAAAGAAAGTTTCCGTTACCTTGTGAAGGGAGGGAGTCAGTCGCGAAGCGCCTCTGACGTCACTCTGTGCTGCGCTGGGATTGGTAGAAGCAGCGGGCGGGTAGCGGAGCTGGAATTGTAAAGGAGGGGTGAGCGCCGGAGCGTGGGAACTGTCCCACGAAGGGGCCGCGCACCCATTGGAGGAGCTTATTTAGTGTCGCGCACCCATTGGTTGCACGAATTTCTGAAGCGCGTTCTGATTGGAGGTAGTTTGTAAACAAAGTTAGCGCAGAAGTCGTATGTGGCACTCGCAGACTACAGGAACTCGACCTGATCCAAGGCACCTAGGGTTTGAAAGGGATCAGTGGAAGACTAATAGATACGATATTATGTACGGAACCAAGAGAAAAATGTCCCTTGTAAGTAAGGTGAAAAATTATTTTAAAACGGACAAACCGATTAAATCTAGGGAAGGTGTTCTTGTCCCAGCACCCAATACTCCCGCCTCATTCATGATGTTTGACCGAGGGTACAATACCTGTGTGTGGCTGGAGAATTGGGTGAAGTACACAAAAGATGACGGAGTATTGGCTTTTCCGTTAGATGGTACTTTCAATGGTAGGATCTTATTTAATTTAAGAACCCGAATGAATGAACTGCATCCCAGACCGAGACTAACGCAGTATGAGGCATTAGAGGAATGGGAGATTGAGGCTTTTGAAAGAGAAAGACCCCGAATGGACAAGGGTTTGACCAAGTGGTACCCCAGGCAGAAACAGGAATCCAGGGATAAAAGGATGAAACAGTGGAGGCAGAGCATGATTGTTGAGGGTCTGTTTCCCATGATGCCGGCATGTCATAACATTGGAGCGGGTGAGAAAAGTACTGAAAAATGTAAGCATTGGGGGGCCCTGGGGGATTCAGATGATGAACTAATAGATGACATCTGTACCAGAAGTCCGCCACCTTACAATGAGGGAACCCGACCTTCCAGTGTAGGAGATGTTCCCCGACGCCACTTCCTAAAGGAAGAAGACAGGTCCCTGGGACTGGGAGGGGGTGGTCAAGTATTGCCCTATCCTGAAAAACCCGAACCGACGGAAACAAGGGATATATATCCCAAAGTGCCCGCAAGCCAGGAAGAAAAATATTCACGTACGAAAATCTTTTTTCCCAGACCCTTGTATGAAAGCGAAGAGAAACCATCGAATTCAGGACTGCCTTTTGTTCAACCTCCATATGGGGAAGAGCGCAGGTCCTTTAATACTGGAACTTTATTCCCGAAACCAAATTATGGTGGGGGACCAAGTGAAACGCATCCTACTGCCCCGAGTTTTACTCCTCCGTTGACCCCACAGATATTACATGACACAACTTTAAGAAGGGTACTAGTGGAAAAGGAGCAAGAGGCTCTAGCTAGACAAAGGACAGAAATAATTCAGAAAATTTCCCAGTTAAATACCAGTCCTGAGGCATTGACTATTCCAGTAACTATTGGACCGGTGGTCCCGTTATACGGAAATGGTCAGGGAAATCCGATTACTCCAGTTATGACCCCAGGCATGGCAACCCCGAGACAGGAACCGATCATCATAGATGATCAGTCCAGTGAGTGCGAGTCTGAAGTTGCGTTTTTGGAATTGCCAAACAAACAGACTGGAAAGGGAATACAGCAGAGGCATAACCCTTTTAATACAAAAGAAATTAAGTTAGAGACAGCAACAGGTACTAGGAATGTCTCTCTGGTAACTCCGGATGAAATTGAGAGTTGGAGTCGTGAATTAGAGAAGCAGACTCCGCAAACAAAACCTTTAGACCTCTACAAGCTGAGGGTCGAAATAGAAGAATTAATGGCAGGAAATGTGGGGTTGGATCGATTGAATACCTACTCTGAAGAAGAATTGTCGTTCATATGTAAAAGCTTTACAAGGAACACCAGAGTGCTCCACGAAAAACTGACCGAAACAGCAGTTAGTATGGGGGTAGATATCTCAAAATCCAAGCCCTTACAGAAACCGTACAGAGCAGACTTCTCAGACAAAGATATAGAACACCTGAATGTGGCAGGGAAGAAGTTGCAGATTAAAGAATTAATGGGGGTACTGCAGAAATGGGGAGATGTGGAAAGATGGAGAAGCAGGTGGGCGAAAAAGAGGGAAGAGGTTCGCTCCCGACAAGTGACTCCCGAGTTTGCTTTAAGAGAGGTAGAAAAACCTGAGCAGTTATGCCCCATGCGCGAAGTTCCAGGAGGGAAATATGTGCATGTTCCCTGGTCTAGGCAGGATATTGTGTCCTTCACGAACGATTTTCCAAAATTACGAGAGAAACCAGTTGACTGGTACAGGCAGGTGGAAAGGTTCGTGAAGGTACAGAAATGTCTGTGGAAAGACCTGGATGGGTTTTTCGACATTGTGGTTCCAGTAGATTTATGGACCCAGTGTAAAATAAACATAGACTGGCCGAGTGAGGAGTACCCCAGAAACAAGGAAACTGGAGAGCCATCAAAGGATGTCATGCGAAAATATGAGCAGGTAATTCAGCATTTGAAAGAAAAGGTGCCCGCAAAGGAAACTGATTGGACAAAAATAGATAGGACAACACAGGAAAGGGACGAGACAGTGCACTCCTTCTATGAGAGGTTATTGCAGGTATTTAAAACATACAGCGGTATTGATAACATCGACCTGAAGGATATGACGCACTTTATTTACAGGTTTGTAAATGGTTTAAGACCTGAAATTTGTCAGTGGATAAAAGATAATAAAATCTGTTGGCATACTAAGAAAATGGATGAGGTCCTGCGGTACGCTAAGTACTGCGAGGACGAGATGGCAGAGAAGAAAAAGGCCCTTAAGGAAAAGGTGATGTGGGCTCAGGTGAAGCTCGCAGAACAGCAGGAAAAACAATTGAGTAACATGGTTAAAAATGCTGAGAACAAAGGTCCTGGGGGAGGGGGTGGAGGAAAGCCCCGGCCCAAATTTAGCAGGGAAGAGGCTATGAAGAAATTTCCCTGCCATCAGTGCGGCGAAATTGGACACTGGCGAAACGAGTGTCCTCAATTAGTCGATGTTAATGAAAAAACTCCTGATTTAACTCCACAGACGCAGAAAGAAAGACCAAGAAAGACTCAACCCCAGGTAAAAACAGTTCAGGTGCCTCGAGCACCCAAGCAGGTATACAGGGGAAGACAGGCAGAAGATGAAGAGATAGAGGTTTGGGAAAGCGGGGAGAACAGAAATACAGCAACTTCGCAGTATCTGCTGAATGATACCTTCCTTTGTAATGATCAGGACTGACGGGGCCTGAGAGGGGAGGACGAGGAGTGCGTACTTGGCGCTTCCTTGCCGGTAGACCAGTCTGGACCATATATTGAAGGAAAGGTTGACGGAAATGATGTCACCTTTCTGTTGGACACTGGCGCTACCCGTTCTACTGTAAGAACAGTGGACGTTCCAAACCTACCCCTCTCGGGAGAAAATATCCAAGTAGTGGGTGTATCTAATCAATTGATTAGTACTCCTGTTACCGAACCAATGGAGATTTCAATTGGAAATTTTAAACAGATGCATAGATTTGTCGTCTGTGACACCAGTCCAGTGAATCTACTGGGTCGTGATTTGCTGTGCAAAATGAACTGTACCATCTTTTGCACACCAAAAGGTGTTGAAATACAGACCCCAGATGAAGACGGCATTTATAAATTATTGTTGCTTAGACCTGACTCAGAAATTAAAAGATTGACCCTGCAGGACTTGCCCCAAGAACTCCAGGAGGCCGTAAAGCCAGAGGTGTGGGATTTCACTGGAAAAGATGTGGGGTTGATGAAAGATGTGGACCCCATACAGATAGCCATCAAGGACAATGCAGTATATCCTAACACTAGGCCCTACCGAATGAATGCTGAAGTGAAAGCAGGTGTCACTCTGGAAATACAAAAATTATTAGAAGGAGACATCATACAGGAAGTGATGAGCAGCCCATGTAACTCACCGATTATGGGCATCAAAAAGCCTAGTGGCAAGTATAGGGTAGTGCAGGACCTGAGAAAGGTTAACAAAATTGTAGTTCCTTGCTGCCCTATTGTCCCAAACCCTGCAGTGATATTGTACCAGATTCCTTGGGATGCTGAATGGTTCACTGTGATTGATTTATGTCATGCATTCTTTTCGATACCCCTGCACCCCGACAGCAAATTTCTTTTCTCATTTGCCTTCGAGGGTCACGTGTATTGTTGGAACCGGGTCCCTCAAGGGTATACAGAGAGCCCCTCTATCTTTAATCAGATCTTGAAAAAATGTCTAGAGACTTTGATCTTACCTGGGAACTCTGTGTTAGTACAGTACATAGACGACCTTCTACTGGCGTCTAAAAGTCACAGGGACTGTGTAGTTGACACCATTGCCCTCCTAAATCATCTGTGTGAGAAAGGGCATAAAGTGGCCCCTGACAAACTACAGTTCTGTGCGAAATCAGTGAAATATCTAGGACACCAGATAGAAAAGGGTGTCAGAAAAGTCACATCAGAAAGAGTGAGAATAATTCAAAAGATGCAGTTGCCCCGTACTCAAAAAGATGTCAGAATGTTCCTGGGGGTATTAGGGTACTGCAGACAGTGGATTCTGGGATTTGCAGCCTTAGCCAGGCCCTTGATAAAAATGACCACGAGAGGAATGCCAGATGTTGTAGAGTGGGACGATGAAAGTCTAATGGCTTTCACAAGACTGAAAAACTGTCTGTGTACAGCCCCTGCGTTGGGAATGCCAGATTATTCCAAAGAGTTTGCCCTTTTCTGTGACACTCGCGATAATTGCGCATTGTCAGTCCTGACTCAAGAACATGGCACGACCAGAAGGCCTGTGGCTTATTTCTCTGCCACATTGGACCCAGTAGCTGCTGGGTTACCAGGCTGTCTGAAAGCAGTAGCTGCTACCTGTGCAAGTTTGGAACAGAGTGAGTCCATTGTCATGGGACATCCTGTGACCGTGTATGTTTCACATGGAGTGGTAATTCTATTGACCAGAACTAAAACACAGTATCTCACCCCTAGTCGGCTGACTAAATACGAGAGGATTCTTGTGGGTGCAGCAAATGTAAGCATTGTTAGGTGCGGTATTCTGAACCCTGCCACCTTACTCCCCGACCCCTTGGAAATAGAAGGTGGGGATGATGATGAACATGATTGTATTGACCTGACAGAGTTCAGTACTAAGCCACGCCCAGACATAAAAGAAGTACCATTGCCTGAGCATGATAAAGAACTATTTGTGGATGGTTCCTGTCTAAGACATGAACTAGGAGGCTTGAGTGCTGCTTATGCAGTAGTGTCTTTCACCAAAATTGAAGAAGCAGGTTACCTATATAACATCAAGTCTGCACAAGTAGCCGAATTGATAGCCATGATAAAGGCTTGCAAAATTGGGAAGGACTTACGCATAACAGTGTATACTGACAGTCAGTACTGTTATGGAGTTGTGCATGACTTTGGCCAATTATGGCTACAAAGGGAATTCATGACTTCCTCAGGTACTCCCATTCGGAATGCAAAGGTTGTTCATGACCTTTTAGAGGCCATCCAGTTGCCCAAAGAACTGGCAGTGGTAAAATGTGCTGCTCATCAAAGGAGCATGGACAAAGTATCACTGGGAAACGATTATGCTGATCGAGTGGCCCAATGGTGTGCCAAAGATCGGTATATTGTAAATCCAAAACGAGGGGGGCCAGGAACCAGCTGCCAGCTTCAGGTGTTTGAAGAAGTGCCTACGTGGGATGAAGTGAGAGAGTGGCAGGAATCGGCTCCTTGGCAAGAAAGAGAGAAATGGAAGGAGGATGGGTGTAGACCGAGACGTGTGGATGGTGTGATTTTGGGCCCAACTGGTATGCCTGTGTTACCCCGACACTTGCTTGGCACAATGGCAAGATTAATACATGAAGGATCACACATTGGTAGGGATGCCATGATTCTGGTATTTAAACAGACTTGGTACAGTAAAAAGTTCAGGAAGGTAGCAGAGTCCCTCTGCCAGAGGTGCCTGTCATGTCAACAGATGAACCCAGGCAAGAGGACAATGGTTGAACTGAGCAGGATTGGGAGATCAGGGGGTCCCTTTATAAGGATACAGATTGATTTCATCACCATGCCCCGTTGTGAAGGGAAACGATATGTCCTTGTCATTGTTTGCGTATTTTCAAAATGGGTAGAAGCTTACCCTACTCCTCAAAGTGACGCACTGACAGTAGCGAAGTGTTTACTAAAAGAACTGATACCTAGATTCGGAATACCATACATTATTGAATCAGATAAGGGTGGACATTTCCAGAATGAAATACTGGCTGAACTGTGTAAGGCCTTTGGAATAAGGCAGAAACTCCATTGTGCATACCACCCAGAGGCTTCTGGAATAGTGGAACAAGTAAATGGAACTATCAAAAACAGACTAGCAAAGCTGACAGATGCTACGGGCATGACCTGGGTGAAGGCCCTGCCCCTGGTCCTGATGGGACTGAGAAGTGTTCCTGACCGCAAGACAGGCCTAAGTCCCCATGAAATCATTATGGGAAGAGTGATGAGACAAGCATGGGTGCCAGGAAGCAAACTGTTGAGTATTACTGATGATTTGGTGCTTGAATACTGCAGAAGATTGGGTGACCAAGTGCGTTCTATCTCTCGCCAGATTGGAGACGACGGCATCCTCAATCCAACGACTCCTCTCCACAGCTTGGTTCCAGGAGACTGGGTCAAAATAAAGAAGCACACTCGATCAAGCTGTCTGGCACCAAGGTGGGGAAAGAAACGCCAAGTAATCCTGGTAACAACCACTGCAGTGAAGGTCGCAGGTGTTCCCCAGTGGATCCACGCTGGACACACCCAGAAGGTATTGCCAGACAAAGGATTTGAAGAAGAAGGGCAACCAGCAGAGGACCCTGAAGGAGCCAGACCAGAAGCAACTGACAACGAGCAGCCCAGCACCAGTCAGGTTGCAGGAACAGCAGACGTTGGCCCAGGAGTAGTTGACTACGAACTGCCAAGAAACCAGCCTGTGGAAGAGGTCCAGGAAACTGAGCCAGGAGTAGCTGAAGACGAGCTGCCAAGCATATGGCCAGAAGAATGGATACCGATGATTGATCTGACCGAAGATCCTATCAGAACAAGAGAACGACTTAGTGAAGGTAGAGAGTGGACTAGTCAGGAAAAGCAAGGCACAGGCGAAGAACCTCAGCCGCTTGAGATTCAAATCAAAACTGAGGAAGGAGAAGGTCAGACAGGGACAGAGCAGGTATTCGATACACCACCGCTAACACCTGATGCAGATAAGGGAGAGACTAGAAATAGAGTGATAGTTCGAGCAGAAGAAAATCAAGAGATCGAAGTGCTTGAACAGGATCAGAGAGGGTTAAAAGAACGGGTTCAGGAAACCGAAACAGAAACAGAGACAATCGAAAGCCAAAAACAAAATATTCCTGAACAAGGCCAGATTAGCAACCAGGCAGAAGAATTTGATGCTAGCCCTGGAACTAGCCAGATAAGGGAAGTAGGAGAAGAAAGTGGAGAAGAATTACCACAAGATAAAGAGAACAAGAGAATAAGAAAAGAAAGTGAAGTCCAAGTACCAACTAAGAGACTAAAGAAAAGAAACAACCTTGAGCCTAGGTTTGTAAAAAGATTGAGACTAAGGATAAAGACAGTGGAAGAAAAACGTGCAGAAGCAAGAAGAAGTGCTCGAATAGCAGAGCAAGAAGAAGACTCTTCCAAAAGAAGGAGTGAGCGAATAAAAAGACAAAACAAAAAGTACAAATCTCCTGAATGGACACTGGTTTTGGAGGAACTTGAAGATCTTGATATAACTGACGTGAGCGACGGAGAACCCGTCCCAGAGTACTCAGCTGAAGAGGAAGACGAACCACCGTGAATTTGCACAAAGTAAGCTAATTGTGTGAAGCCAAAAAGAGGGGTTCGAGAGACTCCTTCTGAGCCAAAATGTCTGATTCAACAGTGAATGGTAGACCTAGTTGCAGCCGTTTTAAGACGTGTTGCAAGGTGTGTATATGTAGTATAGTAGTGCTGATAGTTATCTGGATAGGATTAACAATTTTCATTCCCTTTGCTGTAAGTAAAGATACTAACATTGTCCCTACTGAAGTTGTAAATACCGATAATGAGGAGCTAACAACACAGAGTGTAGCACGACATGAGAGAGCTTTGAGGCAAACAAAGCAGAACTTAGAAGCATCAGATGAGGGAGGACTACATTATCATGGAATGAAGAACAGGACACACTTAAATGTTTTCGCAAACTTGTTAATACACTATGTAGAGACTATGGAAATTGAAGATTGCTATGTCTGCATGAAGCTACCTACTTCGGTGGCTGAGGGCGTGACATACCATCATCTGCCATTGACATATGGAATCTCCTGTAGCATTTTAGCTAGTTTATTCTATAAACGAGGACCGTTACAGTACTATTACTCTAACAATGACGTGATCTTTTCTGAACTTCCTATACGTGGGAACTTGAATCCTGTACATACCAAAACTGACACCATAAGATATATGGGAGACTACTTTCTGACTATAGGTAACATTGACATAGCAGACGCACACAGAGATAACTTGACTTGTTCTTTGCGTGAGCAGGAAAAGATGTTCCTGAACATGGCAGAGAAAAGGAGAATTAAAATTCAAAAGAAGGCTAATGACGAAAGTCAGAAAAGGCCAAAGTGGGCAGAGAACATGGAAGGCACCTCATCTGGTGGAGCGGGTCCTGCTCTGTTGCTGGATTTTGAAAAGAAAGGCAAGCTATGTCTTCACCGCGAGAAGACTAGCTATTATAATAATGTTTTCATTGGTTCCAGTGAATGCGAACATAATTACAAGGTAATTGGAGGTTGGGGTTTCAAAAATGGGTCAGAGCCTGTGTTTCCTGGAATTTATTATATTTGTGGGGACAAGGCTTATTTCAAATTGCCGGATCACTGGTATGGAAGCTGCTACTTTGGCATTGTCTTCCCGAAAATATACCATGTGAATGGAAAAGCTGGAAGCAATGAAGATACTAATGGCTTAGTGCGTAGTAAAAGAGAAAGTATAGGTGAAATTATGGGTAGTATTTTCAGTGCACTGATACCTGGAGTGGGAGTGGTTCTGAACACTCACAGAATTTGCAAATTGTCTACTATAGTAGATGTGCTGTCTACTGAAACAGCTCATGGATTTCTGCTGGTCAATACCGAAATGGTTGCGATCAGATCAATGGTTTTACAAAATCGACTTGCTCTTGACACCTTATTAGCGAAAGAGGGCGGAGTCTGCCGGATGTTGAAGGCGCAACATTGTTGCACTTATATTCCGGATAAAAGTGTACAGATCAAAAGATATGTGAAAAACATTACTAATTTGGCAAAGGAACTCAAACCACTCGAGGTTGATAGTGCCTGGAAGAGACTGGTAGATGGTCTCTCAAATGTAGGTCATTGGCTTGCTAGCATAGGTAAAAGCTTATTATTCAAAATTCTGATGCCAATTGGTATTATAGGTCTTATTATACTTTCCATTTTCTTATGCTGTAAATACCGCAAGCGTACCAAAAAGCACGAGGTAAATGCAAGAGGAGTGAAACGAAGTGTGGATGAGATTGAATTAGAGGAGGTGAATGATCAGATATACAAAAAGGTGAAGACTTCTCACCCTGCTAAAACTGAGAGAGAAAAGTTAGAACGGCTGCTGGAAGAAATAGAACTTTATAAAGTATGAAAGAAAGTTGCCATCTGGTTCCATTATAATTTGTGATGATAGTAAATATCATCAAAGAGGGGATTGATGAAGCAAAGCTTCGCATATTTTGCGGCTTGCCGAAATCAAGAACCTCGTTTATGTGTAATAAGGTAACAAAATGTATGTTTTACTAACATTTATTCTGTTTAGGCAAAGTTCCCGAAGCTTGCCTATGTGTATTTCTAATGAATTTAATCCGTGTCCTCTAATATGGCCGCCGCTTGTATTTTAGTTACTGCGCATGCGTCAGCCACACTCACGTGTCCTGACGCGTCTGCAGAAGTGGAGGGAAAGTTATGCGCATGCGTAATTCATAGCTGTGCTTATCATGTGGTACTGCTCGTGCCACTGCTCTTGTGCCCGTATCAATGTAGCTAACATTTAGATGCAATAAGTTTATTTCTTGATGATGAGTTAAAAGTACAAACCCTGTGATGTGTTTTCATAATGACATTATTATGTATTAATTTGTTTTCGCTTACTTTTCATGTACCGCGGGAAATGGGGGTCTGAGTGAGAGGAGAGCCATATTGGAGGTCCCTTCTGCGCCTGTGCGACATTCGGCAGCACGAGGGACCTTGACAGATGGAACACCGCCAGTTGGCAGTGATGGGCAAGATGCTCCTGAGAAAGTCACCTCTGCCCTGCGAGAACAGCGAATGTGGCTTATTATATGTTACAATGTAAATGTATTGCTGCTTGCCGTGTAGTCTCCCATGGGAACCCCTATCTCAATAGGCGGTACCAGAAAATGTTAATGTGGCATACAAATAGACTGTTCTGATTGGTGTGTTACCCAAATCCTACCTTAGGACCAATCCAAATTGAGGGATTTTGACACTTTGCAACATTGGGGGGTGGTACACTGTCCCCAAACTGTATATCTACCCTGGGTTCACCTAGTGAACCGTCCGACTTGTCTGGTTTAGCTGACCTGTCACTGACCCAACGCACTCAATAGGTGACTGAAGATACAGAGCGCTGCAAGCACTCTGTCTGAATTTGACCATAGACTGAGGTTCTACTGAACCTTAAAGGGCTGGCAAAAGCACTTAGCTGGGAGTTCGCTGACCCAATCGGGGTCTTGATCGATAGCTGCAGAGCGGGTGGAGCGCAGGCGTTGCTTCCGAACTGTGGGTTCCGGTCCTGTCCTGAAGAGGGTCCTGTCCTGAGGGTTTGCTGTCCTGTCCTGAGGGTCCTGTCCTGATTCCTATTCCGAGGGTATCCTGTCCTGTCCTGGGTGTCCATTCTGCACCTGCCGTCCTTGAGGGGTATCCTTCCTTGAGGGTTTCCTGTCCTTAACCGACCCGTGGCCAGGGTTTGGTTTCCACACCTTTCTAGGTAAATATTGCTCTGAACCTCTTGAAATTCTTGCACCTTCTGAATTTCTAACTTTTGCTTTAATAAAGTTCAACATTGCATATGTGATATTTTCCATGCCTTTCTGCAACTATTGAAAGTCATTTATATTTTCCATAAGTTTATTCCTATGTCTTCTCATTTGTTAGAAATTATATTTTGCATAGCAGTGTGTCATTTCCTGATATGGTCTAGAACTTCGTTGCCTAGATTGTTCAAAGGCCCCTTCACCTTAAGTGAAGCGTGTTATTCATTATAAGCTCTCCTATAGTCACTCACACTTAGGCTATCCCTGTTTAGATAATACTGACTTGCATAGTATCTTTTCTCGTTACATTTTATTAGTACTTTGATGATTACTCTGTCATTATTTCTTTATGCCTATGTGATTTACGTTATCTTGGTTATTGATTGCCTTGTTTTATTGTACCTCATGCAAGAAAATAATGAACTTTAGATAAACATTTTAAAACTTCCAGTTGTCCGTGGTCATTTAAACAGTACTTGAATGTTATTGGTTGGGTTTGTATTTTGCTGCCTTTCCTTACAGCTAGCTCCCTGATTCATTGTGGTCATTAGGCACCCGCATCGGTGGATGGTAAGTCGGGTGCACCGAAAATTGGTAGCAGGGAACACACACACACCAACTTGGTAGAGCTCGTGAAGTCACCTGATCGATGTATATGGTGATTTGAAAAGTATATGGGCCCTGAAGCCGGAAACGGCGAAAACTATTGGTCGGGTGGCCTCGCGCGCTCTATCATAACCTCTGTTCCAGCTTTGGCCTGTATTACTCGGTTGGCCTGCAGTAAAGTGATTAAACGATGATATCGAGTCAACCTGGTCCCAGGTAAGTGATGAGTCAAATTCTTTAGCTTTACTGAAATTCATGTCATAATCCTTCCATCCTACACCCCCATAATTATCATGCAACATTGTGACCCTGCTCTGGTAACACTCCATTTCTGCTTACAAGTTAGGTGAACCCTCAGCTATAGTAGCCATAAATACAGAGAAGGCCCTAATCCAATTGGTCAAAGTTTCTTCAACTCAGAATCTCGCCATTTCCACCCGGCATACACTAGGCAATATCCAATCTTTCTACGTCCTAGCATACTCCATTTCCTGTTATCCACAAGCAAAAAAAACATATTGACATATGCACCAGCCCAAATTAATTCCTTCACTTCTCGTGTTACATGCCTTGCCAAATGGTCCCTCCTAAAGGGTAGTGTACCCGCGCCTAGCAATTGGTAATGCCACGTCTTTACCTATTTCCCCAGCACCCGCTGGCTCCACCATCTTGTCTTTGTCGGTGCTGCTCACTTGTCGCACTGCTTGGGGTTGACTGGGAGTACTTGGCCCCACTCCGCTTGGGGCAGCCATAATCTTCGCCACCATCCTATGCGCCTCTGCTAAAGGATCCTCCACTACTTCCTCGGCGCCCACTGAAGATGGTAACATCCCCCTCTTCCCTAGCCAAGGGAGAACTACCGCTATCTGAGCCGCTAATTCCGGCGGACCTGACTCAACTCTGGAGGTACCAGGACCGGGGTGGGGGCCGCTGTGTTCGGGACAGGAATCCTCAGGAATGGCTCAGGGCTAGGTGTCGGCAACACTGGAATACCCACTGGGACCACCGGGACTGAGGATGGGGGCACTGAACCTGGCGCAGGCACTGGCATGGCAGGGGCAGAGGACACCGGTATACTGGTCGGCGCCTGGGGAATAGGTACAAGGCTTACAGGTGGCGCTGGGACCTTCCCCTGCAAGACTCCCCCCAAGGGCAGATTTGGTGTGGGATCCTGATTCTTCCCCTTCCTGGGGCCCTAAACACAAGATTTGTGGAATGGTTAAAAGTGCTTGAAAATGGCCAATTTACTCACTCTGAGGTCTCAAAAAGTGTTTCTTCACCACGGGAAGTGAATTAAATAGCATTCGGAGGCATTTAATGTTCAAGCAAAAACGGCTGATTTTTGACAAAAGAGATAACACCCCCCCATTACGTTATGCTTCAGAAAGATGAAAAATGGTCCGTTTTCAAATGTTTTATTTTTTAACGTCAGTTCACATTTGTAGGTCGATGATCAGTTTTAGAGCTAAAATTAGCATGTTTTAAGTGATTTTCATGCTTCCAGAGGCCCTAAACACAAGATTTGTGGAATGGTTAAAAGTGCTTGAAAATGGCCAAATTACTCACTCTGAGGTCTCAAAAAGTTTTTCTTCACCCTGGGAAGTGAATTAAATACCATTTGGAGGCATTTAATGTTCAAGCAAAAACGGCTGATTTTTGACAAAAGAGATATAACACCTCCCCATTACGTCATGCTTGAGAAGGGCGAAAAATGGTCTGTTTTCAAATGTTTTATTTTTTAACTCAGTTCACATTTGTAGTTGGATCATCAGTTTTAGAGCTAAAATTAGCATGTTTACAGTGATTTTCATTCTTCCAGGGGCCCTAAACACAAGATTTGTGGAATGGTTAAATGTGCTTGAAAATGGCCTATTTACTCACTCTGAGGTCTCAAAAAGTGTTTCTTCACCCCGGGAAGTGAGTTAAATACCATTTGGAGACATTTAATGTTCAAGCAAAAACAGCAGATTTTTTACAAAATAGATAACACCCCCCCATTATGTCATGCTTCAGAAAGGTGAAAAAAGGTCCATTTTCAAATGTTTTATTTTTTAACGTCAGTTCACATTTGTAGGTCGATCATCAGTTTTAGAGCTAAAATTAGCTTGTTTAAAGTGATTTTCATTCTTCGAGGGCCCCTAAACACAAGATTTGTGGAATGGTTAAAAGTGCTTGAAAATGGCCAATTTACTCACTCTGAGGTCTGAAAAAGTGTTTCTTCACCCCGGGAAGTGAGTTAAATACCATTTGGAGACATTTAATGTTCAAGCAAAAACGGCAGATATTTGACAAAATAGATAACATCCCCCCCATTACGTCAAGCTTCAGAAAGGTGAAAAATGGTCCGTTTTCAAATGCTTTATTTTTGAACGTCAGTTCACATTTGTAGGTGGATCATCAGTTTTAGAGCTAAAATTAGCATGTTTAAAGTGATTTTCATGCTTCCAAAGGCCCTAAACACAAGATTTGTGGAATGGTTAAAAGTGCTTGAGAATGGCCAATTCACTCACTCTGAGGTCTCAAAAAGTGTTTCTTCACCCCGGGAAGTAAATTAAATACCATTTGGAGTTATTTAATGTTAAAGCAAAAACGGCTGATTTTTGACAAAAGAGATAACACCTCCCCATTACGTCATGCTTCAGAAAGGTGAAAAATGGTCCGTGTTCAAATGTTTTATTTTTGAACGTCAGTTCACATTTGTAGGTGGATCGTCAGTTTTAGAGCTAAAATTTGCATGTTTAAAGTGATTTTCATGTTTCCAGGGGCTGTAAAAACAAGATTTGTGGAATGGTTAAAAGTGCATGAAAATGGCCAATTTACTCACTCTGAGGTCTCAAAAAGTGTTTCTTCACCCCGGGAAGTTAAGTAAATACCATTTCGAGGCAGTTAATGTTCAAGCAAAAACAGCTGATTTTTGACAAAAGAGATAACACCCCCCATTACGTCATGCTTCAGAAAGGCGAAAAATGGTCCGTTTTAAAATGCTTTATTTTTTAACATCAGTTCACATTTGTAGGTCGATCATCAGTTTTAGAGCTAAAATTAGCATGTTTAAAGTGATTTTCATGCTTCCAGAGGCCCTAAACACAAGATTTGTGGAATGGTTAAAAGTGGTTGAAAATGGCCAATTTACTCACTCTGAGGTCTCAAAAAGTGTTTCTTCACCCCGGGAAGTGAATTAAATACCATTTGGAGGCATTTAATGTTCAAGCAAAAACGGCTTATTTTTGACAAAAGAGATAACACCCTCCCATTACGTCATGCTTCAGAAAGGTGAAAATTGTCTGTTTTCAAATGTTTTATTTTTGAATGTCAGTTCACATTTGTAGGTGGATCATCAGTTGTAGAGCTAAAATTAGCATGTTTAAAGTGATTTTCATGCTTCCCGGGGCCCCAAACACAAGATTTGTGGAATGGTTAAAAGTGCATGAAAATGGCCAATTTACTCACTCTGAGGTCTCAAAAAGTGTTTCTTCACCCCTGGAAGTGAATTAAATACCATTTGGCGGCATTTAATGTTCAAGCAAAAATGGCTGATTTTTGACAAAAGAGATAACACCCCCCATTACGTCATGCTTCAGAAAGGTGAAAAATGGTCCGTTTTCAAATGTTTTATTTTTTAACGTCAGTTCACAATTGTAGGTCGATCATCAGTTTTAGAGCTAAAATTAGCATGTTTAAAGTGATTTTCATGCTTCCAGAGGCCCTAAACACAAGATTTGTGGAATGGTTTAAAGTGCTTGAAAATGGCCAATTGACTCACTCTGAGGTCTCAAAAAGTGTTTCTTCACCCCGGGAAGTGAAGTAAATACTATTTCGAGGCATTTAATGTTCAAGCAAAAACAGCTGATTTTTGACAAAAGAGATAACACCCCCCCCCCCCATTACGTCATGCTTCAGAAAGGTGAAAAATGGTCAGTTTTCAAATGTTTTATTTTTTAACGTCAGTTCACATTTGTAGGTCGATCATCAGTTGTAGAGCTAAAATTAGCATGTTTAAAGTGATTTTCATGATTCCAGGGGCTCTAAAAACAAGATTTGTGTAATGGTTAAAAGTGCATGAAAAGGGCCAATTTACTCACTCTGAGGCCTCAAAAAGTGTTTCTTTACCACGGGAAGTGAATTAAATACCATTTGGAGGCATTTGATGTTCAAGCAAAAACGGCAGATTTTTGACAAAAGAGATAACACCCCCCCAATAAGTCATGCTTCAGAAAGTTGAAAAATAGTCCGTTTTCAAATGTTTTATTTTTGAATGTCAGTTCACATTTGTAGGTTGATCATCAATTTTAGAGCTAAAATTAGCATGTTTAAAGTGATTTTCATGCTTCCAGGGGCCCTAAAAACAAGATTTGTGGAATGGATAAAAGTGCATGAAAATGGCCAATGTACTCACTCTGTGGTCTCAAAAAGTGTTTCTTCACCCCGGGAAGTGAAGTAAATACCATTTGGAGACATTTAATGTTCAAGCAAAAACAGCAGATTTTTTACAAAATAGATAACACCCCCCCATTATGTCATGCTTCAGAAAGGTGAAAAAAGGTCCATTTTCAAATGTTTTATTTTTTAACGTCAGTTCACATTTGTAGGTCGATCATCAGTTTTAGAGCTAAAATTAGCTTGTTTAAAGTGATTTTCATTCTTCGAGGGCCCCTAAACACAAGATTTGTGGAATGGTTAAAAGTGCTTGAAAATGGCCAATTTACTCACTCTGAGGTCTGAAAAAGTGTTTCTTCACCCCGGGAAGTGAGTTAAATACCATTTGGAGACATTTAATGTTCAAGCAAAAACGGCAGATATTTGACAAAATAGATAACATCCCCCCCATTACGTCAAGCTTCAGAAAGGTGAAAAATGGTCCGTTTTCAAATGCTTTATTTTTGAACGTCAGTTCACATTTGTAGGTGGATCATCAGTTTTAGAGCTAAAATTAGCATGTTTAAAGTGATTTTCATGCTTCCAAAGGCCCTAAACACAAGATTTGTGGAATGGTTAAAAGTGCTTGAGAATGGCCAATTCACTCACTCTGAGGTCTCAAAAAGTGTTTCTTCACCCCGGGAAGTAAATTAAATACCATTTGGAGTTATTTAATGTTAAAGCAAAAACGGCTGATTTTTGACAAAAGAGATAACACCTCCCCATTACGTCATGCTTCAGAAAGGTGAAAAATGGTCCGTGTTCAAATGTTTTATTTTTGAACGTCAGTTCACATTTGTAGGTGGATCGTCAGTTTTAGAGCTAAATTTTGCATGTTTAAAGTGATTTTCATGTTTCCAGGGGCTGTAAAAACAAGATTTGTGGAATGGTTAAAAGTGCATGAAAATGGCCAATTTACTCACTCTGAGGTCTCAAAAAGTGTTTCTTCACCCCGGGAAGTTAAGTAAATACCATTTCGAGGCAGTTAATGTTCAAGCAAAAACAGCTGATTTTTGACAAAAGAGATAACACCCCCCATTACGTCATGCTTCAGAAAGGCGAAAAATGGTCCGTTTTAAAATGCTTTATTTTTTAACATCAGTTCACATTTGTAGGTCGATCATCAGTTTTAGAGCTAAAATTAGCATGTTTAAAGTGATTTTCATGCTTCCAGAGGCCCTAAACACAAGATTTGTGGAATGGTTAAAAGTGGTTGAAAATGGCCAATTTACTCACTCTGAGGTCTCAAAAAGTGTTTCTTCACCCCGGGAAGTGAATTAAATACCATTTGGAGGCATTTAATGTTCAAGCAAAAACGGCTTATTTTTGACAAAAGAGATAACACCCTCCCATTACGTCATGCTTCAGAAAGGTGAAAATTGTCTGTTTTCAAATGTTTTATTTTTGAATGTCAGTTCACATTTGTAGGTGGATCATCAGTTGTAGAGCTAAAATTAGCATGTTTAAAGTGATTTTCATGCTTCCCGGGGCCCCAAACACAAGATTTGTGGAATGGTTAAAAGTGCATGAAAATGGCCAATTTACTCACTCTGAGGTCTCAAAAAGTGTTTCTTCACCCCTGGAAGTGAATTAAATACCATTTGGCGGCATTTAATGTTCAAGCAAAAATGGCTGATTTTTGACAAAAGAGATAACACCCCCCATTACGTCATGCTTCAGAAAGGTGAAAAATGGTCCGTTTTCAAATGTTTTATTTTTTAACGTCAGTTCACAATTGTAGGTCGATCATCAGTTTTAGAGCTAAAATTAGCATGTTTAAAGTGATTTTCATGCTTCCAGAGGCCCTAAACACAAGATTTGTGGAATGGTTTAAAGTGCTTGAAAATGGCCAATTGACTCACTCTGAGGTCTCAAAAAGTGTTTCTTCACCCCGGGAAGTGAAGTAAATACTATTTCGAGGCATTTAATGTTCAAGCAAAAACAGCTGATTTTTGACAAAAGAGATAACACCCCCCCCCCCCATTACGTCATGCTTCAGAAAGGTGAAAAATGGTCAGTTTTCAAATGTTTTATTTTTTAACGTCAGTTCACATTTGTAGGTCGATCATCAGTTGTAGAGCTAAAATTAGCATGTTTAAAGTGATTTTCATGATTCCAGGGGCTCTAAAAACAAGATTTGTGTAATGGTTAAAAGTGCATGAAAAGGGCCAATTTACTCACTCTGAGGCCTCAAAAAGTGTTTCTTTACCACGGGAAGTGAATTAAATACCATTTGGAGGCATTTGATGTTCAAGCAAAAACGGCAGATTTTTGACAAAAGAGATAACACCCCCCCAATAAGTCATGCTTCAGAAAGTTGAAAAATAGTCCGTTTTCAAATGTTTTATTTTTGAATGTCAGTTCACATTTGTAGGTTGATCATCAATTTTAGAGCTAAAATTAGCATGTTTAAAGTGATTTTCATGCTTCCAGGGGCCCTAAAAACAAGATTTGTGGAATGGATAAAAGTGCATGAAAATGGCCAATGTACTCACTCTGTGGTCTCAAAAAGTGTTTCTTCACCCCGGGAAGTGAAGTAAATACCATTTGGAGGCATTTAATGTTCAAGCAAAAACAGCTGATTTTTGACAAAAGAGATAACACCCCCCATTACGTCATGCTTCAGAAAGGCGAAAAATGGTCCGTTTTAAAATGCTTTATTTTTTAACATCAGTTCACATTTGTAGGTCGATCATCAGTTTTAGAGCTAAAATTAGCATGTTTAAAGTGATTTTCATGCTTCCAGAGGCCCTAAACACAAGATTTGTGGAATGGTTAAAAGTGGTTGAAAATGGCCAATTTACTCACTCTGAGGTCTCAAAAAGTGTTTCTTCACCCCGGGAAGTGAATTAAATACCATTTGGAGGCATTTAATGTTCAAGCAAAAACGGCTTATTTTTGACAAAAGAGATAACACCCTCCCATTACGTCATGCTTCAGAAAGGTGAAAATTGTCTGTTTTCAAATGTTTTATTTTTGAATGTCAGTTCACATTTGTAGGTGGATCATCAGTTGTAGAGCTAAAATTAGCATGTTTAAAGTGATTTTCATGCTTCCCGGGGTCCCAAACACAAGATTTGTGGAATGGTTAAAAGTGCATGAAAATGGCCAATTTACTCACTCTGAGGTCTCAAAAAGTGTTTCTTCACCCCTGGAAGTGAATTAAATACCATTTGGCGGCATTTAATGTTCAAGCAAAAATGGCTGATTTTTGACAAAAGAGATAACACCCCCCATTACGTCATGCTTCAGAAAGGTGAAAAATGGTCCGTTTTCAAATGTTTTATTTTTTAACGTCAGTTCACAATTGTAGGTCGATCATCAGTTTTAGAGCTAAAATTAGCATGTTTAAAGTGATTTTCATGCTTCCAGAGGCCCTAAACACAAGATTTGTGGAATGGTTTAAAGTGCTTGAAAATGGCCAATTGACTCACTCTGAGGTCTCAAAAAGTGTTTCTTCACCCCGGGAAGTGAAGTAAATACTATTTCGAGGCATTTAATGTTCAAGCAAAAACAGCTGATTTTTGACAAAAGAGATAACACCCCCCCCCATTACGTCATGCTTCAGAAAGGTGAAAAATGGTCCGTTTTCAAATGTTTTATTTTTTAACGTCAGTTCACATTTGTAGGTCGATCATCAGTTGTAGAGCTAAAATTAGCATGTTTAAAGTGATTTTCATGATTCCAGGGGCTCTAAAAACAAGATTTGTGTAATGGTTAAAAGTGCATGAAAAGGGCCAATTTACTCACTCTGAGGCCTCAAAAAGTGTTTCTTTACCACGGGAAGTGAATTAAATACCATTTGGAGGCATTTGATGTTCAAGCAAAAACGGCAGATTTTTGACAAAAGAGATAACACCCCCCCAATAAGTCATGCTTCAGAAAGTTGAAAAATAGTCCGTTTTCAAATGTTTTATTTTTGAATGTCAGTTCACATTTGTAGGTCGATCATCAGTTGTAGAGCTAAAATTAGCATGTTTAAAGTGATTTTCATGATTCCAGGGGCTCTAAAAACAAGATTTGTGTAATGGTTAAAAGTGCATGAAAAGGGCCAATTTACTCACTCTGAGGCCTCAAAAAGTGTTTCTTTACCACGGGAAGTGAATTAAATACCATTTGGAGGCATTTAATGTTCAAGCAAAAACAGCAGATTTTTTACAAAATAGATAACACCCCCCCATTATGTCATGCTTCAGAAAGGTGAAAAATGGTCCGTTTTCAAATGTTTTATTTTTTAACGTCAGTTCACATTTGTAGGTCGATCATCAGTTGTAGAGCTAAAATTAGCATGTTTAAAGTGATTTTCATGATTCCAGGGGCTCTAAAAACAAGATTTGTGTAATGGTTAAAAGTGCATGAAAAGGGCCAATTTACTCACTCTGAGGCCTCAAAAAGTGTTTCTTTACCACGGGAAGTGAATTAAATACCATTTGGAGGCATTTGATGTTCAAGCAAAAACGGCAGATTTTTGACAAAAGAGATAACACCCCCCCAATAAGTCATGCTTCAGAAAGTTGAAAAATAGTCCGTTTTCAAATGTTTTATTTTTGAATGTCAGTTCACATTTGTAGGTTGATCATCAATTTTAGAGCTAAAATTAGCATGTTTAAAGTGATTTTCATGCTTCCAGGGGCCCTAAAAACAAGATTTGTGGAATGGATAAAAGTGCATGAAAATGGCCAATGTACTCACTCTGTGGTCTCAAAAAGTGTTTCTTCACCCCGGGAAGTGAAGTAAATACCATTTGGAGGCATTTAATGTTCAAGCAAAAACGGCTGATTTTTGACAAAACAGATAACAGCCTCCCATTACGTCATGCTTCAGAAAGGTGAAAAATGGTCCGTTTTCAAATGTTTTATTTTTGAACGTCAGTTCACATTTGTAGGTCGATCATCAATTTTAGAGCTAAAATTAGCATGTTTAAAGTGATTTTCATGCTTTCAGGGGCCCTAAAAACAAGATTTGTGGAATGGTTTAAAGTGCTTGAAAATGGCAAATTTACTCACTCTGAGGTCTCAAAAAGTTTTTCTTCACCCTGGGAAGTGAATTAAATACCATTTGGAGGCATTTAATGTTCAAGCAAAAACGGCTGATTTTTGACAAAAGAGATATAACACCTCCCCATTACGTCATGCTTGAGAAGGGCGAAAAATGGTCTGTTTTCAAATGTTTTATTTTTTAACTCAGTTCACATTTGTAGGTGGATCATCAGTTTTAGAGCTAAAATTAGCATGTTTACAGTGATTTTCATTCTTCCAGGGGCCCTAAACACAAGATTTGTGGAATGGTTAAAAGTGCTTGAAAATGGCCTATTTACTCACTCTGAGGTCTCAAAAAGTGTTTCTTCACCCCGGGAAGTGAGTTAAATACCATTTGGAGACATTTAATGTTCAAGCAAAAACAGCAGATTTTTTACAAAATAGACAACACCCCACCATTATGTCATGCTTCAGAAAGGTGAAAAAAGGTCCGTTTTCAAATGTTTTATTTTTTAACGTCAGTTCACATTTGTAGGTCGATCATCAGTTTTAGAGCTAAAATTAGCTTGTTTAAAGTGATTTTCATTCTTCGAGGGGCCCTAAACACAAGATTTGTGGAATGGTTAAAAGTGCTTGAAAATGGCCAATTCACTCACTCTGAGGTCTCAAAAAGTGTTTCTTCACCCCGGGAAGTAAATTAAATACCATTTGGAGTTATTTAATGTTAAAGCAAAAACGGCTGATTTTTGACAAAAGAGATAACACCTCCCCATTACGTCATGCTTCAGAAAGGTGAAAAATGGTCCGTGTTCAAATGTTTTATTTTTGAACGTCAGTTCACATTTGTAGGTGGATCGTCAGTTTTAGAGCTAAAATTAGCTTGTTTAAAGTGATTTTCATTCTTCGAGGGGCCCTAAACACAAGATTTGTGGAATGGTTAAAAGTGCTTGAAAATGGCCAATTTACTCACTCTGAGGTCTGAAAAAGTGTTTCTTCACCCCGGGAAGTGAGTTAAATACCATTTGGAGACATTTAATGTTCAAGCAAAAACGGCAGATTTTTGACAAAATAGATAACACCCCCCCCCATTACGTCAAGCTTCAGAAAGGTGAAAAATGGTCCGTTTTCAAATGCTTTATTTTTGAACGTCAGTTCACATTTGTAGGTGGATCATCAGTTTTAGAGCTAAAATTAGCATGTTTAAAGTGATTTTCATGCTTCCAAAGGCCCTAAACACAAGATTTGTGGAATGGTTAAAAGTGCTTGAAAATGGCCAAATTACTCACTCTGAGGTCTCAAAAAGTTTTTCTTCACCCTGGGAAGTGAATTAAATACCATTTGGAGGCATTTAATGTTCAAGCAAAAACGGCTGATTTTTGACAAAAGAGATATAACACCTCCCCATTACGTCATGCTTGAGAAGGGCGAAAAATGGTCTGTTTTCAAATGTTTTATTTTTTAACTCAGTTCACATTTGTAGTTGGATCATCAGTTTTAGAGCTAAAATTAGCATGTTTACAGTGATTTTCATTCTTCCAGGGGCCCTAAACACAAGATTTGTGGAATGGTTAAATGTGCTTGAAAATGGCCTATTTACTCACTCTGAGGTCTCAAAAAGTGTTTCTTCACCCCGGGAAGTGAGTTAAATACCATTTGGAGACATTTAATGTTCAAGCAAAAACAGCAGATTTTTTACAAAATAGATAACACCCCCCCATTATGTCATGCTTCAGAAAGGTGAAAAAAGGTCCATTTTCAAATGTTTTATTTTTTAACGTCAGTTCACATTTGTAGGTCGATCATCAGTTTTAGAGCTAAAATTAGCTTGTTTAAAGTGATTTTCATTCTTCGAGGGCCCCTAAACACAAGATTTGTGGAATGGTTAAAAGTGCTTGAAAATGGCCAATTTACTCACTCTGAGGTCTGAAAAAGTGTTTCTTCACCCCGGGAAGTGAGTTAAATACCATTTGGAGACATTTAATGTTCAAGCAAAAACGGCAGATATTTGACAAAATAGATAACATCCCCCCCATTACGTCAAGCTTCAGAAAGGTGAAAAATGGTCCGTTTTCAAATGCTTTATTTTTGAACGTCAGTTCACATTTGTAGGTGGATCATCAGTTTTAGAGCTAAAATTAGCATGTTTAAAGTGATTTTCATGCTTCCAAAGGCCCTAAACACAAGATTTGTGGAATGGTTAAAAGTGCTTGAGAATGGCCAATTCACTCACTCTGAGGTCTCAAAAAGTGTTTCTTCACCCCGGGAAGTAAATTAAATACCATTTGGAGTTATTTAATGTTAAAGCAAAAACGGCTGATTTTTGACAAAAGAGATAACACCTCCCCATTACGTCATGCTTCAGAAAGGTGAAAAATGGTCCGTGTTCAAATGTTTTATTTTTGAACGTCAGTTCACATTTGTAGGTGGATCGTCAGTTTTAGAGCTAAAATTTGCATGTTTAAAGTGATTTTCATGTTTCCAGGGGCTGTAAAAACAAGATTTGTGGAATGGTTAAAAGTGCATGAAAATGGCCAATTTACTCACTCTGAGGTCTCAAAAAGTGTTTCTTCACCCCGGGAAGTTAAGTAAATACCATTTCGAGGCAGTTAATGTTCAAGCAAAAACAGCTGATTTTTGACAAAAGAGATAACACCCCCCATTACGTCATGCTTCAGAAAGGCGAAAAATGGTCCGTTTTAAAATGCTTTATTTTTTAACATCAGTTCACATTTGTAGGTCGATCATCAGTTTTAGAGCTAAAATTAGCATGTTTAAAGTGATTTTCATGCTTCCAGAGGCCCTAAACACAAGATTTGTGGAATGGTTAAAAGTGGTTGAAAATGGCCAATTTACTCACTCTGAGGTCTCAAAAAGTGTTTCTTCACCCCGGGAAGTGAATTAAATACCATTTGGAGGCATTTAATGTTCAAGCAAAAACGGCTTATTTTTGACAAAAGAGATAACACCCTCCCATTACGTCATGCTTCAGAAAGGTGAAAATTGTCTGTTTTCAAATGTTTTATTTTTGAATGTCAGTTCACATTTGTAGGTGGATCATCAGTTGTAGAGCTAAAATTAGCATGTTTAAAGTGATTTTCATGCTTCCCGGGGTCCCAAACACAAGATTTGTGGAATGGTTAAAAGTGCATGAAAATGGCCAATTTACTCACTCTGAGGTCTCAAAAAGTGTTTCTTCACCCCTGGAAGTGAATTAAATACCATTTGGCGGCATTTAATGTTCAAGCAAAAATGGCTGATTTTTGACAAAAGAGATAACACCCCCCATTACGTCATGCTTCAGAAAGGTGAAAAATGGTCCGTTTTCAAATGTTTTATTTTTTAACGTCAGTTCACAATTGTAGGTCGATCATCAGTTTTAGAGCTAAAATTAGCATGTTTAAAGTGATTTTCATGCTTCCAGAGGCCCTAAACACAAGATTTGTGGAATGGTTTAAAGTGCTTGAAAATGGCCAATTGACTCACTCTGAGGTCTCAAAAAGTGTTTCTTCACCCCGGGAAGTGAAGTAAATACTATTTCGAGGCATTTAATGTTCAAGCAAAAACAGCTGATTTTTGACAAAAGAGATAACACCCCCCCCCATTACGTCATGCTTCAGAAAGGTGAAAAATGGTCCGTTTTCAAATGTTTTATTTTTTAACGTCAGTTCACATTTGTAGGTCGATCATCAGTTGTAGAGCTAAAATTAGCATGTTTAAAGTGATTTTCATGATTCCAGGGGCTCTAAAAACAAGATTTGTGTAATGGTTAAAAGTGCATGAAAAGGGCCAATTTACTCACTCTGAGGCCTCAAAAAGTGTTTCTTTACCACGGGAAGTGAATTAAATACCATTTGGAGGCATTTGATGTTCAAGCAAAAACGGCAGATTTTTGACAAAAGAGATAACACCCCCCCAATAAGTCATGCTTCAGAAAGTTGAAAAATAGTCCGTTTTCAAATGTTTTATTTTTGAATGTCAGTTCACATTTGTAGGTCGATCATCAGTTGTAGAGCTAAAATTAGCATGTTTAAAGTGATTTTCATGCTTCCAGGGGCCCTAAAAACAAGATTTGTGGAATGGATAAAAGTGCATGAAAATGGCCAATGTACTCACTCTGTGGTCTCAAAAAGTGTTTCTTCACCCCGGGAAGTGAAGTAAATACCATTTGGAGGCATTTAATGTTCAAGCAAAAACGGCTGATTTTTGACAAAACAGATAACAGCCTCCCATTACGTCATGCTTCAGAAAGGTGAAAAATGGTCCGTTTTCAAATGTTTTATTTTTGAACGTCAGTTCACATTTGTAGGTCGATCATCAATTTTAGAGCTAAAATTAGCATGTTTAAAGTGATTTTCATGCTTTCAGGGGCCCTAAAAACAAGATTTGTGGAATGGTTTAAAGTGCTTGAAAATGGCAAATTTACTCACTCTGAGGTCTCAAAAAGTTTTTCTTCACCCTGGGAAGTGAATTAAATACCATTTGGAGGCATTTAATGTTCAAGCAAAAACAGCAGATTGTTTACAAAATAGACAACACCCCACCATTATGTCATGCTTCAGAAAGGTGAAAAAAGGTCCGTTTTCAAATGTTTTATTTTTTAACGTCAGTTCACATTTGTAGGTCGATCATCAGTTTTAGAGCTAAAATTAGCTTGTTTAAAGTGATTTTCATTCTTCGAGGGGCCCTAAACACAAGATTTGTGGAATGGTTAAAAGTGCTTGAAAATGGCCAATTTACTCACTCTGAGGTCTGAAAAAGTGTTTCTTCACCCCGGGAAGTGAGTTAAATACCATTTGGAGACATTTAATGTTCAAGCAAAAACGGCAGATTATTGTCAAAATAGATAACACCCCCCCCATTACGTCAAGCTTCAGAAAGGTGAAAAATGGTCCGTTTTCAAATGCTTTATTTTTGAACGTCAGTTCACATTTGTAGGTGGATCATCAGTTTTAGAGCTAAAATTAGCATGTTTAAAGTGATTTTCATGCTTCCAAAGGCCCTAAACACAAGATTTGTGGAATGGTTAAAAGTGCTTGAAAATGGCCAATTCACTCACTCTGAGGTCTCAAAAAGTGTTTCTTCACCCTGGGAAGTGAATTAAATACCATTTGGAGGCATTTAATGTTCAAGCAAAAACGGCTGATTTTTGACAAAAGAGATATAACACCTCCCCATTACGTTATGCTTCAGAAAGATGAAAAATGGTCCGTTTTCAAATGTTTTATTTTTTAACGTCAGTTCACATTTGTAGGTCGATGATCAGTTTTAGAGCTAAAATTAGTATGTTTTAAGTGATTTTCATGCTTCCAGAGGCCCTAAACACAAGATTTGTGGAATGGTTAAAAGTGCTTGAAAATGGCCAAATTACTCACTCTGAGGTCTCAAAAAGTTTTTCTTCACCCTGGGAAGTGAATTAAATACCATTTGGAGGCATTTAATGTTCAAGCAAAAACGGCTGATTTTTGACAAAAGAGATATAACACCTCCCCATTACGTCATGCTTGAGAAGGGCGAAAAATGGTCTGTTTTCAAATGTTTTATTTTTTAACTCAGTTCACATTTGTAGTTGGATCATCAGTTTTAGAGCTAAAATTAGCATGTTTACAGTGATTTTCATTCTTCCAGGGGCCCTAAACACAAGATTTGTGGAATGGTTAAATGTGCTTGAAAATGGCCTATTTACTCACTCTGAGGTCTCAAAAAGTGTTTCTTCACCCCGGGAAGTGAGTTAAATACCATTTGGAGACATTTAATGTTCAAGCAAAAACAGCAGATTTTTTACAAAATAGATAACACCCCCCCATTATGTCATGCTTCAGAAAGGTGAAAAAAGGTCCGTTTTCAAATGTTTTATTTATTAACGTCAGTTCACATTTGTAGGTCGATCATCAGTTTTAGAGCTAAAATTAGCTTGTTTAAAGTGATTTTCATTCTTCGAGGGCCCCTAAACACAAGATTTGTGGAATGGTTAAAAGTGCTTGAAAATGGCCAATTTACTCACTCTGAGGTCTGAAAAAGTGTTTCTTCACCCCGGGAAGTGAGTTAAATACCATTTGGAGACATTTAATGTTCAAGCAAAAACGGCAGATATTTGACAAAATAGATAACACCCCCCCCATTACGTCAAGCTTCAGAAAGGTGAAAAATGGTCCGTTTTCAAATGCTTTATTTTTGAACGTCAGTTCACATTTGTAGGTGGATCATCAGTTTTAGAGCTAAAATTAGCATGTTTAAAGTGATTTTCATGCTTCCAAAGGCCCTAAACACAAGATTTGTGGAATGGTTAAAAGTGCTTGAGAATGGCCAATTCACTCACTCTGAGGTCTCAAAAAGTGTTTCTTCACCCCGGGAAGTAAATTAAATACCATTTGGAGTTATTTAATGTTAAAGCAAAAACGGCTGATTTTTGACAAAAGAGATAACACCTCCCCATTACGTCATGCTTCAGAAAGGTGAAAAATGGTCCGTGTTCAAATGTTTTATTTTTGAACGTCAGTTCACATTTGTAGGTGGATCGTCAGTTTTAGAGCTAAAATTTGCATGTTTAAAGTGATTTTCATGTTTCCAGGGGCTGTAAAAACAAGATTTGTGGAATGGTTAAAAGTGCATGAAAATGGCCAATTTACTCACTCTGAGGTCTCAAAAAGTGTTTCTTCACCCCGGGAAGTTAAGTAAATACCATTTCGAGGCAGTTAATGTTCAAGCAAAAACAGCTGATTTTTGACAAAAGAGATAACACCCCCCATTACGTCATGCTTCAGAAAGGCGAAAAATGGTCTGTTTTAAAATGCTTTATTTTTTAACATCAGTTCACATTTGTAGGTCGATCATCAGTTTTAGAGCTAAAATTAGCATGTTTAAAGTGATTTTCATGCTTCCAGAGGCCCTAAACACAAGATTTGTGGAATGGTTAAAAGTGGTTGAAAATGGCCAATTTACTCACTCTGAGGTCTCAAAAAGTGTTTCTTCACCCCGGGAAGTGAATTAAATACCATTTGGAGGCATTTAATGTTCAAGCAAAAACGGCTTATTTTTGACAAAAGAGATAACACCCTCCCATTACGTCATGCTTCAGAAAGGTGAAAATTGTCTGTTTTCAAATGTTTTATTTTTGAATGTCAGTTCACATTTGTAGGTGGATCATCAGTTGTAGAGCTAAAATTAGCATGTTTAAAGTGATTTTCATGCTTCCCGGGGCCCCAAACACAAGATTTGTGGAATGGTTAAAAGTGCATGAAAATGGCCAATTTACTCACTCTGAGGTCTCAAAAAGTGTTTCTTCACCCCTGGAAGTGAATTAAATACCATTTGGCGGCATTTAATGTTCAAGCAAAAATGGCTGATTTTTGACAAAAGAGATAACACCCCCCATTACGTCATGCTTCAGAAAGGTGAAAAATGGTCCGTTTTCAAATGTTTTATTTTTTAACGTCAGTTCACAATTGTAGGTCGATCATCAGTTTTAGAGCTAAAATTAGCATGTTTAAAGTGATTTTCATGCTTCCAGAGGCCCTAAACACAAGATTTGTGGAATGGTTTAAAGTGCTTGAAAATGGCCAATTGACTCACTCTGAGGTCTCAAAAAGTGTTTCTTCACCCCGGGAAGTGAAGTAAATACTATTTCGAGGCATTTAATGTTCAAGCAAAAACAGCTGATTTTTGACAAAAGAGATAACACCCCCCCCCCATTACGTCATGCTTCAGAAAGGTGAAAAATGGTCCGTTTTCAAATGTTTTATTTTTTAACGTCAGTTCACATTTGTAGGTCGATCATCAGTTGTAGAGCTAAAATTAGCATGTTTAAAGTGATTTTCATGATTCCAGGGGCTCTAAAAACAAGATTTGTGTAATGGTTAAAAGTGCATGAAAAGGGCCAATTTACTCACTCTGAGGCCTCAAAAAGTGTTTCTTTACCACGGGAAGTGAATTAAATACCATTTGGAGGCATTTGATGTTCAAGCAAAAACGGCAGATTTTTGACAAAAGAGATAACACCCCCTCAATAAGTCATGCTTCAGAAAGTTGAAAAATAGTCCGTTTTCAAATGTTTTATTTTTGAATGTCAGTTCACATTTGTAGGTTGATCATCAATTTTAGAGCTAAAATTAGCATGTTTAAAGTGATTTTCATGCTTCCAGGGGCCCTAAAAACAAGATTTGTGGAATGGATAAAAGTGCATGAAAATGGCCAATGTACTCACTCTGTGGTCTCAAAAAGTGTTTCTTCACCCCGGGAAGTGAAGTAAATACCATTTGGAGGCATTTAATGTTCAAGCAAAAACAGCTGATTTTTGACAAAAGAGATAACACCCCCCATTACGTCATGCTTCAGAAAGGCGAAAAATGGTCCTTTTTAAAATGCTTTATTTTTTAACATCAGTTCACATTTGTAGGTCGATCATCAGTTTTAGAGCTAAAATTAGCATGTTTAAAGTAATTTTCATGCTTCCAGAGGCCCTAAACACAAGATTTGTGGAATGGTTAAAAGTGGTTGAAAATGGCCAATTTACTCACTCTGAGGTCTCAAAAAGTGTTTCTTCACCCCGGGAAGTGAATTAAATACCATTTGGAGGCATTTAATGTTCAAGCAAAAACGGCTTATTTTTGACAAAAGAGATAACACCCTCCCATTACGTCATGCTTCAGAAAGGTGAAAATTGTCTGTTTTCAAATGTTTTATTTTTGAATGTCAGTTCACATTTGTAGGTGGATCATCAGTTGTAGAGCTAAAATTAGCATGTTTAAAGTGATTTTCATGCTTCCCGGGGCCCCAAACACAAGATTTGTGGAATGGTTAAAAGTGCATGAAAATGGCCAATTTACTCACTCTGAGGTCTCAAAAAGTGTTTCTTCACCCCTGGAAGTGAATTAAATACCATTTGGCGGCATTTAATGTTCAAGCAAAAATGGCTGATTTTTGACAAAAGAGATAACACCCCCCATTACGTCATGCTTCAGAAAGGTGAAAAATGGTCCGTTTTCAAATGTTTTATTTTTTAACGTCAGTTCACAATTGTAGGTCGATCATCAGTTTTAGAGCTAAAATTAGCATGTTTAAAGTGATTTTCATGCTTCCAGAGGCCCTAAACACAAGATTTGTGGAATGGTTTAAAGTGCTTGAAAATGGCCAATTGACTCACTCTGAGGTCTCAAAAAGTGTTTCTTCACCCCGGGAAGTGAAGTAAATACTATTTCGAGGCATTTAATGTTCAAGCAAAAACAGCTGATTTTTGACAAAAGAGATAACACCCCCCCCCCCATTACGTCATGCTTCAGAAAGGTGAAAAATGGTCCGTTTTCAAATGTTTTATTTTTTAACGTCAGTTCACATTTGTAGGTCGATCATCAGTTGTAGAGCTAAAATTAGCATGTTTAAAGTGATTTTCATGATTCCAGGGGCTCTAAAAACAAGATTTGTGTAATGGTTAAAAGTGCATGAAAAGGGCCAATTTACTCACTCTGAGGCCTCAAAAAGTGTTTCTTTACCACGGGAAGTGAATTAAATACCATTTGGAGGCATTTGATGTTCAAGCAAAAACGGCAGATTTTTGACAAAAGAGATAACACCCCCCCAATAAGTCATGCTTCAGAAAGTTGAAAAATAGTCCGTTTTCAAATGTTTTATTTTTGAATGTCAGTTCACATTTGTAGGTTGATCATCAATTTTAGAGCTAAAATTAGCATGTTTAAAGTGATTTTCATGCTTCCAGGGGCCCTAAAAACAAGATTTGTGGAATGGATAAAAGTGCATGAAAATGGCCAATGTACTCACTCTGTGGTCTCAAAAAGTGTTTCTTCACCCCGGGAAGTGAAGTAAATACCATTTGGAGGCATTTAATGTTCAAGCAAAAACGGCTGATTTTTGACAAAACAGATAACAGCCTCCCATTACGTCATGCTTCAGAAAGGTGAAAAATGGTCCGTTTTCAAATGTTTTATTTTTGAACGTCAGTTCACATTTGTAGGTCGATCATCAATTTTAGAGCTAAAATTAGCATGTTTAAAGTGATTTTCATGCTTTCAGGGGCCCTAAAAACAAGATTTGTGGAATGGTTTAAAGTGCTTGAAAATGGCAAATTTACTCACTCTGAGGTCTCAAAAAGTTTTTCTTCACCCTGGGAAGTGAATTAAATACCATTTGGAGGCATTTAATGTTCAAGCAAAAACGGCTGATTTTTGACAAAAGAGATATAACACCTCCCCATTACGTCATGCTTGAGAAGGGCGAAAAATGGTCTGTTTTCAAATGTTTTATTTTTTAACTCAGTTCACATTTGTAGGTGGATCATCAGTTTTAGAGCTAAAATTAGCATGTTTACAGTGATTTTCATTCTTCCAGGGGCCCTAAACACAAGATTTGTGGAATGGTTAAAAGTGCTTGAAAATGGCCTATTTACTCACTCTGAGGTCTCAAAAAGTGTTTCTTCACCCCGGGAAGTGAGTTAAATACCATTTGGAGACATTTAATGTTCAAGCAAAAACAGCAGATTTTTTACAAAATAGACAACACCCCACCATTATGTCATGCTTCAGAAAGGTGAAAAAAGGTCCGTTTTCAAATGTTTTATTTTTTAACGTCAGTTCACATTTGTAGGTCGATCATCAGTTTTAGAGCTAAAATTAGCTTGTTTAAAGTGATTTTCATTCTTCGAGGGGCCCTAAACACAAGATTTGTGGAATGGTTAAAAGTGCTTGAAAATGGCCAATTCACTCACTCTGAGGTCTCAAAAAGTGTTTCTTCACCCCGGGAAGTAAATTAAATACCATTTGGAGTTATTTAATGTTAAAGCAAAAACGGCTGATTTTTGACAAAAGAGATAACACCTCCCCATTACGTCATGCTTCAGAAAGGTGAAAAATGGTCCGTGTTCAAATGTTTTATTTTTGAACGTCAGTTCACATTTGTAGGTGGATCGTCAGTTTTAGAGCTAAAATTAGCTTGTTTAAAGTGATTTTCATTCTTCGAGGGGCCCTAAACACAAGATTTGTGGAATGGTTAAAAGTGCTTGAAAATGGCCAATTTACTCACTCTGAGGTCTGAAAAAGTGTTTCTTCACCCCGGGAAGTGAGTTAAATACCATTTGGAGACATTTAATGTTCAAGCAAAAACGGCAGATTTTTGACAAAATAGATAACACCCCCCCCCATTACGTCAAGCTTCAGAAAGGTGAAAAATGGTCCGTTTTCAAATGCTTTATTTTTGAACGTCAGTTCACATTTGTAGGTGGATCATCAGTTTTAGAGCTAAAATTAGCATGTTTAAAGTGATTTTCATGCTTCCAAAGGCCCTAAACACAAGATTTGTGGAATGGTTAAAAGTGCTTGAAAATGGCCAATTCACTCACTCTGAGGTCTCAAAAAGTGTTTCTTCACCCCAGGAAGTAAATTAAATACCATTTGGAGTTATTTAATGTTAAAGCAAAAACGGCTGATTTTTTACAAAAGAGATAACACCCCCCATTACGTCATGGTTCAGAAAGTTGAAAAATGGTCCGTTTTCAAATGTTTTATTTTTTAACGTCAGTTCACATTTGTAGGTCGATCATCAGTTTTAGGGCTAAAATTAGCATGTTTAAAGTGATTTTAATGCTTCTAAAGGGCCTAAACACAAGATTTGTGGAATGGTTAAAAGTGCTTGAGAATGGCCAATTCACTCACTCTGAGGTCTCAAAAAGTGTTTCTTCACCCCGGGAAGTAAATTAAATACCATTTGGAGTTATTTAATGTTAAAGCAAAAACGGCTGATTTTTGACAAAAGAGATAACACCTCCCCATTACGTCATGCTTCAGAAAGGTGAAAAATGGTCCGTGTTCAAATGTTTTATTTTTGAACGTCAGTTCACATTTGTAGGTGGATCGTCAGTTTTAGAGCTAAAATTTGCATGTTTAAAGTGATTTTCATGTTTCCAGGGGCTGTAAAAACAAGATTTGTGGAATGGTTAAAAGTGCATGAAAATGGCCAATTTACTCACTCTGAGGTCTCAAAAAGTGTTTCTTCACCCCGGGAAGTGAAGTAAATACCATTTCGAGGCAGTTAATGTTCAAGCAAAAACAGCTGATTTTTGACAAAAGAGATAACACCCCCCATTACGTCATGCTTCAGAAAGGCGAAAAATGGTCCGTTTTAAAATGCTTTATTTTTTAACGTCAGTTCACATTTGTAGGTCGATCATCAGTTTTAGAGCTAAAATTAGCATGTTTAAAGTGATTTTCATGCTTCCAGAGGCCCTAAACACAAGATTTGTGGAATGGTTAAAAGTGGTTGAAAATGGCCAATTTACTCACTCTGAGGTCTCAAAAAGTGTTTCTTCACCCCGGGAAGTGAATTAAATACCATTTGGAGGCATTTAATGTTCAAGCAAAAACGGCTTATTTTTGACAAAAGAGATAACACCCTCCCATTACGTCATGCTTCAGAAAGGTGAAAATTGTCTGTTTTCAAATGTTTTATTTTTGAATGTCAGTTCACATTTGTAGGTGGATCATCAGTTGTAGAGCTAAAATTATCATGTTTAAAGTGATTTTCATGCTTCCCGGGGCCCCAAACACAAGATTTGTGGAATGGTTAAAAGTGCATGAAAATGGCCAATTTACTCACTCTGAGGTCTCAAAAAGTGTTTCTTCACCCCTGGAAGTGAATTAAATACCATTTGGCGGCATTTAATGTTCAAGCAAAAATGGCTGATTTTTGACAAAAGAGATAACACCCCCCATTACGTCATGCTTCAGAAAGGTGAAAAATGGTCCGTTTTCAAATGTTTTATTTTTTAACGTCAGTTCACAATTGTAGGTCGATCATCAGTTTTAGAGCTAAAATTAGCATGTTTAAAGTGATTTTCATGCTTCCAGAGGCCCTAAACACAAGATTTGTGGAATGGTTTAAAGTGCTTGAAAATGGCCAATTGACTCACTCTGAGGTCTCAAAAAGTGTTTCTTCACCCCGGGAAGTGAAGTAAATACTATTTCGAGGCATTTAATGTTCAAGCAAAAACAGCTGATTTTTGACAAAAGAGATAACACCCCCCCCCCATTACGTCATGCTTCAGAAAGGTGAAAAATGGTCCGTTTTCAAATGTTTTATTTTTTAACGTCAGTTCACATTTGTAGGTCGATCATCAGTTGTAGAGCTAAAATTAGCATGTTTAAAGTGATTTTCATGATTCCAGGGGCTCTAAAAACAAGATTTGTGTAATGGTTAAAAGTGCATGAAAAGGGCCAATTTACTCACTCTGAGGCCTCAAAAAGTGTTTCTTTACCACGGGAAGTGAATTAAATACCATTTGGAGGCATTTGATGTTCAAGCAAAAACGGCAGATTTTTGACAAAAGAGATAACACCCCCCCAATAAGTCATGCTTCAGAAAGTTGAAAAATAGTCCGTTTTCAAATGTTTTATTTTTGAATGTCAGTTCACATTTGTAGGTTGATCATCAATTTTAGAGCTAAAATTAGCATGTTTAAAGTGATTTTCATGCTTCCAGGGGCCCTAAAAACAAGATTTGTGGAATGGATAAAAGTGCATGAAAATGGCCAATGTACTCACTCTGTGGTCTCAAAAAGTGTTTCTTCACCCCGGGAAGTGAAGTAAATACCATTTGGAGGCATTTAATGTTCAAGCAAAAACGGCTGATTTTTGACAAAAGAGATAACAGCCTCCCATTACGTCATGCTTCAGAAAGGTGAAAAATGGTCCGTTTTCAAATGTTTTATTTTTGAACGTCAGTTTACATTTGTAGGTCGATCATCAATTTTAGAGCTAAAATTAGCATGTTTAAAGTGATTTTCATGCTTTCAGGGGCCCTAAAAACAAGATTTGTGGAATGGTTTAAAGTGCTTGAAAATGGCAAATTTACTCACTCTGAGGTCTCAAAAAGTTTTTCTTCACCCTGGGAAGTGAATTAAATACCATTTGGAGGCATTTAATGTTCAAGCAAAAACGGCTGATTTTTGACAAAAGAGATATAACACCTCCCCATTACGTCATGCTTGAGAAGGGCGAAAAATGGTCTGTTTTCAAATGTTTTATTTTTTAACTCAGTTCACATTTGTAGGTGGATCATCAGTTTTAGAGCTAAAATTAGCATGTTTACAGTGATTTTCATTCTTCCAGGGGCCCTAAACACAAGATTTGTGGAATGGTTAAAAGTGCTTGAAAATGGCCTATTTACTCACTCTGAGGTCTCAAAAAGTGTTTCTTCACCCCGGGAAGTGAGTTAAATACCATTTGGAGACATTTAATGTTCAAGCAAAAACAGCAGATTTTTTACAAAATAGACAACACCCCACCATTATGTCATGCTTCAGAAAGGTGAAAAAAGGTCCGTTTTCAAATGTTTTATTTTTTAACGTCAGTTCACATTTGTAGGTCGATCATCAGTTTTAGAGCTAAAATTAGCTTGTTTAAAGTGATTTTCATTCTTCGAGGGGCCCTAAACACAAGATTTGTGGAATGGTTAAAAGTGCTTGAAAATGGCCAATTTACTCACTCTGAGGTCTGAAAAAGTGTATCTTCACCCCGGGAAGTGAGTTAAATACCATTTGGAGACATTTAATGTTCAAGCAAAAACGGCAGATTTTTGTCAAAATAGATAACACCCCCCCCATTACGTCAAGCTTCAGAAAGGTGAAAAATGGTCCGTTTTCAAATGCTTTATTTTTGAACGTCAGTTCACATTTGTAGGTCGATCATCAGTTTTAGAGCTAAAATTAGCATGTTTAAAGTGATTTTCATGCTTCCAGAGGCCCTAAACACAAGATTTGTGGAATGGTTAAAAGTGGTTGAAAATGGCCAATTTACTCACTCTGAGGTCTCAAAAAGTGTTTTTTCACCCCGGGAAGTGAATTAAATACCATTTGGAGGCATTTAATGTTCAAGCAAAAACGGCTTATTTTTGACAAAAGAGATAACACCCTCCCATTACGTCATGCTTCAGAAAGGTGAAAATTGTCTGTTTTCAAATGTTTTATTTTTGAACGCCAGTTCACATTTGTAGGTGGATCATCAGTTGTAGAGCTAAAATTAGCATGTTTAAAGTGATTTTCATGCTTCCCGGGGCCCCAAACACAAGATTTGTGGAATGGTTAAAAGTGCATGAAAACGGCCAATTTACTCACTCTGGGGTCTCAAAAGTGTTTCTTCACCCCTGGAAGTGAATTAAATACCATTTGGAGGCATTTAATGTTCAAGCAAAAATGGCTGATTTTTGACAAAAGAGATAACACCCCCCATTACGTCATGCTTCAGAAAGGTGAAAAATGGTCCATTTTCAAATGTTTTATTTTTTAACGTCAGTTCACAATTGTAGGTCGATCATCAGTTTTAGAGCTAAAATTAGCATGTTTAAAGTGATTTTCATGCTTCCAGAGGCCCTAAACACAAGATTTGTGGAATGGTTTAAAGTGCTTGAAAATGGCCAATTGACTCACTCTGAGGTCTCAAAAAGTGTTTCTTCACCCCGGGAAGTGAAGTAAATACTATTTCGAGGCATTTAATGTTCAAGCAAAAACAGCTGATTTTTGACAAAAGAGATAACACCCACCCCATTACGTCATGCTTCAGAAAGGTGAAAAATGGTCCGTTTTCAAATGTTTTATTTTTTAACGTCAGTTCACATTTGTAGGTCGATCATCAGTTGTAGAGCTAAAATTAGCATGTTTAAAGTGATTTTCATGATTCCAGGGGCTCTAAAAACAAGATTTGTGTAATGGTTAAAAGTGCATGAAAAGGGCCAATTTACTCACTCTGAGGCCTCAAAAAGTGTTTCTTTACCACGGGAAGTGAATTAAATACCATTTGGAGGCATTTGATGTTCAAGCAAAAACGGCAGATTTTTGTCAAAAGAGATAACACCCTCCCAATAAGTCATGCTTCAGAAAGTTGAAAAATAGTCCGTTTTCAAATGTTTTATTTTTGAATGTCAGTTCACATTTGTAGGTTGATCATCAATTTTAGAGCTAAAATTAGCATGTTTAAAGTGATTTTCATGCTTCCAGGGGCCCTAAAAACAAGATTTGTGGAATGGATAAAAGTGCATGAAAATGGCCAATGTACTCACTCTGTGGTCTCAAAAAGTGTTTCTTCACCCCGGGAAGTGAAGTAAATACCATTTGGAGGCATTTAATGTTCAAGCAAAAACGGCTGATGTTTGACAAAAGAGATAACAGCCTCCCATTACGTCATGCTTCAGAAAGGTGAAAAATGGTCCGTTTTCAAATGTTTTATTTTTGAACGTCAGTTCACATTTGTAGGTCGATCATCAATTTTAGAGCTAAAATTAGCATGTTTAAAGTGATTTTCATGCTTTCAGGGGCCCTAAAAACAAGATTTGTGGAATGGTTTAAAGTGCTTGAAAATGGCAAATTTACTCACTCTGAGGTCTCAAAAAGTTTTTCTTCACCCTGGGAAGTGAATTAAATACCATTTGGAGGCATTTAATGTTCAAGCAAAAACGGCTGATTTTTGACAAAAGAGATATAACACCTCCCCATTACGTCATGCTTGAGAAGGGCGAAAAATGGTCTGTTTTCAAATGTTTTATTTTTTAACTCAGTTCACATTTGTAGGTGGATCATCAGTTTTAGAGCTAAAATTAGCATGTTTACAGTGATTTTCATTCTTCCAGGGGCCCTAAACACAAGATTTGTGGAATGGTTAAAAGTGCTTGAAAATGGCCTATTTACTCACTCTGAGGTCTCAAAAAGTGTTTCTTCACCCCGGGAAGTAAATTAAATACCATTTGGAGTTATTTAATGTTAAAGCAAAAACGGCTGATTTTTTACAAAAGAGATAACACCCCCCATTACGTCATGGTTCAGAAAGTTGAAAAATGGTCCGTTTTCAAATGTTTTATTTTTTAACGTCAGTTCACATTTGTAGGTCGATCATCAGTTTTAGAGCTAAAATTAGCTTGTTTAAAGTGATTTTCATTCTTCGAGGGGCCCTAAACACAAGATTTGTGGAATGGTTAAAAGTGCTTGAAAATGGCCAATTTACTCACTCTGAGGTCTGAAAAAGTGTTTCTTCACCCCGGGAAGTGAGTTAAATACCATTTGGAGACATTTAATGTTCAAGCAAAAACGGCAGATTTTTGTCAAAATAGATAACACCCCCCCCATTACGTCAAAAATGGTCCGTTTTCAAATGCTTTATTTTTGAACGTCAGTTCACATTTGTAGGTGGATCATCAGTTTTAGAGCTAAAATTAGCATGTTTAAAGTGATTTTCATGCTTCCAAAGGCCCTAAACACAAGATTTGTGGAATGGTTAAAAGTGCTTGAAAATGGCCAATTCACTCACTCTGAGGTCTCAAAAAGTGTTTCTTCACCCCGGGAAGTGAAGTAAATACTATTTCGAGGCATTTAATGTTCAAGCAAAAACAGCTGATTTTTGACAAAAGAGATAACACCCCCCCATTACGTCATGCTTCAGAAAGGTGAAAAATGGTCCGTTTTCAAATGTTTTTTTTTTTAACGTCAGTTCACATTTGTAGGTCGATCATCAGTTGTAGAGCTAAAATTAGCATGTTTAAAGTGATTTTCATGATTCCAGGGGCTCTAAAAACGAGATTTGTGTAATGGTTAAAAGTGCATGAAAAGGGCCAATTTACTCACTCTGAGGCCTCAAAAAGTGTTTCTTCACCACGGGAAGTGAATTAAATACCATTTGGAGGCATTTGATGTTCAAGCAAAAACGGCAGATTTTTGACAAAAGAGATAACACCCCCCAATAAGTCATGCTTCAGAAAGTTGAAAAATAGTCCGTTTTCAAATGTTTTATTTTTGAACGTCAGTTCACATTTGTAGGTGGATCATCAGTTTTAGAGCTAAAATTAGCATGTTTAAAGTGATTTTCATGCTTCCAAAGGCCCTAAACACAAGATTTGTGGAATGGTTAAAAGTGCTTGAAAATGGCCAATTCACTCACTCTGAGGTCTCAAAAAGTGTTTCTTCACCCCAGGAAGTAAATTAAATACCATTTGGAGTTATTTAATGTTAAAGCAAAAACGGCTGATTTTTTACAAAAGAGATAACACCCCCCATTACGTCATGGTTCAGAAAGTTGAAAAATGGTCCGTTTTCAAATGTTTTATTTTTTAACGTCAGTTCACATTTGTAGGTCGATCATCAGTTTTAGGGCTAAAATTAGCATGTTTAAAGTGATTTTAATGCTTCTAAAGGGCCTAAACACAAGATTTGTGGAATGGTTAAAAGTGCTTGAGAATGGCCAATTCACTCACTCTGAGGTCTCAAAAAGTGTTTCTTCACCCCGGGAAGTAAATTAAATACCATTTGGAGTTATTTAATGTTAAAGCAAAAACGGCTGATTTTTGACAAAAGAGATAACACCTCCCCATTACGTCATGCTTCAGAAAGGTGAAAAATGGTCCGTGTTCAAATGTTTTATTTTTGAACGTCAGTTCACATTTGTAGGTGGATCGTCAGTTTTAGAGCTAAAATTTGCATGTTTAAAGTGATTTTCATGTTTCCAGGGGCTGTAAAAACAAGATTTGTGGAATGGTTAAAAGTGCATGAAAATGGCCAATTTACTCACTCTGAGGTCTCAAAAAGTGTTTCTTCACCCCGGGAAGTGAAGTAAATACCATTTCGAGGCAGTTAATGTTCAAGCAAAAACAGCTGATTTTTGACAAAAGAGATAACACCCCCCATTACGTCATGCTTCAGAAAGGCGAAAAATGGTCCGTTTTAAAATGCTTTATTTTTTAACGTCAGTTCACATTTGTAGGTCGATCATCAGTTTTAGAGCTAAAATTAGCATGTTTAAAGTGATTTTCATGCTTCCAGAGGCCCTAAACACAAGATTTGTGGAATGGTTAAAAGTGGTTGAAAATGGCCAATTTACTCACTCTGAGGTCTCAAAAAGTTTTTCTTCACCCCGGGAAGTGAATTAAATACCATTTGGAGGCATTTAATGTTCAAGCAAAAACGGCTTATTTTTGACAAAAGAGATAACACCCTCCCATTACGTCATGCTTCAGAAAGGTGAAAATTGTCTGTTTTCAAATGTTTTATTTTTGAACGCCAGTTCACATTTGTAGGTGGATCATCAGTTGTAGAGCTAAAATTAGCATGTTTAAAGTGATTTTCATGCTTCCCGGGGCCCCAAACACAAGATTTGTGGAATGGTTAAAAGTGCATGAAAATGGCCAATTTACTCACTCTGAGGTCTCAAAAAGTGTTTCTTCACCCCTGGAAGTGAATTAAATACCATTTGGAGGCATTTAATGTTCAAGCAAAAATGGCTGATTTTTGACAAAAGAGATAACACCCCCCATTACGTCATGCTTCAGAAAGGTGAAAAATGGTCCGTTTTCAAATGTTTTATTTTTTAACGTCAGTTCACATTTGTAGGTCGATCATCAGTTTTAGAGCTAAAATTAGCTTGTTTAAAGTGATTTTCATTCTTCGAGGGGCCCTAAACACAAGATTTGTGGAATGGTTAAAAGTGCTTGAAAATGGCCAATTTACTCACTCTGAGGTCTGAAAAAGTGTTTCTTCACCCCGGGAAGTGAGTTAAATACCATTTGGAGACATTTAATGTTCAAGCAAAAACGGCAGATTTTTGTCAAAATAGATAACACCCCCCCCATTACGTCAAGCTTCAGAAAGGTGAAAAATGGTCCGTTTTCAAATGCTTTATTTTTGAACGTCAGTTCACATTTGTAGGTGGATCATCAGTTTTAGAGCTAAAATTAGCATGTTTAAAGTGATTTTCATGCTTCCAAAGGCCCTAAACACAAGATTTGTGGAATGGTTAAAAGTGCTTGAAAATGGCCAATTCACTCACTCTGAGGTCTCAAAAAGTGTTTCTTCACCCCGGGAAGTGAAGTAAATACTATTTCGAGGCATTTAATGTTCAAGCAAAAACAGCTGATTTTTGACAAAAGAGATAACACCCCCCCATTACGTCATGCTTCAGAAAGGTGAAAAATGGTCCGTTTTCAAATGTTTTTTTTTTTAACGTCAGTTCACATTTGTAGGTCGATCATCAGTTGTAGAGCTAAAATTAGCATGTTTAAAGTGATTTTCATGATTCCAGGGGCTCTAAAAACGAGATTTGTGTAATGGTTAAAAGTGCATGAAAAGGGCCAATTTACTCACTCTGAGGCCTCAAAAAGTGTTTCTTCACCACGGGAAGTGAATTAAATACCATTTGGAGGCATTTGATGTTCAAGCAAAAACGGCAGATTTTTGACAAAAGAGATAACACCCCCCAATAAGTCATGCTTCAGAAAGTTGAAAAATAGTCCGTTTTCAAATGTTTTATTTTTGAACGTCAGTTCACATTTGTAGGTGGATCATCAGTTTTAGAGCTAAAATTAGCATGTTTAAAGTGATTTTCATGCTTCCAAAGGCCCTAAACACAAGATTTGTGGAATGGTTAAAAGTGCTTGAAAATGGCCAATTCACTCACTCTGAGGTCTCAAAAAGTGTTTCTTCACCCCAGGAAGTAAATTAAATACCATTTGGAGTTATTTAATGTTAAAGCAAAAACGGCTGATTTTTTACAAAAGAGATAACACCCCCCATTACGTCATGGTTCAGAAAGTTGAAAAATGGTCCGTTTTCAAATGTTTTATTTTTTAACGTCAGTTCACATTTGTAGGTGGATCATCAGTTTTAGAGCTAAAATTAGCATGTTTAAAGTGATTTTCATGCTTCCAAAGGCCCTAAACACAAGATTTGTGGAATGGTTAAAAGTGCTTGAAAATGGCCAATTCACTCACTCTGAGGTCTCAAAAAGTGTTTCTTCACCCCAGGAAGTAAATTAAATACCATTTGGAGTTATTTAATGTTAAAGCAAAAACGGCTGATTTTTTACAAAAGAGATAACACCCCCCATTACGTCATGGTTCAGAAAGTTGAAAAATGGTCCGTTTTCAAATGTTTTATTTTTTAACGTCAGTTCACATTTGTAGGTCGATCATCAGTTTTAGAGCTAAAATTAGCTTGTTTAAAGTGATTTTCATTCTTCGAGGGGCCCTAAACACAAGATTTGTGGAATGGTTAAAAGTGCTTGAAAATGGCCAATTTACTCACTCTGAGGTCTGAAAAAGTGTTTCTTCACCCCGGGAAGTGAGTTAAATACCATTTGGAGACATTTAATGTTCAAGCAAAAACGGCAGATTTTTGTCAAAATAGATAACACCCCCCCCATTACGTCAAGCTTCAGAAAGGTGAAAAATGGTCCGTTTTCAAATGCTTTATTTTTGAACGTCAGTTCACATTTGTAGGTGGATCATCAGTTTTAGAGCTAAAATTAGCATGTTTAAAGTGATTTTCATGCTTCCAAAGGCCCTAAACACAAGATTTGTGGAATGGTTAAAAGTGCTTGAAAATGGCCAATTCACTCACTCTGAGGTCTCAAAAAGTGTTTCTTCACCCCGGGAAGTGAAGTAAATACTATTTCGAGGCATTTAATGTTCAAGCAAAAACAGCTGATTTTTGACAAAAGAGATAACACCCCCCCATTACGTCATGCTTCAGAAAGGTGAAAAATGGTCCGTTTTCAAATGTTTTTTTTTTTAACGTCAGTTCACATTTGTAGGTCGATCATCAGTTGTAGAGCTAAAATTAGCATGTTTAAAGTGATTTTCATGATTCCAGGGGCTCTAAAAACGAGATTTGTGTAATGGTTAAAAGTGCATGAAAAGGGCCAATTTACTCACTCTGAGGCCTCAAAAAGTGTTTCTTCACCACGGGAAGTGAATTAAATACCATTTGGAGGCATTTGATGTTCAAGCAAAAACGGCAGATTTTTGACAAAAGAGATAACACCCCCCAATAAGTCATGCTTCAGAAAGTTGAAAAATAGTCCGTTTTCAAATGTTTTATTTTTGAACGTCAGTTCACATTTGTAGGTGGATCATCAGTTTTAGAGCTAAAATTAGCATGTTTAAAGTGATTTTCATGCTTCCAAAGGCCCTAAACACAAGATTTGTGGAATGGTTAAAAGTGCTTGAAAATGGCCAATTCACTCACTCTGAGGTCTCAAAAAGTGTTTCTTCACCCCAGGAAGTAAATTAAATACCATTTGGAGTTATTTAATGTTAAAGCAAAAACGGCTGATTTTTTACAAAAGAGATAACACCCCCCATTACGTCATGGTTCAGAAAGTTGAAAAATGGTCCGTTTTCAAATGTTTTATTTTTTAACGTCAGTTCACATTTGTAGGTCGATCATCAGTTTTAGGGCTAAAATTAGCATGTTTAAAGTGATTTTAATGCTTCTAAAGGGCCTAAACACAAGATTTGTGGAATGGTTAAAAGTGCTTGAGAATGGCCAATTCACTCACTCTGAGGTCTCAAAAAGTGTTTCTTCACCCCGGGAAGTAAATTAAATACCATTTGGAGTTATTTAATGTTAAAGCAAAAACGGCTGATTTTTGACAAAAGAGATAACACCTCCCCATTACGTCATGCTTCAGAAAGGTGAAAAATGGTCCGTGTTCAAATGTTTTATTTTTGAACGTCAGTTCACATTTGTAGGTGGATCGTCAGTTTTAGAGCTAAAATTTGCATGTTTAAAGTGATTTTCATGTTTCCAGGGGCTGTAAAAACAAGATTTGTGGAATGGTTAAAAGTGCATGAAAATGGCCAATTTACTCACTCTGAGGTCTCAAAAAGTGTTTCTTCACCCCGGGAAGTGAAGTAAATACCATTTCGAGGCAGTTAATGTTCAAGCAAAAACAGCTGATTTTTGACAAAAGAGATAACACCCCCCATTACGTCATGCTTCAGAAAGGCGAAAAATGGTCCGTTTTAAAATGCTTTATTTTTTAACGTCAGTTCACATTTGTAGGTCGATCATCAGTTTTAGAGCTAAAATTAGCATGTTTAAAGTGATTTTCATGCTTCCAGAGGCCCTAAACACAAGATTTGTGGAATGGTTAAAAGTGGTTGAAAATGGCCAATTTACTCACTCTGAGGTCTCAAAAAGTGTTTCTTCACCCCGGGAAGTGAATTAAATACCATTTGGAGGCATTTAATGTTCAAGCAAAAACGGCTTATTTTTGACAAAAGAGATAACACCCTCCCATTACGTCATGCTTCAGAAAGGTGAAAATTGTCTGTTTTCAAATGTTTTATTTTTGAACGCCAGTTCACATTTGTAGGTGGATCATCAGTTGTAGAGCTAAAATTAGCATGTTTAAAGTGATTTTCATGCTTCCCGGGGCCCCAAACACAAGATTTGTTTAATTGTTAAAAGTGCATGAAAATGGCCAATTTACTCACTCTGAGGTCTCGAAAAGTGTTTCTTCACCCCTGGAAGTGAATTAAATACCATTTGGAGGCATTTAATGTTCAAGCAAAAATGGCTGATTTTTGACAAAAGAGATAACACCCCCCATTACGTCATGCTTCAGAAAGGTGAAAAATGGTCTGTTTTCAAATGTTTTATTTTTTAACGTCAGTTCACAATTGTAGGTCGATCATCAGTTTTAGAGCTAAAATTAGCATGTTTAAAGTGATTTTCATGCTTCCAGAGGCCCTAAACACAAGATTTGTGGAATGGTTTAAAGTGCTTGAAAATGGCCAATTGACTCACTCTGAGGTCTCAAAAAGTGTTTCTTCACCCCGGGAAGTGAAGTAAATACTATTTCGAGGCATTTAATGTTCAAGCAAAAACAGCTGATTTTTGACAAAAGAGATAACACCCCCCCCCATTACGTCATGCTTCAGAAAGGTGAAAAATGGTCCGTTTTCAAATGTTTTATTTTTTAACGTCAGTTCACATTTGTAGGTCGATCATCAGTTGTAGAGCTAAAATTAGCATGTTTAAAGTGATTTTCATGATTCCAGGGGCTCTAAAAACAAGATTTGTGTAATGGTTAAAAGTGCATGAAAAGGGCCAATTTACTCACTCTGAGGCCTCAAAAAGTGTTTCTTCACCACGGGAAGTGAATTAAATACCATTTGGAGGCATTTGATGTTCAAGCAAAAACGGCAGATTTTTGACAAAAGAGATAACACCCCCCCAATAAGTCATGCTTCAGAAAGTTGAAAAATAGTCCGTTTTCAAATGTTTTATTTTTGAACGTCAGTTCACATTTGTAGGTTGATCATCATTTTTAGAGCTAAAATTAGCATGTTTAAAGTGATTTTCATGCTTCCAGAGGCCCTAAACACAAGATTTGTGGAATGGTTAAAAGTGGTTGAAAATGGCCAATTTACTCACTCTGAGGTCTCAAAAAGTGTTTCTTCACCCCGGGAAGTGAATTAAATACCATTTGGAGGCATTTAATGTTCAAGCAAAAACGGCTTATTTTTGACAAAAGAGATAACACCCTCCCATTACGTCATGCTTCAGAAAGGTGAAAATTGTCTGTTTTCAAATGTTTTATTTTTGAACGCCAGTTCACATTTGTAGGTGGATCATCAGTTGTAGAGCTAAAATTAGCATGTTTAAAGTGATTTTCATGCTTCCCGGGGCCCCAAACACAAGATTTGTGGAATGGTTAAACGTGCATGAAAACGGCCAATTTACTCACTCTGGGGTCTCAAAAGTGTTTCTTCACCCCTGGAAGTGAATTAAATACCATTTGGAGGCATTTAATGTTCAAGCAAAAACGGCTGATTTTTGACAAAAGAGATAACACCCCCCATTACGTCATGCTTCAGAAAGGTGAAAAATGGTCCGTTTTCAAATGTTTTATTTTTTAACGTCAGTTCACATTTGTAGGTGGATCATCAGTTGTAGAGCTAAAATTAGCATGTTTAAAGTGATTTTCATGCTTCCAGGGGCCCTGAAAACAAGATTTGTGGAATGGATAAAAGTGCATGAAAATGGCCAATTTACTCACTCTGAGGTCTCAAAAAGTGTTTCTTCACCCCGGGAAGTGAATTAAAAAACCATTTGGAGGCATTAATGTTCAGGCAAAAATGCCTGATTTTTGACAAAAGACATAACACCCCCCATTACGTCATGCTTCAGAAAGGTGAAAAATGGTCAGTTTTCAAATGTTTTATTTTTTAACATCAGTTCACATTTGTAGGTCGATCATCAGTTTTAGAGCTAAAATTAGCATGTTTAAAGTGATTTTCATGCTTCCAGAGGCCCTAAACACAAGATTTGTGGAATGGTTAAAAGTGGTTGAAAATGGCCAATTTACTCACTCTGAGGTCTCAAAAAGTGTTTCTTCACCCCGGGAAGTGAATTAAATACCATTTGGAGGCATTTAATGTTCAAGCAAAAACGGCTTATTTTTGACAAAAGAGATAACACCCTCCCATTACGTCATGCTTCAGAAAGGTGAAAATTGTCTGTTTTCAAATGTTTTATTTTTGAATGTCAGTTCACATTTGTAGGTGGATCATCAGTTGTAGAGCTAAAATTAGCATGTTTAAAGTGATTTTCATGCTTCCCGGGGCCCCAAACACAAGATTTGTGGAATGGTTAAAAGTGCATGAAAATGGCCAATTTACTCACTCTGAGGTCTCAAAAAGTGTTTCTTCACCCCTGGAAGTGAATTAAATACCATTTGGCGGCATTTAATGTTCAAGCAAAAATGGCTGATTTTTGACAAAAGAGATAACACCCCCCATTACGTCATGCTTCAGAAAGGTGAAAAATGGTCCGTTTTCAAATGTTTTATTTTTTAACGTCAGTTCACAATTGTAGGTCGATCATCAGTTTTAGGGCTAAAATTAGCATGTTTAAAGTGATTTTCATGCTTCCAGAGGCCCTAAACACAAGATTTGTGGAATGGTTTAAAGTGCTTGAAAATGGCCAATTGACTCACTCTGAGGTCTCAAAAAGTGTTTCTTCACCCCGGGAAGTGAAGTAAATACTATTTCGAGGCATTTAATGTTCAAGCAAAAACAGCTGATTTTTGACAAAAGAGATAACACCCCTCCCCCCATTACGTCATGCTTCAGAAAGGTGAAAAATGGTCCGTTTTCAAATGTTTTATTTTTTAACGTCAGTTCACATTTGTAGGTCGATCATCAGTTGTAGAGCTAAAATTAGCATGTTTAAAGTGATTTTCATGATTCCAGGGGCTCTAAAAACAAGATTTGTGTAATGGTTAAAAGTGCATGAAAAGGGCCAATTTACTCACTCTGAGGCCTCAAAAAGTGTTTCTTTACCACGGGAAGTGAATTAAATACCATTTGGAGGCATTTGATGTTCAAGCAAAAACGGCAGATTTTTGACAAAAGAGATAACACCCCCCCAATAAGTCATGCTTCAGAAAGTTGAAAAATAGTCCGTTTTCAAATGTTTTATTTTTGAATGTCAGTTCACATTTGTAGGTTGATCATCAATTTTAGAGCTAAAATTAGCATGTTTAAAGTGATTTTCATGCTTCCAGGGGCCCTAAAAACAAGATTTGTGGAATGGATAAAAGTGCATGAAAATGGCCAATGTACTCACTCTGTGGTCTCAAAAAGTGTTTCTTCACCCCGGGAAGTGAAGTAAATACCATTTGGAGGCATTTAATGTTCAAGCAAAAACAGCTGATTTTTGACAAAAGAGATAACACCCCCCATTACGTCATGCTTCAGAAAGGCGAAAAATGGTCCGTTTTAAAATGCTTTATTTTTTAACATCAGTTCACATTTGTAGGTCGATCATCAGTTTTAGAGCTAAAATTAGCATGTTTAAAGTGATTTTCATGCTTCCAGAGGCCCTAAACACAAGATTTGTGGAATGGTTAAAAGTGGTTGAAAATGGCCAATTTACTCACTCTGAGGTCTCAAAAAGTGTTTCTTCACCCCGGGAAGTGAATTAAATACCATTTGGAGGCATTTAATGTTCAAGCAAAAACGGCTTATTTTTGACAAAAGAGATAACACCCTCCCATTACGTCATGCTTCAGAAAGGTGAAAATTGTCTGTTTTCAAATGTTTTATTTTTGAATGTCAGTTCACATTTGTAGGTGGATCATCAGTTGTAGAGCTAAAATTAGCATGTTTAAAGTGATTTTCATGCTTCCCGGGGCCCCAAACACAAGATTTGTGGAATGGTTAAAAGTGCATGAAAATGGCCAATTTACTCACTCTGAGGTCTCAAAAAGTGTTTCTTCACCCCTGGAAGTGAATTAAATACCATTTGGCGGCATTTAATGTTCAAGCAAAAATGGCTGATTTTTGACAAAAGAGATAACACCCCCCATTACGTCATGCTTCAGAAAGGTGAAAAATGGTCCGTTTTCAAATGTTTTATTTTTTAACGTCAGTTCACAATTGTAGGTCGATCATCAGTTTTAGAGCTAAAATTAGCATGTTTAAAGTGATTTTCATGCTTCCAGAGGCCCTAAACACAAGATTTGTGGAATGGTTTAAAGTGCTTGAAAATGGCCAATTGACTCACTCTGAGGTCTCAAAAAGTGTTTCTTCACCCCGGGAAGTGAAGTAAATACTATTTCGAGGCATTTAATGTTCAAGCAAAAACAGCTGATTTTTGACAAAAGAGATAACACCCCCCCCCCATTACGTCATGCTTCAGAAAGGTGAAAAATGGTCCGTTTTCAAATGTTTTATTTTTTAACGTCAGTTCACATTTGTAGGTCGATCATCAGTTGTAGAGCTAAAATTAGCATGTTTAAAGTGATTTTCATGATTCCAGGGGCTCTAAAAACAAGATTTGTGTAATGGTTAAAAGTGCATGAAAAGGGCCAATTTACTCACTCTGAGGCCTCAAAAAGTGTTTCTTCACCCCGGGAAGTGAAGTAAATACTATTTCGAGGCATTTAATGTTCAAGCAAAAACAGCTGATTTTTGACAAAAGAGATAACACCCCCCCCCCATTACGTCATGCTTCAGAAAGGTGAAAAATGGTCCGTTTTCAAATGTTTTATTTTTTAACGTCAGTTCACATTTGTAGGTCGATCATCAGTTGTAGAGCTAAAATTAGCATGTTTAAAGTGATTTTCATGATTCCAGGGGCTCTAAAAACAAGATTTGTGTAATGGTTAAAAGTGCATGAAAAGGGCCAATTTACTCACTCTGAGGCCTCAAAAAGTGTTTCTTCACCACGGGAAGTGAATTAAATACCATTTGGAGGCATTTGATGTTCAAGCAAAAACGGCAGATTTTTGACAAAAGAGATAACACCCCCCCAATAAGTCATGCTTCAGAAAGTTGAAAAATAGTCCGTTTTCAAATGTTTTATTTTTGAACGTCAGTTCACATTTGTAGGTTGATCATCATTTTTAGAGCTAAAATTAGCATGTTTAAAGTGATTTTCATGCTTCCAGAGGCCCTAAACACAAGATTTGTGGAATGGTTAAAAGTGGTTGAAAATGGCCAATTTACTCACTCTGAAGTCTCAAAAAGTGTTTCTTCACCCCGGGAAGTGAATTAAATACCATTTGGAGGCATTTAATGTTCAAGCAAAAACGGCTTATTTTTGACAAAAGAGATAACACCCTCCCATTACGTCATGCTTCAGAAAGGTGAAAATTGTCTGTTTTCAAATGTTTTATTTTTGAACGCCAGTTCACATTTGTAGGTGGATCATCAGTTGTAGAGCTAAAATTAGCATGTTTAAAGTGATTTTCATGCTTCCCGGGGCCCCAAACACAAGATTTGTGGAATGGTTAAACGTGCATGAAAACGGCCAATTTACTCACTCTGGGGTCTCAAAAGTGTTTCTTCACCCCTGGAAGTGAATTAAATACCATTTGGAGGCATTTAATGTTCAAGCAAAAATGGCTGATTTTTGACAAAAGAGATAACACCCCCCATTACGTCATGCTTCAGAAAGGTGAAAAATGGTCCGTTTTCAAATGTTTTATTTTTTAACGTCAGTTCACAATTGTAGGTCGATCATCAGTTTTAGAGCTAAAATTAGCATGTTTAAAGTGATTTTCATGCTTCCAGGGGCCCTGAAAACAAGATTTGTGGAATGGATAAAAGTGCATGAAAATGGCCAATTTACTCACTCTGAGGTCTCAAAAAGTGTTTCTTCACCCCGGGAAGTGAATTAAAAAACCATTTGGAGGCATTAATGTTCAGGCAAAAATGCCTGATTTTTGACAAAAGACATAACACCCCCCATTACGTCATGCTTCAGAAAGGTGAAAAATGGTCAGTTTTCAAATGTTTTATTTTTTAACGTCAGTTCACATTTGTAGGTCGATCATCAGTTTTAGAGCTAAAATTAGCATGTTTAAAGTGATTTTCATGTTTCCAGGGGCTGTAAAAACAAGATTTGTGGAATGGTTAAAAGTGCATGAAAATGGCCAATTTACTCACTCTGAGGTCTCAAAAAGTG